>NC_140583.1:586899292-587538595 GCF_964204655.1 Triturus cristatus | reverse complement strand
TACCTATCACCATGACGATTTGCGTGATATTCATTAAAAGGCGACTATGCATACAATGAATCCACGTAGAATGTATTCACTAAGGGTGGGCGTAGTTCGCGAAGTAGCACTTCGCGAAGCTACGCAAAGTGAAGTTCGCACTACGCGAGCTACGCGTAGCACTTCGCGAACTGCGAAGTAACATGTTCGCACTGTGCAAGATGTTGTTTTCAATGATTGCACAGTGCGGACAAGCAACCGGCACTGTGCAATCATTGAAAATGGCATCTTGCACAGTGCGAGCTGTAGTTTTCTGCTGCTCGAGTAGATTTTTACTCGAGCTGCAGCTTTCTCAACGCGAACTGGTAGTTTCTCATCGCGAGCGGTCGCGAGCATACGCGACCCCTCGCAATGAGAAACCTGACCTTCTCGCGTTGGGAATCTCGCCAGGAGGTTTATTTTCCATGCTCGCGATCGCGAACAAGGAAAAATTCTCGCCAGGATGTCATTTTGCTTGCTCGCGGTCGCCAACTTGACGTTGAGGACCGCGAGCAAGCAAAAAATGACCGCAGCACTACGCAACACTACGCTACGCGTGTTCGCACTGTGCTACGTACAGTTCGCGTAGCGCGAAGTAGCGCGAACTTCGCAAACTACGCGAGCGTAGCGTAGTGCTTCGCCCAGGCCTAGTATTCACACCGCTAGTGAAGCTCTGACATGTCTGACACCCTACCGTGCCTAATCCCGGCGCCCCCGCTGGTGGGTACTCTCCAAGTAGACACCCTTGTCGTTTATTTATACAAACATGGGTAGCTATTGACGAGCACATTTAATACACATGCACACCAAGCCATTTAAAGGGGATTCGACAAAAATTTGACCAAACTATGCAAGAAACCCCCTCACGGTTAATAAAACACACATCCACCGCCGGGTGTGTAATACTTTTTATTTTACTCTCTGGAAAGGAGACAAACCTCACTTGAGAGTCACAGCGTGCTCCTGGCTGAGCCCAATGCTGTGTTACACCCACCAGTGCCCACCGAGTGCCACACACCTCTGTGTTGTATTCCACCAGCTAGTGCGTATGCTATGACACTCTCTGACAAGTGCACTGTAACACCACCCCGTGAATATCTCATGCCACACTTGCCTTCGCACGGGTTATATTGCCCCATCTAACGTGCCTTCCTCAATGCCTGTGTTATAAAGCACAGCGCTATGCCATACATATTACAATCTGGGATCCATATCTTTGTCACAGTGCATATGCAATGTTACACTACCCAGCACATATTTTATATTACAACTTTAGAGACTACTTAGGTTACACAACACTACCCTGTGCATATTACACTCCAAGGCGCATATCACATAGCAAGCGCTAGTTCCTGTGCTATCTCGCGCTCTCCAATGAATCTGTCATTGCGCACTATGTATTGCATATTATATTTCACGCCCCGGTTCATCTTATATCACACTTTTTGGTGCATAGTTTATACCATATACTATATCTAGTTTTCATTTTCAATCTAGCTCTCAGGACTATGTTCTATATTACACTGCGTCCACCTACCCTTTTCACGGGCATTACATTTTGCGATGGGGTGGAGGGTCAGGGGGTGTTTCTGCCAAGTGAGCCCGGAGTCACAGTCACAAACGTCCTCTTCTTCCTGAATAAAAGTGAGATTATGCTGCATACTTGTTCATATTTTAAGTAGTTCGCACAGACACACATTTTAAAAACAATAAAGTTCCTAATACCCACTTTCTATAAACAGTTAGCTTGCTGCCCCATCCACCTCCTCCCTATCCTCTGTTGTCTGAATCCATGGACTAGCCTCCTCCCTCCTGATGTGCTGCCACTGCCCTGCATTTAGCATGATGTACCAGTCCACTCATCCTGCCCTCCATTGCCCAATTCTATCACCCATCATTGACCTCCTGCTTAGCCTCTGTGCTTTGCTAGCTGCCCCTATTCTCCTTCCCCCTGCCCTCCGATGTCTTTGTGCATGCCCCTGCTCCATCCTTTTTGACCACCATGTTCCATGGACCTGCCACTCCTATCTACTCTGAGTGTTCTGTTGAGCTGCCACTCCCCTACCACCTGCCTAGCATTGTCAGATGACTGTAACCTGTCCCTGCCACCTCCACCCTGCCTGTCCACATGCCATGCCCCTATCCCCTTTCTCCTGTCCTCCATGGTCCATTTTACTGCCACACCCTTCTGCCCTCCCTGGTCTGTTGTGCTGCAACTGCTCCTCCTGCCTGCCCCGCGTGGTCTGTTGTGAGGCCCCTTCCCCTGAACTCTCTTGTCTGTGCCCAGGTCCTGAGCCCTCCCTTCTATCCTCCATGGTCCTTTGTGCATGCCCCTGCACCCTCCTTCTTGCCCATCATAGCCATTGTGCTGCCACTAACCCTCCCGCTTGCCATGCATGGTCTTCTGTGCTGCCATGGCCCCTCCCACCTTCCCTGTGTGGTCAGCTAGCTGCTCCTGACCCCCTCCCACCTTCCCTCCATGGTCTGTGTGTATGCCATCATAGTCTCACTGTTGCTCTCCATGGTGTGTCTTGTTTCTAGTGCCCATCCTGCCTGACCTCCATGGTCATCTTGCTGCTACTGCCCTGCCCCCTTGCCCCCAGCCCTCTGTTTCCATGTGCAGACCCCTATTCCCTCCCTCCTGGCTTGTCGGTTCCATTGTAATGCCCCTGATCCGTCCCTCCTGCCCTTATGGTCTGTTATGCTGCAGCTTTCTCTCCTGTCTGTCCATTATGGTCAGCTAGCTACCATTGCCTCTTTCCCCTCTGTTGTCTGTTGTCCATGTGCATGGTCCTGTCCCCTCCCTATTGCTTTCTATGGATTGTTGTGCTGCACTCCCGTCCCGCATGCCCTGTGTGGTGTATTGTGCTGCTGCAAACCCTGATGCCTGCCCTGTAGGGTCAGTTTGGTGCACCTCTCAATGTCCCTCCTGTCCTCTGTTATCCGAGTCCATGTCCCTACCCCAATTCCTCCTGCCTACCATGATCCAATGTACCATATTTGCGAACATTTTGAACTTGGTAAGAGGTAGATTTTGAAATAAAACTGGGGTATTGATTTTCCCCTTTGAGTTACATTGAAAAAGAGAAGATTGTAGACAGGAAACAGATCAAGTAAAGCCCATTTGAGCTTAAAAACATTGGACGTTTCCTGGCTGAAACGGGTCTGTTGGCATGCATGGTTGTATGACCACTGCCTCTTCCTTGTGCCCACAATGGTCTATTATATTGGCACAGCCTCTCTTGCCAGTCCTGTATTGTTGGTTTGTTGCCCCTGCCCCCCTTTCCACTGCCCTCCATAGCCTGTTGTGCTGCCACTGCACTTCCTGCCTGCCTCTGCACTCTCCTACCTGCCTTCAATTTTCAGAGTCCGTGCCCCTGGCCTCTGCCTCTCAACAGTATCCCAATGAACAACTAGATTGCTAACATTCTATATTTATTACAAAAGTGTGGAATGCCTGACGTCATCTTGATGTAATCAAAACTGTAATGCCTAGAGCATTTCCTTTAGAAATTACATACATGAGAGGGTCTTATTTGCATCAAAATTATGGCTAGTGCTCTAAAAAACTAAAATGAGGACATATTTTCTGAGTTTTCAAATAGCGACAAAGAACTTTTAAATTATTTGTAATCTTAGTTTTTTTATCCAGTTGACCACTTGATTAAATGTTGCATCCAAGGGGAGAGGGTGTGGTGTTACTTCCAGAGCTGCAGACTTTGCAACTGGGGAACCAGGTTGGAGTTTCTGCTTCAGCTCAACATTCTGTGATTCTGGTCAAATCACTTAATCTCCCCATGTCTACAACCAAAATGAATTTGATCTTGTGTGATGTAACCAATGTTCATGTAAAGCACTCCAATACCTGACAAGTCTGCACTATATAAAACTGCAAATACACAAAAAATAAGTGTTTTGCACACTTCTGTCATTGGGCTACATTTGGGCTACATCTGGGTGATATTTGGGCTACATTTGGGCTCTTTTGTCTCTGGTGGCCATTTTAGGAGATTTATTTTTATGAAGTTAAATAATTTCCTCATTTACTGCAGTCTCCTTAGTAGGAAATGCTTTCAGTTTTTTACTTTGATTCCATCAAGAAGGTATTCAGATATGTCACACATTTGCCATAAATTCTGAATGTTAGCACTCTAGTTGCTCATTAGATCACTGTAGTAAAGCTACTGCTCACCACAAAAGTCTGCTGCTGGTATTAAAAGTGCATGTTTCAGACTGCATGTCAGAATGTTTTTATGAAATAAAAGAGGATTTCAGAAGTCAAAATGTGCCCTAGTTTTTCTTTCTGCAGCACTAATCATAATTTATATGGCAAAATGAACCCCCTCATTTTGTTCCTTTGTAAATTAAATGTTTTAAGTGTTACCACTTTATTCCAATCAAGATGGCTTCAGGTGTGCCATACTTTTGTCATAAGTAAGACTGTTAGCGCTCTAGTTGTTCTTAAGAACACTCTGGGACATTCTGTCATTGGCCTATACTTGGGCTACATCTGGGTGATATTTGGGCTACATTTGGGCTCTTTTGTCTCTGGTGGCCATCTTGGGAGATTTATTTGTTATGAAGTTTCCTAATTTCCTCATTTACTGCAGTCTCCTCAGTAGGAAATACTTTCAGTTTTTTACTTTGATTCCATCAAGAAGGCATTCAGATGTGTCACACATTTTCCATAAATTCTGAATGTTAGCACTCTAGTTGCTCATTAGATCACTGTAGTAAAGCTACTGCTCACCAGGCAAGTCTGCTGCTGGTATTCAAAGTGCATGTTTCAGTCTGCATGTCAGAATGTTTTTTTAAGTTCAAGAAAAGGTTTATTGGAGAGATTATTATGATCATAAAAACAATACTTCATATATGCAGTTATTTGTTAATATATAAATACATGAAGGTGTAATAAAGAATAACGATATATAATATCCATTAAAATAGTAAAAGGATAATATAGAAGATGATATGAATACAAGCAAAGGTTCACAGAAATCGTAAATAACAGTACATGTCAAAAATACACAATTAAAATTAAAATATATATATATATATATAGATATATATAATAGAAAATGATAAATTAAACATAATTATAAATAAACAATAGGAGGTCACGGAGGCTTGGTCACTTCTTGTTGTGAGGGAGCAGGTAAAGGAGTTTTTTTCACGGTATCGTCTAGAAATTGTGTGAGTGGGCCCCAAAGGTGAGAACGTTTAGTAGCAAGAGAGATAGGATGAACGAGTGCTGTATCAAGGCGATGATTGTGACATACAGCATACCACCAAGCTAAATAGGACAATTTAGAGGAATCTTTCCAGTTTTTTGATATTTGCTGAAACGCTACAGCTATTAACAAATCAATAAGTGGTAACTGAGATTGACTTGTTTTCCAGTCCGGTGTTAAACTACCTAGGAAAATGTTTGTAGGGGAGAGTGGAATTGTGGTGTGAAATATAGTGTTGATTTGGTGCCAGACCTGTTTCCAAAATATAAAAACATGTGGACATGTGAAAAGCATATGATGGAGATCAGCGTGAACCTGGGAACATGTCCAGCAAGTGTTGAGATTTGTGTTGTGTATTTTATGTAGGTATGTGGGAGTAAGAAACAATCTGTTGTAAATAAAGAAGAGTGTTTGTGTTGTGCTGGCCGCTCTGGATGATTTCCTAAGTTTTGTCCAAATTCTGTTCCAAAAAGAGATAGGCCAATTTGTTCCCAGATCGGATTCCCACGAGAGTTCCACTTTGGTTTTGTCTCGGATCTCAGGAGGTACCATTAATCGGAAATAAATGGTGGACGCTTTGGGCTTTATGTGCAAAAGGTTATGCCATGGGAAAAGGGGGTGGGAGGGTGAGGAAGGTGAAGATTTGAGTTTAGCATAAGTATCAAGTATTGCTTTCTGCAAGGTCAAAAATTTAGGTTTAAAGGAAGAAGGCAAATGATAAAGAGTTTGTAATTGCGTAAATTGAATGGGTGTGCCCTGATCTAAAAATTGATGAACCCAGAGTAGACCTTTATTTCTCCAAGCCTTCCAAAATATAGGTTTCCTATTGAGAAGGATTTGTTTATTGTGCCAAATTGTGGAATTGAGAAAAGTGTCTAAATTATGTACTACTAAGTGGGGTGCAGTGGATAGTAGTTTACAGGATTGCTTAATTATGGGAGTAGAGAGCTTTTGTGGTTTGCGAGTAAAGGAGAGATATTCCTGAAATGAAAAGGGAGCTAAAAACGAGGTCTCAAGATCCACCCAGAGAGGTTTATCTTCAGATTGATTAGTGATCCAATTTGATAGTTGTCGTAACTAAAAGGCTTTGTGATAATTGGAGAAATGGGGGAAATTGACACCGCCTTCAGATTTTGGTCTTGTTAATTTCTGTAACGCCATTCTTGGTTTTTTAGCATTCCATAAAAAAGAAGTCAAAATAGAATTAATCTTTTGAAAGAATTTAGATGGAATGGAAAGTGGAATGTTAGAAAGGATATACAAAACTATCGGAGTCAACATCATTTTGATTGTGTCCAGACGACCCCACCAAGAAAGATGAAGGGGATGCCATCTTGCGACCAAAGTTTTAAGTTTGGCAGAACATTTGTCTATGTTTAAAGAGATAGATGTCTTTATAGAGGGAGAGAACCAGATACCAAGATATTTTATATGTTTAGGGCTCCAGGTAAAATTGGAGATCATAAAATCATCCTTAAAGGTGTATTTGGTTAAGGGTAATATCTCACATTTTCCTCTATTCAGTTTATAGCCAGATACCAATCCATAGGCCTCCACCTCTCCCATGAAAGCTGTAAGTGAAGATTGTGGTTTGGAGAGAAAAACTAAAATATCGTCAGCATATGCTGCCAGCTTAATTTGTTGAGGATCCGAGACAAAACCTGTGATTGAGTTATTCTGGCGTATTCTTGAGAGAAAGGGTTCTAAGGCCAAATTGAAAAGAAAAGGGGACAAGGGGCATCCTTGGCGTACTCCTCGTTTAAGATTAAAGTAGGGATGTCAGAATGTTTTTATGAAATAAAAGAGGATTTCAGAAGTCAAAATGTGCCCTAGTTTTTCTTTCTGCAGCACTAATCATAATTTATATGGCAAAATGAACCCCCTCATTTTGTTCCTTTGTAAATTAAATGTTTTAAGTGTTACCACTTTATTCCAATCAAGATGGCTTCAGGTGTGCCATACTTTTGTCATAAGTAAGACTGTTAGCGCTCTAGTTGTTCTTTAGAGCACTCTGGGAAGCTGCAGTAGAACACAAAGGAATCAACTGACAGTCTCTGCCCTTGTTGGATGTACATGTTTTACTGAGAATGTCAGACTTCATTCTTACATGACTGAGAAAGATAATGTGAATTTACAGAAAATATGCTCTCAGTTTAGCTTATAGATCACCTTCCAAACTTCTGTGGGAAAAGTATGAGAAAATAGTTTTCTCTCAAACATGGTTTGTGATATCACAGCAGAAGGCTTTTTCACATGGGGAAATCACCTTAGAACACACCACAATTCCTAAAATGAGTATGGTACCATCAACAAATGATTTATAATGTAACTAAAGTCTTAAAACCTTCTATTAACTGCAATGCTTTTTAATGAGGTGCTATCATGTATATTGGTCCCAAGATGGCTGGCAACACTTCTTGGATGAAGTACTGACAGCCAATCAGATCTCACAATGAGATGTGTGGTTAGGCTCCGCCCAGATATGTATGTGATTTTACTTTTGATTTTCTCAGGAACTACTGAACAGATTGACACCATATATGCAAAAGGCACATGCCTGACCTGAGGACTACCTCTTTGCCAAATTTCAAGTAATTCTGTTCAGCCGTTCGGGCTGTACCTTGGACTAAAGGTCCCTATGGAAAATTGCATGGGGAAAACGTGTTTTGGGACCCCCCTTTTTTCTCAGCCCCCGCTTGACGAATCCCCCCGAGAATTTCAGGGTAGGAGCGGAGCGGAGCGCCCCACCTATTTTGACCGCCAGTAGATAATATATATATATATATATATATATATATATATATATATATATATATATATATATATATATATATATATATATATATATATATATTATCTACTGGCGGTCGCCAGTTGATAGTTATAGTTAGGACCGTGTTTCCATAGGAAATCCGCAACATTCTATTTGGAATAACTTTGGTGCCGGTTGACGAACCCTCGCAAAATTTTCAAAATAGGTGGGGCGCTCCGCTCCGCTCCTACCCTGAAATTCTCGGGGGGATTCGTCAAGCGGGGGCTGAGAAACAAGGGGGGTCCCAAAACGCATTTTCCCCATGCAATTTTCCATAGGGACCTTTAGTCCAAGGTACAGCCCGAACGGCTGAACAGAATTACTTGAAATTTGGCAGAGAGGTAGTCCTCAGATCAGGGAAGTGCCTTTTGCAGGTCTGGTGTCAATCTGTTCAGTAGTTCCTGAGAAAATCAAAAGTAAAATCATATATATATGTGGGCGGAGCCTAACCACACATCTCATCCTGAGATCTGATTGGCTGTCAGCACTTCATCCAAGAAGTGTTGGCAGCCATCTTGGGACCAATATACATGATAGCACCTCATTAAAAAGCATTGCAGTTAATAGAAGGTTTTAAGACTTTAGTTACATTATAAATTATTTGTTGATGGTACCATACTCATTTTAGGAATTGTGGTATGTTCTAAGGTGATTTCACCATGTGAAAAAGCCTTCTGCTGGAATATCATGATTGAGAGAAAAATATTTTCTCATGCTTTTCCCACATAGGTTTGGAAGGTGATCTATAAGCTAAACTGAGAGCTTATTTTCTGTAAATTCACATTATCTTTCTCAGTCATGTGAGAATGAAGTCTGACATTCTCAGTAAAACATGTACATCCAACAAGGGCAGAGACTGTCAGTTGATTCCTTTGTGTTCTACTGCAGCTTCCCAGAGTGTTCCAAAGAACAACTAGAGCGCTAACAGTCCTACTTATGATAAACGTATGGCACACCTGAAGCCATCTTGCTTGGATTAAAGTGGTAACTCTTAAAACATTTAATTTAGAAAGGAACAAAATGAGGGGGTTCATTTTTCCATAAAAAGTATGATTAGTGCTGCAGAAAGAAAAATTAGGGCACATTTTGAGTGACTTCTCAAATCCTCTTCTATTTCATTAAAAAATTCTGACATGCAGACTGAAACATGCACTTTCAATACCAGCAGCAATTTTCCCTGGTGAGCAGTAGCTTTACTACAGTGATCTAATGAGCAAAAAGAGTGCTAACATTCTGAATTTATGGCAAATGTGTGACATATCTGAATACCTTCATGATGGAATCAAAGTAAAAAACTGAAAGCATTTCCTACTGAGGAGACTGCAGTACATGAGGAAATTAGGAAACTTCATAACAAATAAATCTCCCAAGATGGCCACCGGAGACAAAAGAGCCCAAATGTAGCCCAAAATGACCCAGATGTAGCCCAAATATAGCCCAATGACAGAAGTGTGCAAAACACTTATTATTTTGTGTTTTTGCAGTGGTATATAGTGCAGACATGAGCATTGGTTACATCACACAAGAACAAATTCATTTTGGTTGTAGACATGGGGAGACTAAGTGATTTGACCAGAATCACAGAATGTCGAGCTGAAGCAGAAACTCCAACCTGGTTCCCCAGTTGCAAAGTCTGCAGTTCTGGAAGTAACACCACATCCTCTCCCCTAAGTGCAACATTTAATCAAGTGGTCAACTGGATAAAAAAACATAAAGATAACAAATAATTAAAAGTGCTTTGTCGCTATTTGAAAACTCTGAAAATATGTCCTTATTTTAGTCTTTTAGAGCACTAACCATAATTTTGATGCTAATAAGACCCTCTCATATATGTAATTTCTAAAGGAAATGCTCTAGGTATTACAGTTTTGATTACATCAAGATGACGTCAGGCGTTCCACACTTTTGTAATAAATATAGAATGTTAGCAATCTAGTTGTTCATTAGGATACTGTTGAGAGGCAGAGGCCAGGGGCACGGACTCTGAAAATTGAAGGCAGGTAGGAGGGTGCAAAGGCAACAATTTAACCACACTGAGCAGGCAGGAAGGGCCGTGGCAGCACAACAGACTATGGAGGGCAGTGGAAAGGGGGGCAGGGGCAACAAACCAACAATACAGGACTTGCAAGAGAGGCTGTGGCAATGTAATAGACCATTGTGGGCAGAAGGAAGAGGCAATGGTAGTACAACCATACATGCCAACAGACCCGATTCAGCCAGGAAACGTCCAATGTTTTTAAGCTCAAATGGGCTTTATTTGATCTGTCTCCTGTCTACAATCTCCTCTTTTTCAATGTACCTCAAAGGGGAAAATCAATACCCCAGTTTTTTTTCAAAATCTCCCTCTTACAAAGTTCAAAATGTTCGCAAGTATGGTACATTGGATCATGGAAGGAAATGGGGTAGGGACATGGACTTGGATAACAGAGGACAGGAGGGACATGGAGAGGTGCACCAAACTGACCCTGCAGGGCAGGCATCAGGGTTTGCAGCAGCACAATACACCACACAGGGCATGCGGGACAGGAGTGCAGCACAACAATCCATAGAAAGCAAGAGGGAGGGGACAGGACCATGCACATGGACAACAGAGAACAGAGGGGCAAGAGGCAATGGTAGCTAGCTGACCATAATGGACAGCCAGGAGAGAAAGCTGCAGCATAACAGACCATAAAGGGCAGGAGGGACGGATCAGGGGCATTACAATGGAACAGACAAGCCAGGAGGGAGGGAGTATTGGTCTGCACATGTAAACAGAGGGCTGGGGGCAAGGGGGCAGGGCAGGAGCAGCAAGATAGCCATGGAGGTCAGGCAGGATGGGCACTAGAAGCAAGACACACCATGAAGAGCAACAGTGAGACTGTGATGGCATACACACAGACCATGGAGGGAAGGTGGGAGGGGGTCAGGGGCATCTAACTGACCACACAGGGAAGGTGGGAGGGGCCATGGCAGCACAGAAGACCATGCATGGCAAGTGGGAGGGTTAGTGGCAGCACAATGGCAATGATGGGCAAGAAGGAGGGTGCAGGGGCATGCACAAAGGACGATGGAGGATAGAAGGGAGGGTCAGGACCTGTGCACAGACAAGAAAGTTCAGGGGAAGGGGCCTCACAACAGACCGCACGGGGCAGGCAGGAGGAGCAGTTGCAGCACAACAGACCAGGGAGGGCAGAAGGGTGTGGCAGTACAATGGACCATGTAGGACAGGAGGAAGAGGATAGGGGCATGGCATGTGGACAGGCTGGGTGGAGGTGGCAGGGACAGGTTACAGTCATCTGACAATGCTAGGCAGGTGGGAGGGGAGTGGCAGCTCAACAGAACACTCAGAGTAGATAGGAGTGGCAGGTCCATGGAACATGGTGGGCAAAAAGGATGGAACAGGGGCATGCACAAAGACATCGGAGGGCAGGGGGAAGGAGAATAGGGGCAGCAAGCTAAGCACAGAGTTTAAGCAGGAGGTCAATGATGGGGCATAGAATTGGGCAATGGAGGGCAGGAGGAGTGGACTGGTACATCATACTAAATTGAGGGCAGTGGCAGCACATCAGACCATGCATGGCAGGAGGGAGGAGGCTAGTTCATGGATTCACACAACAGAGGATAGGGAGGAGGGGGATGGGGCAGCAAGCTAACTGTTCAGAGAAGGCGGGTATTAGGAACTTTATTGTTTTTAAAACGTGTGTCTGTGCAAACTACTTAAAATATGAACAAGTATGCAGCATAATCTCACTTTTATTCAGGAAGAAGAGGACGTTTGTGACCGTGACTCCGGGCTCACTTGGCAGAAACACCCCCTGACCCTCTACCCCCTATCGCAAAATGTAATGCCCGTGAAAAGGGTAGGTGAACACAGTGTTATATAGAACATAGTCCTGAGAGCACGATTGAAAATGAAAACTAGATATAGTGTATGGTCTAAACTATGCACCAAAAAGTGTGATATAAGATGAACCGGGCGTGAAATATAATATGCAATACATTGTGCGCAATGACAGATTCATTGGAGAGCGCGAGATAGCACAGGCTCTAGCGCGTGCTATGCGATATGCGCCTTGGAGTGTAATATGCACAGGGCAGTGTTGTGTAACCTAACTAGTCTCTAAAGTTGTAATATAAAATATGTGCTGGGGAGTGTAACGTTGCATATGCACTGTGACAAAGATATGGATCCCAGATTGTAATATGTATGGCATAGCACTGTGCGTTATAACATAGGCATCGAGGAAGGCACGTTAGATGGGGCAATATAACCCGTGCGAAGACAAGTGTGGCCTGACATATTCACGGGGTGGTGTTACAGTGCACATGGGCTAGAGAGTGTCATAGCATATGCACTAGCTAGTGGAATACAACACAGAGGTGTGTGGCACTCAGCAGGCAATGGTGGGTGTAACACAGCATTGGGCTCTGCCAGGAGCGCGCTGTGACTCTCAAGTGATGTTCGTCCCCTTTCCAGAGAGTAAAATAAAAAGTATTACACATCTGGCAGTGGATGTGTGTTTTATTAACCGTGAGGGGGGTTTCTTGCATAGTTTTGGTCGAATTTTTGTCGAATCCCCTTTGAATGGCTTGGTGTGCATGTGTATTAAATGTGCCCGTCAATAGCTACCCATGTTTGTATAAATAAACGACAACGGTGTCTACCGGGATTAGGCACGGTAGGGCATCAGACATGTCAGAGCTTCTCTAGTGGTGTAAATACATTCCACGTAGATTCATTGTATGCATAGTCGCCTTTTAATGAATATCACGCAAATCGTCATGGTGATAGGTACGTACGGTTTGTCCAGCATGTCCTTGGTGTGTCTATAAATATATATTTTTTAAAAATAATAAAAAACAGTGGCCGGCCCTGGGGATTGGGGTCAAAAAAATATAATTAGGAGACAGGCCCTGGGGGATGGGGTCATCAGGGCCAATAAATTAGAATAAGAAGGGGAACCACACAGCCCCCCTTCTTAAAAATTAAAATAAATAAAAGACTGGCATCGTGCCGGAGGCCACGCCCCCTCCTTGCAGCACTCTTCAAACGTGCCCCCTGGCGAGTTGTAAGTTGGGGAATTAATTCCTCTTCAATACTGAGGGTCCCTGAGGGCCAACTAGCCCAACGGGCATCTCCAGTATGCGCCAGGGAGCTGCGCTGCAGACAGGTGTTCTGAGGCCAAGCCCCTTTTTACACCTCTCTGCAACGCAGCTCTGTGGCGCTTACTGGAGGTACCTAGTGGTCTAGTTTGACCCTAGGGACCCTTAGGATTCAAGGGGACTTAATCTCTCAACTTAGAACAGCCACAGGGCGCGTTTACACAGTGGTGAAGGGAGGGGACGGGGCCTGAGGTGACGTGTGCAAACACGCACTATGGCACGTTTTAAATTGGGGATATAATTTCCCTTCAATACTGAGGGCACCTGGGGGCTAACTAGCCCACCAAGTGCTTCCAGTAAGCGCCACTGAGCTGCATTGCAGAGAGGTGGTCCAGGCCGTGCCACTGTTTACACCTCTCTGCAACGCAGCTCTGTGGCACTTACTGGAGGTACCTAGTGGGCTAGTTGGACCCTAGGGACCCTCAGGATTCAAATGAACTTAATCTCCCAACTAAAAACGGACACAGGACGTGTTTACACAGTGGTGAAGGGAGGGGACGGGGCCTGAGTTAACGTGTGCAAAAACACCCTGTGGCCTGTTTTAAGAGGTAGTTTTAATCCCCCTGCCCTATTATATACTAGGGGCTTACAGAGGAGGTCATGCTAATCACAGGGGGACCCCAACGCATAATGTTCCCTAGTGTATGTAGGTGTTTTCACTGTATTCTAAGTGTCTTTTAACATAGCACTGGCTCTAGGACTGGTTAGTCAGACTCAGTTACCACCAGTATCCGTCTGAAAAAGTTGAGGGTACAGGATGATTTTGCAACAAGGCTTCTTTCTGCACGTTATCCTTCTTCCTGCACTTTTCTTCGTCTTTGAGGACTTCTGTTGCTTCTTTCTGCACTTCTTTTTTTTCTTTCTGTCCATTTTTTCTTCTTTCTTCACATGTCCTATCTCTGTAGGCATAGTTAGAAATTAGCATTTAAAAAACCTTTGAAATTCACAGAAAAAACCATAGGTTTCAGGCACGTTATAGTTAGGAATTAGCATTTAAAAAACCTCAGAAATTCACTGAAAAAACCATAGGTTTCAGGGGTGTTATAGTTAGCTGGACTTTTCACTTGTACAAAACCATTGAAATTCCCCCGTTATAGTTAGTTCAGCTAACTATAACTCGCGCGCCCGCAATGCACTGCTGATGACGTCACATATTACATCACTCATGACATGGTCAGTGACATCACTCATGACATCACTGATGACATCTCAAATGACATCACTGATGACATCACTGATTATATCATCCTTGTGATAGAGTGACAGACCTCCTCTCACCCTAATATAACCTTTGATACACACATTCAAAAATAGAGACTAAAATTTTCAAAACAATGGACATACCAATACCAGTTACAACAACCTCTTCAGTAATTCTAAGATCCACATACACATCCACTCATTCACCAACAGTCCTATACAGTCACTCATACATGTACTCACTCATCATATGTACTCATACACCTATACATCCTGTTACACAATGCCACTCATCCATAGAGTTACTCACACACATAGTCACTCATGCTAATAAAGAATCAAACATACATTTACTTGCATATACAGTTATACACACACCACCACACTTACTTCTACGGAAACTTACACATACTTAGTCTTTTAAACAATCACTTATAGAAACACATACTTATTCATACAGGAACTCTTTCAATCTCTCACTCTCACATATACTCACTTATATACACCAATAGTCACATATACTAGTTTAAAACATATGTAGTTACTCATAAAGACCCTATTGAGACAGTCATTTACTCACTAACACACCCATACACACACTCATCCACCCATACAGTCCTGCACACATGCTGTCTTCAACACATACAAACAGTGAGTCACTCATTCATGCACCTATGCACTACGTAATACCCCCCACCGAACCATGCAGACACTCAGACTGATAATCAAAAAACCAACTAATAACCTATATAGACACCCATGTAGCTACTCACCAACCCATGCAGCCACTTATACACAAAGTGAGAGACTGATACAGATATTTACATATTTAAACATTACTCACTAAGCCATGTATTCACTATGATACACTTAATCAGTCAGTTACACAATCAATTTTTCAAAAACAAATCATCCATTTAGACACTTATATACCCATTTATTCTTCCATCGACCTTGAGATATACATATATAAAACATATTTAATTTTCAGAAAAACACACATTCACTGGATGATGTCATCAGTGATGTCATCAGTGATGTCATTTGAGATGTCATCAGTGATGTCATGAGTGATGTCACTGACCATGTCATGAGTGATGTAATATGTGACGTCATCAGCAGTGCATTGCGGGCGCGCGAGTTATAGTTAGCTGAACTAACTATAACGGGGGAATTTCAATGGTTTTGCACAAGTGAAAAGTCCAGCTAACTATAACACCCCTGAAACCTATGGTTTTTTCAGTGAATATATATATATATAAGATCTAACTATAAATCACGCCCCACAATGCACTGCTGATGATGTCTCATATTACATCACACATGATCATGGTCAGCGCCATCACTGATGACATCACTATTGACATCTCACATGACATCACTGATGACATCAGAGTTTTTCTAAAAAAATTAAAAATGTTATATATATATATATATGCCACGTTGTATTGAAGAATGAATGGGTGTATGAGTGTCTGAATGGATGATTTAGTGGGTGTGCAACTGACTGTATAAGTGAGTGATTAAATATGTCTTAGTGAATGCATGGTTGAATGATTAATCTGTGTGAATGTCTGTATCAGCCTGTCAGTTGGTGTGCAAGTGGCTGCATGGGTTATTGAGTAGCTACATCACTGTCTATATGGGTTAATGATTGGTTGTCTGAGTACCTGTATGGGTGCCTGAGTATCCGTGTGTGTGGGTGGGGGGGTGTGACTCCCTGCACAGATGTGTGAGTGGGTGATTCACTGGATGTATGGATTTATGAGTGCATGTATTAGGGACTGTATGGATGAGTGAGTGTACGTATAGCTGTGTTGGTGAGTGAATGGATGTCTCAGTGGTACATGTGAAAGGCAGTATATGTGAGTGTTGGTGTATATAAGTGAGTATATGGGACAGTGAGTGATTGTGACAGTGGCTGCATAGATAAGTGAGTGCTTATGTCATTCAGTGTGTATAACTGTATAGGTGAGTAAATGGCAGTGTAATTAATTTTTGGGGAGACTGACTAGGTGTTTGAATAACTCTTTGTGTGAGTGCCAGTGTGTGAGTGCCTATATGGGTGTATGAGTGGATATATCAGTGGCTGTATTGATGAATGACTGTGTGTACGACTGACTGTATGGGTTAGTGAGTAGATGTGTGTGTAGACATTTGAATCACTGAGCGGGTATGTACTAGCTGCTATTGGTCTGTCTATGGTTTCGATATTGGTAGTCTGTAATTTAGAGTGGGTGTATCCAAGGTAATATTAGGGTGTGAGGAGGTGCATCAGATGATCACGTGGATGATTTCATCAATGATGTCATGAGTGATGTCATTTGAGATGTCATCAGTGATGTCATCCGTGATGTCACTGACCATGTCATGAGTGATGTAATATGTGACGTCATCAGCAGTCCATTATGGGGCGCGAGTTATAGTTAGCTCTACTAACTATAACACTGGAATTTCTCTGGTTTTATACGAGTGAAATGTCCAACTAACTATAACATCCCTGAAACCTGTGGTTTTTTCAGTGAATTTCGAAGGTTTTTTAAATGCTAATTCCTAATTATAAAGTCCCTGAAACCTCTGTTTTCTTCAGTAAATTTCTAAGGTTTTTTAAATGCTAATTTCCAACCATGCCTACATAGTTAGGACATGTGCAGAAAGAGGAAGAACGGTGCAAAAAGAAGCAAGAGAAATGCAGAAAGAGGCAACAGAAGTCCAGGACGAGGAAGAAAAGTACAGAAAGTAGCAAGAGATGTGCAGAAAGAACCAACAGAGGTTCAGAAACAGGCCTACTTTGACTGTACCTTACAACAGACTCATACAAAGTACTCTAATCACTAATCCTTCTCCGAAGATGTCTTAAACCTCACTTTTCTCTTGAAGGTTCACTATTAATTGACTGCTCAGATTGTTAGGCCTACCAAATATAAAGCAGCAATCCTCAGCATATCACTTTTGTAAGTCTGACCAAGTGTGTGAAGGTATGCAGGCATGTCTATGCTTTTACCTAGTGACATGTTAAATGTAAATAAACATACAAACACTTGAATACCTGTGTTTCAAACAGCATACTCTGTAAATTTGTGTAAAGAACAGTGTATGCATTTTTTTCTGTTAACAATACAAGGCACATGGGTATTCAATCGATATTTGAGGGGCTCTATACCACATATATACATAAGACATGTCTGCCTGTGCAACCGAATGACAGAGCAGAACTGAGAAGATTCGACCACCTATAGGAGAAGTTACCTGCTTTTCAATCTTCAGATGTATAACACATGTAAGAATATATATATAAGTAGACATATACCTCATGCACGAGAGCACGCATACCTTTAAACTTGATTGCTTGCACTTCCCATTAGAGTACAGGAAGAGGCGAGAGAAATCTAGAAAGAAGCAAGAGAGTTGCAGAAACAGGCAAAATAGGTGCAGAAAGAGGGAACAGGGGTACAGACAGGGGCAAGAGAGGTGCAGAAAGAAGGAAGAGGGGTACAGAAAGAGCATGAGGGGTGCAGAAATTTGCAAGAGAGGTGCAGAAAGAACCAACAGAGGTGCAGAAGGAGGCAAGAGGGGTACAGAAAGAGGCAAGAAAAGTGCAGAAAGCAGCAACCGAAGTGCCGAAGGAGACAAGAGAACTGCAGAAAGAGGCAAGAGAGTTGCAGAAACAGGAAAGAGAGGTACAGAAAAAGGGAACAGGGGTGGAGAAAGAGGCAAGAGAGGTGCAGAAAGAGGGAAGAAGGTTGCAGAAAGAGTCAAGAGGAGTGCAAAAATTTACAAGAGATGTGCAGAAAGAAGCACGAGCAGTGCAGAAAGAACCAACAGAGGTGCAGAAGAAGGCAAGAGGGGTACATAAAGAGGCAAGAGAAGTACAGAAAGAATCAACAGAGATGCAGAAGGATACAAGAGAATTGCAGAAAGAGGCAAGAGAGTTGCAGAAATAGGCAAGGGAGGTACAGAAAAAGGAAACAGGGGTGCACAAAGAGGCAAGATAGGTGCAGAAAGAGGGAAGAAGGTTGCAGAAAGAGGTAGGAGGAGTGCAGAAAGAAGCAACAGAAGTGCAGAAACAACCAAGAGATGTACAGAAAGAAGCAATAGGGGTGCAAAAGGAGGCAAGAGGGGTTCAGAAAGAGGCAAGAAGGGTGCAGAAAGAGGCAAGAAGCGATAGAGGTCCAGAAAGAAGCAAGAGCAGTGCAGGAAGAACCAATAGAGGTGCAAAGAGAGGCAAGAGGGGTGCAGAAAGGGGTAGCAGAGGTGCACAAAGAGGTAAGAGGGGTACAGAAAGAGGCAAGAGGGGTACAGAAAGAAGGAAGAGAAGTACAGAAAGAAGCAACAGAGGTGCTGAAAGAGGCCCAAAGGGTGCAGGAAGAGGCAAAAGAAGTGCAGAAAGAAGCCACAAAAGGTACAGAAAGAGGCAAGAGTGGTACAGAAAGAAGGAAGAGAGGTGTAGAAAGAGGCAAGAGAGTTGCACAAAGAGGGAAGGCGAGTGCAGAAAGAGACAACATGGGAGCAGAAAGAAGCAAGACATGTGCAGAAAGAAGCATGAGAAGTGCCAAATAAAGCAACAGGGGTGCATAAAGAGGCAATAAAAGTGCAGAAAGAAGCAACAGAGGTGCAAAAGAAGGTAAGAGAACTGCAGAAAGAGGCAAGAGAGTTGCAGAAACAGGCAGAAGAGGTGCAGAAAGAGGGAACAGGGATGCAGACAAAGGCAAGAGAGGAAGAGAGGTGCAGAAAGAGGTACGAGGGGTACAGAAAGAGGTAAGAGGGGTGCAGAAATTTACAAGAGAGGTGCAGAAAGAAGCAAGAGCAGTGCAAAAGAACCAGCAGAGGTGCAGAAAGAGGCAAGAAAACTGCAGAAAGAGGCAAGAGAGTTGCAGAAACAGGCAAAAGGGGGGCAGAAAGAGGGAACAGGTGGGTAGACCAAGGCAAGAGAAGTACAGAAATAATGAAGACAGGTACAGAAAGAGGCAAGAGGGGTACAGAAAGAAGCAAGGGAAGTGCAGAAAGAAGCAACAGAGGTGCTGAAAGAGGTAAGCGAGGTGCAAAAAGAGGCTAGAGAAGTGCAGAAAGAAGCAACAGCTTTGCAGAAGAGGCAAGACAAGTGTAGAAGCAGGCAAGAAAGGTGCAGAAAGAGGGAACAGAGGTGCAGAAAGAAGCAAGAGCAGTGCCGAAAGAACCAAAAGAGGAGCAGAAAGAGGCAAGAGGGATATAGAAAGAGGCAAGTGAAGTGCAGAAAGAAGCAACAGCAGTGCAGAAAGAAGCAAGACAAGTGCAGAAGCAGGCAAGAAAGGTGCAGAAAGAGGGAACAGGGGTGTAGAAAGAGGCACGAGGGATACAGAAATTTGCAAGAGAGGTACAGAAATAAAGACGAGCAGTGCAGAAAGAGGCAAGAGAGGTGCAGAAACAGGAGGCAGAGGTGCAGAAAGAAGCAACAGAGGTACAGAAAGAGGCAAGAGGGGTGCAGAAAGAGGCAAGAGAGTGCAGAAAGAAGCAACAAAGGTGCAGAAAGAGGCAAGAAAAGTGTAGAAAGAGGCAAGAGAGGTGCAGAAACAGGCAGGAGAGGTGCAGAAAGAGGGAACAGGGGTGCAGAAAGAAGCAAGAGGGGTACAGAAAGAGGGAAGGAAAGGTGCAGGAAGAGGCAAAAGGGATACAGGAAGAAGCAAGTGAGGTGCAGAAAGAGGCAACAGAGGTGCAGAAAGAGGCCAGAGAAGTGCAGGAAGTGAAGAGGCGAGAAGAAAGAGGCAAAAGAAGTGCAGAAAAAAGGTGCAGAAAGAAGCAACAGAAATGCAGAAAGAGGCAAAAGAGGCGCAGAAAGAAGCAAGAGTAGTTTGCACACCATTAGTAGCAATTAAATACCCACGTTTAGCAATAAGTAGTAGGTGACTATTCTAAGTTTACAAAGGGCCTTCCACCACGCTGTAACACTTGTCGCTGCACTTTTGGTAGCGTTTGAGCAGTTTGAGCTAGAAACAAGTTTTGTTTTGTTCAAATCTGCAGATTATGCAGCAGATGATGGATTATAAACAGTTGCATAATTCAAGTGGCCCTGCTCATACCTCCAACTAGGTCCAAAAGTGCTCCTCAGTGCTTCCTTCTTTTTTTTGCCTCCTTGAGTTTATAGTTTAGCTTCTATGAAATGAGGAAGACTAAACCCACTCCAAAACACAGACTACCATACCACATAATTACTCTCCATAACACATAATCTCACTCAACATAATCCCTATACACTAAATGCCACATACTTTCTATCCACATAATTTCACTGCACAACATAACACATAATTCCACTACACACAACATACATCCACTCCACTCCTAAAAACATTAGTAAAAAACTTTTTCATTTGCAATGCCAATAGCCGTAACTTTCACAAATGTGTTACCTATTACATTCCAAATGCTTCTCTAACTAGTAGTTACGTTTGCAGAGTGGTGGAGAAAGGGGGCTGGGCCTCTGACCAGCGCTCAGGAATTCCGCTGCGTATGACATACAGGAGGTACCAGGAAGGCCTCTTGGACCCCAAAGTCCCTCAGAAGTAAAGTGAACTTCATTCCCCAACCAGTAGTGTGCCAGGAGGCGCATTTGCAGAGTGGTGGAGAAAGGGGGGGGTGTCCTCCAAAGACTTCTTAGCAATCCCACTGAATGTGACTTACTGGAGGTGACAGGAGGGGTAATTGGCCCACAAGGACATTCTTGGGGGGCAACTACCCCTTCTATTAGCTCCAGTAAGTCCCACACAGCAGGGTTGCAAAGTTCTCATAGCAGGCCACACCCTCTTTGCCCACCACTCTGCAAATGTGCTCCCTGGCACGCTCTTGGATGGGGATTAGAGTCCCTTTCCCTGCTAGGGGTCCTTAGAGGCCAACTAGCCTACCTGTTACCTCCAGTAACCCCACACAGTGGGATTGCTGAGAGGTGGACAGAGCCACGCCTCCTTTCTCCACCACTCTGCAAACACGCCTCCTGGCACGCTCCTGCTTGGAGGTGAAGTCCCCTTGCCTCCTGAGGGTTTCTGGGGGCTAACTAGCCCTCCTGTTATCTCTAGAAAGACCCAAACAGTTGGATTTCTGAGAGGTGGTCCAAGGCCACGCCCCCTTTTTATATCACTCTGCAAATGCAGCTCCTGGCGCACTTCTGCTTGAGGGATGAAGTCCACTATAGTCCTGAAGTCCTTAGGACACAAAGGGATCTCATTGCCCCACCAGCAGTATGCCAAGAGGCGCATTTGCAGAGTGCTGTAAAAAGAGGACCACCTCTCAGCAATCCCACTGTGTGGGGCTTACTGGAGGTACTTAGTGGGCTAGTTGGCCCCTAAGGACCCTTAATATTCAAGGGGGCTTAATTCCCCTGTCCAGAATGCGCTGGGAGGCACGTTTGCACAGAGGTGCAGGGAGGGGGTGGGGCCTCCGGCGAGATGCCCTGCCTTTTATCTTTAAAAATGGGGGGGCCAGCGTCCCCCCTTCCCTGGGGCCCCATCTCCTGGTCCTGCCTGCCTATTATCTTTAAAAAGTTTGGAGGGGGGGCCACAGGGCCCTCCTCCAGAGGCCAATTTTGGCCCCGGAGATCCCATCCCCCAGGGCCCAGCCTTATTTATTTATTATAAGAATTAAAGGGAGGGGGCCACATGGCCCTCTTTCACTGGGCCACTTTTGGCCCCGGGGACCCCATCCCCTGGTTCTGGTCCTCACTTTCGGGACTGCGGGGGGAGCCCCAATGCCCCTGCGGTCCCAGCCGGCTCCCCGGCTCTCCACCTCCTGCGGAAGCCGGCACTGCTTTTAGACAAGGTGAGTTGCTAACATGCAGCTCCCCCTGTCGAAAAGCAATCTGTTTCGCTTCATGGAGGCGAGAGCAGGTTTTCTGCTCTTGCTTCCATGAAGCGAAGCATAGTTTGCAATGACGCTGCTCCCGCCCTGCTATTGCAAACAGCAAAGTCCCGTGGGTGGTCACCCCAGGACATTGCTGGAGCCGGCCCTGGGGGTGGCGGTCCCCAGGGTCAAGGAAGGCTCCAGGAGGGGGACTGCGTGGCCCCCCTCCCAATGTGCACATTGCTCCGGGGAGGTGGTGGTCCCTCGGGCTTGGGGTCCGCAACGTATCCCCGTATTTCCATACAGAGTGCCCCGAGGAGGTAGTGGTCTTTAGGGCAGTGTGGGGGGGCTCGAACTCCCCCACACTAAATTTTTCTAAAAGCCCCAGGGAGGTGGCGGTCCCTGGGGCTTGGGGAGGCCCGTGAGGTCCCTGCCTATATTTTAGTAAAGCCCCGGGGAGGTGGCATTCCCCAGGGCTTGGGGGGGCACGCAAGGCCCCCGCCTATAGTTTAGTGAAGCCTTGAGGAGGTGGTGGTCCCCGGGGCTTGGGGGCACGATGAGGCCCCCATCCATATTTTAGTGAAGCCCCGGGGAGGTGGTGGTCACCGTGCTTGGGGGGCCACGAGGCCCCCTCATCCTAAAATTAATAAAGCCCCTGAGACTGCCACCTCCCCAGGGCTTTATTTATTTTAGGGCTGGGCGTGCCCCAGCTAATTAATTGGAGAGTGCCCCTGGGACCTGGCCCACCCGGGGGCTTAAAAAATGAAGCGCGATAGCCCGCGCTTTGTTTTTAAAAAAAGAATTTGTCCGGATTCATGCACTCAGCGCAAATTCTGCAGATTATTTAAAAAACATTTTTTTTTTTGTGCCTGGGGTTCCCTGTCGGACCCCCTGAGCAGGCCTAGGCATCAGGGTGTTTGTACCCTGCCCCCTTTTCTTGTTTTTTTATATTTATTTTTACTGATTTCTTATGACTCGGTGTTTCCGAGTCACTAGATGGCTGCCAACACTTCTTGGTTTGGAGTTTTGGCAGCCAATCAGAATGAAGCTCGTGCTTGGGAGGGTTCACAAATCCACCACGGTCACCAGATATCGATATTTGTTATTTTTAAATTGACTAAACTACTGAACGGATTTACACCAAAGAGTGCACTCTGGACGAAGAGCTACCTTTCTGCCAAATCTGATGTAATTCCGTTTCGCAGTTCAAGCTGTAGCTCGACAAAAGTTCCTATGGAAATTAATATGGAGAAAATGAGTATTAGGACCCCCTTTTTTCTCGGCCCCCACTTGACGATTCACCCCCGAAACTTTCAAGACAGGAGTTGACCGGAACAAGCAATTAGATTCGTCAAACAGCGCAAAAGATATTGGCAAATCAAAAAACGCTTTTCCTGTGGAAACTAGGTCCTAACTATGACTACCTACTGGCGACTGCCAGTAGGTAATATATATATATATATATATATATATATATGATTTGCTAATAACTTTCTTTGGTGCTATTTGACGAATCTTCATGAAACTGTCTTACAAAGGTTAATCCATCTCGGATCCTTCCTGGAAAGTTTTGGGATGGCCCATCAAGTGGAGGCTGTGGAGAATGGGGTCCCAAATGTGTTTTCCATATGCAATTTCCCATGGAAACTTTAGACACAGCTACAGCAAAAACGGCTAAAGGGAATGACACCAAATTTTGAAGAAATATTTAACTTTACCCAGAAAGCTTGACTTTTGTGATTTGTGGTAGATCTGCTCAGAAATGGACGTTCAAAATGTAAAAATATCATGAGATGGGGTCCCCTGGTACAAAGTGACTTGGAGAGGGATGGTTGTATTGTCCCACCCCTTAAAAAAACAAAGGCCCTTGGAGATGGGGTGCATGGGACCCAAAGAGGCCCAGGTAGTGGGGGGTAGAACGCTGAAAAAGAAATGCCCTGGGAAATGGGGTCCTGGGTGCTCAAAGTGGCTTTAGGAGGGGGATCTACCAATGGGTTTGAATCGGGGCTGGTCACAGACCAGGACCTTCAGTCAATGCCTCAGCGTGCATGGGCAAATTCCATTGATAATGTGGAGCTGGCGGCCTGTGTGGTTTGGCCACCATGCCTGGCCGCAGGCCAGCCAAAGGCTGTATGTAGCATGGTGTTGGGTGCCCGAGGTGGGGGTGCGCGATATAGTTACATTAAGGAACAAGTAATAGTGTAATAGAAACAAAAATAAATGGTGAATTTCAGCCCATGAGGGGCAGCAGGGGTGGCCCTAAGGCCCTCACGGCACGCTGTTTCCCCAGCCAGCACCAGTCCTGGTAGCCGACTGCTTTGCTTTGCTCAGGCCCTGCGAATGCAGCTCTTTTCTCTGCTTCCACCTGATGGGATCAATCCTAAGTATCCTGCCGGGGAAAGCACGACCAGGGAGTTAGCTTTCTGTTCACTGCTGATGCCCTCCGGGGCAGGGACTTAGGGGATCGAGTCCCTGGGGCACTGTCTGACATCGGCCCTGGGACTGTGGGTACTAGGGGCTGTATTGTGCCTCTGAGAGGGGAGGGTCACTTCCCTCCTCCCTAAATAAATAATACTTTTGGCATGAGGGAGGGCGTTCCAGGACATTGAATGGCTTGGGGTGGGGGACACCCTCCCAAAATAAATAAATTGTGCTTCGGGCACCAGGGGATGGGTTCCCCCGTGACCATGGGGAGGATGGGGAAGGGGGCACACATACACTCCTGCCTTTTTTTTATTAAAACAAAGTTACATGAAAAATGTTCACCCGCCCAACCCAGCCTGCCCAGGTGGATTATAACTAAAAAGGGATAGGGTCCTAAGAGCGTTTTTTAGGTCGAGCATTCAAGATCTCTTGTATAAACTTTAGTATATACTTATATGTGTATGTACTTTGTGTGCTCTGGAGATCAGCCCTAAGACTTGTCTGTTTCTGCTTAGGAACTTTTTTTCTGTTCAGCTGCATCTATGTAACTGTCTAGATAGAAACGACCAGTAGAGTTCAGTAAAATACCAGAATTTCTTTCTGCTTCACCAACTGCTTCTATTTAACTGCCTTGATAGAAAACAACCATTAGAGGTCTACCAGAATTGCTTTCTGCTTAGGGACTTCCTTTTTTAAATTTTTCTGGCAACTGCCTCTAAGGAACTCTCTTGATAGAAAACGACGAGCAGAGGTCAGTAAAACACCAGAACCACTTTAGCATTCTCTAGATTCCAGTCCATAGAAATTGTCTTCCACAAGCACCCGTAGACGACAATATTTTTTTCAAATCTTTGATTTTCAGTGATATGACCACCGAAGGCCATGATTTTATATTAAAAACAGAGCTTTGGGCTATACCATTCCAGCTGAAAGGCAATATTTCTCTCCATGTGTTCCCATACATGGCGTGTCACGTAGTTTAGTGCTTACTTTCCCTCCATGTTAAAGAACAGTAGATGTTTAAGCACCCAGGCTAATGTGCTGCTTTGCTAAATACATATAAGGTCCCAAATGTGAGACCGATTGCATTGCAAATGCTTGTTTCTGTTTGTGCTGAAGCATTGACTAAAGTTTCTTTGGGAAATTTACTGAGGAAAATGCCTTTGGGCCCTTCCTTCTTTTTTAAGCCCCCGCTAGACGGATCACAGCAAAACTTTACAGGAAGGAGCTGAGCTACATGAAACTCTTTTTGAAAACATTTATCCCCCCTTCTTCTTTTTGGAAAGTTTTGGTGTTATCCATCAAGTGAGGGCTGAGACTGAGAAAAAGGGGGGATTTCGAAACGTGTTTTCCAGATGCAATTTTCTATAGGAAATTTGAACAGTGATTAAGCAAAAACAACTGAACGGATTTATGCTAAATTTGACAGAAAGCTGGATCAGGGTCCAGAAAGCTTGCTTTTTGTGATTTGGTGTAAATCCTTTCAGCAGTTTTGTGAAATTAAGGTTGAAAATGTATGTTTACATAGCAATGTCATACTTCAGTGGTGGGTTTGGGCACCCATGGGGGTTGGGTGCCAGCCCTTGCCACTGGATAGATGCTGTGACTTACCACCACTGCGCTATGCCAAAGGCTGTGTGCAATGGGGGGTTGGGAGTCCTCAAGGGGTCGGTGGAGGGTCTGGTGGCAGGCCCCACTCTGCAGTCAACTCCATTCCACCCACGGCCAAAGCCATGTTTCGGCATTAGCATAGGAAGGTATGGTAATAAAACTATGCATTAAGTTTTTTTTTAAACTATAAATTCACTGAAACAAACAAAGGCTAAAGTGAAGTTATAGCGAGGTAGGGTAATTATCACTTTATAATAAAAAAAAACCTTAGAAATTTACTGAAAAAACAAACATTAAAGTGACGTTATATTAGGTGAATGTGTCAGTTAAAAAAGTCAATTTTAAACTCAAAAAGTTACTGAGATTCACCAGTTATACATATCTAAAGTAACTATAAACCGTTCCTTAAGGTAACTACTACTCACACCCTCGCCATGCACTGCTTCGAACCCTCACGTATTACATCACTTATGACCTGTTCGATGACTCTATTTATAAAATCTCTGCTGACATCTGAAATTACCAAATTTATGAAAACACTGTGCATGGTGGGGGCACAAATTATAGTCACTTTAGGACATGACTTATAGTTATGACAATATTATGTGGGTATAATTACATTTTTAAATGGCACCCAAATGTGCCTATGGCTAGGCTTTATTTCGAGACCCACTTCTCAACACACCTAAATTTGCACCAATATTCCTTAAACTTGTTGCCAAGACTTCATAGGAACATCCAACATTTGGTACACTTTCATCTGGAAAGAGGTAATGCTCTACCAGTCTGAATTTCTTTGACATGTCTGTCACACCTTGAAGAGTGTGTTCCATGCAGAGGATCAACTGATTGTAAGAATTCGAACGCATGACACCAGCACACCCACCATTACAAAACTCCAATAGATCCCTCTGCCAGCCTAAAATACATTCATGTCATGCTGCAGTGTCCACAAGGCAGTTAACACTCCAGCCATAGCTGACATCTAAAATTAAGACATCTTGGGGTCGATTCCGATCCTGGAGAAACCGGGTACGAACCGTCGGTCGGAGCGTTTTCTCCGTCCGACTCGTACCCGGTAAAATCACCATACAAACATGCAAGTACGATTTGCACGGAAACACCATTTCTGTACGAATCATACAAAACACCGACTGACACAAAAACACATACAAATGTGATCCGGGACGGCGCGTACGCGACATGCGGACGGAGTTAGGCAGCTTTTTACGTACCAGCAAGTACGATTCGTCCCGACAGCACTCCGGATGGCTATATTTTTACGGCACACAAAAGTGCCGGTAAAGCTAAGTACGCCGCGAAGCGTGAGGAAAAGGGGGCCCAGTACGCGCCGGACACCCCCCTACCCCCCCGTATGTCCGTGACGTCCCCCCAGCCCCCCCGTATGTCCGGTGCGGACCCCCACCCCACCCCCCGTATGTATGGTGCAGACCCCCACCCCACCCCCCATATGTACGGTGCGGACCCCCACCCCACCCCCCATATGTACGGTGCGGACCCCCACCCCCGTATGTACGACCCAAGGACATGTCGGGGTATATTCCCAATGCGATTTGTATGGTGTTTTTTACATACGAATCGTACTTGCCAGTTTGTACGGGACTTGTACGATTCGTACGTAAAAAAATCCGGATACGATTCGTACGGGGAATGTTTCTCCAGGATCGGAATCGACCCCCTTGTGGTTTATACATAAATGTCACAGTATGAACAGGCTTGAGATCATAAACCACAAGAAGGAGAAGACAATGAATTAGGTCTTCCCCAGATCTGCAACTACGGCCTGGAGCCTTGCTTGCATAAAGAATCATCCTTCCTAAAATTCTATGCGAAGCTGAAGTCCTGTATCTTCACAGAACACCTCATCATACGGTGATCCGTTTTTTAAAGAATCACAAGGAAGATAATTTCCATTGATCTCTTCCCTACCTAAGCTATCATATCCCTTTTTTTCTGGTACTGTGCTTCTTCCTTATGGTCCTCCCTACTTCCCAGGCCTCATCACCTCTTCTTTGTCTTCTCCTGTAATGCATTATTCTGTCTCATACGCCTCACATCTTTGACAGCGCTCTATTAGCTGGCAGCTGTATCTCAACCATATCAATCTGTGCTCATTTTCACAGATAATACATGAAGATCGAACACACATAATATTTGTTGACTCAAATAATTATGAGGAAAACCATAGTTTAGTACAATAAAACTCTGTTACACATTAATCAAATTGTTTGTGATTAGGTGGATGCGATGATAAACAGCAATGTTATATGCTCATGCTAGCGTTAAAAGTATTCAAGACACAGACACACACACACACATTCAGCACAACGTTCCTTGAACCAGTTAAATGGTTTTATACCGATATTGGCAATGAGTCTCTGTGTTTTTCAAAGTTACTAGCAGTTAGCTCTGTAGATGTAGCCACACGACGAAAACCACCTCTTGTGAGATCAATGCAATTGCAAGTTACGGGTCTGGAAAGGGTCTGGGGTTAATTCACTTGGGGGCATATTAACAACAACCCTCGATAATTATCGCGTTTTTAATTATCGCCGCCTATCGCCGGATTACATCACCCTGTTAGCGTTGTATTAGCAACGCTTTTCTCACATGCGATGTAAAATCCTGCGATAGATGGCGATAAGCATCATTAGCGTACGTAATCCAGCGATATGGGAACTGCACTAAGTAAATGCTTGGTAATCGGGAGATGTGGACTTAATCTTCCAATCCACCTCCCATTCATGGTATGATTAAGTCAGATTATTAGCGGGAGTTATATACCTGTGAAAAAGGGAGCAGCGTTGTAAATAATGCGAAGCTGTGGTAGCGAGGGTTTGTCATGTAGTATTTCTAAGGTACGCCCACTTTGCATGTCATTAGCGATGTCTATCGCTAATATGCAAAGTGGGGGAAAAAACGGCTGTTATCGCAAGGAAACTCGCGCTACTGCATGGGAGCGAGTCCTTGTAAATTGTGCGATAATGAAATCGCCGCTTTTTCGGCGCTATGTGCCGAAAAAGCTGCGATACATCTCTTGATAATATGCCCCTTGGTGTTTTTGATGTGCAGGTGTGTCTGACACCCAATTTCGTTGAGTAAGCTTTGCAAAGCAATTCTGGTCTAGCTTCTACATCTCCTCAGCACTGATTATGAATGTGGTGGATTCATGTGCAGTATTTGCTGCACCCTGGAAACACCAACACAGCAGGGTGTAACATGTACCAGATTCGGTACTGCTAAGAGTTTACACATCAAGTAACATTGAAAGGTGAAGTGATTTCGTATTGTGCTTATATATTGCTGTCCACCACATTCGTACATTTAGAAGAATGATCGATTGTCTGGTAGTCATACACACATGGCATATCAGTGGTTAACAGTGATTTCAAAGAGAGCGAATGGTAGAATAAATGAGAAGGTAAGTTGTTTCGAGGAAATACGCTGACTGACAATTTTACGAGCTGTCAGAAGCAGCAACATAGTAGATTAGTGCATACACCCCTTAATTTCAGACGCTTTACACTGAACATCTTTCTGGTTCATTCCTATGGAAGATGGCTGTCGAAATTAGATTTAGAGAGCACCCATAGACTACAGATCAGATCAGAGGAGCCTCCTTTGCTGATCTAGTCATTTGTTACATTTAATAGTCAATCACATGCTTCAGCTATGAAACTCCCATTCTATAAAGACTATTTAACAAATTGTTCATTTGTACCAAAGCCAACCTTTTAGACTAAAAACATGCCAGGAGAAAGCTATGTAAAAGTTAAATCAAGGAAAAATTAGAGACCTGCTAATAAAATCCTATTTTCCTGACACTTTTAGTCAATGCAAAAATAATTGTGGGAATATAAAAGGTTTTTTATGGTCAATTATTCTTGTCCTAGTAAGTATCTATAATCATTACAACCTTGGAATAGGTAATGACCTGCAGTGGAGAGAAGGGTAACCTCACTGCAGTGCTATACGGTATGAAAACATGATCACACATATGCATAAAATGAGCGACCCTCGTGACAGATGTAACTGAGTCCCAGTTTTCACTCGTAGGAAAGGAATCTAAAATTAACTTTTTCTAATTCTCCTTATAACCAATGGACATAGTTCTCTACTTAGAAGTTAACTGTAGCCCAAACAGGAGAGTATAGCAGTATTAAAGAATTGCAGAAGCAAGAGTTTGTGAAGTTTATGTTTGTATCCTTCACAATGTTCTATGCAAAATGTCATGCTTGTAAAGTTTTTCACTTTGGTTCTTCCGTCTGAAAATCATGACTTCTACAATGTAAGTTGCAATTATCCTTCTGTTTTTCATATTAGGACACTGAATCTGCACAAGATGTACTTCAAAGAGAATATTTTTGTTGTGCCGCACAACAACATTATGCATAGAAATGCTCAACAAAAAGTATGCCACATGCGCCCCTATGTAATGAAAAGCTTTGAGAAACGTAACTCTGCAGAGAAAAAATCAACTTTCATTTTCCAACTTAGCCGGAAAAAATTAAAGTGAAAAATATCTTACAAAGCAAAGTGGTGAAAAATGTATACAATATAGGGGAAAAAATTACTCAGTCGTAGGGGAAAGTAAATAAGGACAAAAATATTTGCACACCCTTACTTATAATAAGTCACAATTTAAAATGCTTTACAATACAGACTAAGCATGTTTCCAATTATTAATGTTTTGCAGGAGAAGAGCCAATAGACAGTATAATGCATAAAGGAAGGCCTTGACTTATTTATTTCCTGAAAGAAAGGGATTCTATTCTAAAATGGAAGTCAGTATTTGAGAGGGAAAAAACTTGGTACCTTCTTTTTGCCATCTGTATTTTTCGTACATTTTAGAGTACATCATATGCCTTTATTACTGTTCAGACATTCCCAATTTCTTGTATCTTATGTCTAGGTACACATACGGATGCTCAACTACATTATCATTTGACCCGCTACAGCCATGCCCTGAACTGCTATCATATGCCAAGGTACACCATGTTATGCCTGTTACCATCATATACATCAGCAATCCCAGATACAGATTTACTCCTAGTAATAGGAATATGTGCCCTGACGTCTTTACATGAAGGGGTAGGGACATGGAGGAGTATGCTAAGGCTCAAAATATGACCATAAAGTCACTATTAGTAAGCTAAAAGTCTTGTTTTAAGGATACATCTGCCAAATGTAGTTCTACGTGGCATATCTGCCTACATTGTGTAAAACAATGAACTGAATAGAGTAGGGAAACAAAGATCAGATGAAAATCACACAAATTTCACAAATATTAGTGCTCAGAGCACATAGATAGAGTCCACACTCTGGATTCTGCCATCAACCCCTTCTGCAATGAAGTGTTGTGGAGCCTAACATGATCTACAGTTGTGTTTTGTGTCATTGTGTTTGTGTGAGTGTGTGTGTTTCTTTGAGATAGTCAATGTGTCATGATGGGTACTTGGGTGTGTAAAATAGTGTTAGATGTGTTTTTATAATTGATTACCAATGTACATCTGTGTCGTTTTCTGAGTATGTGCACTTGGTATGTTTACATTTGTACAACCTGATTTGTGTTGGTGTATACAATGTGTAAAGTTATTAGCCCATTAAAAAAATATTTTATTCAGGTTATAATAATTTGTCAATAGTTTTCCAATGTGCTTTGTCTGGGTGTCTTCAATATATAAAGTTATTTTACCACTTTTTTTTATTTATTGATATTTTTACAAAACTGAACGTGTATTAATACCTTTGTGATTCCCTCATAGTGTCTGTGAGATGCCATGTTTGGTGTGAGACATTTTAAAATTTAGTTGGGCTACAATACTACTGGTACATATGTGGGTATAACTTTTTTGATTTGCAGTCAAGATACCTTTTAGAAGTGCTGTTTTGTACTTGCTTGTCTCTCCCTGTGCCCCTTCATAATTCTGCCATTCCTCCCCCAAATGTATAGGACATATTCCCATTTCTGCCAGCTTCGTGGCAACAAAAGTATCTACTGCTCCAGTCGGTGACAGTAGCTAAACCCAGCAACATTTTAAGTAGCTCAGTTAGAATGGCAATAGAGTGTAGTATAAAAGCACATATTTAATCAAGGAATTTCAAAGAGGATGGTTTAACCATTTCAGATGCTCTCTACCAATGAAGGCAGGAGGATGGTTTGCCAAGGAGACACAACTCATTCAGGAAAAGGATAAAGCATCAAGTTAAAGTCCACTAGGGAATTACAAAGTTCAGATTTGGTCTTCTCACCAAAGATTCTAAAGGTGTTCAGTCAGCAAGTTCATTGGAAAAGAAAAATCGAAGCACTGAGTTCAGGTTGTCGGCCAGGAAAGGAGTCCCAATCGATCAGCAATTAGAGCAGCAGCTGCATAAGCATCCCAAATCGTCGAGCGAAAAATGCCAAAAATAAGAGTGCACTTCTGTCCCTTTCCTTCAGGGAGTTTGTCTTTATGTTATAGATGATACAGTTATGACATAAGCGATCGGACCACAATGGTCTGTCCATTGTGTGATCATCTTCTGTTTGTCAAGTACAATTTGCTAGTCCAGCATTGTTTCCTATGCTCGTCATGAGAAACCACAATCTTTGTCATCCTCACGGGTCAGTAACAAGAAGAAAAATGTATTTGTAGCTACGTCATGGGTACAGTCCAAGGATAGGTTCCCACCAATTCACACACACGAGGAATAATGCTTCCTTCAAGATCAAATTGTTACATTAGGTAGGAACAGTTAAAGCAACATTTGGAGGAAACTTGTCAAAGTTTATTTCACTAGGCCATGAAATAATGAAGTCTAAGCAAGAGAATTTCAATGCATTAATTTCATAATCTTTTAGTAATTCAACTCATTGTTAATTAGTCAAACAGAATAAAGTAAATCAATTATTTCATATTGAGAAAAAATAGTACTTTTGTCAATAATTAATATTTTAAAAATGAACACTCCTAAATATGGCCTGCTCATACGAATCCAAAACTAGCAACATGTAAATTAAGTCCAAACATTATTAAAACAAAACGTTTTCATTAATATATGTTCTTTAGTGTGTTAAGTACTTATACTGAAGGTTTCAAGCATGCAACCCTTATCAGCATTAATGTGCACTAATTTCGAGTTTGTGAAAACATTCTGCAATTGAAATCAATAAGAATGCTATAGCTCTCATTAGGCTTCCTAACATTTTATTATTATTAGATTAATTATACTGTTTCTAACTAATTGAGCACAAGTTTACGGTGCTGATAATTCAAAATTTTCTTTGTTGCTGCGCTGCTTTTCGTCAGTGTGTGTAAGGTGCATGTTATGATTTCAGTATCAAATCTAGTATGTCTGTCACATTAAGAATGATCAATATGGCGGGGCGTGGTTGCGCGTGTCTACGTGATGGCCGCGTTTTAGGATAGCTCCGAACCGCCTAGCCTCAAACCCCTCCATCCGCCCTACATATCCATTTCCTGAAGTGGGGATTGACTGCCCCGGGTGCCGCGCAATCCTCCGACTGCTCACCGTCATCGGCGGTGGCGAAAGGACGGAATACGGCCCGTGACAAGTACCGGCCTGCGCACAGCGGAGGGCTGCGGCCTGGAGTAATTGCTGGTGCCGCCGTGTGTGTGCTGTGAGGCGGGCGCGCGATGACTCGAGGTTGCGGCTTGCGGGCTGGTCCGCGAGTCGCGCTAGCCCGGAGCACCCCAGGAGCGCTCGTGGGGGCGGCACACCCTGAGCGGAGCAGCGGAGGCAACAACTGTATGGCAGTGGATTATTCGCCCCGAAGAGCCTGCCTATCCCGACCCAAGCCAGCTGGTGGGAGACCGAGGTAGGCCCTGCATGCTGTCAGTGGGGGCTGGAAAAAGAGTGGATGTATTGCTGGCTGCCAGGTGTGACCATCGTAGGGGAGTTTGCTTGGTGACCAGCAAGGAAAATCTCTCCCTTTGGTATATAAATCCCTGGAAACACCCAAGAGGTACTGCCAAGGTGCATACTTTAAAGACTCAGACCTCCCCGAACTGGTCGACAACCTCCCTATGCCTGTCGCGGCTGGGAACCCTGTGGCCAAATGTACATATAACTATTCAGCCCCTTGACAAAAATCACAATGGCAACTAGCAGGGGCACAAAGGTGACGCAGCAGAGCAAGTTAGACAAGTATGCTTGCCCCAAGAGCGTAACCCACGAACAGCCAGCCCGGCTGGTGTCCACTGGAGGGACGGAGAGTACGCTCCCTGAACTATCCCTTAAGGATGTAATGGATGCCATTGCAGGGGTGCGTTCCTCCATGGAACAGCGCACTGACGCCATCACGGTGGAGATGACCCTGATTAGAGCAGATCTCACCAAAACCCATGAAAAAGTCAAACAGTTCGAGATAACTACTCAGAGTCTGGTTGATGACGTCTCGCAGCTACAGTCCAGGCTTTACATACCTTCAAGAAGTTTGCGGAAAGTAAGCTGGATGAATACGAGGGGCGCTCACGAAGAAACAACATCCGCATAGTAGGTGTTCCGGAAAAATCAGAGGGGCAGATGCCAGACCTATTCATTGAAGATGTAGTGCTCAACCATCTTCAGTCAAAGGGCCTCTCAAAGTTCTTTGTGGTGGAACGTGCGCATCGGGTTCCGGGAGGTCGCCCAAAACCGGTGGCTCCTCCCCGGCCTATCTTAGCGAGACTTTTGAATTTCAGAGACCGGGATGTGATATTGCAGCATGCTAGGAACTCACCGCCACTTAAGTTTGAGAACTCAGCTGTTACGTTCTTTTTGGATTTCACCCAGGCCGACTAGAGACAACGTAGATCTTTTTTGGCTGTTAAAAAATCTTTGAGAGACAAAGGGCTGAAATACTCTATGCTTTTTCCCACCAAGCTAAGGATAGAGGCTAATGGGAAGACCTGGTTTTTTGATCGTCCAGAGGTGGCGGCGGATTGGCTGGAGTGCTGGAGAGGCGACAGGGAACATTCCCCATGCTGAACCTGGTGACCAACAACATGGGTGTTTTGTTGGCTCGAGAGTAGCCTATCTCTATGTTGGGGACTCTACGAGCTCTGGGAGTGTTGGCCTAAGGCCCGGCTTGAGATATCTCACTGCAGACTTGAACATACCAAAGCCACTAACTGTATATCCTTTCCTGTAGCCCAGGGGTAGTCTCCTCCGTCAGGACTGATGTTCTGTATTCTTTGTATTTTGGGGTGGGGCGGTCGGGCGGGTGGGGTCCCTAATCCCTGCATTTAATTTGTGTTGGTAGTTTTGGGGCGACAGGCACTCTGCGTAGTTTGTTGATGGGCTGGTTCTTGCCCGAGATGCAGGGAGGCAAGGAGGGGGGCGTTTGGACGGGGGTTGGGGGGATGGAGTTGTTCTTTATTGTTCTATTGGCTTTAACAATGTGCATGGCTTTGAATATGGGCTCATCTTCATTTGTGATTGTGGGGTTCAATTCCACTTTAGCGCTTCACCATGGAGTCACACTGGGACAAAGGTTTCACTTTGCATAGTTGGAACGTCAATGGGTTAGGAGATAAGGTAAAACGCACTGTGGTTCTGCAATATATTAAACAGCACTCTCCGGAGGTGGTTCTCCGTCAGGAAACGCACCTGGTGGGGAATATGTGCAAAGCCCTAAATGGATGGGGATACAAACTCTTAGCCCATGCGGGCTTTACTAGTGGGTCTCAAGGAGTAGGCATCATGGCAAAAGTCTCCTTTCCCTTCTCACCCCAATCTATGCAGGCGGATACGCGTGGGAGATATATTGCACTCACAGGACAGTGGGAGTATCGGTATATGTACCTCCAGGACTGCAAGCGCAAACGTTTACAGATCTGGGCACTTTCCTCCTTTCTTTGCCAGAGTGCCTTCTCTTGATGGGAGGTGACTTCAATACTGTGTTGTCCAGGGAGTTAGATCGTTGGCCCCCGCGTGCTATGGGACCCTCAAATAGTTGGCTTCCTGATTTTGTTGAGGCATTTGGCCTATTTGATGCCTGGGGAGCATTCCACCCTGGGGACCTGCAATATTCCTCTTTCTCGGGAGCCCACCATAGCTCCTCCCGCATTGACTAGTTACTCTTACCGGTCTCACAGTTACTTCACCTTCGGGAGGTCCGTCATCTGGCAAGGGGCATATCTGACCATTCGCCGGTGTGGACCAGACTAGTACTTGGAGACCACAGCATTGTTGTGGTTGCACCGGTCAACACATGGTTCCTCCGTAACCCGTTGGTTCGCAGGAACCTGAAAAAAGCGATTGATTATTACTTTTGTGAGAACTTGGGTTCGGTGGACTCCCCACAGACGCTTTGGGAGGCGTTCAAATCCGTTGTTCTAGGGGCTGTCCTTTCTCTGGTGGCTGGGGTCCGAAAGGAAAACTCTAAGGAGCTTGAGGAGGTTGAAAAAGACATAGAGCACCTGGAGGCAGAAGTGGGGAGGGAGGATGCCCCGGATGTTGAGCACCTTTTGCGATTAAAAACAGATGAATATAAGGCCCTTGCCACAGAACATGCTAAGTCCTGGGGAAAGGAGAGAGATGGTAGAGTGTATGAATGGGGGGACAAAGCTGGGAAACTTAGCGGTCTAACCGCCTTGTTTCTGAACTTACGACCAACTCGGGAGTGTGGGTTACAGAACCAGATATCATAGCCGGCGAATTTGCTGCACATTATACCGCGGTATATAAATCACAGTCATCTTTCGAGGAGGCAGATTTGACTGACCTCCTCAAAGATATTGGCCTCCCGTCCCTCTCGGAAGATGATCGGAGCTACTTGGAAAATGATGTGACCAATGACGAAATTGCGCAAGTAATCAGAGATCTCAAGCCGCGTAAGGCGATGGGGCCCAATGGTTTACCAATTGAGCTTTACAAAATGTGCCCAGACAAGTTGGCCCCGCATCTGCACGCCATGTTTGAGGATAGCAGAGAGGGGGAGAGCTGCCACCAGACCAACGGCTGGCATCAATCGTAGTCATCCCCAAGAGGGAAAACCGAGGGACAGGTGCACATCTTATCGACCCATATCCTTGATTAACGCTGAACCTAAAATACTAGCTAAACTTCTGACCACCTGCCTAGCACGAGTGCTTGGTTCCCTTGTTCATCCAGACCAATCGCGCTTTATGCTCCATCGCAATACTGCTCTAAATCTGACGCGGGTTCATAGGGTGATAGAGAGGGCCAGAACAATACAGGAGGATGCAGTCATCCTATCTTTGGACGCCTCTATGGCCTTTGACACCATTGAATGGCCCTACCTGTTTGCAGTACTCGTTAAATTCAGATTTGGCCCTCACTTCATCTCATGGGTCAGGCCCCTTTACTCCGCTCCCCTCGCGCAGGTGGTGGTCAATAACAAACAATCGGGGTCCTTTGTTCTTGGTCTGGGCACTAGACAGGTGTGCCCACTATTGCCCCTGCTCTTTGCCCTGTCCCTGGAACCTCTGGCCGTCTGGATCCGGCGAGACTTGTCTATAAAAGGTCTGTGCTGGTCGGCGGAATGGGAAGACCGGATCTCCCTTTACACAGATGATATTCTGCTCTACCTTGCTTCACCTGCAAGATCACTCAGATGTGTCTTAGATATCTTTACATCCTTCGGGAGATTCTCAGGCTACTCCATTAACTGGGGAAAATCTCTCCTAAATATATCCTATCTGGCGGAACTCCATCTCTTCCCAGAGATTGTCCAATACAAGTGGTGTCTGAGGGCTTCAAATATTTAGGGATTTTTGTCACAGCTGACGCTCGGCTCCGATATGAACAAAATCTGCTCCTACCCCTGCAGCGCCTGCGACGTGATGTTGCGGCCTGGGGGGCGCTTCCACTCTTGCTGCTCGGGCGCGCTGCTCTCTTTAAAATGATGTCCCTCCCCCGCTTCCTCTATGCCCTTCAGAACTACCCCGTTCCGGTTCCAGCGCACTATTTTAAAGAGATCGAGGATCTACAGAGGCAGCTACTGTGGAACGGGAGACCAAGAATCACGCTCCATAAGCTGACTCTCAACTGGTATGATGGTGGTATCAGTCTTCCCGACATTAAAAAATATTACTGGTCAGCCCATCTCACTGCCATCAATCAGGGTACATATCGGACACCGGAGGATCCGAGATATGCCATGGATAGGTGGCAATTACCGGGCGGCTCATACAATCGAGCCCTCTACGATATTCCTAAGACCCTATGCCTGACTGGGACCACGTCCCACTCGGTCCAGGTGTGGCATGCAGTTAACAAAAGCCTGGGATGGGAACGTAGGTTGACGCTCGCGACCCCCCTGTGGGACACGGCTCAGCTGGGTGGGCTTCACTCCTCAAAGGGTTTCGACAAGTGGGACCTCATTGGCATCTCCAGGGTGGGCAACCTCTGGGAGAAGGGGCAGATGCTCAGTTTTGACCAACTAAAACAAGAATACAAACTTGCGGACACAGAGTTCTTCCGCTATCTTCAGATCCGACATGCCTTGACAACAGCCATCAGTGGAGGGTCCCCCCTCCCTGACTTTTCCCCACTCGAAGATAGACTACTGGATGGGCTCCTCCCTCAGACAGCCATCTCCTTGACCTAGAAGAAACTTGTCAATAATGCACCAGACCCCCTAACTAAATTGCGTGAAGCGTGGGATGCCGACAGCCTCCTTGTAGATGACGAAGAATGGAGAGAAGCGGTGGCCTCTCCCAGGGAGGTAGCAATCTCTGCCCGCCTCCGCCTGGTACAACTGAAAATTCTCTATCTACATTATGGGGCCGCAGCTGGCCCACATGGGGCATGGAGACAATATTAACTGTAGGCGTCACTGTGGGCAGGTAGCCACATTTATGCATATTCTATGGGAATGTGAACACATTCAGGGATTTTGGAGAGGAATTCATAGGGTCATGAGTGAGGTCCTGCACAAAACTGTTAGCCCTGAGGTCAAGAGATGCTTGCTAAATGTGTGGGAACCAACAGAATTGGTAGGGGCAGAGAAACTATGGGTCACACTGGGGACCACGGTGGCCAAAAGGGACAACGCTCAATTATGGGGAGGGTCGGCAGCCCCCACTATCACAAGGTGGAAGCGTAACATGGACTGGTGCATGTTCCGGGAGAAGACTGTCTATGTGGCAAGGGGTTGTCCTCAGAAATTGTCACGAGTGTGGGCTAGGTGGAATTCATATCGGGGGGATATCTGTGTTGCGCCGATTGTCCCTCCAAATGATGACCCAGCGTCGCCCAGGAGTGTATAACACGCGCTAAAAAAAAAAAAAAAAAGATCAATATCTATCACAAGACCACTAACAGAAAATATGTCTTATATCATCTGAAAGCGTAATTTAAGATTATTATTTGTTGGGGACGTGACAGACATTGCAATGTCTTCCTAAAATATTTAAGAAAATGCAAATGAGTTTGAAGTTGTTTAACAGAGTATTAGGTACAATGTTAAAAGGCCTAGTAGTCCCAGCAGTTGACTGGAAATTGCACTGGCAGCTGCAGCCTTGGACTTTCACCAATAAGGCCAACAAGTGACCTAATACACAATAATTTCAGGTAATTTTATTGGATTTTGGCGGAAGGCGATTCATACCGAAGAAGAAGAAGCCACATTAATGGAGAAGAAGAATCCACATTAATGGATATTTGAAGAAACAGCAGACAATTTTGGATTGTGAGAAATAATATGAAAGAGGAAATAGGAATATGGCAAGAAGGCTGATCTTATTTTGAAATACTTGGGTTACCACTGTATGCATCAGTTGCATATTTTCCTTTGGTAGACAAAGATTATTTGTGGCTCAAGACGAGTTTATGGACCATGGTTCACTGCCTCCCCAAGACATCGAACGGAAATATTCAGTAATTAGAGTTACAAGGCTTGGGGATGACGTAACTCATAAAGAGGCTTTTAAACACATGTCAAATGTCTCACAGGGCAGGGGTTGCAGTGCATATGATGGCTTCACATAGGTATTCCTTGCAGATAGTTTAAAGAAACTGGACCCTCTGAGAAGACCGCAAACTAAGAGGAAATGGAATGAGCAGACAATAGTACTTAGGGGCTTATCTACAAGCCCCTTGCGCCACTTTTGCATCATTTTTAACATGGGAAAAGTGGCGTATGGGTGGCGCAAGGGGCTTGTAAATAAGCCCCTTAGTGCTGAAAGCTTAGAGAAAAACAATCTGTAAAGTCATGAAAAAACGTATGGATGTGAGTCCACTTTGCAAAGTTAGTTTCTAATCTGGAACAGTATTGGAGTCATTGCACGTAATGATTGACGTTACAGTTAAACAGAATTCACGAGGATTGAAGCATAATAAGATGGAGTCTAGAAACCCAGGCTCCAGAGATAAATGGAAGACTAGAAAACAAGGACTGGAACTTAGAGAAAGATCCAGAACAAAAGACACCGATAGATTAGCAAGCAGTGACGGCTGCCACCAAGTAGGATGGGTGAGGCGGGGCGGAGGGGGGAGAATTGAAAAATAAATTAAAATGTGACTTACCTTGCTGCTGGACCGCCAGACCGCCGCATCACCTCAAATTGTCCTGTGAAGCACAGGCTCCGCTAAGCCAATCACAATGCTGAAATTCAGCGTTGTGCTTGGTCTGTTGCAGCGTTGTGCTTGGTCTGAGCGCCGTGGATTGGCCCTCAGATGGGGACAGGGAGCCTGTGCCTGTTCCTTACCAGACTATGTAATGCAGCCTGCTGAGGAACATGCAAAGTGTGCAGGACTGTTTGGCTGGCCGAAGATGGCCGGCCAAACCGACATGCTCACTTAAGTGCCCACCATTCCTCCCCTTGCTGGCTGTGACAACAGCCAAGCCCTACCCCATAAAGCTGAACGACAAAGGGAAAATAAATTGATAATAACGTAGTGTTATTATCATTTTATGTTTCCTTTTTCCACTGCAAAAAATGCAGTGGGGCGGTGTTCCTCCGCCTAAAGAGAGGAGCTGCCACTGTTAGCAAGAGGAGTTGTAATGCAATGTGTCAAAAAATAATTGCTGGTAATGGATGAATAGTAAAGGAAATTTCTGACAAAAATTTAATATTGTGGGGTAGCCATGGCTAACTAGCCTTTATGCCACATTGGAGAACGCTTGTGTCATAATGGTAAAGTGGCAGTATCTCCTTTAATTGCCCAGATGCAGGGGTTGATCCAGCAACCTCTTTAGGAAATGCCATCTTTCATTAGTATCACTGTCTGCCTTAACATTAACATGGGCTACAGATAAATGGAAGGTGATGCCAACATGCATGGAAAGACAATTTTCCTCCAATGGACAAATCATTCTAGCTGAAAAAGGAAAGGACCTACGCTCTGTGTAAAAAGCCATTTGGTGATTGCAAACAATACGACTTGCAAAACCAGTGGCGAACGCAAATGTAGTGATCGTGATCTGCAGTCCCTTGTTTGAAACCATTCACAGGTGGTTACAAATAGTGACTTGTCTAATTAATACTGATTAGAAAAGTTGTTCGGTGACTCTGTGACTGGAAACTTTGAGCTGTGACCTATTCGTGCATAGATTGCATTGTAAAATCAGAGACAGGATGCAAAACGTTGGTGCAAACTTTCTAACAATTTTTTCAAAACCATTTTAAGTGACATGTCTTTGGGCCCCAGATCTGTTAGATGCAGTTTAATCTTGTCAGTACTGACACGAACTTGCATTGTAGGATTTCATATATACGTAGCAACCTATAAAATTATACTGGTGAATGAGTGCACAAAATCAATGTGATCCAGTCCCTGGTCTGGCACTTATTCCTGAGACAGATCTAGAATACGGGCTGGACCCAGTGAAATATACTAAATATGTAACTGTGTAGTTTGCTGCTACTGGGATTCAGTCAGCAGCAAATGCACATTGTCTGCTTTCTGTTTGGACAAGCAACCTGTTGGTGGACAGGGGGCTTTCATATTTCACTTCCAGCTGGACCCCAAACAAAGAACTGATTTAAAGACCCCTAAATCCTTATCCAGTATTATTCTGTCTGTGAGCTATCTGGAGCCCAAAACCTAGATGCCAATGCAATGGAGAGAAACAAAGGCACACAGATTGTTATCACTTCACAAGTACTTAAGAGAATCTACGATTTGGGGCCAAGTATTTGACTTTATGCAACCCATGTGTGTAAGAGATATGCATGCATTGTAAGAAAGTCAGATGTATATGTCAGTAGGTGAATAGCTTTCATTGGTGCTGCAGGTGCAGTGGCACTGAGGGTCAGAGGTCTTAGGTGCCCACTGAACCCTGATTATTGCTGAATTGTATAATTCGAACAGCCGCCTAGGGCCACTGTCACACTGGCTACTCTACTATCTGCCTGTATGAGTAATTACACAAATAACAAATTAAACAGAACTTCCTAAAAAAAAAACTTTTAATTATTTTATAGTGCTACTCATCCAAAGGTAGAGTGGCAGCGAGTTTTGCATCCCAGACGCACAGAAAACAAATCATACTGGTATGTAAATCAATATACAGGAAATTATACATAAGCCAATGAGGGTTACAAGGAGTCACATGTAGACCATACTGGTTGATAGGCATTATATGTTAGGAGTGCATGGTCAAGTGAAACACAGCATTAGAATTTAAAATGAAATGCAGTGGGTGGGGGTATCTGTAATAACAAAATGATCGGTATTTTAAAAGCCGTAGCCCAGTTACCTAGCTATATAAAATGCAAATTTGTGAACTGCACGTTATCTCCTTTGCAGCAGGTTCATCAACCCTCTATATCACTTTATGGTCAAAACTGTGAGTAGATAAAACACAGATCCCTCTGAGTGGTGCTTAACCACCAGAGTTACTGTTATTATTATCCCATGAAAATTCCTGGGCACATTCCTGCAGCAAATGACCACATAAAATATTTTAAAGTGAAGCCTCTAGTTAAGTAAGCCAGAACAGATTTACTGCCATATTTATTTTGTTGGCAATTTCTTTGTGGTAGAGTTTTACAAAATGAAATTGTAAGTTGACTGTCAAGCTCCACTTTTCATGACTCCATCCATCGTGCCTCCACACCCTTTCCACTACCACACCTTGACCCACCTATTTATGGGTTCCTGGAGTATTTTGTTTTCCAATTCCAGAAATGGGCATGTTGTAATAGTTTAGGATTGGAGTTCAAAAATACCCCACAGTTCCCAAGAAGAGGCAGACCTAGAACCAGATGTAATTGATTCCTATAAATTCCATGCAGAAAATGGGCTACCAGGAAATGGTAAAGGGAGAATGTCTTCTACTGCCCTTTTCTATATTCAAGCATGCTACTCCCTGCCCCCACAAACATTAGCAGTCTGCCTAGGAATCCCATCATAAACCTACTGAACTAGCCAAGTTCAGTGGAGAAATTTAGAGAAAAGAAAAGTTTAATGGAATAAAGAATAATTAGCAAATGACAACTAACATATTGAGTATAACAAACACTGCAATAAAACAACAAAGAACTCTCTTGAGACTCCTAAACCAAGTACTCACTTGAAACTCCTGAAGACAGTAGCACAGAAAGACCTCCAAGGAAATCCAACATTCTTTTTCCACCAAAGATTAGCTAAGAGAGATGTCCTGAAGCAAAATAAAACGAAGCAGAGGGCCATAGATATTTCTAAAGTATATCCAATATCATTCCTCTTTTAATTTCCAGGAATGATATAGATAGGATGTAATAGAAACTGTGACAATGGGGGAGGAGCGTGGGAAGATTAAGAAAGAGTTTAGCAATTGCCTTGGCCACAACGTCCATGGATTTACACTTTCTGCCTCCACTGTTGTAATTTATCTTCCACCCTTACACTTTCCATCAGTATACTACTTCCAACATTGATGTCATTTTCAGATTTCTTCTGTGCTATTTCATTGCTTCAGCATGATTTTATAGTATTCACCATCTATAGTGCAGATGTGAGGGCCATGAAGCAATGACCCTTCCGGACTAAAAGTACTAAATGACTTGACTATAGTAAAGAGGTTTTCAAATTCATTAGGTTATTAACTTCTTCAAAATAAAATCATTAAGTGAGGGGTAAAAGAAAATAATGTTTAAAAAAAACATTTGGTGGCTGAGAGACATTTCTGGGGCTAATTAGTTTTACAAAATTGACTCTTCCCTAACAAATTTGGAGATCAAACTTTGTTGATAAACTGCTTCCAAATGAACAATTTCTGTTTGAGTTGGGGGTGGTGAAAGTAGGCTAATAATTGTAAAACTCCCAGATGGATGGACTGCTCTGATATGTCTGGTTCTGCATTTTGGAATAAATAACAATATCAATCCCTGAAAAATTTTGTTTTGCATCTTTGATAAATTTGGTGTCTCTTGAGTCTACATGATTATTAAATATATTGAATAGCTGTTTAAAGTAATATTTTGTAGTTGCATTATAATTGTTCCAAAACTTGTTTTTGTAGCATGGTTTGCTTTATTGCATTGAGAAATGTTGAATTGTTTCACTGTACTGTCTCTCAAGACAGTGCATGTGTTTTCATCAAGGAATTCAAGGTTGCACAGAGACACTTCTCCTTGACATTATTACAGGGAAGATGTTTCTCAGCTTGAAAGCTATTCATGTTAAAATTCCTAACAAGATGCTGGCGGGGCCAGGAATATAGGATGATAAAAAGAAGAGAACAAGAGGGTGAGAGTGATTTTTTTGTGGCAAGTCCTGCTTTAAGTTGAACAAAAAGACTCTTTACAATTTAAATCACCTAAAGATCATCATTCCTACTCTCAAATTGACACAGTGGGGAATTAAGGCAAGAAAGAGCCACAATGTCTTGGCTATTTCACTGGTAGTTAAATACTGCTCTAGCTAGACAACCCTATTCATTGTGATGCCAAGATTTCTTATACTTTCTCATACACATTTATATATTGAACAGAGGGCAGAAATGTTAATCTGCATGTCAGTAATAGAGCACAGATTGAGAAATGAATAAAATAGAGCCAGAAGCGTATTGCGAGACCAAAATGTCCGTAGTAGAAATAATAAGAAGCCAGCAGAATTCCAGCTCAACCAACAGGCAGGTAGATTTTGGGTTGGATTTCTTTGTTATTGAACATTGGAATACATAACATTACATAGGGTAGTGTATTTAAAATATCATATAAATCTCAGCTTGTGTAAATGTACATCAGAGATCTCTCCCAGTGAAGTTTTAAATATTTTTCATTCAAAATTAAACACAATTGACCAGGCCCAAAGGGTGTTTATAGTAAATTTACACCCAAAGCATAGTTTGAAGGAGCTTGTTTCTACAGTCTAATCTTGTGAGAATGTCTTCGCCTTTCAATGTTCTGTAAAAACTCCTTAGGTCACTGATATAAAGATAAAGAGAAAGCTCTGAACTTAAGTTGTGTACTCAGATCCAGAGCAACAAAAAAAAGATGACTTCAGGCAATTCAGTCTGGTTCAGAGTGACTTCCAGTACCTTTAAGATAAACTGCTTTATACCAGTACAATAATCCATCAGTGCTGAGTATTCCAGAAACATGTGTTGACATGTGTCCATCATGCGGTCACATCATGGGCAAACATCAGAGATTATATTGGAAACCCGATGTTGGCAGACAAAGGTGAAACACAATCCCATATTTGGTGGGGATATATAGAGCATTATATTAGGACATCTTATTTAGCAAAATACAGCAGCCTCACTATTCCATTTCTGTATAATTAGAGTGCTATCTAAGTTACGCTCTTAGTAGACTTTTATATTTTAAAGATAAATTCCTGAATATCACTGGTTTCCTGGTTTATTTTTATCACCTCTCCCACAGCTAAATAAACTACCAGCAAACCTCTAAACTGATTGCATTTCCAAATGGACCTGCTCATGCTTATGTAATAATCAGTCGCTATTTTTTCAAGTGAGCAAAATTTCTTAATAAGTGCACCTTGCCATTACCGAAATCAGGCAAAGAAAATGTAATCTGAAAAATCTAGATTCTTACACAGAGTAGTAATAGGGTGTGATCTTGAAAGTTGAACACAAACATCTTGTCTTCAAGGCCTACAGTCATATCTTCCAACACAGAATATTCATACACAATGTTAAAACAAATAAGCATAAGTCTCTAAAGATATTGTATTGTGGAATAAGAATGATCATTATCAAAATTCAGAAGTGTTTCCACTCCCACATCTAAAGCTCTAGTCTTTTTATGGTAGATCTGAGCCTTTTTTTCTGCCCACATAAATGTGATAATCGTGCCATTTAGTCAACAAAAAAGCCTTATTCAGAATACATGACAAGATTAGAAACAGCATAGAAATTAAGGAAGCACGACCATTTTTATTCTCTACACCCAAATACTAAAGAAAGATTTAAATGGCTCCAATCTTTAAAATGCTTCTGGAGCTGCAGACGTAAGGGTTGTAATTCAAAGAGTAAAATTTCAGAATTTAATGAGAAAGTGCTATACCAAAATACTTCTAATATTTGTGAGATCCATAAGAGTGATTTCCTCTGGCAAGGCTTCAACACTTGCATTCTTTAAAATGTCACTTTTGTTGACATTCTTCCTGTACCAGGACAGGTAAGAAAAGTGCTCAATGTCTGCCATTATCTGTTGTATAATATAATTTAGCCTTCAGAAATAAGACCATGTGATCATCATCACATTTTTGAAAGAATTTTACAGCTTATTGAGTGGGACTAACATTGGGGGTAAAATGAAGGTGGGTCATTATAAAATGGTACTAGCTCAAAGAAGTATCTGTAAAGTACCTAACCAACCAAAATAAGCAATTGTGATCCAGGAAACGTGCTATTCAAAACCTTTTTAAATATTTTAACATCTCAAAAATTTGTAAAGTGTTTAGTATTGCTAAATAATTTCCACTCCTGGAGGAATATATTCTTCAATGTGAACCTCTTTTTATTGTCATCCCCCAAATCCTCTAACTTGTTCCCTGATTTACTGCTCTTATTGATCCTTTGAATATGTATTAATGAAGGTTATCAATATAACTCTTTCTTTGCTCATGCAATTGGTGCTTATGGACAAGAAGACTGAATAAATCTGTCTGTTTCCATTATCTCACTGCAAATCTACTGACTGATAAATTTACGGGATGGAGTTGTTGGCCAATATTGTTTTGTGATCTACTTTTAAAGAGGGTGACTGTTGCTCTTACCCTTGTGCAGGTCATCAGCATCTCATGGACAAGGGACATCTTTCTGGAGATGATGTCAACTATTGTTTAATAAAAGCCATAATAAATTACGCTGACATAGCAAAGGTTTAACAGAATAAATATGGTTGTCCATAGTATTAACTATTTCATACTGCTGCTAATGCCTTTCCATGTTCATGGGCCTAACAAGCATGTCACAGACTTTAATATGTATCTTGAAGATGACGTTCCTAGGTACAACTGGAGATCTCAGAGTTTTTTCCAGAACTATGGAAACCATTCAATGCATAAAAGGCCTCTGACAAGTAAAGGTAGGTAATATATTGAGCTGTACAAAGTAGAATTGAACTGGAGCAGAACAACAGCAACATTGCACTTATCATTGTGTAAGGCTCATGGTTACATTAGCATTCCTCCATTTAAAATTTACGGGACTAAATGGGACTGGTTTTCAAAAAGGGTTGGTTAATCGTATGCCCAAGTTCCCACCTTTGCATCAGAGCAGACATTTTTGAATTCATATCTTTCCAGGTAACATCAGTAAACCCACAACTTTAGCAACAGTCACAGTATTCGGGCATTCTGCAAAGCGTTTGTGAGCTCCTTTCTTGCATATGAGAATCTGCATGCATGTATTTTCACATGCAAAAGAACAAAAGAAAATTGTGAAAGCGCTAATATACTTCATGTAAGACTTGCCATCCTTAGGGTTGTCTTCCCCTAAATGTTTTGTCTGCTTTCCTTCTCTTTTTGGTGTATCATTTTGTTGGCCTTAGGCCTCTGAGAACTTTACCATGGCTGACCGGTGCTAAAGTGCATGAGTTTCTCTCCTAAACATGGTTACATTTATGTATACATGATTGGCATATTTAGTTTACTTATAAGTCCCCTGTTAAGTGGTATCCCATGTACTCAGGGCTAGTAATCTAAATGCTACAGTGGGCCTGCAGCACTGGTTGTACCACCCACACAAGTATCCTTTCAAATCTGTCTCAGGCCCTCCATTGAAAGGCCTGTGTTTGCAGTTTGCTGCCACTTTATTTTGGCATTTAAGACGACTTGCCAAGCCTTAAACTCCCCTTTTATCACACATATGTCTTCCCGAAGGTATGCCCTAGGTAGCCCTAAGGGCAGGATATTGTGTAACTGAAAGGTGGGACATGTACTTTTAAGTTTTACATAATCCTGGTAGTAACAACTAGTTACATTCATGTTTCACTAATGTGAGGCCTACTCCTCTTATTGGCTAGCAGGGAAATTCCTTAAAAGACCTTTAAGCTGTAATTCCTGATTACAAAGCAATAGCTGCATCATGTTTCATATGTTTGGAATGGGAATGATAAATCCTCTTTACTGGTAAAATTGGATTTAAAGTTTCTGTTTTAGAAATGCCACTTTTAGAAAGTGTTCTGTTCTTACTGCTTTCTGTGCCATGCAGTCTGTCTCCAATATACGTCTGGGATGGGTGACAGCTACGCTTTGTGCATTCCCTGTAGACAGCCACAAACACGGAAAGGGTGGGTGTGACAAAAAACTCATCTGAATTCATCTACATTCTCAAAGCTCTTCCTGGGCAGGAAGAGAGAGGGGGAGCTAATACCTACACTTGAATAGGCAATGTCCTGTTTTCCACACAAAGGCAGATACTCCCCCACAGATAGCCTGGCAGACAGGGCTGGGATGAAAGGGGACCTGTGCATCTCAGGGGCCTGATTTAAAGTCAACCCAACTTTAAAGGCACATCTGAGTATAAGTACTGGGACTCTGACCCTACCAAGACAGTACACCACTTGACCTGTGAAGGACTCCGCCAGGAGTAATGACTGCTCTGCTACAAGGATTGCCACTCTGCTTGGCTGCTGCTTTGGTAGAACTATTGGTTTTCGACAGCTTCCACCCAAGACATCTCAGGTAGAATCTCCCTTTTGGCCAATTCCTAAGACTCAGGAGGAACTGTTCAGATCTGAAAGATTTCACATAACATTTCACATAACATGTTGATGTTTTACGCAGCAAACTGGTGAAGAGAAGCTACCCCCCCACAAAATCATAGATAAAGCGATAAAAAGAGCCAGAAACAATAACAGAAAAATCCTCCTGGAGGAAAGACCCATCAAACCTAAATAGGAAATACCTATTTGCATTACTACCTACAACATAGCATCTAACCAGGTGACAAAGATAGTCAACAGGTATTGGCATATCCTAAAAAGCCGAACCCTCAGTTTTCCAAAACCAATGTTTTCGCATAAACAAGGGGAAAGTATGAGAGATATGATAGTATACACCAGACCTTGCAGAAGTGAGGGCTCAAAAACATCACAAAGATGAATCTCCCACATCACAGGTCTCCATCCATGCGGTAACTGAAGTGTATGTCATTTGACCAGCATGAGTAGAAAAGTAACGTTCAATAACAATGCCATCTGGGAACAAAGACAGTTCACAAACTACAACTCTAGATGGGCCATAAATATGATCACTTGTCCGTGTCATCTCCAATACATCGGGATGACATAACACATGATCAAAACTCGTATCTGTGAACATTGCAGCAACCTGAGATCTGACGGGACCACAACCAAAATGTTGGCACATTATATTGAGAAAGGACAAAAGGTACATGACCTCCAGTTGACCATCCTAGAACCAGACTTGTAAGATTCACAGCTATTTAAAAAAACACAACAATGGGTTTTCCGTTTAAGGACACACACCAATGGACTGAATGAGTGTATACCCTGGGGCCATTTCTCGTGATCACACCCACCATGTATCATGCATTCAGCAACCTTACTTGATAAAGTGGAAAATACCCGGACCATTTTTTGTGCTGGATCTTCCCTGTACTCTAGCTAACTAGCTACAGGAATGTGGGCGCAAACATATGAGATAGGTGGCATCAGGCGAAGCCCTCTAACCTGTGATACGGCTACTAACCATGCATCTATCATTTTTTGAGGTGTTCTCCCTTAGGTGACACATCAGCACCTCTAAAAGAAACCTCAACCACTTAACAATTTCTAATTATTGGGTCTAACCATAGCTGTGATTTTTACTAACTCCAATAGAATCTTATTCCTCATGACCTACCATCATACATTCTTTTTTCCTTACAAATATTAAGGGTAAAAGCTATGATTTTTACTAACTCCAAAAGAATCTTATTCCTCATGACCTACCATCATACATTCTTTTTTCTTTACAAATATTAAGGGTAATAGCTATGATTTTTACTAACTCCAAAATAATCTTATTCCTCATGAACTACCATCATACATTCTTTTTTCTTTACAAATATTATGGGCAATAATGCCCAGCAGATTTCTTCGTTTTATTGTGAACTCAAAACTTTTTACTCTGAGTGCAGACATAGCTATTAGTTGCTACAGGGCCCAGTAGTATCTTCATAAAGCATGATTATTTTGAATATACAAAGAAAAACTCTTCTAAGTTCCATACCTTGCTCTTAACTATTCCGTATAAGACTACCCATTATATATACAATGCATACAATATAATATTTTATTATATTGTGAGCAAAATTCTATTTCTGAAAAAGGGTGGGGTAAAGGCGCGAACCGGCAGTGCCGGGAACCGTGCAAACCAGGAAATGGTGCCTTCGGAGGATGGCCAGCTTAGAAAGTTAGAGGTCTAGCTACTGCACGAGGACCCCAACAAGGAGCCACCTGTCATTTAACAGGTTGGTCTCCTGCGATATGGTTGTCTATGGGGCCACGGGCAGGCAGAGTACACAGGGCAAGGGAGAAGCTTTGAAGACGTGAGTACGGCATAGCCGACCCCTTGACAACAATTATTTTATCCATTTTTTCCACCATTGAGCCGTTTTCTCAACGAATACTGAATGTAAAAACTCTTGCTTGAACTTTACTCCTTACAGTATGACTACAAGTGCCCTCCCCCCCCCTGTTGAGCTCATGGGGCCAGTTTAAAGGCATCCAATAAGTGGGTTGGGGGACAATATTTAACCCTTCCTGTGCATACCAACCACTTTCTTTGGTAATAGAGGATCGGTTTTCTACCATCATTACCGAATGCATCAACCAAGTCATATCTAATGTGATGGATACAAGGTCACACGGTTGGAGAACCAGGACCTGTTTTCTTCATCGGCATAGAATAAACATATTTAGAGTGTGTTATTTATGTTAATTGTCTTGTATTGTCTTGTTGGTCATCTCTGAGGATCTTTTAAAGGCAGCACAACACTATAAAAGATAATATTATGATTATTCTGGCACAAATGAAAAATATATCACATGTGTTTTTTCCACAATTGGTGTTGTGTTTTGAATACAACTTTATTGATATGTAAGCAATAACGCTATGTTCTATCTCTCCAGGTATTTACAACAAATAATACCTATTAGGTATCGTATTGCACCTATTTACTCTTAGTATTGATTAAGAACACTTAGGTGGTGTTCATTTTTAGGAGCAGTACATGGGATCATTGTCATGGTCCTGAAGAAATGCCTTAGAGTAATGGCTTGAAACATGTCGACCGTGAGACACACACACCTAGACGTGAAGGATTGAATAACTATTTAGTTACCGTTTGTCCAGGTATTTTTTAACCTACTAATAGACCCTCCAACTGTTATCCCATCATTTACCTTATAGCTCTCAACTTGCAAAGTGCTCCCATGTCTACGTAGGTCGCAGCACGCCCCGTCCAGCAGCGTGGCGGGAAGAACCCGATGACGAAGTATGTCACCATGGGACATCTTGGTGGGTGAGGGTTATTTTAAGAAAACTTACCGTTTTCATTAAACTAAAAAGGTCACTAGGAAGATAGCCAACTCTAACACAGTGGGACTCCTCTTGATTGTTCGATTAAGTATTGCATTGTATTGTATTGTATTTCAGACTTATATAGCGCACTGTAACCCTACGGGCATCCTGGCGCTGCGGTACATAAACTCTAGTAAGGAGGCCGAGTCCACTGTAACCTTACCTCTTTCTCCCCCTTTTGTTTGACTCGCATTGTAGACAGCGCACAGCTGTGGGAGTAACACAAGTCCTTAGTAAGGGGTAGCCCCCTTCTACTGTTTATCACCATGACTAGGATCAGAGGCCTAACTTTCTCAACTGAGGAAGTTGAAAGGATTTTAGCCGCAATCTCCCCTTTTGAGGGTTTGAGTAACCAAGAACCTAACACTGACAATACAGCCTGGGATGAACTAAACGCACTGAGAAGAACCCAGATAAAGACAGCACTACATGGCTTGATGATGACGGAATACGTAGTGGCAAATGCAGCCCCACAAAGCCTCAAAGTGAAGAACGAACCTTTCATTTTTTAGAACGACAAGGTTTTAAAAAAGATTGGTCTCTAATTTAATGCCATTGCACCAGAGATTGGATAATCCTCATAATTTAGAGAGCCACTCGCATGACACTGAAATTGAAGACCGAGATCCAGACGATAGAAGTACTCATGAAGAGCTACCAGTTGGTCAGCTCCCTGAAGAAAACATTGGAAGAACTGAACCAAACAATGAATGATTTTGAAGCTTCCCTTAAACAAAGCAAATTTACGAAACTGAACAAAGACATCAGTAGGTTCAGCCACGAGCGAGTATACCCGTACATTCGTGATGACTATGTCCCATCAGGCAGGAATCAAGGCTATAATACTGATGGTAATACGTCAGACACAGGTTCAAACAGCTCTGGCTCCAGCAAAACAGGGGGATGAACTACCAAAGCAGAAGAGGCCATGGGAGATGGATGAATTATAGAGGACCAAGAGGGTGGGGTCCACACATGGGTCCCCCTATGTACCCTGTACCTTACTTCTATTCCCCTCTGACTGCACAGGGCCCCCCAGTACCTTTCAATCATTGGAATGCAACTTCACAGTTAGAGTACCAACACTACCAACAGAATCCTTTTTTAGGGTCACGTCAGGGCCCCAAGAGGGGGAGAACACAGAAGAGGAACCAATTACACTGGGCACAAGATGAAAAATAAACGGTAGTGTCAACCATGAGCATGACCAGTACCCAGAGCAACCAGGCCACAACGAGTAGACGAATAGTCTAGTGGTAAATCTCACGGACTATACACTCTCATTCTAACAGAGGGAAATCCTAGAAAAAGGATTACGTTTTGTCCCTGCTGAGAGAATGGATACATTCGAACTATGTAGTCAGATCAACAAATTAATCAGAAAACTGAAATTGAAGGCTTTCTTAGCCAATAAGGAACCAGGCACCGATGTGCAGGATGACACAGGGTTAAGGGTGAAATCCACTTTCACCCCTTTCAAAAAGCTTCTCTGCCGGTGGAAATTTTAGCCTTTGAGAAAGTGGTTCTGAAAGATCTCGAAGAGATCGACCCCGATTGCACCAGAGTGGTTCATAACACAACAAGAGAGCAGAGACTAGCAATAAGAGAGTTGGCAGACAACAGGAATCTGATAATAAAACCTGCAGATAAAGGGGGAGCCATAGTGATCCAAACTGCAGGAGCATATCATCAAGAGTGTCTGCCACTCCTTCAAGACCACAGAAACTACGAAGTATTAACTGAAGACCCTACGGAATCTCTGTGAGTTCATATCACCAGTATGACAGAAGAGGCACTTGCCCCCAATTGGATTACGTAAAAAGAAGGAGATTTCCTAATCAACAAGTCCCTCAAAACCCCATACTTCTACACTATCCCAAAAATACACAAGAACTGAACACAGCCACCAGGGCGCCCAATTGTGTCAGGAATAGGATCAATACTGGAGCCACTATCAAAATTTGCTGTTGCCTTCGTGAGACCAATTATCCAACACACTCATACCTAGCTGAAAGACACAAAGGATATTCTCAGACTTTTTGACCATGAGACTGAACTCCTGATGGGCCTATACATCAAGAGCCTGTACACCATTCTTCCCCATGGAGAAACATTGAACATCATTGAGTACGTACTGTTCGAGGTGGACTGGGAGTACCCAACCCCACGTAATATAGTGCTGGAATGCTGCAAATGGCCATTAACCAAGAACTGCTTTCAGTTTGAAGACACCCTCTATCTCCTGATACATGGGACCAGCATGGGAAGCAACTTTGCTCCAAGCATAGAAGGACTGTATGTACATCATGTAGAGAAACATAAGATCTTCAGTTCTACCAACCCTTTCTTGCCCCATATCCAAATGAGGAAGTGGTACATTGACGATATCCTAATCATATGGAACGGCAATGAAGAAACAGCAAACCATTTCCTGATGTGGTTTAACCGCCAAAAAGAATTTCTTAGGTTTACGCACACCATATGAAACAAGTAACCCTGGGCGCAGTGCTACGCTCCGGCCGCGGAGTGTGCGTAGCTTTGTCTACTTCGCGATCCGCGAAGTAGGCGTAGGGCATGCAAGCTACGCACACCCACGGCGGAACGAGTTGCCCGCCACCCGCCTCCCTCCCGCCCACTTTTAAAATACATTAAGTCTAATGTTAAACTTGTCACGACAAATGCGCATTTTTGAAGAAGTCGTCGGCGAGAGAAGGAAGAGGGAGCCCCGGGACGCCGCAGCTCAGGTAAGTTATTTTATTTACTTAAACATTGTTTTTTTAAAGTGTAAGATTAGACTTAATGTATTTTAAATGCGGGTGGGAGGGAGGCGGGTGACGCGGAGTGTGCCAGTGGGCATAGATTTGCCCCCACTCCGTAATGCTCCACGTAGCCTCACTACGCCCACTACGCCCAGCCTTAGAAACGAGGAGCTAGTACCTTGACCTAAACATAATCTCAGAGGAGGGCAAACTGAAAACAACGACACATATAAAGCTGATAGCAAAAAATTGCCTATTGGTTTTCGACAGCTTCCACCCAAGGCATCTCAGAGAAAATTTCCCCTTTGGCCAATCTTAAGACTCAAGAGGAACTGCTCAGATCTGAAAGATTTCAAAGAACAAGTTGAGGGTTTTCGCAGCAAACTGGTGAAGAGAAACTGTCCCGACAAAATCATAGATAAAGCGATGAAAAGAGCCAGAAACAATAACAGAGAAGACGTCCTGGAGGAAAGACCCATCAAACCAAAAGAGGAAAGACCTATTTGCATTACTACATACAACATAGCGGCTAACTAGGAGACAAAGATAGTCAGCAGGCATTGGCGTATCCTAAATAGCAGAACCCTGAGTTTTCCAAAACCTATGTTTTCGCATAAAGTGAGAAATGTTTGAAAGACATGATAGTACACACTAGACCCCGCAGAAGCGAGGATTCAAAAACATCACAAAGATTCCTCTCCACCCTCACAGGTCACCATCCATGCGGTAACTGCACTGTATACAATTTGACCAGCACAAGTAGAAAAGTAACGTTCAATAAAAATACCATTTGGGAACAAAGACAGTTCACAGACTGCAAATCTAGATGGGTCATATATATGATCACCTGTCCTTGTCATCTCCGTTACATCGGAATGATGAAACGAATTATCAAACTTCTATCTGTGAACCTCAGAGCAGCCTGGGATGTGACCGGGCCACAACCAAATTATATTGAGAAAGGGCACACAGTACAAGACCTCCAGTGGACCATCCTAGAGCAAGTCTTTTTGAAAAAGAACAACACTGGCTTTTCAGTTTAAGGACACACACCAACAGACTGAACGAGGGCATAACCTGGAGCCATTTCTCATGATCACACCCACCATGTATCATGCATTCAGCAACCTTCCTTGATGCCAGTGAAAATACTCAGACCATTTTTTGTGCTGGATCTACCCTGTACTCTAGCTACCGGAATGTGGGCACAAACATATGAGATAGATGGCACCAGACGAAGCCCTCTAACCTGTGATACAGCCACTAACCATGCCTCTGTCATTTTTTTGAGGTGTACTCCCTTAACATCGCCTCACGTAGGTGACACATCAGCACCTTTAAAAGAAACATCAACCACCTAACAATTTCTAATCATTGGGTCTAACCATAACTGTGATTTTTACTAACTCCAATGCAATCTTACTCCTCATGAATCACAATCCTGCATTCTTTTTTCTTTAAAAATATTAAGGCTAGTAATGGGCAGCAGATTCCTTAGTTTTTTTTTGTCAACGCAACAATTTTTACTCCGAGTCCGCACATAGCTATCAGTAGCTACCGGGCCCAGCAGTATCTTCACAAAGAAAGATTATTTTGAATTTACAAAGAAAAACACTTCTAAGTTATACTATTCGGTATAAGACTGCCCATAATATTACAATACATACAACATAATATTTTATTATATTGTGCGCATAATTCTTTATCTGTAGGCACAAACTGGAAGTGCCGAGTGCCGTACAAAGCAGGAAATGGTGCCGTCGGAGGATGCTCATCTTGGAAAGTTAGTGGTCTAGCTACCGCATGTACGAGTACACCAACAAGGAGCCGCCTGTCATTTAACTAACCCTGGGAGTAGCAAGTGTAGTGCCTCTACGCGTATTTCCACTGAGTTTGAAAAAAACTCAGTGGAAATACACTACGCTATCTCCCACCTACCAAATTCTTCAAAAATTCAAAAAGAAGCCACTTACCCATGTGTCTGCCGCCTGCCGTGCCTGGACGTTCTCCTTCCTGCTCCTCGCGTCCTTATGTAATGAAAAAAACACTACTTTGTACGTCTAGCGCGCGTTTTATATAACCTAATAGTGAAATACTGCTAATTATGTTTTTACTATTTCAAGGACTATCTCTCCCTTAGGGTAACATGGGGATTGCATTGAAATATCTTTTAAGTATAATTAAGGGTTAAGATGACAGTTGGACTCTTGTGCATTCACTCTAGACAGTCACACAATGGGAGCTGTGGTGTACCTTGAACATCCTAATGGGCCAATACCAGGCTGATGGGGATTCCAAAGCTACAGTGGTGAGAGGAGTTGTCACTGACACCTGAATAGGGCTTTGTCTGTCCTCACACAAAGCCCTAGCTCAGGGAAAGCCAGGGTCTTGTGCACTACAAAGACTTTCCTTCGAAGTTTCTCTACATCACAGAAAGGACTATAAGTATGGGACCTCTGACACTCTCAAATCAAAGCACTTCTGGACTAAAGGACATTCTGCCAGCAAAAAGAGCTGGGTGCTGTAGGAGGGACTGACACTCTGCCTGTTGCTTAGTGGTGCTGGGTTGCTGCTTCTGTCCTGGGAGTGAAAGGACTGGATTTTGCTTTCTACATCCTACTTCCAAGGTTCTTCAAGGGCTTGTGCATGCTTGTCTCCTCTTAAGAATTCTCAGGGCTATCAGTGACTTCACCGACTAGTGCCTGGACCCTTCTGCTGAGAGCCCTGACTTGCTAAGTGTTGCCAAATTCTGTTTCTGGCCCCTGGGATGTGTAAACTGGTGAGAAAATCCATGCTTTGACTCTCAGCGCGTGTTTTCTTGATGGATCACTACCGCTGTGCGGCTGAGGAACTGACACAGCGCCTGCTGTGTGCCTGAAAAATTACTGCAGCCTGATCCCCGTGCACCATGTCACTGACATCCGTGGCACTTGCTCCAACGCAGCACCTGCTTTGCGGCTGAAGAATGGATGCGTGGCCTGCTTCGTGGCTGTGAAATCAACTCAGCACCTGCTTTGCTGCTGCCGCATCGACACAGTGCATCTGAATTTTTTACTCATCACATTTCGACACTCTTTCTTCATAGATGTTGCCCAGCAGTAAGGAACTGAGGCCACGTGTCCAGAGATTGACGCATCACCACCCCTTCCAGTTAGGAACCGATGCATTACCTTCCCTGACAGTAAGGAACTGATGCATCACCTCTCCTGCGTAGCTTTGAATTACTGATGCATCACCTTCCCTAGCAGTAAGGAACTGGTGCATCACCTCCCCTGGGAGTAAGGATTCAACTAACTGCTTCTTTTTTGTGTGCCTCAAGTCTCCTGTTTTTGTCTTTGAATTTTGACACATCTGAGGTACTTTGTGCTAAAAGCGATGTATCCATAGATTCCAATGGACTATTTTTGCTTAATATTTGAAAAGTGATATCTTTACTTGTGTATGTCGGATTTTTGTCTTCCTGTTCTTGTTTTATTCAGATAAATATTGGCTATTTTTTAAACTGATGTAGACTCATTTTGTAGTGTTGTCACTGTGTTACTGTGCATGTACAAATATTTTACACATTGCCTCCGAGATAAGTCTGACTGCTCGTGCCAAGTTACCAAAGGGGTGATCTTAGCTGGTTGACTACCTTACCTTGACTAGAGTGAGGGCCCCTACTTGTACAGGGTGCAAACCACAGCCAACTAGAGACCCCATTTCTAACAAGTAGAACATGTGGTAGTGCCATCCCCATTTGGCCACATGATGGAACATCCATTATGGAGCAAACAGAATAAAATCAGTTTTCCGTCAACTAGGAACAGGACAAGCGGTAAGCCTTCAAAGATGCTCCCAAGTATTTGAAAGATGGAATAACTCCGAAGACCATTTGGAAGGTCATAATAAAGCATAATTAGATGTACCATCATACATTTCTTTACTATTAAAAATCATGTAATGCTCTAAATCAGCAAGCATCTCATGCACTGTGTTAATGTCCCATCATCAGAGATAGTACCAGGAGTAGTAGCATCGTTTAAGTATATACGAAACACATAGTGAACTTGTAAAGTCTCTGTCAGTTCAAATATATCATAGGGTACCTTATTCCAAACAGTTCCCTCAGGAACAGGAACAGCCAACATGTTCACCAGGGGAAGGTCTAATCACCCTTTGTGCGATGAAAAATGGGGTTTCAAAACCTCATTTACCAGTTCAACAGAAGAGCGTTCTGGGAGATATAGTTCTTTCAGTAGCAAGAAAAAGACAGTCACAAAACCAAATCAAATTAAGAGGAAAAATAATGAAATTGTAATCCAAGTATATCCATGGAGGGATAATGTATGTTTTGTTTTAGCCAACTAAAAATTCCCATGGTCCCTTCTATAGGTGAGGGTGTGACGAATCTGAAGAGAAGTCTTCAAAGTCGATAAAATAGGCAGAGGCTTTCTGTAGAAACGTGGACGGCTCGTGAAGCTGTGTAGGATGATTTAATGGTGGTATATTGTCACAATCATTATCTCCTTGTAGAGTTAAAATCTGTGTAGTACATGACAATTGTATGGTATTTGCAGATGTAACTGGAAGCTGTTCCCAGAAGAAGCTTCATCATTAGTCAAAGCTTGTAAAGGAAATTCCTGTAAGGTAGTGAAATGAGACAGGTAACTACAAAGGAGCCCTCGAGGCCTTCTATATGATACCAGCCACATGATGTGGTTAGATTAATTGCATATGGCTGGGTCCAAACTGGAATGGCATGCTGAGCAAAAAAACAATGGATTTAGGCCCAGATCTCTGTACTGGTGTGAATGTATGACATTATTCTGCATTCTGTCCATCAATAGTTCTTTTTGCATTTGTCACCCCGAGTGGGACGGGTGTGCTCAGATATGGGTCCCGTGGTCTCCATGCCACTGGAATCAAGCTATGCTGGCTGAAGAGGGGGGAAACCCAGAAACCGATCCTAGGATGCTTGTTTCCAGTCCAGGGAGGACCTAGCCTGGCAGTTCGGGCTGGACTGTTCCCATTGGGCGCAGGGTCAAGACTGATTTGCATATGGCTGGGTCCAAACTGGAATGGCATGCTGAGCAAAAAAACGATGGATTTAGGCCCAGATATCTGTACTGGGGTGAATGTATGAGATTGTTCTGCATTCTGTCCATCAATAGTTCTTTCTGCTTTTGTCACCCCGAGTGGGACGGGTATGCTCAGACGTGGGTTCCGTGGTCTCCATGCCACTGGAATCAAGCCATCCTGGCTGAAGAGGGGTGAAACCCCGAAACCGATCCTAGGATGCTTGTTTCCAGTCCAGGGAGGACCTAGCCTGACAATTCGGGCTGGACTGTTCCCATTGTGCGCAGTGTCAAGACTGATTTGCATATGGCTGGGCCCAAACTGGAATGGCATGGTGAGCAAAATAGCGATGGATTTAGGCCCAGATCTCTGTACTGGGGTGAATGTATGACATTGTTCTGCATTCTGTCCATCAATAGTTCTTTTTGCATTTGTCACCCCGAGTGGAACAGGTATGCTCAGACTTGGGTCTTGTGCTCTCCATGCCACTGGAATCAAGCTATCCTGGCTGAAGAGGGGTGAAACCCCTAAACCGGTCCTAGGATGCTTGTTTCCAGTTCACGGAGGACCTAGCCTGGCACTTCAGGCTGGACTGTTCCCATTGGGCGCAGGGTCAAGACTGATTTGCATATGGCTGGGTCCAAACTGGAATGGCATGCTGAGCAAAAAAACGACGGATTTAGGCCCAAATCTCTGTACTGGGTTGAATGTATGACATTGTTCTGCATTCTGTCCATCAATAGTTCTTTTTGCATTTGTCACCCCGAGTGGGACGAATATGCTCAGACGTGGGTCCCGTGGTCTCCATGCCACTGGAATCAAGTTATCCTGACTGAAGAGGGGTGAAACCCCTAAACTGGTCCTAGGATGCTTGTTTCCAATGCACGGAGGACCTAGCCTGCCACTTCGGGCTGGACTGTTCCCATTGGGCGCAGGGTCAAGACTGATTTGCATATGGCTGGGTCCAAACTGGAATGGCATGCTGAGCAAAAAAACGATGGATTTAGGCCCAGATCTCTGTACTGTGGTGAATGTATGACATTGTTCTGCATTCTGTCCATCAATAGTTCTTTTTGCATTTGTCACCCCGAGTGGGCCGAATATGCTCAGCCGTGGGTTCCGTGGTCTCCATGAATTTGAATTTGAATTTTGAATTTAAAAATATTTATTGAGCGCTCGGACACCAAGCGGTTTCATGGCGCTGTAGAGGAAATGATACCTGAGTGAGAGGGTGATGCGGCTTAGATTTTAAAAACCTGTGCAAACAAATTGGTTTTCAGGGTGCAACGGAACTCCAGGTACGAGGGTGTTGATCTCATTTGGAAAGGTAGAGAATTCCAAAATTGTGGAGCAAGAACGGAGAACATTGAGCCTCCCGTTCTGCTCTTCTTGAATCTGGGCACCACCAATAGGGACAGAGAGGAGGATCGGAGTTGTCTGCTGAGGATGTAGGGGACGATTTTTGACGTGATAAAAGATGGGGCTGTTCCAACAAGAGCCGGGAACGTGATACATCCCATCTTAAAGAGGGCCCTTTCTCTAATTGGGAGCCAATGGAGGGATCTGAGAAGGGGAGTGGTATGGTGTGACTTGGGTAAACCATAGGCAAGGCGGGCAGCTTGGTTTTGCACCAGTTGGAGCCTCCGGATGGCGTAAGTGGGGGCGCCGTTGTGTAGGGCATTCCCATAATCCAACCGGGAAAGGACCATAGCCATCAAGATCAATTTAAGGGCTGAAAAGGAAAAAAAACGTGAGATCTTGCGAATGGTGCGCAAAGTAAAAAAACAGGAAGAGACCACTGTGCTGATCTGAGAGTGTAGGGTCAGTTGTTGGTTGAGGGTGATTCCCAATGTCTTAACGGCGGGAGAGGGAGAAGGCGGGGACCAAAGGAGGGGGGCCAGAAGAAGGGGGACCAAGGGTTGAGTTTGCCGCCAGTGAGAAGAAGCTCGGTCTTATCAGGGTTGAGCTTGAGGTGGTTAAAGCACATCCAATCCCTGATAAAGACCATCACCGACTGGAAATTAGAAATAGAATCGGGGGAGTTGGAGAGGTTAAAAATGAGTTGGAGGTCATCGGCGTAGTTAAACACAGTGACCTCCATCCTCTGCAGAGCACAAATGAGCGGGCAGACGTATAAATTAAAAAGAAGGGGGGAGAGAGAGGAGCCCTGAGGGACGCCACATAGCACTTTGCGGGCCTCGGAGGAAAAATTTGCCAGGTGGACTGCCTGTGAGCGGTCGCTCAGGAACGAGCTGATCCAGGCCAGGGTAGAACCTCCAATGCCTGCCGCCTCGACACGGGAAAGAAGGATGGTGTGATCGACCGTGTCGAAGGCGGCCGACAAATCGAGGAGAACCAATGCCTGAGAGAGATTAGCATCTTGCCCCGCTCTGAGTGTGTCAATGACAGACAGCACCACTTTTTCGGTGGAATGGAGAGGGCGGAACCCTGCTTGGCATGGTGATAGATAGCCGCTATCCTCTATAAAAGAGCTAAGGACTTTGGTTACTTGGCGTTCGAGGACTTTAGCCAGGTAGGGGAGGAGGGAAATGGGCCGATAGTTTACTAGCGCTGTGGGGTCTGCGCCTGGTTTTTTCAAGATTGGAATGATGGTGGCTGATTTATGACATGAAGGGACAGTGCCTGATTTGAGGGTCTCATTGAGAAAGGTGAGGGGGGGAAATGAGCAAGTGAGGAAGATATTGCGCAAGATGTAAGCCGGGCAGATCTCAGCAGGGGATCCCGACTTGACGCATGGGAGCAAGGAGAGGAAGGTTTCTTTAGACAGTGGGGCTATGAAGTCGAGGGGGCAGGCGTTGGGTTGTGGGTCGGGGTTTAGGAAAGCTTGGGAGGGTGGAGGTATATTGGCATCAAGGATGGCTTTCTTGTACTCTGCCTGGGTGGAGGAGTACAGTGATTTGGAGGCTGTGCAGTAAGTGCGTCTCCACGCACGTTCTGCGCGGCGGGCGGACAGTTTTTTCTCCTTAAGTTCTGGGGTGAACAATTTGTTGACGTCATGGGCGTGTCTTACCCTAATGCGTCTTAGGGGTGCCACCTGATCGCAGGCGTTGGACAGCCAATTATTTAGTATTGCTGCCTGAAGGGGGGGGCCTGTTCCTCTATAGCTGGACTGGAGGATAGTAAAGAAGAACACAGCAATGGGATGTCAACTTTGCCCCAGTTGCGAGCCCAGGTGTTTTTGGGCAGGGGGGGTTTTGTGGTCGAACTTGAGTCCAGGGAGAAGGAGATCAAGTGGTGGTCTGACCACAAGCAAGGGGAAACAGTAGGCTCAAGGATAGGGATGTTAAGGGACCAAACTTGATCTAATATGTGGCCCTGAACATGGGTGGGAGTGTGAATATGGGATATAAAATTCAGGTTTTGAAGTGATTCCGTGAAATCTCTGGAGGGGGCATCTTCTGCTGGGTTCGATGGCCAAAAGCCATGAACAACTCGGCAGGATTGCCGAGTTGTTCACGGCTAATGTGGCTAGCAGGTCCTGGAAGGCTGGAAGGAAATGCGGCATATTTTTGGGGGGCCGATACATCAGGACACATGTGATAGGGATCTGGAAGGAGTTCGAGCGTGCAACTAAGTTGTCCACTTCTGGGATAGGGGTGTGAGGTAGTAGTTAGAAGTGTAGATCTGAGTGAATGATCAGAGCCACTCCCCCCCCCGTTTTGCCAGGGGGTCGATCTGCCCGAAGGGCATAGTAGGAGGAGGGCAGAGCCGCAAGCAGGTTGGGCAGGGAGTCCTGGTGAAACCAGGTTTCCGTGAGGAACAGTAAGTTAGGTTTCTGAGTGTCTAGGAGAATAAACAGGTCAAGGTGGTGTTTTACTGCCGACCAAGTGTTAAGTAGGAGGGCAGAAATAATCAGTAAGTCACTTACTTGAGCAGAGGTGGAACTGGTGCAGATCGGGAGTCAGGTTGTTGAAGGCAGGTTGGGTGGTAAAGAGGGTAGGGGATGGGTGCTTAGGATCCCGGCCTCTATGATATGATCCTTCACTGCTTGATTCAAGTCCCAAGGCCCTTGGTGGGCGCACAGTGTTTCAGGGGGATAGGAAATAAAATGGGCATGGAGCTGTGCCCCTGGCCCCGTCCGGTCGCGGACGGGCGCAGACGGGCTTGCGCGACTTCGGCGCGCCCGCTGCGCTCGACCGCTGCGCGTCCAAAAAATACACATAGTTATAGGCTAGGAGGGGGGGCGTGGCCGCACGTCAGTGGGCGTGGCCTGAGGGTTGATGGCGGCGAAGGATTTCCCAACCCGCGGCAGCGCTTATGTCCGCTGCGCGGGAGTATTTAAGGTGCTGTTGTTGGTGGGGAAGTGCCAAGCAAAAGAGAGCAATCAGGTAAGATCAGTGAGATCGAGAACAAACAATTTAAAAACACGAGCATTCTCTCCCGGCTTCTGCCTCAGGAGTGTCAATTACCTCTGAGCGCGAGCTTGTAATCAGCCCGGCTTTTATCAGGTGTTTTTTTAAAAAAGAGGCCTGGCCTCACGTCAGTGGGCGTGGCCTGAGGGTTGATGGCGGCGAAGGATTTCCCAACCCGCGGCAGCGCTTACGTCCGCTGCGCGGGAGTATTCAAGGTGCTGTTGTTGGTGGGGAAGTGCCAAGCAAAAGAGAGCAATCAGGTAAGATCAGTGAGATCGAGAACAAACAATTTTAAAACACGAGCATTCTCTCCTGGCTTCCGCCTCAGGAGTGTCAATTACCTCTGAGCGTGAGCTTGTAATCAGCCCGGCTTTTATAAGGTGTTTTTAAAAAAAAAGAGGCGTGGCCTCACGTCAGTGGGCGTGGCCTGAGGGTTAATGGCGGCGAAGGATTTCCCAACCCGCGGCAGCGCTTACGTCCGCTGCGCGGGAGTATTCAGGTGCTGTTGTTGGTGGGGAAGTGCCAAGCAAAAGAGAGCAATCAGGTAAGATCAGTGAGATCGAGAACAAACAATTTTAAAACACGAGCATTCTCTCCCGGCTTCCGCCTCAGGAGTGTCAATTACCTCCATGCCACTGGAATCAAGTTATCCTGGCTGAAGAGGGGTGAAACCGTGAAATCAGTCCTAGAATGCTTGTTTCCAGTCCAGGGAGGACCTAGCCTGGCAGTTCGGGCTGGACTGTTCCCATTGGGCGCAGGGTCAAGACTGATTTGCATATGGCTGGATCCAAACTGGAATGGCATGGTGAGCAAGAAAACAATGGATTTAGGCCCAAATCTCTGTACTGGGGTGATTGTATGACATTGTTCTGCATTCTGTCCATCAATAGTTCTTTTTGAATTTGTCACCCCGAGTGGGACGGGTATGCTCAGACGTGGGTCCAGTGCTCTCCATGCCACTGGAATCAAGCTACCCTGGCTGAAGAGGGGTGAAACCCAGAAACCGGTGCTAGGATGCTTGTTTCCAGTCCAGGGAGGACCTAGCCTGGCAGTTCGGGCTGGACTGTTACCATTGGGCGCAGGGTCAAGACTGATTTGCATATGGCTGGATCCAAACTGGAATGGCATGGTGAGCAAGAAAACAATGGATTTAGGCCCAGATCTCTGTACTGGGGTGAATGTATGACATTGTTCTGCATTCTGTCCATCAATAGTTCTTTTTGAATTTGTCACCCCGAGTGGGACGGGTATGCTCAGACGTGGGTCCAGTGCTCTCCATGCCACTGGAATCAAGCTACCCTGGCTGAAGAGGGGTGAAACCCAGAAACCGGTCCTAGGATGCTTGTTTCCAGTCCAGGGAGGACCTAGCCTGGCAGTTCGGGCTGGACTGTTCCCATTGGGCGCAGGGTCAAGACTGATTTGCAGATGGCTGGGTCCAAACTGGAATGGCATGGTGAGCCAAAAAACGATGGATTTAGGCCCAGATCTCTGCAATAGGGTGAATGCATGACATTGTTCTGCATTCTGTCCATCAAAAGTTCTTTTTGCATTTCCAGATAGACACAAGACAGAGGCTTGTTTGAGTTCAAAAGAGGTATCTGCGGTGGACGAGCTTTGGTGGAAACGTTTATCTGCTGGCAAACGTCACATTTAAGGACGATGGGGCAGATTTACTACTTCTGGTTCATCTCTACTAATCAACCGGGATGCGCCAGAAGAGTTGCGACGCATCTGCCCACCCGTGCGCCACCACTGATGCTGCGCATTTACAATGCGGCGCACCGTGGCGCACAGATGGGCAGATGCGTGTTGCATCCCCCCCGTTGAAAGGCGGCGCATTGCTGGAGTTGCATCGCATGCGCGACGCAGCTCCAGCAAGGCTCGGGGTGCACCTATCTGTAACATGCTGCGTCAATCCTTACGCCTGCTTCAAGCAGGTGCAGGGTTTTGACGCAGGATGGCCTTAAAAGTGACTGAGTGAAATCTTGTAGATTTCACTCAGCCACTTTTCGGAGGCGAACCTGCGCCGGAACGCCCCCCCCCCGCGCAGGAACGCCTACATGTGGCGCAGGGCTTTACAACGTGACGCATCTCCCTAGATGCATCACGTTGTAAATAGTCCGCAGCATGGCGCTGGCTTTGCGCCGCTGCTGCGTCACAAAAGTGATGCAACTGCGGCACATATCTGGCGTAAGGGGCTTGTAAATTTGCCCCGTAGTCTTTAGCCTGTTTGTAATGACCTGGCCACCAACAGCATTGCTGCAATTTTGAAATTGTAGCCACCACCCCTACTCGAGCAGGTGATAGATCCTGATGTGCTGCTGGGATCAGTCCTAACTTGCGATCTAAATTAGATATTACTCTATCTCCCACTTCGGGAAAGTGAGCAAATAGAATGTTTTGCACACTTAACTGGTAGGAGTATTTTAGTGGAAAACCTTTTGGTAAGTGGGTGCCATTACACTCAGGATTGACAGTGGTCATGATGTCTCCATCTGTTCTTGTACTGGAACAAGTTATTGTTTTGACTGCAGCAGTTTGCACTGTTACTTTTGTTCCCAGTTGTCAGCCATTGAATTCTCTGCAATGTGTATTCCCACACGTTAGTGGGTCAGTGTGTGAATGACGTGAGCCTGTGACACACTTGCTTTAATTTTAGCCACCTGGCCCTACAGCATCTTATTCTTGATCATTTTCACTTTGGAATCTCTGAATCCATTCTGACTCCGGTAATGTAAATACTCATTGTAAGACTGGACACAATAATATTAATCACATACTAGAAGTGAGGTGAACTCAGGATCTGTATTCTCAAGTGTCAGAATTAGAGTTTTCAGTTCAGCCAGCTGTGCAATCAACAAGTGACTGTATGTATGTTTTGTGAGGTTGAAATTCTCCAGCTCTCATTCTACCCTTTACCACAGCACAAGTAGAAGAGTATTGATGTTTTGTCCCGATTGCAGACTGGGCAGAACCATCAGTGTAGATTGTAAAATCATACTGATCTAGAGCCATTATTTCATTGAGCTAATGATATTAGTGCTCATATTAAAGGAATGTGTGTGTTTATAGTGTAGAGGCAAATATATAATCTGTTGCTGTGAGTGAGTTGCCCATTGTATATATCTTGTATGTACAGCTTTTGCGTTGGGAACGCTGGCCTTTGTGACATCCTCTAAAGCTGGAATTGGAGTAACGACACCTATTCATTTTCACTGATCCAATGATCCTTCTTTTACTACAGCTGTCTGTACCATAGTAAGGCTCTTTTCTGTTGGTGCAAAATGCATTTCTGCATTTGTATATAAATGCAATTTAAATGCTATTGTACAGTGTCTCCTTCACTAAATGTGACTTAAGTGTATCCTGATCCACCCTTAATTATGCGAATCACCAGGTTTGTGTTGTTTACACATGTGCGCAAGTGTTTTGAAGCTAAAATGTCAGCATGTACTGACTTAAAATCTGTATGTGTTCAGATGTCCAATAAGTGTTTGAAAAGTCTGGACAAATCAAGTCGTAAAACGGTTTTACCCATTGTGCATAATCTGGCATGTACGTTCTGACAAAACGTACAAAAGCCAATATTGGTTGGAGGTTTTTCAACTTGTTTGGAGGTGTAGAAGCGCACACTTCTACAAGAAATGAGGCACCAGGTTTTTGCCTACACTTGAAGGGTCGTATCCCAAGAACAAGAAACTAAGATAAGCAATCTTTGATTTTTTTACATTAAATTTGTAGCACATGTGAGCAAATCCTAAAATTATATGGTCACGTGTGTTGTTATGTCATCATCCGTTAAGTATATGTCATCAACATAGGACAATGCCTGGTTGACAAATTCTTGTAAAAGTTCTATTACACGGGCTGAAAACAGCACAGGACTATTCTTATACCCTGGGAGCAATTGACTGAACTGTCGTTGAGAACCTAAAGTGCTAAATGAGGTCAAGTACCTGCTTTTAGGTGCTATCTTTTGGTAGAAATACCCATTTGAAATGTCTACTGTGTTTTTTTTTTTACGTACTATATTGTTTATTAGTGCCATATTATGCACGTTTTGTACAGCAAATGTGCATTTAGAAGTGTACAAGTGTCTGTAAAATAATACTACATGATATGAGTGGCCGGGTTTTATTACTGGAAACAAGGAACTATTCATTGGTGAGGTGCAACTTTCTATTACACCTTGGTATCCAAGTTGTGAGAATATCTCTCTAACTTGTTTTTTGGCTGCATGTTTGACGGGGGTATTGCCTTTGTGGTTGTGGGCTGAACCTTACAGGTATGATGTGGTATAGGATCCTTCATCCCAAACCCATGTGGTTGCAGTATAACGCCAGAGCTTGTACTAAGGCCCACTCTATGGCCTAAATGTGTTTAACAGATTCAGAAATGCGGTTGGAAAAGGCTGGTAAATGTACTGTTTCTCTGTGTGGGCTAGCTCTAACTAACTCATATGGCCAGTCTCTTTCAGCCAAGAGAATGTCATAGCCGAATGACAAGTTCTTCTAAACGAGAACATTGTATATCCCCCTCCATCAGGAGTTGCAATTCATATAATTGACCAAGGACACTCAGTCTGTGGCCTGGTGTTTCCACCTGGATGTAGTCGCTTGTTGCTACTGTCACCAGCCACTTCACAAGATTCTGGTGAACTATCATGACTTCTGCTGCACTGTCCAGCATGGTCAGAGCCCACTCCATATTCAGAAGCGGAGTCCTCAATATCTGTGGCACGTTTGGCTTTAATCCCAGCCACATTCTTCTTTTTAAATTGAGGCTTTAACTGTGTAGGTTTGTCTTCCTTTTTTATTATGAAATCAATAGAGCGTTCAGTTTCATGTACTCCTCTGTTCTGCGCTCTGACCATCCTCCTCTCTCTGAGCATGTTTCAGATGATTCTTGAAAGGAACAAAAAAGGATGTGTATCAGTATCCTGATTCCTATCAGGCTGTTTAATCAAATCATGGTTACGCAAATTATAGCACTTCTCAGTGTACTCCTGTTGAGAAGATCCACCCAGTGCTTTAGTCTTTTTATTTTTCCTATTATCCTTTTTGAAGACTCTGGTGCCTGTTTCGACTTATCCTTTTCAGAATAACTCTTAATTTGTGGTTTATTAGATCTGGTTCCCAAATTATTTCTACCTATTGATGTGTAGGTTTTCTTGACAATTGTAGGTGATTTATGCTCTTGAAGTACCAGAGCAAAGTGCGTGAGTCCCCTGTGCATAGCCAATGCTGCTGCTTCCCCTTTTATATTACTTAGCAAAATTGAGGATACTGCGTCAAAATTACCCATTAGTTTCAACACCTCAGGCAAAACATTTTTTGCAGATTTTATATAGCGCGAACTCGACCCAAAGGTATTGGAGCGCTTTACATGAGCACCGATTACGTTACACACGGACACATTCATTTTTTTGGTAGGCACAGGGAGATTAAGTGATTTGCCTGGAATCACAGGATGTGGACGCGACCCTGAGGCTCGAACCTTGGTTTCCCAGCTTCAAAGTCGGCAATCTAACCATCAGACCACATCCTCTTTTATAACATATTTGGGTGCGCCAAGATAAAGGGAATTGCCGTATTCCAGCCGTGACACCACAGTTCTGCGAGTATGTTCTTGGATGATAGATAGGATCTTCCGGAGCATGCACAGTATTCCAAAGCATGCACCTGATAATTTCCTGGCTTGAGTCTCCATGGAAAGACTGCAATCCAGATTTTTTACTGCAGTTTTTGGGACAGGGGGTTCTCCCAGTTCTGAAGGCCAGTAGATAATGTTTCTCTGGACAGCTTTATTACCCAGGAACATAAGCTCTGTTTTTCCTTCATTCAACTTTAGGCTGCATTTGTTCATCCAGTTTGCTAGTTTTACCATGCAGGGTGCCAGATTGGTATGCATGGATTGGGGGCCCTCTGTCACTGATAGTATCAACTGGGTATCGTCTGCGTAAGACACGATGGATAGCCCAAATTCTTGCACTATCTTTGCCAATGGTTGCATGTACAAATTAAATAGTGTAGGGCTCAGTGCAGATCCATGTGGGACTCCGCACGAAATCTGGAGGGTGTCTGAGAGGTGCTCACCTTCCAATATTTAGAAGGATCTATCTTCTAGGAAGGAAGATATCCAGTTTAGTGAAGAGTTTGTGATGCCCGCTTCCTTTAGCCTGAGGATCATAGTGCTGTGATCCACCGTGTCAAAGGCGGCTCTAAGATCCAGAAGCAGGAGGGCTGCTGTACACCCTTGGTCCAGGATTCCCTTAAGTTCCTCCGTGACCACCAACAGGGCTGACTCAGTACTATGCTAGGGTTGGAAGCCCATTTGTGTATGATGCAACACTCCATTCAACTCCAAATATTGAGACAGGGTCTGATTGACGTGTTTTTCAGCTATTTTGCATGACAGTGGCAGGAGCAAGATCGGTCGATAATTCCCGGGCTCTGACGGGTCTAGATGGGGATTTTTCAGCAGTGGTCAAACTATGGCATGGTTCCAGGGTTTGGGGATGATCCCTTGTGTGAATTCTATGTTTTTCTTGGGGTCCTGTATGAGGAAATACTGCCTAAAGCTGACTAGTTCTTTGTGCAATCCAGAATGGAATCTTGTCCCGTCCGGTGGGAATCTTACCCATTATTGCATTGATGGTTACTGGACTAATTCCAGGCCTAGGAAATTGTGGTTGTGCAGCTTGAGCAGCCCTTTGTGGCATAGCCATTATGGTTCACATAACGAATTGTTCTAGACGTCTACAGATTGTAACTAAATCCCAGTATAGTATTCCAAGCTCTACATCAGTAATGTTTGCTATATCTAGATATGGTGTATAACCGGCTAAGACTGGCCATGTTGCTCCCTCATTGCTGCGAGAACCGAGTCCGGTGTTTTCCAATGTAGGCAGTAAGGCACCTAGGAACCAATTCAAGTGTACTTGTTAAATAAGAGGTATTTCTAAATCCTCATATACTCTGTATTGGTTTGGTACTGCTACTACAGTGTGTGAGTTAAAATACTCTGAGTTGGCATTTGCGGCTGGGAATGTGACCCATGAATAGAATACCTCTGTTTGGTACGCTTCGAGGCCTCTACCATGAAGGTAACTCCCCCTCCCTTTTGTGAGAGCCCGTGTTGTAACAAAATTTGTGTTAATGCATGTCTGCAATTAATTGGTAGAACCACTTATGCTGGATTAGCCATTGAAGTATTTGTAATATATGGAATTCAGAGAGGGTACCTCTGTGGGGAGATCCTACTGCCAGAAATAGGGGTTCCCTACTTAGCTGAGTAGAATTTGTCCCCAACACTACTGATGTCTACTGTTAGTTGGTGAGTAGGGGCTTTAGGCACACAAAAGAAAAACTACTTGGGAGACCCATTAAATAAGTACCCAAGCTAAAATGTTGGTGTCACAATGTCATACAGTTCATACATTCTCAGTAAAAACTGTGCTTTTTTTACCAACATAAATGTCAAAACAAATTATTTATGCAGTAACAAAGCAATGATTAGGTCAAACTACCAACCATTGAAAATCCCCAAATGATTATGAAAACTAGAGTAAAATGATTAACTAAAATGACACCCCACAGAAAAAATCCAATATGGGGAACCAGTGATATGAATTTTTAAAGTTTCAAGGAAAATAGCACCAAAATGCACAAAGCGCCAATGGTAGACAGTAGTCACGATACATTGGGACCGGGGTTTGATTTCATGTTGAGGGTGCTCGAGCCTGGGTCGGAAAAACCAACCACATTTGAACTGGTTGGCGGTTTTGCTTTATGACTTAGGGCCTAATTACAAATTTGGTGGTCCATCAAACGTCAAACCTGTGGTGAACATGCGGTGGCAGTCGGTGACTGGTGCACCAGTGATCCAACTGCTGCATTATGACTATGGCAGTCGGACTGCCATAGGACCACTTCAACTGCCAGGGATCCGCGAGCCCTGTCACGGCGATCTGAGGCTGCAATATGGGTAGTTGTGTCGCTGTTGCACCGGCAAACATATTATGAGTTTCTTCACCACCAGCTGTCTTATGGCGGTGGTCACCCCATGAAAATGCTAGAGGAGAGGAACATAAGGGGGCGCTACAGGGCCCCCTGTTGCCTCAGAGTCTGGAAATCCATGCGTGGGGGCACATGGTGTGCCCCCCTGTGTGCATGCACCCCAGTCTCTGCAAGGCATGAACTGCAGAGTCCATGCCATGCAGGAACTTGCTTTGGCACTACTTCAGCTCTGTAGTTCAAAGTTTCACATATGAGCTATTGAACTGCACGTGTAGAACTGCACTGGTGTGGAGGCCTGCTCCCACAACGCCATAGTCATAATCAGGACCTTAGTCTTGTTTTTGGAAGTCAAATTCCTTTAACGGGGCAATGCAGCAAGCTGTATCCAAGGAAGTCTTTCCAATGTCAAATAGGGGTTAAACAAGTTTCCGCTGAAGCTGTTGGGTTTGGTGGGAAAAGCTCCAAGGAACAGAAATTCATATTTCACACTCTGAGAAGTTCTCTCACTGGTCCAATACTTATGGCCCTTTCGACTGGCCCAAATAAAGATGACTATCAATTTTTAACTTAGGACTTAATCTCTTTTTTTGGAGTTCGGAATCCTCCAGCAAGGCAATGTTGTGGATGTATCCATTGAAGATTTCCACAAGGCTGAATAACTTCTTGCTGAGGGTCTGCCAAAATGAATTTTCTGCTGTAAATATAATCTGAGCAGGTGAAATCTGTTTTCTTAGCCAGTGAGGTTGTCCCTTTGCAGATAGACTGGGTGGTTCATTCCAGTCTTCTGGAGGTATGGAGGTTCCTCCATTTTAGGATTGCCAGGAGAAATCCGGTTAGAGCCTCCTCAGAGTGAAAACAGCTTTGTAAGCCTTGTTACTGTAAGAACATGGTGATATTAATTATATACATGTTAAATAATATGCACCATACCTTGTCGGCTATATGACTTACCTAGAGGTTACTTACTGATATTTAAAATGCAGTTTTTCACCTATCCAAAGGGTTATTTCAAAAGATCGCACTGCAGGTTTTACACTGCTGCAGTCAGACTACCCAGGGTAAGCTTGAAGTCGTGCTTGCCCTGTCACTGTAGTGGATGGCGCAACAGATGATACAGTCCACAGGTGTCATCGTAACTTACAGACCCTGGATGCCCTTTCTACATCATTTACAGACAAGTTAAATGTAGCAATTAGGAGTATGCCAATTTTAACATATTTGAAGGGCGAGCACAGACACTGTACTTCTGGGTGGCAGGGATAAAGTGCACAGAGTTCTAAAACCAGCGCAAATAAATCTGGCAAAAGGCAAAAAACATGGGGTGACCATGCACGAATAGCAGATTTTCCTAGATCACGGCAACACTGTAAGTCCCAATCCCCATAAACCCAGCTAGTAGATTTACGCGCATGAAAGACGTTGTGTTTAATTTCTTCTAGGTGTTCAAAAGCAACTTTTAGGAAAAGCAAATGTTATGTATGCAACCAAGATGTCTTGCCATCTCTCCTTGTCAGTTTAATTTCTGGCTGTAGCCAGAGAGAATAGTTTGTAGACCTCTGAGATTACAGGCGTATTACCCTGCTCTGCAAAGCCTGTTTAAATATGTAATTTACAATAGTGGCTTTTAATAAAGAGATGACTCTTGAATGCAATAACTAATACTTTCTAAAGATTTATCACCCTTTCTCTGATCCTTAAAATGGCCTTATCTTGTTCAATTCAAACTAGTGCTATGAAAGCCATTTAGAAGGTTTATCTCTTCATCATAAAAGACAATTTGGATTTTATAGCTAAAATGAATGACATTGTCTTCACGTCTAAGGGTAGACATTCTCAGTTTATACATTTTGTTAATTTTACAAATGAAGTACTAAAAACACTATCAGTCATATTCATTGCTGGAGATACTTTTCTGGTATTAAATAATGCGGCACTATGATCTGCATGAAATTTCAGGAGAAAGTTAACATGAATCCTGCTGTTCTGACCATAAATGGTGAGGGATTTATGAATTTCCTACATGAAATGTGAGATCTCCACAAGACCATCTAGGTTCAAAATTTCACACCGGGCCTTCAGCATCTGTGTTCCGAATTACAAAGGTTTAGTGCCATTGAATATACCTCTGTGAGGTGTGGCATAATTGGTTGTGAACAATCAGAACATTTTCAACAGTTATAAAAATATAAACAGAACCAAACACATAATACAAATGTAACACAACAAAACATACTAAACTTTAAATCAAATATTGTTAATAACATTTTTTGAAGCCAATGCATGTAATTTGTCTGAAGCCCTCGAGTCAGCAATTAATTTTGGTAGTACTTTAAATTTAAGTGCATTTGGGAAAATATAGTCCTATATTGATAATGTGCATATAACTAGGCTACTGGTTCATTCGGTGCATTAGCTAACAGTTTTGTTTATCTTGTTTTTGCAGTATTTTGTAGCGGCTGTGCTGGGCTGAAAGATTTATGAAATACAATGGGTGTTTGACTCAATCAGTCAGAACATAGACGATGGCCCAGAGTAGAAGCCACTCAGAAGCATGCTGCCTTCACAGAACCCCAAAGACTGGTACTAGTCCTTAATGCATCAACGCCCTAATGCAAACTCACTATTGCCAACTCAGTAGTTCAGTACCAAACTGCATACAAATATGAATTGCTGTTTGAAATCATTAATAAAGGGGGCTGTGATGCATATGTAGATCGTACAAATGTTTAATTTTGTTCTTACTATTTTTTCCCGCCAGCTACCTGATGTTCAATTTAATGTGCCAGATGAATTAATGCTGCAATAATAGTGGGTCTATGAATGACCATATTCAATATCTCTTTAATATCCTCATGTAGCCCATGAGAAACATGGGGGCTGTTACTACATTTGTTCACGATGCTTCAGACAATAACTTTCGAAAATCTGCAAAATATGTTTCTGGTTCTAGAGAACCTTTCTTTAAAGTGAGGTCAACCATGTGCCCTGCTTATTTTATTTGTCTCCTCTAAAATACGGCTCTATACCAGGTCAAGACGTTTTCAAAATGACCAGGGTAAGGCTCCTACTTTATAATTAAGAGTAGCAATTCAATGCATCTTTTGGCAAATGAGATAGAAGACATTATGCTTTGACTGTATGTGTCTTCATATGCTACTGCAACTCTTTGACTGCTTGTATGACAGAGGGAAAGGGGCTGACAGTGGGATCCATGAGCAGCAGTGGTGGCTGGGGAGATATGAAATGCAGTTAGAAAACGAGTGAAACGAGTGGATCTAAGTGCCCCAAGGGGGGCTTAGGGTGGTTCTCCCTTCCAAAGAAGATTTAGAAAAAAGAGGCCAAGATGGTGTATTTTACATCACCTTGGCCATAGAAATTGGTTTAACAGCTAGAAGTACAACAGCAAGTTATTAAGGTGTATCAGCAAGATAAAGCCAACCTTTAGGAATTATTTTCAGTAATTTATGAACTGCCGACTCTAACCACATCTCAATAAAATGTCATATGTCCCAGAGGACCGATCTCGCGGTGCAGCCTAGATTTAATTCCACCACTAGGCTAACAAGGTTCAATTATACTCAAGTGTGCACTTCATTAATGGAACTTGGTCTTTGAAATTTTGTATACTGAATATCAAGAACTTAATGGAAAAACATATTCGCTCAGTGGCAGAACCCAGCCAACATAACGTATTGCTAGAACATCATTAGCGAAGACAAATCTGCATGAATTGCTAATCCAGACAAATATATTGTTGTATGTGTCTTGGAAGGGCGGGTCACCATTTAAGTAGATTCCAATCCTTTCCACCATCTACTCATGGCACTTTATATGTCTCGATAAGAAACAGGCTACAATGGTGCCAGATACCTTGAAATATGGGGCTCATTTTAGGTATCAAAATATGGATTTATTAACCAAAATGCTCATAGAAATGTCCAAAAGTGAGATTGCCAGTGATGACTTTCAGAAACCCAGAGAACAATTATACTAGTTCCAAAAAAAGACCTCTTGCCTACATTGAAAAAAAATCAAATCAATAAATCACATTATGAATTACTTTGCATTAGTTCAGTGTGTGTGAAGCACTGTATGTCCCCCGCATGTAGTGTGATGCTTCTGGACCATCTGTACTGTCACACTTGTGAGTGCACAGTTTTGATTACTTTTTGGTACTTCTCATTATATGTTCAAATGAAATTAACTAATTGGTGCTCATAATACTGGACCCTTGGCTGATGTCAGAGTGTACTCCCCGACCCTGCAATATGTAAGAACTTAACCCGAGGTGAAAATACAGAAGTTTGGGGCTCTTCAGGACTGTGAATGATGGACCGTGTCTTCTACCATTGCAAAGATCTGACATCAGCCTGCTCTTTTCGTCAGCAATGACTGGCCACTTCTCCTGCCAAAGTGAACTGACAATGGCAACCTGCTCTTCTCCTGAAAACAATCTTATGCGGCTCCTCCGAATGCAAACCTCCAGCCAAGGCTCCTCATGGGAAATTGGACTGAGTGAGAAGATAAACTCTCCACCAAGACCAACCTAGTCCCTTTTTCCAACCCACTCTCTATCGCAATAATGTGACCCTTTGACTTTGACCCGGTCTAGCGCAGCCAGATAATTAATATTGGTGCTTTGTTCTTTTTGCTGCTATTTTTATCTGAATATTTGAAAAGTCACAGCTCTGATTCTACTTAGTGGATTTTTGTTTTGTTGGTGTCATATCATTTGTTAAAGTGTACTCTATTTTTGAAATTGGTTTGGGATTTTTCTTATGTTGTGTTTCCCCTCCATTACTGTTTGTGTGCTGCATAAATACTTTACACATTGCCTCTAAATTAAGCCTGACTGCTTTGTGCCAATCTTCCAGATGGTTAATCACAACTAATTTACTGACTTTTGGGGTTCATCCTGACAATGTTTTTTTTTTGAGTGGGGCTCTTACCACTCTCAACTATCAACCAATATGATACAGCACCTTTACAGGCTTAACGTTGAGGCATGCCAAAACAGACATGCCCCTCCAGGGCCCTTAACCTCAACACAAGAGCCAGGCAGGTTCGAGGCAACACACAAGAAAAGACAGAGCAGTACACCATTTTTTGCTACTACCACATGCTTGACCATATGCAAGCACAGTTTTAAATACATTTCCTGAAGAGATGCCATCTGAAGTGCGACAAATATCTTTGTTGTCTTTAGCCAATGCTGCATTTCAAACTGTAATGGTTATACAGCAATTCATAGTTTGATGTACTTCAGATCTTGCAAGCAGTAAAAAAGCAGATGTTGCAGTATCACAATAATAAATGATATTAGATTTATCGTTCGTAGAAGGATAGAATGGTGAAATGGCCTTGTTCAGGATCCAAACTCCTTATTTGCAGATCATCGAAGATGTCACCTAGAATATTTAAGTTACTCAGACTTCTTACCAAAAGAGCACTGCTGTGTTTATTGCTATCTGTGGTGGCTTTAAAAACTGAGACCTGGTCTGTTTTCATTTTCTGGTTGGTTCATTTAGCTGTTATTAAATGTACAGCACACACACATTTTAATAGTTCCAGAGTGCTTGCCGAGTGGATTAACTCTGAAGCATAAAAACATAAGAAATTCATTTAAAAGTTTTTAACATAGAAGTGAATGGGCAAGACATCACAAGATGGCATATTTGCTTGTACCACGCACGTTGTGTGTCAGAACTCAGCTGTGTGTGAACAGAAGGGAGTGCAAGTTGCACTTTAGAAGAGAAATCAGTACAAACAAAATAAAGGTGAAAGCTTTCTAGAGGGCTGGTACTAAAGCTCATTTGCTGTGTTTTCTGCATAAGCAAAGGACACAGCAATTTCAAGTTTTCAAATAAGGGCAGGCACATTCATGTGTGCATGCATATATGCCTCACGTTCTTAAACATGACAACCATCTACTCATGCGCCTGTAGTCTATGTGCGGACACTACAGGTTCCCTGAGCTCAAACGGTTCTCAAAGACATATGTAGGGTCTGATTATAAGTAAGTCATTTTTATCTGACCCGTGCGTAAACGCTTATTTACGCACAAGTCGTAATTTTGAGTTGAGTGTTTATGCGATGTGTTAAATACCTCAACCTTCGTTAAACTGCAGCTGGTTAAACCTGCTGAAATTTAACAGTGGAAAACCATATGGTAATTTTTGTATCATGTGGATTTTAGTGCATTGAACACCAAAATCTGCATGTTATTCCCCAGAAACTCATTAAAGGTGCTATTTATCACACTCGATAACTAACAAACTCCTTGGCATCATTATTTACTAGGTGCTATGAATAGCACTTGTTCTTGTAATCAGGCCCTAATTCTTTCCTTAGAAAAAGTTCTACCTCACACCTCAATGAAATGAACAATCAGGGGCATATTTATGAAAAAATCACGCAACGCAGCTCAGCAAGTCACCATTGCTGCACTGCATGATAAGGAAAGGACAGGGATGCACTGTATTTAACGTAATATGGCACATTCCTGTCTTTTCCCCATGCTGGCACACAATGTGCTGCCTTGCGCTAATGCAGGCACCCTTGCACCTTGATGCAAGGGTGTCTGCATTGTAAGGAGGATAGTTTTTGTGCAGGAAATTACACCTTCCTGCACAAAAGCAATAATGTAAGGCATTTTCCTCTTTCTGCAGCACACATAGAAAGAGGAAGTAACAAGGAGAAATAAAGATATTGTTACACCTCAGCTGCGGAGGTGTCGCATTTTGAAGCATTCTCAGGTCTACCAGTAATGGTAAATCTGGGAATGTGTCACAATCCATGGGTGTGTGTGTGGGAACACCCCCGCTCCACCCATGAAATTCCTCCCTGGGTAAGACGCAGCAATTTGTGCTCTGTTGTGTTACTCTAAATTTATCCAGCCATGCAAGCCACCTTGATAAATCTAACTTAAGAGATGCGTTGCCCTTGCTTCCATTGTGTGGCACAAGGGTGATGCAACTCTTTAATAAATATGCCCGTAGTTTATAGTAAGAGTTGGGAGATAAGTCCCTTGACACTCCATGCGATCCCGGACAGTTTGCCCATTCTTTGTGTTCCTTGAGCGCTCAACCTTTAAACTGGTCCCTTTGGACCGGCTAACCCAGAAGGACCCCATTTGTTAATACTTTATCTTAATAAATATGCCCCTCACTCTGCAACAAAGTTTCCTTCTAATCCTCCAGACATATTAGTGCTATTGTTAGTTTTTCTCCCAACTTCAGTTTAGCTTCAAAAGAGTTATTTAAAAAAATACCAGAAACATAGAGTGGTTTTTATGGAAATAATCACAATAAAGCTTAAACTAAAATTAGTGAAGTGTCTGGTATTGGGGACTCAGCTCCTCTTGATACTCAAGATCTCGAGGAGGGAAGAAGAGGCCCCCGCTCAAGTATGCCAGACCTGTGTGGTATTCCTGCAACACTTCAAGATCCAGCAGACATCGCAGGAGACAAACTGACTGCCACACATACACAACTCACTCCCACCAGCCATGGAAAAAAAGTTTCACTTACATTGCCTTGTCTACTATTTCAGGACGGAGGGCCCTCCAATATCTCTCCATGGAGGGTGGAAAGCCAGGAATCTGGAATTTCAGATGGCAAATAGGAAGTCAGATAGATCAAGGTGTTGGAGGCTCAGCCTCGAGTCCTCATCCAGCTTCAGAAATTGACATAATTCTAACCATATCAGAATCTGGGACAGATCTGGGGATCGGGCTCATGCTATTATGTCTGACTTCCAAATGGACATCAGGATCAGCCCTGACAGTCCTCATTTTACCAGCTGTATTGTGCTTCCCAATACATGAGAAGTACAACTGCTAAATTCAACATATTTTGCATGTGCGAAGGGACAGAACGTAATCACTCCCTCAGACTTGCAAAGTCATTGTAGGAGAGTAGGATCTGCTTCACATGGTTACCCCCACTTTTTGCTGGTGTTTCACGGTTTTTCGACTTTAGTCTGGCTGGGACCCTGCTATTCAGGGCCCCAGCCTAGCTGCTTCCTCTCTAAATTGATTGCATGTACTTTAGGTACACTCCAGATTGGATTCTGGGGTACCCTTGTGAGTCCCTAGTATATGGTATACTATGTACCCAGGGCATAGGTACACCAGAAGCCTACCAGGGGCTGAAGCATGTATTGTGCCACCCCTGGAAAGCCCTGCAAAATGACACCACAGGTCTGCTACTGCAGCCTGGGTAAGGTGGTGCATGCACCCAAACTGAGGTATAGGTTCACTATACCTCACCTATCACTGCACATAGTAACCTATTAGTCACCCCTATGGCAAGCCTTATCAATCCTCTGCAGCCTTTGAAATCTCTTCTCCGGGGTTGTCAGTGGTGCAGCCTGACCATATACTCTTAAGTGCATTATATCTAAAACGATTAATGCTAACTTTGGACTGGCTGCACGGAAACATGTTGTGTTTGTTGTCAAACACCTTGGAATCATACTCTCACATCAATTCCTGATGTGAGAATATGATCCCACCCTTCTAGAGGGAGAGACATGGCAGTACTGGTATATCCGGTAGAAACTTAACAGAGCCCTGGCATCACAGCATGGAGGCTGCAGCAACAGACACGGGTCAGGCCTCCGGCTGCTGACCAAAACTCCTTGTTTCCAAGGAAAATCAATCTCAAAGAAGCGCTAGAGCACAGATACATGAAATACTAAAATCATGCAACAATCAAAAATGCTTATTCAGTTTTTTGCCATTTTTTAGGTATGCAATTATTTTATTATTTCAAAACAAAATGAATATGATCAAATTCATGTCATAAGAAGCTGTCTGAAGAATCAAATTAACGGCGCAAGTAATACTTTATGTGATATTGTGAAAATAGTGCAAAAGTGACTTAGTGTATTATACAAAGAAGTGATAATCCGATAAAGCAACCAAGTATTTACATAGTCCAATTTCAAACAAATTAACATCAGTAACTCCAGCTAAACTTTTTAATTCACAATCTTTTGGAGCTGGAAGATCTATAGAACATTAGACAGTTAAAACCGTTGACGTTTCAACCCTATCTGAAGCCTTAAACAATTATGGTCAGTACTGGTCTTCCTCAGGACAAAAGAAAAGCAGACAGCCTACAAGGAAATGAATCAAAAAATGAAATAAGTACGTGTTCGTAGCGCTCTATAATGTAAAAAACCGACATGTATTGCCGAAGGGACTCACCAAATCTGTTGATATGATAGGTGCCCCAATGATAGATAGATTGGTTACCGGACAGCACTGACTAAGGTAAACATCCCCAGAGGCTATTAGTGCAGATTTTTATCTACAATCAATCACTCGACACTGAGTTTACTCTTTGTATTTTAGAGGTTAATGAAGAGCTCCTCACATGCTGCCAGTCTCCTTTTTAATGGGATATTAATTACAGATACCGTGATCTATTTATTACCAGGTACGTAGGCCTCACAGCCGTAACTAAAAGCAATACCTTATTTATTTGGCTAATACGGCATAATAATTAGACCTTTTCACCCTGTTTAGGGTCGTTTGACAATAAATCTATCATTGGAACACCTATCACATCAACAGATCTGGTGAGACCCTTCGGCAATACATGCCGTTTTTTTACATTATAGAGCGCTATGAACACGTACTTATTTCATTTTTTGATTCATTTCCTTGTAGGCTGTCTGCTTTTCTTTTGTCCTGAGGAGGACCCGAACTGACCATCATTGATTAAGGCTTCAGATAGGGTTGAAACGTCGACGGTTTTAACTGTGCAATGTTCTGTAGATGTTCCAGCTCCAAAAGATTGTGAATTAAAAAGTTTAGCTGGAGTTACTGATGTTATGTTTGAAATTGGACTATGTAAATACTTGGTTGCTCTATAGGATTACCACTTCTTTGTATAATACACTAAGTCACTTTTGCACTGTTTTCACAATATCACTATAAGTATCACTTGCGTCGTTAATTTGATTCTTCAGACAGCTTCTTCTGACATGAATTTGATCATATCCATTTTGTATTGAATGAATAAAATAATTGCATACCTAAAAAATGCCAAAAAACTGAATAAACATTTTTGATTGTTGCATGATTTTAGTATTTCATGTATCTGTGCTCTAGTGCTTATTTGAGATTGATTTTCCTAGGAAACAAAGAGTTTGTTTTAACCCGACAGAACCATATTTTGTGTTCAGTTGTACGAATGCCCAGATTCTGAGGAATACTGGGTTCACCCCTTTGCTTTTGTGGCTGATCGAAACTCCAGCAGGGGAGGCCTGGACAATAGGTTTCCTGTCACATGGAGGTGTAACCCCCTCCCAGCCATCCTTTGTGTATTGGGGCTGGGTGGGAGCACTCTGAGAGTGCTTTGAAGTCCTGCACTGGGGGCACATTTGGTGTCCCTGTGCATAGTCCAGCTCAAACCAGCTCAGGGGCTTCCACCCCCTGCTCTGGCGCGAAACTGGACAAAGGAAATGGGTGTAGCCACCCCTCTTTCCAAACCCTCCCATAGGTGGGTCCCCAGAGTTAGTCCAACCCCTTCCTTAGGTAGGAGTAAGGAACCTCTGTAACCAGAACTTTACATATCGCTGGACGAAACTCTGAAGCTCAATCCTGGAACTTCGACGCTCTACTAAAGACTAGAGGACTGAAGAAATTTCCCTTGGGGTCAAGGAGTGACTCCCCTGCTTGGCAGGCACCAACAAAGCATTTTGCCGGTCTGCATCTCTTAAGCTCTTGCCAGACTCCAAAGTATTTGCAGCCCAGGAAGAGGATTTCCAGACATCACAGAGGCCGACCCAAGTCCTCAGCAAAGCTGAGACCTACAGCCCTCGTGAGTAGTGTGGAACTGGAACTCCTGGTCACCGTGCTTTTTTGCAAGTGCATTGACATCTCGATGTCTCTTGAAGTCGTGCTTGGGGTTACTTGTAGCCCCCACCTCGAGCAGAGAATCCACTGAAGCTTGTTGGCCTAGTCACTCCGAGTGAACCGTGGGTCGCCATTTTGTTTTTCTTCTTGAGGCTCCTTTGCGATCCCTGGTCCATCAATTGGTGGGTCCCTGAGAAGGTAACTTTGATTTTCCTTGGGCTTCCCTGGTTGCTTCAGACGTGCCCTGACTCCCTACCAAGTGGTGAGTCCCTCAGACTTTGCTGGTCTTCACCGAAGCATAATTTTTCTTTCTGTGTGGGTTGCTGTTGCCAAGGCTTGTTGTGTCCAATCTGGGCACCGACACTGCAGCACTCGACATCCTTTGTGGGACAGCTGGAATCCAACTCCTGGTTGTCCACAATGCCTCCTGGTCCTTGCGGCTGAAGAGTCAAGCTTCACCTTCTTCACCTGAAATCACCCGACATCGGTGGGCATTCGCCTAGTGTGCTCCTGGTCACTGGCAAGTGATCCCGACTCTGTCCCCTCTGCTTTCAGGTTCTTCTCGACTTCGATCCAGGCTTGGATCTCTTCAGACACTTTGCATCTTCCTGGCAGCAGCACTTCTTTGCCAGCTCCCATTGAAATCGACGACGCGACCTGACACCATTTGACACTTATGCACCCGGCTTCCCTGGGTGAGGTAACACGTGGATGTTGACAAGGAACTTCCTAAGTCCCAAAGGGTTTGGTCCTGACTCATTTCTAAGTGTCCCTAATCTTTAAAAATCTAACCGCGACATTCCCCATAGAAGCTAACGGGAGCTCGCGGCTGTGTTCTCACACTGCCTGTGCCACTACCTTGGGTGGTTCCTTGGGGTCCCAGCGATTCTACAGGCTCTAGGCCTTGTGTCTAGTTATGTCGTGATTCTTGTACCACTATTTTAGTATATGGTTTGGCTCGCCCCTAGGGCCTGAGGTGTATTTGTGCTTATTACTGTTATATTTGAAGTGTAACTTATGTGTTTTGACCTCTAGCCTCATAAAGAGACTAGGAGGGTGTGTTTGGAAATAAATACATGTATTCTATATATATATCTGGTGTGGTTGTCTGTCATTTAGCCATTCAAGAGATTATAGGCTGGTAAAACAAGCTGCTTTACATTCCTTCAAGTCTTAACCTGAAGGCTACTCTTCATAGCTGCCACTAGGATAGCTTTCAATAAAGGTTGTCTTTAACCTATCATCAATAAGGGGTTGTTTGGACTGGTACAGGGTGCCCACTATAATTAGTGGACAGCATATACCAGGCCAACTTCTCACATTGGTGTGCAGCGTGTGGGATTCCAGCTTGCTATTGTTTTACCAGATAATCTCAATTGAGTGACTAACTGAAAATCACTAAAGGTACCCTAGGTACATATAATACAAGCTTTAGAATACAGTAAGTTCTACTGAACTTTGAGTTCTGTGTTAAGAGCTTAGCACACCCTGGGTAGTTATGCACACTTACAGTGTACATGAAAATACGATAATGTTCTGATCATCATGATCATGCTTTCAAGTATTGTTTCCTTGGTGGCGGAGCTTGCTGAGCTTGAAGATGGCCACCTACTTGGAGCGCTCCTCTGGCTAATAATCTATCTTAATTATTCTGTCACCTACATCACATTGACCCCGTTGCATCTGCCTCTAAATCTCTGGTCTCACCATCACTGGGATGTTTGCCCTGTGAATTGATTTCTGTGCTGTCGGAGAGTGACCAGTTGGTGCGGCAGCCTGCCTCATCACTGGGCCCTCGTTCTTGTGCAGTGGTGCCGCTGAGTGAGTCGTAAGCAACTCAGAAAAGGCCTGATCTGGCCCCCTGAAAGTTACTCCCTGGACTGCGGCGACCGCACAATGGTGGAGCTTCTAGGGTGGCAGTACCGGAGGTGGCTGCGATCGCTCCCGGCCATCTGCTGGGTGACAGATGCGGCCACTGGATGTTCAGTTGATAAGACTCTGACTTGTGTGCCTGCACACCCACGGGACTCGCCTGGGTTTTCTGCTTGCAAAAGACTGCTGCTTCCGAGTTGGGTGACAGCCTCTTGAAATGTGGAGGGGGCCACGGCTGAAGCAAGTGCAACGGGGCACTGACGTGGGTAGGCTTGGGGGGGTACAAAGGCTCCCTGCGCATTGTGGTAAGGCGACCCGCTCCGCTTTGACTTGTTGCTACCTTGCAGGGAACTGTGCTGGGCATTGACTGTCTGTCTGAACATTGCTGTGACTAACATGGATCGCTCTGCCCGGGAAAGCTGAACCAATGTACCTCTGATAAGGGGACACTTAATCCAGGTGTGTTCCACTTCCCCTCCTGAAGGCAAGTGTGACTAGATACACTCCTTTACCCTTGTACATGCAGTTGGGGACTGTGCATGCCATTACTGATACACTGGAGCTCTACTGGGCTGCATTTCTCAAGGACTCATGATAATATGTTGACCCGCCATCTGTTTCAATCTATATAGCTTCATACCCCCTGCATGGGGGCTACTGCAGTCTCAACTGCAGCAATTCCTCAAGTGACAGGAGGCTACTGGACGGTGGCGTGCCACCTCCGGACAAGACAGCGTGGAGGCAGATGATGAGAGGGTTAAGGAATAGTGCAATTCCTTGCTATGTGGGGGCATGGTACCCCCTTCCCAGGTGCTACTGTGTTGGCTTGACCTAGGGTTTATTGTCTGCTCCTGGGTGACTTGCTGAAGTTCTACTGTGGGGTTGCACCAGAGACATGTATGGGAAGGAGTTCCAGGCAATGGGTGCGTATCGTGCGCCTGATTTGGACTCCTCATTGACTCAGTCAGGCACTTTGGGGTATTTCAGTATGACAGGTTTCATCTAGTTCATCAATGTTGATATGCTGTTTAATGCTTTGTTCTAAGTGCAAACTACGCAGGTCATCCGGTTTCTGGAGTCTACTGAAGTCCCGGATGCAAGTTGGGGAACATCTGTCTCCCTGTGTGCACTACTCAGTTCTAATCTAGAAGTGTTGGAAAATGGTAAGGGAGGGTACAGGAAGTATACAGACTTCCTGTGTCTGTTGTGGGGCTACACAGCGTGGGATATATTATGTACAGCTGAATCTACATTTGTTTGCAGGGGCTATGAATACTGAGTGGTACATGACTGTTGTAACGATGAGATGTGACATGGATAGCTAATAGTAGATGGCATGCAGGGCTATTTGAGAAGCACTCTTAGTTCGTCCCTGCTGCATATGGGCATGTGGAATGTCTGTGGGCTGAATGATGGTAGGAAACTATGCAGGTTGGTAGTATATTCGCAATTTTACAGGAGACAATCCTGGCACCTGGGAGTGGCATTTTGACACAGCACAGAATGCAGGGTGTTTGCTGTATAGCTGGGTTAACTTTGCATGCCAGGGAAGTGTTTATTTGGGCTCGCAGAGTTTCGGGGGTTAGAACTCCAGGACGTCTGTGTGGATCGGGGTGGCAGATATGTGGTGCCTCGATGTCACAAAGATGACTTGGCGGTACTATTGGTTGGTGTTCATCGGCCCAATCATGATGACCCTCAATTCTATCACACACTCAGTGCTAGGCTTCTACAGTGGGGAGATCTACTGCAAATATGGGGAGGCGATTTTAATTGTGTGCTTGACCCTGACCGGGACCGATCCAGGTGGACCTCAGGGGCTACGTGAGCAATTACTGAGATAGCATTGCTTGAGGGTTTAGTGAATGTCTGGTGGCACAAATTTCCCACTGGCTTTGGGTACACCCATTACTCGTCTGTACATAATATAAACACTTGTATTGACTATTGGTTGGTTTCGCGACTGCTGATTAAGTGTGTACATAGCTGCGAACCCTTGTCGTGCCGCGCACATATTATGATCACTCCCAGTTCTGCTCGATTTGGAGCTGTGTACCCCGTACCCACCTGTATTCTCGTGGCGGTTTCCCCCGAATGCTTTAGTAGTGGCTGCATTTTGTCAAGAGCTAGGTGAGGCTATAGATGAATAGTTTGCCACAAATATTGGCTCGGTGGATAAATTCTCTATGATATGGGAGGCCATTAAGGTCTACATATGGGGTGTTACTATAGCTAAACATGCTGGAGTTCTTAGGTCCCTATGTAGCCACCTGCAATGCTTGGAAGCCCAAGTTTCCACTCTAGAGTGACAATATAGGGAGGGGGCAGATCAGAATATTCTGGGCACTATCAGGACCCACATGGAGGAATTTCAGGAGGTGGGACAAAGTGAGGAGAACCATATGGGGAAATATGCAGTGGCTCATGTGTATTCGGGGGGAGCACCCTGGGGCAATTTTGGCAGCATTGCTCCAACCTCAGCTGGAGAGTGATATGATTTTAGAGGTGCAGGACAAGCATTAGCAGTAACTGAGCATGCCCGATCAGATCACAGCTAATCTTTGATGAAGAGACTGTCACAGTCTATCTAACGCATATAGCAATGCCTTGGCTCACGACAGAGCACAGGGAGCACCTTATGGCCCTGTTGCTCCCAGGGGAGATAGGTGCTGCACATAAAGTATTGCTATCTGGGAAGGCACTGGGCACCGATGGGCTCATGGTGACCTTTTATAAAACATTTTTGGCTCAGCTCATACCCCACTTAGTCACATTGTATGAGGAATTGTTGGGGATGGCTGCATGCCCCCCACTATACGAAAGGCTTTGCTGGTGGTCCTTCAAATATCCAGGCAAACCAGTGGATAGATGCTCTTCCTATCGTATATTGTCATTAATGTACATTGACACTAAAACTTCTGCAAAGATCCTGGCTAATCGGTTGGCTTCATTACTGCCATTGATGGTGGCCCCCGAGCAGGCTGGCTTTGTCAAAGGATGGAGCCTGATGTTCAATCTTAAAATGAAAATTGGAACAATACAATACTGGACCATGGTACAAGCACTGAAGCAGTTTTTCTTGACGCAGAAAAAGCATTCAATTCGGTGGAGTAAGGGTTTATGCATGCGGTCCTCTGTCGTGTTGGCGATGTGTTCCTTCAAATGGTCAGGGTGCTGTATACGCAACCACCAGCACGGATTAGGATTAACGGCATAGTCACCTCTCCCATTGATATTACTAGAGGCACTTGACTGGGGTTCTGCTTTTCTCCCCTACTTTATGCTTATTGATTTGGTGGCTGAACCACCGGCCTGTGCTCTTCGAGAATACTACTCACAAAGAGGATTGAGGTTTCCCGATTACAATTTGATCGTCTCAGCCTAAAATGATGACACTTTGCCCTATATATGTGACCTCGAGAGTAATTTAACACCGGTGTTATTTGAGGTGATATTGTTTGGGGCTATGCTGGGCTTCGCATGAACTGGGACAAATCTATTATATTACCACAAACCCCGTCCACAAAACTGACATCGCTGAACTACATGGACCCAGTGGTTGCTATGCTAGGTAATTATGGCAGAGCAATCCAGCGCCTGTCGGAAGCGGTGGACTGTTGGCAGGGCCGTACTGGCTACTGGGCTTTCCTTAACAAACAATGCAAAACAAATGTTTTAAAAAGTATGCTTTAAAGATATTTGTTTTGAATTGTTCATTTAGAAGCGCCTGCAGCTCCCCAGCACCAAAATCGGCCCCTCTGCAGTGAACCTGGAACCCACCCTGCCACCCCAGCAAAAAACGCCCAGTAGCCAGTTCGGCCCTGACTGTTGGATCCGGCTGCCTCTGTCTTTAGCAGGGTGCATAGCTGTCATGAAAATGATAGTTCAGCCTCAGTTCCCATTTCCCTTCTCGAATATTCCACTTCTCCTGACCCGATCTGTCTTTGATAAATTTTGGGCCCTGATGGTTCGTCTGGCATTGGCGGGCAAGCAACAGCAAGTGAGGTGGACAACCCTGATGTTACCTTATGATATGGGGGGACTTAACGTTCCAGACATGCAACTGTATTATTGGGCTGCGCAGTCACAATTTGCTCACTATTGGGTCAGCAGACCCTGTGAGCTGCCACACGTGTGACTAAAATAAAATGCCGTGACCCCGTCCACGTTCCTCCAGACCCTTTTTTGATGTCCAATTCGATGTTATATATACACACTAAACCCTAGTGCTTGCTAGGGGAGGGAATTAGAGGCTTTAGGGTGTTCAGGGTAAGCTGGCCTCCAAGTAGGACATGTACTCACAAAAGAAGCTACCCTGCATAGATATCTGATTCTATATATGAAACCAGGCACACTACGCTTACTTATGTGGGGTGCCAAAAATGTGAAGGACTGTCCTCATACACCACCCAGTGTCATGCTTCATCATTGGCAGTCCTCACTCTCTAGAAATCGTGTTTGGTAGAGAGCGGGCCTTCACCTGAAGACAGGTGGGCACTTCTATGAACTAAGTGGGGGGGCCCGTGAAAAAGAGAGAGGCTAAAAATTAATGCAAACACCAAATCTAATTTATTTGTTAGGTGTTAGCTTAATATTAAAAGTAAAATGTGGAGACCTGGGGATTTAGTACCCGATCCCAATCCATGTCATCAACATGTTTCTGCCGCGTCAGCCCGAGGGTCCAGGGCATTCATCAGGACGAGATGTAAGGGCTCCTATCTAATCTCTTAGGATTAAGATGTGACCACCATGTAGGATGACCTTTGTCAATCTCTACTAAAATATAGGGATTTCCTTGAAACCTGTAAAATAAAGGTTAACAAAGTGTCAAAAAAGGCTATTCAAGCAATTTATATAAAATCGGAACGGCATCATGAGTATCAACAGTGTGGATGTGAAACACATATCACTGCAAACGTGGTGCACATGTATTTACAAGTAATCATGTACTGTGAAACCAGCTCATAATCTTACCCCCTAGTCAGGGGTTGGGATGCCCCATGGGAAGGGGGGGATTTGAAGGACCCTTGTAATCACACACTGAAACCAGAGTAGGGAGGAGAACATTTGTAGAGAAACATCATTGCACACAGTTCAATGTTATGGCATCTTGGACTCGCTGAACACGAGCCTTGAAAGTGATTGCACTGCTCCGGAAGATGATATAGCCTGGCACGTACCCAGTGTTGCTCTACCTTTGTTGGGATGGTGTGACAGAACTTCCTCAGACAATTTTTGAGACATGCTTCCTTATGTCAAATGCTTTTTAATGGCTAAAGTACCCCCTTGCACTTTTTGAGTAACTTAACATAAAATTGCAATGGATATTAGAAGAGGACGAAGTCATGAAAATCAGGAAGCGTAGGTTAAGGAAGGTGGTTACTGGTATGGGTAAACCCCCACCAAATCTCTTCCTACCAGATTTTTAAAACCTTCAAAATGCTTGACTGCTTTCTGAAAGTGCTATTGTGTCAGCGATGCATCAACAGAGCACTAAAATTGACAGGCATGCATAGTGGATAAAGTTAACAGCCGACTTTCAGAGGATTATCAGTGAATCATAAGAACTTTACTAAGCATCTCACTAATCCGTTTCACTTACTTTTGCTATATCGCATGAGCTAACTATATTTACTTGGATCCAAGTCTATACTAGTTACTATCCACTTGCCCAGGCTATATTCATTTTCCAGTTTACATTGTTTCCCTAACCCCATTAAGAATAAAATGGTGTGCCTTGTATTTCCATGCCTTGTGCTGATTTTGCACACCAAAATTTAGGAGTAAGCTTTATACTGTATCTTTAAGCTGCCCCTTTTCCATATTCCAGTCTGAACCAGGAGCCTTGTTCTTTACTTTTGAACAATCCCATTACAATCTGGTAATATGTTACTACGTTCATTCTGGAGCTATGGGGCCAATGACTTCATGCAAAAACATTTATTGAGTGTGAAACAATGTAAACATCTGTGTTAATCTCACTTTGCATCTTCTGATACAGCTCAGCACTGCCCATTCTGAGTTTTACTTCAATTTACCCACTCTGCAAAATTCAATTTCACAAGTTTTGAAAAAGTAAGTGATATTTAATGCTGGAAGACATCTGCTTAAATCTTGCAGCAAAAACATGTGATTTTAGGACGTGTCTTTGGACCTTTCCCAAAATTGCTCATTGTGTTCCATGTCCCTTATTTTGTATTGTCTGAGTTTTTTTTATATAGCGCACATGACCCGAAGGTATCGGGTATCAAATAGCTTTTCATGAGCACCAGTTGCGTTTACACAAGCACACATTCATTAGGTCTCGCCTACGCAGCGAGCATGCGCTGCAAAGGAAAAAGACCTTTAGCCATCAGCACAGCTCTGCGGGCAAAAACGTGCACGCGTTGCATTGCTTCCAATGGCAACACGTGCACGTCTGGCAATTCCCTTACGGGAGCGAGCTTTCAAACCATGTGTTAATTACAAACATATGGTTCCTGCTAGCTCCTGCAAGGGAAACAGTTGTGTAATGATGTAACATAGCTCCATGCCAAAACACTAGGCATGGAACCAGCTTGTTCTTCTCCTTTCACCACACTCAAGATGGCCGCCAACCTTTCCCACAGCCTTCAGTCCTTTTTCAATTGCTCACTGACCTTCAGACGTCGTGAAGCATACAGAGACCACTTTGATCCTCAGTACCTGCTCAAACAGCTTTCCACAAGGCTCTTACAACCGCAATTTCCCACTTTTCACTGCTTGAACATGCTTCAAAACGCTCGATCCTCATCCAGCACGTCTCTGTAAGTTATCACCTTTTTTTCTCTGAAATAATCCAAGCTCTTCCTTCTTTGTTGTTGTTGAGGCTGTCCCTTCCTCTGGGTTCTTTTCTCCGCCCAAACGTCGCCAGTGTAATAAAGTGAATTCACTCCAGATGAAGATATGTGGTAAGAGGTATTTATTACAGCCTCAACCAACAGCCAGCATATCAACTGTCATCATAGAACCCTCACATGACAGAACCTCAGAACAAGCTGGTTCCATGCCTAGTGTTCTGGCATGGAGCCATGTTACATCATTACAAGTTGAAGGCCCCTTCTCTCTCCCCTCCCCCTGCTGCCTCCTTACAGTGCCAGGGTCGCGCACTTGATTTTTATTTCAGCTAAGTCCGGATTTATGTGTTTTTTTGTCGCAGATCTGATTTATTTCCCACGTTGAGAACATGCAGGACATTCTTTGTCTGCAGCGGAGGCTGGCCATGCTACAATCAATTGTTAATTAGTAGAGTTGTGACGCGTTTCCTGTAGTCGGCATTTTTAGAAAGCTGTCATGTAATGAATGATTTGCTAATGCCTCGGTTTGGGTTTTTAATGAGCGGCGGATATCTCTGGGAGGGTTTGTAACACAGCCATGATGTCTAGAGTGCATTTATAAGGTGATACATCTCTTCGCAGTAGGTGGTGATGTCTGGATCTGTGGAGCTGCTCCAGGGCGCTTTCTGCGCATGACCCTTCCAGCGCATCTTCTCTGCAACATCCCCTACGCTGTTCACTTCCAGTGGCTCACTCCCTCGTATTTCCGTGTTTGTACTTTTTCTATACATACCACCCTCCATACTCACTCGCTTGCATGTCTACTGGAACCCGCCCTTCCTCCTGTCTAAACCGCATTATGCTGCTTTTTGTTTTTTTATTTCAGCTAAGTCCGGATTTATGTGGGGTTTTTTGCCCACGTAGTTCTCCTGTTTTAGGTGTTCGAGAGTAAACTAGTGTGCTGTGGGGTCCGAGGTGGGGGCAGCAACACAGGTTCATTCCTCTGCAATCCCACAGCACACACAGGGCAGGCGTAGCCACCGCAATGACAGTAATCTAAAATCAATTAAGAATTAAACTTACGGTGCCATCTCGTATGCTCTTTTAGACAACAGCTGGCTGCTCTAAAGGCAAAAAACACCCCAGGTTGCCTACTTTTATTGCTGAGATAATGTTTTTAATAGTAGCAAAATAGTGGAACAAGTATTCATTAATACATTTTAATAGGACATGGGCCCAAATTGTCCCAAATCAGGTTTATTTCCCACATTGAGAACATGCAGGAAATTCTTTGTCAGCAGCAGAGGCTGGCCACGCTACAATCAATTGTTAATTAGTAGAGTTGTGACGCGTATCCTGTAGTCGGCATTTTAAGGAAGCTGTCATGTAATGAATGATTTGCTAATGCCTCGGTTTGAGCTTTTAATGGGTGGCGGACATCTCTGGCAGAGGTTTGTAACACAGCCATGATGTCTAGAGTGCATTTATACGGTGATACATCTCTGCGCAGTTGGGGGTGACGTCCGGATCTGTGGAGCTACTCCAGGGCGCTTTCTGAGAACGACCCTTCCAGCGCATCTTCTCTGCAACATCCCCTATGCTGTTCACTTCCAGTGGCTCACTCCCTCGTAGTTCCGTGTTTGTACTTTTTCTATACATACCACCCTCCCTTACTCACTCGCTTGCATGTTTACAGGAACCCGCCCTTCCTCCTGTCTAAACCGCATTATGCTGCTTTTCTACCCCTTCTTTATGCCCATTTCCTGCTTTGCTCTGCCTTCCTTTGCTCTTCATTTAACCACCTAATGCTGCCTCCCCCCTCTCTTGGGCCTCTCCACAATTCTTTTTATTTCACCCTCTTCTCCCGTCGACTCACATCTTTTTCTCTCCTCTCCTCTCACCATTGCCCTTTCAATTTCCCTCCCGCTGTACCTCATTTTCCTTTCTCAAACCCTTCTCTTTCCCTTTATATTTGTTTTCACTAGGACTTCCTGTTGATCGACTCTCTCTCACCTAACAACCAGTCCTACTCCCCCCCCACGTCTCCCAACCCCCTCTGGATCCCTTCCTCTCAACTCATCTTTCATCTGTCTCCAAACACAATTCATCCATTCCTATCTACTCGTACTCCTTCTCTGGCTCTTTCCTGTGACCAATGTCTGTCTCGCCTGTCTCTCTTTGTGATTATTTACCAGTCCACTCTCCAGGCCATTCTACCTCTCCCCTGCCCATTCTATCATTCCATTTCTCCACCTCCCCACTGCCCGATGTCTCTTTTCTTCAGTGTACTGCCGCTTCCTCTCTTGTTCAGTCTCTTGGTTGCCTGCACCAGGCTGTCGCTGCTCTCTCGGGCTGCTCCCATCTGTTCTCTGCTTCACTCAACCATTTCTGTTATTGGTTTACTGTTTCCGTTTTATTTTTATTTTTAGTCCTCATATGTGACAAAGACAGGAGCAAAGATCTGGAAAGTGGTCGCTGCATAACCTCAAGATCTAAGTCTCCAGTAAGCAGCATTCTTCAGCTAATAATCGAGGAGGGTTCAAGTAGTAACTACCACTATCCTCGTCACCCTGTTGAGCTTTGTCTTAATCCTTGGATTTAATTGCAGCATAACAAGCCAATTTCCGTTCCCAACCATCTTCCAGTAGTGCGAGTGCTCAGTTAATATGGGAAAACCATGGAAAAAGGAGCCAACATTTTTTCTTTCTTTAATGAGCCAGATTGGCAATCAAGCCTGGCAATATGCCTGGAAAAGCCTAGCCAACCCGCACAGGTAGGTGGTAGTTCAAAGACCCATTTTATACAGATTTCTCAGTTCAATAGCTATTAGTATGAAGACTAAGTGAGATCTAATTTTCCCCAAAGGAGTCTTGTCCTCGTTCAGAACCCCAAAAATAGATAGCGATAGGTTTACCTCAATATTGGCCCCCAAACTTTTATTCAATACTTCACCCACTTCTTGCCAGAAGGACTGGATAGCTGGACACTGCCAAAAGAGATGTATATCATCCGCATTTTCCAGCTCGCACTTCGAGCAGCATCTCTTCTTGCTTCCAACCATCTTTGCAAGTTTCTTGGGGGACCAGTAGATGGTTTACTGTTTCCTTACTCTAATTTCTTAGACCAGCCTACTACTCCATTCATTGCCTCTCTTTAACTGTTTTACTCTCCAGTTTATCTGCCACAAATTCTCATTCTTGGTGTCTTCTAATGCTTCCTCTACCTCTCCACCTTTTCATCAAGTCAATAGTCAAGCTTTTGGGTGGAGAAAAACTCCGTATGGGAAATCTAAACAACAAAGCAATCTTCAAAGTTATTTTAGTAAATGTCACTTGCTATTGCAAATTTTGTTCTTATGAAACTAAGTGCATACAAAGATTGAGTAGATAATCCTCACAGCAACCACCATATACAGAGACATTGCTGCAGATAGACTGCCATGCACACTGGGATATGCAACGAATGCCTGTGCGCACACACCCAGGATCTGCACACACAGGAATTGCTACATGTTTCCACCAAGCTGGGTCTGGTGGGTCAGTGGACTAGTGCATCCACTGCAGGGGCCTGTGTTCAACCTCATAGTCACAGGTTCAAATCCCAGAGGGTCCATTCAGCCTTTCATCCATTTGATAAAATGAGTACCATTGGGTTGGGTAACAATATACATCTGTTATCTCAGTGCCAAGATGCCCCGTTGCTGGGGTGAACATGTGCTTTATTAGTACATATGTCATGTATAATATTATCAATCTGTCCTGAATTTTTACCCATTAACATATACATAATATAAATCAAGACAGACCAGAAGCTCTAAGTGGGCAAATGACAGAGGCATGCTGCTACACAAATATCTATAACACACTGGAACTTAAAATATAAAACTTCAAGTTGCTTAGAGTTGGGTAATAGGTGAATTCTGGCTGAAGGTGTAAGAGATGTCATGCTGCCACTTGGAGGTGGGCCGTCATTTTGATATTTGGCACCAAACAAAAGTCGGACATATTGTGATTATGAACTGTCTCTAGAATTCCTTGGTAGTGATTAGCGAGGAGACTTGAGTGCAGATCCTGCAGGAGGAAGTTTGTGTTAAAACAGGTGTAGTTAAGGAATATCTTTATCATCAACAATGCTAATAAAACATTGTTTGGTTGTATTGCTTTTGCTGAGCCAGCCTATCGATTTGGTAGAACACAAAAGTAGGGACTGTTATCACAATCTGTGATTCAGCATATGTAGAAGACCTGCTTTGGAGACACCTGCCCTACCCGGTATATACCCTTGAAGGTTAATGAGCAGTTTGACTCTGACGTCTTGGTGCTACAAAGAATTTAAGAGTGAGCCAAAACTATGTGATAAAGTCTGTGTTGAAAAACCTCTCTCTAAATCTCACTCTCTCTCTCTCTCCAGACTCCAGACGATCCAGACTCTCCTTGGTTTACAGACGTTTATATTCCGTTTTGGCATAGAATGAATAGCCATATGTGTAATGAGTGTACAGTGGGGGTTTAGCTTCCCTTGGCATAGCCATTAGGTCTCGCCTTTGGGACCTTATAAGTGTTTAGTTATCCAGCACAATATCCTTGGTGCAACAACATCAACTGTTGCATGGCTAAACACTTATAAGGTCCCAAAGGCGAGACCTATTGGCTATGCCAATGCTTGTTTTTGTTAGGCACGGGGAGAGTAAGTGATTTGCCCAGAATCACAGGATCTTGAGCATCACTGCCGAGACTCGAACCCGGTTCCCCAGCTTCAAGGTCATCCACTCTAGCCGTTAGGCCACATCCTTTCTTATTCATCTATACACATTTCACTGTACTCTGTACTTTACCCTTTCAAGAAGGATGTGTTGGGGAAACCAATAAAATCATTGGTTTGACTTGTCTCCACTTAGAGAACCCATCATAATAGTCCCTGCTTCAATGCGTTGCATCTAACAGCACAAAATAACTCCAGCACTACATCTGTGAGTGGACCGACCACACCCCTATGTGGACATGTAAGCCATTGCTCAGACTGCGGATCTTGATGCTACATGTCAAGTCGAACCCAACTCAATTTATACAATGACCAAATGGAGCTAAGAAGCAGTCCACATTTCATATCTCAAATGACAAACAACCCACTAAAATGAATAAAGAATCAAACATTGGCATAGATGGCTTGTCCAAGCTGGCACCTCATTTTTATGATACATTTACCAGGGACTGATTCATCCTTTTCACTCACTGTCTAGTATGCAAAGGCCTTTCCCAGCTTCTGTAAGACTCCTTGGCTCTGGTGATCCTATATGACAAAACATCTTGTTGGGACAATGTATATCAGTAATTAATGATGGCTCTGATGGCAATTCACACAAAGTTCATCTGTTGGTTTTATGCCTGGAACTTGTACATTTTGCTTTTTAACTATGTAAGTAAACACAATATGCGGGTCCATTTAATCTATCTATGCATGAATGGATATATTACTAGATAATGTCATGTGGTTACCCAAGACAACCTTTTATTTGGAATCGTCACACTGGTAAAGGACCCAAACACAACAGCTATTTTAGAGGCATTCTACTCTTCCTCTAACTTGATTTTATTGAGGCGTTCAGTGGTCACCACCTGATGCAGGTTTCTAACAGGGCTAGTAAGATGCATAGATGTCCCTAAGATAACTCCAAAGATTGCTTTGCATATAAGTATGGTGACAGCATATTGGTTTCAGGCACATATCCCAGCAATTCTAGTGCTTGCCCACAACAAGGTATTTTGACAAATGACTTACAAGTTAGCAAAATTAAGTGTTCCAAGATATATAATAATAATAATAATAATAATAGCGATTTATTTAATGTTGCACTGAATAATACAGTTTTCTGTCCCCATGAGATGTGTATTACCTGTATTACTTTTTCCAAACGTAATGGTAACCACCTAATCAACTTCAAAAGTGTAAACAGTTAAGTTGGCCCGCTGAGATTCAGATTGGTGAATTGACGGTCATCAGATTTTGTCGAAGAGTGGTTAATGCACTCATCAATCTTGCTTTGGTTGTCTCTGCACAGAAAAAAAACAGTTTGCAATTATATTTAACAGTAGAATTTTGTACAGTATTTGGATATGGTCAGTTTTTCTGGAAAATGGTTGCTTTATATTTTGATTTTCTTGCTGTTGTGTCTGTGTATGATATTTGACTTATCTATGTGCAGGTCTTGTAATAGGCCAATGACCCCTACGTTGTGAGGCTAACCTCTGTCCCTTTTTTGTTCACTCTGTGGTCCGCCTGCATAGGTATACATAACATGGGGGTGAAAAAAAATTGTTGGTTAGTGGATTCCTTTACTTACTGCTTTGTTTAGGTAATCAAATTGGAATACATCGATTTTGCCTTCTTAGAAAGGCAGCATACAGGTTTGAATAAAAACGGACCGAATGGGAGGTGAGCTACCTATGGTGTATTTGGACACTTTGACATTCGTGGAAAGTTGTTTGCAAAACATACTCAATGCTTATTCGCCATGCCGGCTCCACAAGCCAGGAAACACTCGGGGTAGCATGGCAACAACTTTACTTTTTATGGAAGCCATTTGCAATATGTTAACTTCGAAATAAATTAATGAAGGACACTTGTCCATTGTAATCCTTCCCGTCTTATGTTCTGAATCCGACACAGGCCATACAATGCAATTCAGACCCATCCCCCAATGTATCAATAATTACAGCATTGCAGCTCGGCAGCATTGTGCTAAGCGGTGCTGGCCCCTTTTCCAAGCAACATTTATGCACATCCGACACTTGGTTCTCAAACTTCCCACGTTCCTGAGTAGATCATTCAGCCCACATTCTCTCTTTGCACTCTGGGACTTGTAATTCAGAATTTACAATGGGCTGGACACCAAGTCCGGAAATACCAAGCAAAACCTGGACTGGACTTGACTCTTACGCATGGACTTGGAAAGCTTAAGGACTTTGACTTTCGAAGAATCCTTGCTAAACTGCAGCGTGGTTGCCCTATATGTAGTTATGACCCCTAGCCATGCATATTTGTGTGTCAGAACACGTGTGGGCGCACGTGAAAGAGCTCCAAACAGAAGCACTATGGGGCAGATAGATTTACAAGTCCCCTGCGTCACTGTTAAAAATGACGCAAAAGTGGCGCAAGGTGCTTGTAAATCTGCCCCTATATGTTTTTGCTTCGGTGAACCTGATTTTTCACCGATGGCAGCTTCTGTCTCCCTGAGTGACAGCTGATGCTCCGAGCAGACGCTCAATCACAGTTCCGGAATAAGAATGCAACTTGCAAACCAGCCCCTGGCCTCTCACACACTGTGCTACTGAACTAATTGCGTGACTCTCCACAGCTTGGCTCGTTGAACTTGGTTAACCCCTCCCAGCTAAAATAAACTTTCCTGAGATTACTGCACTTATCCCCTGCATGGATCTCTTCACCCCTGGGTTGCAGCAGCTGAGTGGATGATCAATGCATTCCTGGCCTGCACTGTAATTTAACTTGCTGTGTCTGACGGGGGATGCCGGATTGCTATGGAGCGGATTTACTTGTAATCTTCTTATCATCTCATCCTGGAGTGTTTGGGGGTGGGGAGGGAGGCGCCCTTCCATCTCCTGCTCTGGACGTGGAGGGTTAATGCTCCAAAAAGAGAAATTACACTACAGTATGCCTGACCCCCTGACAGCGCCTCTGGACACCCACGTGAACTCCGGCCTCCGACTCGCCGAGCAGAACTTGGCTTTTTTGAACTAACACTGCTTTCATCTCGCCCGTAAGCTCATTAAAAGAAATAACCTGCCATAACAGTTATGCAGCAGGGGGAAAAAAGAAATCCATATTTTATGTGTTCGTGGCTTGAAAGATTTCAGCATGCCGGCTACACGGGGCTTCTGTTATCCGGATTACAATTAGAAAAAGACAATGTACTAAATCGTGACTAAATGAATTGTTAAAGGTATTAAGGGCAAGAAGGATTTTAGGACCCCGGGGGAAGAAGTGAGGACGTTAATATGTAGCATTCCAAACTTAGATGTACCAGAAGTCAACTCGTTTGCTCCATCCAACAACAGGCTATATATAGACAGGAAAAGAAACATGCCAGAAGTCAGGACCGAAATGAACCAGCAGGTGCCAGTGCAGATTAATGAGGGTACAGGTAGCGGATACTTAAAGATAGGTGTAATCACGTGGCATGAGTGGCTGACTACGTTGATTAGTAAATATTAAAGATCGTATGTTGAGTTTGGTTCTGGTTTGCTCAGTTTGAATGTTTATTTTACCAAGAGTTGCCCAGGCCGGTTTTGGGCTTCTGCTGTGAAAGTATATAGTCTTAGGTTCCTTCAGTTGAATCAGTGGAATCGGTGAAGCTGCCCTGAGAACATTTATTTTTAGTAGAGGTCTCCAGCTAAGTCAGTGGGCCTGGTTTACAAAAATATTTTCCTGAACTACACCGAGGCATTGTTGGCGAAAAAAGCCCTTTATACGCAGGCTCAAACATGCAAAATGTGCACTTGTAAAAGTTGTGCTGTGTGGTTGCAAATTGCATTGTGCACAAACTTCTGCCATTGCACAGAAAGTGGATTTGAAGGAGTGGCACGGAGCAGATTCTAATGCAGCCTTTATTCACATAGGTGTAGTGTCATGTAAATAAAGAAGGATAAAACAATTTTTGTTCCTGATGGACTCAGTAGACCTGTGACGCAAGTGTTGAAGGGTAATGAAGTGAATGCAGGTTGAGAACATTGAGTTCTTGCTTACATGCTGAAGAATAAAGACGTGTATAACTACTCTCCAATAAAGACGTGTATAACTACTCTCCGTGTGTGGCGTAGTCATTGGGCAGTGCCCGGGCTGGATTGACGCTACAACTAGCAACGAGTAGAGGATAAGTTACCCGCAGATAGACAACTCTCTGCCAGAGAGTTTGCCGTGGTCCAGCAACCTGCTTGTGCGTGTCACATGTGCCGCAGTCAAAATGCAGAAGGGACACTGGCACCTGTGGAGTCTCAGCACAACGCAAGCCTGTCTAAAGCTTTTGAGAACAAAGAAAGCAGCACTGAAAATCTACACATCAGTGGCCTATAATCGAATGAAAAGTTTGCAAACAGAGGTACAGCAATACTATGCAAATCAATGCTATATGTCAGACGGAGGGATAACGCTGAAGGAGGATGCAGCCAGGTCTTGAAAAGCAGTATATTGAGACAATCCAGTGCAAATTAAGTAGTAATCTGATGTGCTATGAAGCACAGATGAATCAGGTAGTTATGAAGAGACGTTTAAGCGCAAATCCAATTGAATATCACAACATTATCTGCTTATCAAATCATTTGAATCTGAAAAGACTTGTCTACTTTACCGAAACAACTGAAGAGAGACATCATATAACCGCCTGCTGTTGAGTGGCCACAGAGGGAGAGCCGGAGTTGTGCTTGCTGAACTGTCCATAAATGAAGCGGGCCACTACCAAAAGCTGCTGAGTGGGGCCTCAGAACAACTCTACTGATCTCCAGCAAAATAAAGAGCTCTAAAGGAGAGCAAGTGCGAAGCCAAAGCTCCTCCAACTCTCAATGTTGACCCTGAAGGCAGCACGTCACATGGCTCTAGAGATGGTTTGCATAGGCAAGTTCACAATGCGTTAGAGAGACCAATGTTGTTCGCGAATGGTTATACTGATGCTACGTTTTTAAAACCGCCATCATCATTTGATACTGCCAAAAAACACAATATTGGCAACAGATGGACTGTTTGGATAGAGACTTTTGAGGATTTCGTAAAAGAAATTGATGAAACAGATGATGAAAAGATTAGCATGTATATGAAGAATATGGCTGGGGAAGTTGTAAAAGGGGGCATCAAAAAGGTACCACAGAATGTAGAAGTGACATACAATCACTTCAAAGCAGTCTTGAATGTCAAGTTCAATCCAGTGCCAAATGTAGATTATGAAAGATACATCTTCAGTCAAGAATGCCAGAGAGTAGGTGAAACCATTGATTAATTTGTTGAGAGACTGTATCTCCTCATAAGGCACTATAAGTTCAATTAATTTAATGACGATGAAGAAGCTACACGTCTCAGAGTGATAGATGAATATCTGTCAGATTCCTTTTGACAACGAATGCTGAAGGAAACACTTACACCAGAAAAAGCTGGTCACAAACTGAACGTGCTTATTCACAGCCTGAGAAAGAAAGCTTGGCAGTGATGTGGGCTTGTGAATATTTCCATGTGTTCATATATGGAAAGCCTTTCACAGTTGTGACCACTCATCAAGCACTATTGACAATATTTGGCAATCCTAAAGCCAAGATGCATCCTCGTGTTTAACTTTGGGGTCTGAGATTACAAGACTACAATTACACAATTGTTTACCATCCAGGGAAAGATAAAAATTCTGATGATTATTTTTCATGAGTACCATAATAAAGCCCTGGTACCCCACCTAAGGCGGCTGAAACCTACATAAATCTCATTGTAAAATCGAACACACCAGCTGCCATCTCATTAGAACAAATTGTCACTGCAAGGAGCCATGAAAGTGACATGCTGAAATTGAAAGACATTGTTGCTTACCAATCTTGGAACCAGCATATTCAACTGCTTACCAGTGACATTGAGTACGTAAAATTCAGAAATGTTAGAGATGAGCTGTCTATAACTCCATAAGGCCTCATCTTGCGAGGCAATTGTATTGTCATTCTGAAGAGTCTATAACAGCAAGTAATGAAAGTAGCCCATGAGGGACACCGAGGAAAAGTTTCCACAAAGAGAGCTCTTCGAGACAGTCTGTTTTCCTCATATCAACAAAAGGGTTGAAACAGAGTTAAAGGCCTGTCACTTATGCAATTGTCTCTTATCGCAGATTACTCAGCACCCTTTAAACATTTCATTACTGCCTTACCATACTTGGGAGAGAATTGCTATTGAATTCTTTGTTCCTCTTGAAAATGGACATCATCTAATGGTTATTGTTGATGACTACTCCCATTTTCCTTTAGTAGAATATTTTTAATCCACCACTCATGAAAATGCTATTTAAAGACTAGATGACATCTTTGCAACGTGGGGTATCCCTGTGATCTTGAAATCTGACAACAACCACACTTTCTCGACCATCTCAATGTAAAGCATTAGAAAAGCACTCCTCTTTGGCCCCAGGCCAATGGCCTGGTGGAACAATTAACCATTACTCTAAAGAAAGGTGTGCAGCAGGCTGCATAAGAGAAGTTTGACCTTAAGGTTGTTTTGAATACCACTCTTTGAGCTCACCGGCCAACCCCTCACTCAACCACAGGGGAAACCCCTGCAAGCTTAATGTTTGGGATAGCCATGATAACCAAGTTACCTAAACGGACCAACCTCAGATCAAAGACTGAGAAAGATATTTGCAAAGAAGATTCTGGTCGCAAACAAAAAATGAAAATAGATGCTGACAAGTGACATCATGTGAAAGATATCACTTTCAAGAGTAGAGATCACATGCTAGATCAACAATCCAGGAAACCAGAATCTGGTGCTCCTTTTGAGGATGAGCCCTTTTCTGTAACAACCACCAAAGGACAAATAGTGACTGCCCAAAGTTATGGGAAGTCCCTTACTAGAGATTCTTCTCACTTCAGACATGTGGCTCATCACTCACCAAACATCGATGTCACTGTAGAGACTGGGTCCAGACAGACAGTTAATGATCCTGCAACTGCTGTGGTTTCCACCTCACCTATGCAGATCACTGACTCTCCAGCCCCAGGATTCTGGTGACCAGATCAGGACTTGTGATCTAACCCCCACGAAGGCTCATTGAAGAGTTATAAGTGCATATGTATTTGAAATTATTTATTATTCATTCATTTATGTATTTATTTATTGTAATAAGTGGTAACCTTTTATTTAAGAAAGGGGGAAATGTAGTGTCATTTAAATAAAGAATGACATCTCTTTTGGTGCCTAATGGAATACTGTGAAGTAAGTGTTGGAGGGTAAAGAAGTGAATGCAGGTTTAGAACGCTGAATTCTTGCTTACACGCAGAAGAATAAAGACGTGCATTACTACTCTCTGTGTGAGGCATAGTCATTGGCAGGTACTCAGGCTGAGCAGGATGCTACACCTGTGACAGATCCAAGCCCACAACGGATAAAGTGTCCAGAAAGGTCAGTTTCGCAAAGGTAGTTTATGGAGCCATAGAGAGCCAACAAGAGATATGGCATATTAAGGGAAACAATTTAAACCATTTCATCCACATTGAAACCCAGGTAAAGACATTTACCAGAAGGTCACTGCCATTATAGAGGAATGAGCGTGGCACAGGCAGGGCACATGGTGTTACCAGCTTAACTCATTCTTGCGTGCTTCCTGTGGAGGATGCAGTAGTTGCTATAGGTAGCGGTGTCAGCCCATCCCATCTATGGTGTCAAGGAACAGTTGGTCCACCACAGGCTCCTGTGGTAGGAATAAGGCAGTCGCTATGACCTGATACTGAAGCGGAATGAATGAGGAAGTACCTTTTATAGGCAAATAACTCGTATCTATCCAACAAATCCAAATGAGACAGTGCAGCCCACCCATCCTTCCCTTCCTCTCTGGAACAATAAGGTTAGAGCCCACATTTGAAACAGAGATGTTACAATGGGCGGGATGGTATGTAAAAAGATATCAGAGGGGGTGTGGGGAGGAAGACAGGAGATCCCAGCAGACTCATGACAGAAGAACCCCTTTCTCCCTATAGAAAAGTGATATTGGGTATTCATAAGGGAAGGCTTCCTATATTTTTCTCTAGATGTCAACGAGCTGGGAACAGACAGGAGATCAGAGTATGTCTGTTGGATTAACCATAGCAACCATTAAAAGAAATAAACCCTGGATGGAAATGCACAGCTTAATCATTAGAAAGGAGGAAAGACGTAAATTGCGAATTCATAAAGATAAACCCTGTATAGGGACAAATCGAAATAAAAAGCTATATGCAATAGTGCTTTACAATTACTGCAATGAACAGATGCCTTGTAAAACAAAGCATGCATCACAAGCATTTCATGTAACATCAAAGGGTATAGGTGCATTTTAAAAGAAAAGTCCAAAAGCAATGCTCTGTGTTACTTTTTTCTTATGTAAAATACCATATGTGAAATTAAAAATATATTGTAAGCAAATCAGAGAAAACATGTGAGCGAGTTTATAGGCCATCCAAGAACTGTTAGTACCATTTGACATTTATTCTTGCCTTTTATTTTGTCCCATTAACGTACCCAGCTAGCATTTGGCCTCATGTCACATATAACAACATCGACCTGACATGGCATTTTAGTTAAACTTACAAGAATGCTGAGATTTATCAGCCCACACTTTCAATTTGAATTGCAAATCTACAAGTCCTAAAATGCAAGGCTCTATTGGCTAACATACAGGATTGGCAGCAGATGTTGCCTAAGGTATGGCTCCTCTTGGCAACTATTAACATATTTCATATTTTGAATGTTGCATTTATGTTCAATTATCTCTTCAAACAGCACATCTAAAACATTACTGTTAAAATTCTTTTGGCAGGCATTTCACCTTAACAATGTACACTGGGTGATCGTTTACCAGAGTTGAGTGGGTGAAGTGTCAGTGGTAATATTGAGGCCCTCCTTTGACACCTACTCTCAGCCAAGATATCCATGATGAACAAACATTTGATTCCCATTAAAGAAAGGCTCAAGGCCACTCTTTTTGATGTAACTATATTATAACGTCATTTTCCTGTACAATGTATATATTCTTCAGGTACAGGCTGTTATTTGGAGCATTGTGCCACCTCAACATCCATTCAAACACCCCAAGTTGAGCCCACAAGACATTTCCACAACTTCTTTAAACTGCCTATTCTATGCATTTAAATGTATGTAGCTTCCCACGTCTCATGCAGCGAGACTCATTTGACCAATGAATATCCCTACTCAGCCTACCTTTTTTGGGGAGCAGCTATGGCGGCCAGACTAAACTGGAAATGGTGCCTTAAGTGTTCCCTTAACCCCTCCTGCCATAAGGTCACTTTCGGATTAGGCTGGGAAGTCCAACCTTCAGAGGGGATTTCAGCACAGCAGTACTTCTAGCAATACTTCACATGAAATAATTTTACGTTTTTTCTTTAGCTATTTTGTATTTAACTCTTTCTGTATCACATGACCCTTGTAAGTGCCATTTTGGGGAATTAAGATCTAGAAAGTGTTTTTTTTTAATTTGATCATTCTCTATTCATTTTTAATATCCTTTTGTGCTCATTTGTATCATTGTGATATCCAATACCTGGACAGCTCTTTTCGAGATTCCACTGTGGTAAAAGAAACGCATAGCATTTTGTGATGGCATTAAAAGTAGATCCCATTGTGATGAGGAAACAATACAACTTTCCAAATGTAATGAATTCGGCCAAGACTGGATAAGCTACATATTTCGGCCATGAAACTACTAAACCAAGAGCTCTGGTGAGGCCACATTGCTAAAACAGCTCTCAAAACTCTAGCACTATTGTTTAAATGCAGCTCATGCTGCAATGCTACTTTAAAAATGAAAACTCCTTCTGTGGTTTTCATTCATATTTAATTTAAAAAACTTTTTTTTATGTTTTTGTGGGCTAAATAACATTGACTATTATTCTTTTTATGTTGGATCCAAGTCATAAATATTGACCTGTAATATGATTGTAGTTTAAATGAGTTTATAATAATGTACATAAGTGTGTTGCACAGACCTGTTTCCTCCCCCACCCGATCAGGACACAATAAACAATCCTCAGATGATTCAGACTCCAGTTGCAATAAAAGCAATAGGCATAGACACACACACACATACACACATGCACCCACACGCATGCACAAACACACACAAAACACACGTGCCAATATATAACATACATCAAATGTGCACAGCAGAATAACTTTGTGTACTAACACATAGTTCGATTGAATGTCTACAAACCTCTGTGGTGTATCTAATCTGTTCTAATAGCAAAGATGATACCAAATGTAATATTTGGTACTATGGTGAAGGGATGAACTGCCACATTAATTGACATGTGGATTGAACTAATATGTGTCGCTGGTAAATTGTGCTATGTTTCGAGCACAGCTATATATAATTGACTCTATAGATTGAAACTTGTATTGATTTGAAATAGAATGTGTATGATGACTGCTAATGAGGAATTTCATGATTTCTTTTCCGTAAAAGACAATAGGAAAAGTGGGATCAATGTGCATTTATTCAACGGAATACCCATGTCTAATCTAGTACTGTCCCAAGTGCACATTACTACACATTGTCCATTTTAATCTGCTAACTATAATCCAATCTGAATTGGGTCCTACACACTATACTGTTCAATGTGCAGTACCTCCTCATCAAAATGCTCCTACTACAACAGACATGTGCTTCTGAAATTTAATTGATGCTTCTTAGAGGTAGGGTTACTTCTTATTCGAAAAATGATATTATCATAATTGCAGATCCTTTTCGACTACTTGCCACTATTGTTATAATGATGATTTCTTACCTAAAAATCTCTGCATGCTTAATCCATTTTTTATTAAAAAAAACATTGTTTGTCTGTAATAAACTTGTGTAGACCCTGCCATTTTTAGTAAATGTGTAAATAAATACAATCATTATAATAACATATTCCAAAAAGTTGAAACATGCTTCACTTTTACATAAGAAGTGATCAAAATACATTTCCAAATTCTCCTTCACTATGACATCTTGTACAAAATTAGCGATTGGGGAACAACAATTTTACACTGATGATGAGCCAGGTGGGCAGAATTAAAGCATGGATTCCATCTGACTGATTATAAGTTAGTAGGTTTTTCCACGTATATATTTTCCGAGTCTGGGAAACCCATACTTAATTTTTACAGCTGGTAACTCAGGCTAGAAAAATTGCGTGGGAGTTTAGCTGAAACAGCATCCACGCTTCATTTCCTTTTGTCTGACCGGGGCACCAGAAATTACCTTCCCGTTTCCCATATGGAAAACAGCGAATGCTTAGCACTACCCTCTGATAAGCCTAACTGCTATCCCACACTACACACAAACAGAGCATTAGAATTATCTGCTTTTACCTCTGTATACCATTTGGAGATTCTCTCCTCTCTGCATAGTGTACGTCTTTTTTATTACACTATATAGAGTGCCTGCTTCTACAGCCATTCATCATCTCTTCTTGTATGTCCTTCATGAGAAAACTCTGCTCTACTCTTTTATTTCTTTCTTTTGGAGCAGGAAAATTGCCTTGTCAACTCTCATTGCAATAGCCTGTATCAAGGTATTAAAACTTCACTGACATGTCGGCTACAAGTAGTCCTAAATCAAGTGGCTCATCTGGTCCTAAAAGCCTGCTGGTTCAGCCACTCTGCTCCATTGCTAAACAATTCACTGGCTTCCTACGTGTCCGCATCATGCTTGAGCTCATATGGATTATTCGCCGCAGGTTACAGGTAAGAGCTGCGGGGTGAGGCTGGGGCGGGGAGGAGTAGACATATGACAGGATAGGGAAAATAAAATAAATAAATAAACAAATAAAACTACTTACCTTGCACTCACCACATTGCAAATTCAGCAATGCGGCGAATGCAAGGTAAGTGTTTTTATTTTCCCTAACCCATCTTACATCAACTTGTAAATGTATAGGTAATTATATAGTGCCGATGACCACTACGGGTATCTCAGCGCTGCACTCATACCGCTGAAGGAACCCTTCCTGGCTTTCCGTGTGAGGTGTCCACTCCTGGGCACCCCCATGGTGAGGCCAGGCATCCCAGCGCTGTTGGGGCTGTTGTGGAGATTAAGCAAGATATTGCCCAGAGTTGCAGCGTGGGACCCAAGATTAGAATAGGTACTGAGGTGAGAATATCTGGTCCGTAGAATTTATAGCCCAAGACCCTGCCGTGACGGGAATCGAACCCTGGTCCCAGACCAGTGCTCTGCATCGAGGTCTGCCGCTCTAACCATTGAGCCACACTTCCCCCTGCGTTGTGCCTGCTCCACCGCCACACCACCCTCACCTGTACTGGCTGCACCTGATACACAGACACACCTATGGTAAAGAACCTCTCTCTAACTGAACTTTCTGTCCTCATCTGACCATATTACGTTCAAGAACCTTTCATTATGGCAACTAAGGATTACTGCAAATTCTGAGATTTTGCAAATCTAATCTGGGTTGATGTGCTTTTTGTGTTCTTGCTCCATCAAAATGGAATCGGCTGTTGTCTCATATAGAAGCCACAGAAGGTCATTTGTGTTTTAAGATAGCACTTAAATCTTGCCTATTTGAATAACCTTTGGCTTAGGTGCTGCCTCTCTAAACGTGTCAATTTTAGTGCCAAGAAGCCCATTTAGTGAATGTGCAGTCTATTAAGTCTAACAACATCTAAATCACGGATCCTCGGAAGCAGAAAATAACTGATGTCTCTTTGCTCACCATCTGACACTTCTTCGTGGGTCTCTGTTTCCAAATTAATAATGGGTGTTCACCACAGAGAACCAATGAATGATATCTTACTATTCTCCCTCCTAACTCTCATTGTGTTTCCCATCCCAGAAACAACAGCATGTAGTGCCCTTCCATTGTCCCCCTGTGGCTAAGTCTTACACAATATACCAATCCTTCGGCCACTGTGCTGCAACATTCATGTGGCTACACTTCTCCAACAAGTGCATGGAGTCCTCCTACCTTTGCCATGTTGGACCATCTTGAACCATCACGCTGCCCTCTTCCCATCCGTCATGCCAGTGACAAATGCTTGGCTGCTCCTTGCTGTCTTTTCGGTGAGTGGAAATCAGCCACGCAGAGAGCATCAGTGCTTCTAGGTTCTGGGTGACTGTGCTGTTCCCATTCTCCCCGTACTCATTCCAAGAGTTCAGATAGCCGCAGAGGCACACATGGCTTTGATTCAGTCTACCAGTCCCTTGCCATGGAAGCTCTGGTTGATTATTAGTTTCACTTCTTGCACCCTTATTCTGAAATGCAATTTGAACCTTGCAGCATTTCAGTGCCACTGAGCGACTGCTGTTTCGAGACCAATTTGGCCTGTATTGCCTTTGCTCACTGGAGACGACAGTGAGGCGGTGCAGTGGCCAAACAAGCTGACTGCAGACAGAGCTGGTACCCACTGTGGGATCAAAGTAGAGTTGTTTTCGCCGATGTGATAGCCCAACGGTGATCAATGATTTACTCATCACAGCTTCTTTAATCTTTTAGCACCAACACTAATAATCCAACTACATGCGCCACACTGCTAGGAGTGTAATACATGAAGTGAATGTTAGTAGTATAAGACATTTTTCTTTCCTTTGACCCTTCTAATTAAATAGCAGGCACCTTTCAGTGTTTTTCGGAAGAGGCCCTAGTTACATTTTGTGAAACCATGGAGATTTTGGAGAGTCGCTGTACATTTGCTCCGTTGTTTAAAGCAAGGTTAGTTGGGACAAAAGCTCATCTTCTTACGGTTTACATTCAATCCACTTTGCTACTTATATCCAACTAAGAGACGAGGTTAATTAGGCCCTAGTACAATTACAGTTTCTTCCATGATTTTGACCGTGTTCATAAGGTTTGGAGGTTAATATCATTGTCCGACATTCGTCTGGGCTGGGATAAGTACTGGAAACATCGTAGATGCTCTGTGCAGTTAGTTGGGCATAAAATGGAAAGAATGTTCGGTTAATGAACGAATATTTTAGTATTTTCTAGATTCAACTGCATAGTAAAGAAATCCTTGTGTTTTAATTCAGTATACAACCGAAGTTAATTTGGTCTTAGGCGTGGTACCGAGACAAATTTCTCTCTTGTGGACCTACACGTTTGTCATGTAATTTGCATATTTGACCACAAAGAGTTCCTTACCAAAATAGAAGCCATTAGAACTGCAATAAATAATCACAGGTCCCTCAAAGTTATAAATTCGTACCAGAATCTAATTGCTAAAATAATCTAGTGCTTTATTTTTTATGTATTTTAAGGATTACCAGAAGTTCTTACCATTAATCTGCATTGATTTGGGTTTTAGTCTTCCTCGGGCCCAGTCTGTACTTTTTGCAAGGTGCATCTCACCTCAGAGCAGTTCACATGCAAAATGCAAAAGATTTCTCATTTTCAGTTTACTTTGATGTAACCCGCCCTCTTTCACATCACATTCATCTGACCCAAGGCATACTTTGGACATACCAAGCTGAAATAGAACTATACCTCTGCCTTATAGCTGACTGGTTCATTGGGAAGGATGCGGAGGGCGGCGATCGGCAAGTAATCCCAGCCTTAACTCTTTGCCTGTCTTTCCCATCTTACGCTGTAATTACGTGAGGCTGTACAAAGCAATATAAAACAGACACGATGCATGAATCAAGATTATAATAATTATTTAGAGAAAAAAACAAAATATTTATTTAGCAAGTCAGTGCTTTCAAGACTCCTAAACCTGAAAACATTTCCTGAGGATCTGGAAAATGTATGGCCTTATTACGAGTTTGGCCGTCCTCCTGCAGGACCACCACTGCTGCACTGGCAGATGTACCGCCAAGCCCGGGGTGCGTCCACCTGCCAGGTTCTTACTTGAATCCAGGGCGTGCGGGTGGTGGTCTCATGGCGGGGGCTGTGTTAGGCTCATAGAAGAGCCTTAACAGCAGACCACCGCCTTGACAGTGCCTGCAGCATGTCCCTGCATAGTGTGGCATGCACCATGTTGTGCATGCCACAGCATGTAGGAACGGGGTTGTAATTCCAGGGGAGCACAACATGTGCCCCCCCCCCACATACACCCTCAGGCCCAGGAGCAGCAGGTTGCTTGCATCTCCACCACCTTTTTCATGGCGGGCTCACCACCTTGAAATGGGCAGTGGAAAAGCGACTTGGAGTATGCTCTGCAGTACTGCAGCGGCACCACCAGCATATTCTTGGCTCGTCCCGCTTCGCCACCGCCATAGGATCCTGTATCCTCGTGGATGAGGTGATCCTATGGCAGTCTGACCCAACACTCGAAATACAGTGGGAGGACCCGCAGTGGTAGCAGTGATCAGACCGCCACCCAGAGTACGGCGGTCCTAGGACTACCATACCCATAATAAGGCCCTAAGTATGTTGAGCAATACAAACCTATTAAAAGTAGTCCCTCTGGCACCTCTCTAAATTTCTTGGATAGAAACACCTTTTGTTCTGTCCACTAAGTCCAAATTACATGGGTAGGCAAAATCTCAATTTCTTCCAGTACCATCTCACCTATTGATTGATGTGCTTGAATGATTGCTGATCTTACCCACATTTTTGTCCCTTGCCCATCTCACAAAAGGCAACACAAAGGATGTCTGACAATTGAAAATCTTTCGATCAATCTAAATAAATCACTACAGCTCTATAAAGATCTAAGAAATGAATCAAAGTTTCCCCTTCTTTGCCTTAGGAAATATAAGATATTACCTATCTATTGGAACAAATGGCAATGAAAAGAAACTTTCAGAGCAAAGGGCCTGATTTAGTTCTTGACGTACGGGTTACTCCGTCACGACGATGACGGATATTCTGTCCGCCAAAATATAAACCCCATTATATCCTATGCAACCCATCCGCCAAGATCTAAATCAGGCCCAAAATCTGGGCCATGAAGAAGGATATTTCTATCCTGAAGAATTTTATAGATACGGTAAACAAATCACCAACAAACTAAATTCTGCAAACTGCCTAATGAGGAATTGACTATTAGTAAAGCTACTTTCACTAATAACTAAAAAAAAACATTGCATGTGAGTTCTCAAAGATAAACATAGACTGGTTTGCACATCTCTTAGAACTAAAGGTAGCTCCTGCACCAGAAGATATGAATGGAATAATTACTTCTATAGAGCCCAAGCCTCTCTACATCCTTTAAGAGCTCCTTAATGTGTATTCAAGAGGAAAGGGGCTAAAACCGTTTTTTAAAACCATCTCTTAAAGATCAAAAATCTTAAATGGATTAAAAGTCTTTATAGAGATATTATTTTATCTATAGCAGATTTCAAAGCAAGACTCAGTAGAAGCCATCTGGAAGACTGAATAATGACTGCTACATTGCTAGAACATCCCTTTTCATGTAGCCCATGCCTTTCACCCCCCACCCTGTGAGGCGAAGATGTCTCAGTGTTTCATGTGGAAGATCTTTGATGTAGAAGGAATTATTGGAAACTCACCAGCGGACCCATTCACCAACTGTACCAATTGCAGGAACCATAGCCAATTATGTCAAAATTGAGTTATTAATATCACTTTCACCTTCTCCCCCAAAATCTTCTGAAGCACTCTCTGGAAGTGGGTAATAGGAAGAAATGCTTAAAGAAAGTTCGCTGGCCATCTGAACAAAAAAGCAACTCTCCTCCATGCCTGCAGACACTGAAACTTTAGGCACCAGAGGATCAACTTACAGCTGCTCTGTGGGCTGTCTCCATTCTGCCTCCTTCGAAGAGTGTCCGTCACTTGCTGAGGCACTGGAATCTTTACTTCGCAGTCAATAGATTGGGGATTTTATTGAACATTTAGGTGCTGAAATAGTGTTTTTTTGATCTAATCGAGCACCTGGGACTATCGCTGTGGTGGCTACCATGTATACCATGTATCCCTGAACTGGCTTCCTTAAGGATACTGGTTCTTGAATCAGGTCGAAATGGAGAACCTAAATATGTTCTGATAATCACCCCTATGAAAATTCTTTCTTGAAATGGTAATAACTGTGATTTTTTATGATTTAGAAGACTCAACTCTATCAATCTCTTGCCTACTTTCTCCTAGTCTGATTCCACCTTGCAAAGAGAGGATGCAGAGATAGGACAGTCAACTAAAAAAACATGTATCTCTATTCTGTCAAATTGCAGGGATGGTACAATAGCTGCTAATACCTGGGGACTGATGACAGGCCAAATGGTAGGACTTGCCACTGGAAGTAGCTGTAATCAGCAACAAATCTCAAGAAACTGTAACTCTGTTGGTGCATTGGTATATGAAAGTATGAGGTACAGAACTGTCATGAAGTCTCCATGTGAGATCGCTGTCATCACCGTTAGCAGAGTCACTATTTTGAATTTCTCATATTTCACAAACGGATCCACTGTAGACTGAGAACCAAATGGAAGTTACACCTAGGCTTTAGTACTACAAAAACAGAATGAAGTAACCTTTGCCTCCACGGGTCATGAGGAACTGGAGTTATTTCTCCTTTTTTCAATAGAAACGTAATCCTCTCAATTTAGGTTTGACATCACTAACTCTTCTTTGGGAAAGGAATTAAGGGAAACAGAGGATCTGTCTTAGGTGTTTCAAAATTGATCGAATTATAAGTTTTTACTATAGTTAAAAACAAAGAGTCCCTATCATGTTTCTCCCAAAGCTGTGTAGAACTGTTTGTTCCTTTATCCTAACAGACTATGGACACCTCTGCAAAGTATTTCTTTTGAGGGCAGTTGAGGAGATTGGAGGGGTTGGAATTTTTCTGGCAGCTCAGCCCTCCTACATCAGGCTTGGCCTCAAACAGGATGTCTGAACTCTTGAAGTTCTTGAAAAAGACAATGTCTTGTAAATGTATTATAAAGGGTTTTGTTTTTGTTGGAGGCATTCTTAACTGTTGTAAAATCATCTTCTCTTGTGCCATCCTCTGCATTAAGTAATTTATCTCTGAGCCAAACAACATGGCCCTAGAAAAAGTTAGACAGGTAATAGCTTCTGATGCAAACCCACTTGCATAATTTAAACCATAAATGGCATCTTTGGGCAATTGTTGCTCCAGAAGCTGTTCTAGATTGAAGAGCACAGCCTACAGAATATCTGTTTGAATCTTCATCAAGCCCAGTATAATAGAAAGATCATGTCCTTTTTGAAGTTGATTTATAGAGACTGAAAGTCCTTTAGTAAAGATTGCACAGATTATACTGTAGAGATACTTGGTATACTGCCTTTATATGCACAGCATCTGTTTGAAATTGGGTAACTGGTTGAGGGGGTGAAACCCCACTCAAGCAAGAATCACGGTCTCTGTCAGGGTGAAACACAAGCAAACCACAAATTACCCTGTGCTTAACCTTCCGGTAGCTTGACACAAAAACAGTCAGGCTTAACTTAGAGGCAATGTGTAAAGTATTTATGTACCACTTCAAACAGTAATAAAGTGAAAACAATACATAAGAAAAATCCCACACCAACTGAGAACAGTAGAATAAAATGTAATGAATTATTTGACACCAAAATAACAAAAAGTCATTCAGTAGGACCTGAAATATGCAGTTTCAAAGTTTTAAGTAAAGATAGTGCCTAGAAGCACAAAGCGTCAACTGTGTGTTTCTGGTCGCTGCAGACCAGGAAAAAATCACAAGTTTAGGCTACTATAATGGAGGGCTTGACAGCTACAGGGACCAAGTTAGGCTCACTTAAATTGTGGTTTGCAGAGCATTACGAGGTCTGCGTTGAGGATGCATCACATGCAGTTTCAAGCAGCCGTGAGACTGCGATTGGAGGTCCCTTCTCATCATCAAGGATGCCATCGACGAGGGGCTGGCAATGCAAAGTCCTGTGTCAAAGATGCATCGTGCACCGGCGGTTCTGATGATGGTACAGGACTTGCAATGCGGAGTTCCGTGTCATCGAGGATGCCATCAATGAGGGGCTTGAGATGCAAAGGCCTGCGTTGAGGATATGTCACACAGCGTAAATTCCAAGGAGACTGCGGGCTGCGATGTAAAGTCCTGCGTTGGAGATGTGTCGCATAGCTGCAGTTCTGTAGCGGAGCTGTGAGGAGATTCATCAAGCTGCATCAGCTCTGCCCACAGGACCACAGCTGGGCTGGCAGAGCACCTTCAGGTCGACTTCCAAGGGTCTAGGACTGGGGTGGCACCACTTGGGGAGACAAGACTCAGAGCAAGCTGAGTTCAGGTGCGGGGTTCAAGGTGTTTGGAGCCTGTTCTGTCCCTGAGGCTTATGATGGGAGGCCAGCCAACTGGCCCTTGCAGTCACTTTGTGATCCTGGGATTTAGATACAGGTCCAGTCCTTCACTCAGGCAGCAGGGCAGCAGGACAACAGAGTATCAGTCTTTCTGGCAGACCAGCACAGCAGTCCTTCTGAGTCTTTCACAATTCCAGAGGTGTACTGAAGAGTTGGGTCTGAGGGTTGAATACTTATACCTGGTGCCCATTGTGAAGTAGCAGAAGGTTCTAGAGGTTCCAACCCCAAGAGGTGTTTTGAATTTCCTGACTCCCAGCCCTGCCCTGCCCCCATTTTATCTGGGTTCACAGAAGTCTAGTGTCAAACCATTTGTGAGAGTGCTCAGGCAGAGCCTTTGTGATGTGCAAGTGCGGTAGGTGACAACTCTTCCCCCTCAGCAAGTTAAAGATGGCCCATTCTCTGAACACATATGATCCTTTGTTTCACTGTCTGGGAGCAATACACAAAGACCAACTGCCAACTTCACCTAGTCATGGGACCCAGGCTACAGGTAACAGAAACCAGATGGTTGGGACAAGAAAATGCCTGCTTTCTAAAAGTTCAATCAAACAGGGCGGCGCAGTATACCCCAACGTAACTGGGTACTCTAACTCACAAAGAAAAACTGTTTCTGGAGGATTTTCTTTTTTAGAAAAACTCAATATTATTACTTAAATTGGTCCAAAAGTTCACCAATCATTACAAAACATGTTCATGTAAGCATGACATAGTACGTTATTAGCACAACTATGTTTTTTATAGATAAATAGTCAATTCATAGTATTAAACTTGATGTTACGTAGACAAAATCTCAAATAACATTAGATTAGAAACAGCAGCACAAAAATAGTGAACCAAAAATAAGTACAATGCACAGACAGATGCTCCTTGTAGATCATATTCTCTGTATTGCTCCAGTGATTTTGGATCCAAAGTAGCATAAGGATCTTCCTAAAATCATATGTACTCAAAACCTAGAGTCCGTTTAGGTTACATTCACAATATGTAATTATGTTGAAGAACTCAGAGCACTAACAGATGGAATGTAGTTTCTGTGAGAGAGGAAAGCAGTTGACATTTTGGTCTCAATAGACAGTGCGAGACCATCTTCTCATACTCCTACCTGCTCCCAAATGAAAGTTATTATTTGTTAAATGTAATAAGTTAACCCAATGTTATACTATGAGAGAGGCAGGCCTTGCAGTAGTGAGAAACAAATTTTAGATTTTTTCGCTACCAGGACATGTAAAAGTTCAAAGCATATGTCCAACCATTTAAATATACTACATCCTGTCATATGGGCAGTTTAGGGCCTGCACTAAGGGTAACTTGCATGTTTTAAAAAGAATGGTTTAGGCATGGCAAAAGGATTATTTTGTTATATTGCAAAGGCTGTTTAAAGTGAACACACAGGCTGCAATGTCAGACCTGGGACATGTTTAAAAGGCTACTTAAGTGGGTTGAACAACCAGTGCTGCAGGTACAGGAATAACATTTAATTTACAGGCCCTGGATACATGTAGTACCACTTTACCAGGTATTTGCAAGTACATTAATTATGCCAATTGGGTGTTAGCAAGTTTTAGGAGAGAGCATGAGCACTTTAGCACTGATTAGCAGTATTAAAGTGCACAGAGTCCTAAGGCCAACAAAAACTAGATCTGCAAACAATGGAGAAGGAACGCAAAATGTTTGGGAGAAACCAAGGCTGTCAGGTCTAACAGTATCCTTTTAAAGTATGTGCTTTAATCGCTGGTATGCCACATGTCCATTAAAAGCCCACACTGCATTAATCATGTTAATAAGTGTTGAAAAATGATATATGTTTCTGAGGGTACCAACAGACTATTAAGTATCAGTGATGAAAAGATTGGCTGTATATCCTTTTCTGCAAATCTCTCCATGCCTTCACATAAATAAAAGCATGTGATACATTATTATTCATCCTTTACAGAGTTTTTCAACATGTTTCAGCACCTTTTCTGTCAAAAGATCCCATATCTTATAAGGACTATATCAAAATCTACTGGCATGCTTCTTGTTAGGATTTCCTGCAGCTGATTGTTACCTGCTAATGCCTTCAATATTGGATTGGCCTTTTTAGGGTTGTGTGTGGGCTGCTTTATTTTTTGTTTCTGTGGTCTGTCACAGAACTAAGAAAACAGCACACACATTGGTCCATTCAAGCTGGCACATCTGGCATTGCTGGCAGAGAATGCCAGACAGTCAGGTCCAACAGTGATTGGCTTCTGGACCATTAACTGTTTTCATGGCGAGAGTTTGCTGCATCACTTCCTTGTATAAAATAATGGAGATGTGCAGTACTTCAGGTAATCTACAGAAATAGCTTACTGTTTTTCAGCCATTAGTCCATCCTTATCTGTCGAGTATTTAAGATAAAAAAAATAATAAGTCAATGGAAGTCACCCTTTGTTTTAAACATTATACTGTATCTCACTGTGGACATAATAATTTTCTTTTTGAATATTGTAATTCCAGTTTTTGCTGGACTGTTTTGTTTTAGGTGCCAGATCATGTAGTCTTGTTTCTACAAGTTATAGAATGCATGGCACTAGTTATACATAACATTCTGCTTAAGAAGCATTCTATTTAGTTTATGTGCAACTGAATTCTATGGCATAACATAGTATTGGTCATAGTGAAGTAGGGTTGGATGAGAAAGATATTTTCCAATTAATGCTTAGACCTCCTTCTGTGGTCCCATTTCATTTGTTGGAGGTGGCCTACCCTAATTTATGTTTGTCTATCATTATGGGTATGCAGACATTCTTTATCTTCCTACATATGGGATGGTTGTTCCTTATATCTCAGTTGTATTAACATCTGGATGCTCCATTATTCTCTGATAGCCTTCACAGCAAGAGTGCTCTTCCCTAGAGGACTTCATATTCTCCCAGAGCTTTTTCCTTCTCTCTTTACCTCCCTTACTCTGTATTCCATGCAATGTTTACCCTGTAGTAACAACACTTGTCAAACAGTCACTTAATACATAGCAATCTAAATTGGAATTACAACATTTAGAAAAACAAGTATATATACCCACTTTGAAATTCATGATGTTAAATACAAGTATATGCAGAATAAAGGGTGAACTAAGATAGCTTACAATTTATTTTAATTTCAATATATGTGGAAGATCGAAAATTGGCTGAATTTCAAGTTTGAGAATTATTTTTAAAAAACTGCAAAATCTACAAAGAGTAAAGCTTCTAATAGTTAAAGCTTTACCTCCTCTTCGTGGCATCAGGGAACTTTTCCTGTTTCTGCTAGAAGCCGCAAAGCTAAGTGGGTAGACTGGTGTCAAGGCACCTGATAGACCTGGGTTTTCTATACCTTAATCTTCAGGTGTAATTATCAAATAACCCCTGCCACTAGTCATATGGACCTTTGTTCATTGACAAGGAGAAATAAGGAGCGATAATCTACATAAATTCAAAGCAACAATTATTAAAGACATTTAGTAACTTACTAAAGAGAATTAGTGTAAGTTAAAGGGCTTTATTTTCAATTCTTTTAGTTTTCCATCATTTATTCACTTAGTTTTCATATTTAGACTTCAGCACTAAAATTTAGTATATTCCTTCAATCGATCTTTGAATATAAAACAGAGTACAATTGTAGGAAAGTAGGATCTGCTTTTAGAGTTACCCCCACTTTTTTGCCTGGTGCTATGCTGTTTCTGACTAGTCTGACTGGGATCCTGCTAATCAGGAAACCCGTCTCTCTGCCTTCTCCCCTAAATTGTTATGGTAGGTACTTAAGTACATCCCAGATTGGATTCTGGGGTACCCCTATAAGTCCCTAGTATATGGTACTAAGGTACCCAGGGGTCCCCAATAGGCTGAAGCATGTTCATGCCACCCATGGGAGACCATTCAAATTGTCACTACAGGCCTGCTATTGCAGCCTGTGTAAGCTGGTGCTAACACCAATTACGAAAGATATAGGTTCCCTATATGTAGGGCCACTGCACTTAAAACCTATGTCACTCCTAAAGCAGGCCTTATCAATCCTGAAGTCAGGGTGCTCGGTTCTAAGAGTGAGGGTGCCCCTCCATGAGCAGGACACCCCTACAGCCTCTGGAGTCCATTCTCCAGTGAGACAGCCTTATGACACAAAAAGGGGCACCGCGTCATTACGTGATGACCATCTTGAAACTGGCTGTAACGAACGCTGTCATGTTTGGTATCAAACATGTTGGAATCATACCCTCACACCGTAAAGGAAGTGGGGGTATGATTCCAAGCACTGTAAAGGCCCTTCGTTAGGCCCTCAGTGCTCCCGGTAGCAGTCTTCTAGACCTGGACAGCACAACCTGGCTGCTGTCAATCAGAGACACAATTCTGCCCTCCAGCTGCTGGGGCAAGCTCATGCAGAAGAAGGCAGAACAATAGGTGTCCTGTCACAGGAAGGTGTGATCACCTCCCAGACAGGGTTTAGTGTATTGGGGCAAGGTGGGAGTGCTTGCCAGAGCCACTCAGTCTGCTTGAAGGGCACATATGGAGCCCTCCTTGCATAGTCCTGTTCAAACCAGCTCAAGGAGCTGTTGGCTCCTGCTCAGGCGCGAAACTGAACTGAGGACATGGGAGTATCCCACCCACTGTCCAACCCTTCCCCTGGGAGGAAACCCTGAATCGTCCCAACCCTTTCCTTAGGGTACTTAAGGGCTTACCTGAGGGTTGGTCTCTAGATTCGTCATGGGACACAATACATTTCAGACACCACTTCATCTTCGGCCATCTGGGCACTCTGGAAGTCGCTGGACTTCGCTCTGGGCATCAAGCCTGCAACCAGGAAGACTCCTGCTGCTCTGATCTCTTCGCCCTGCTCGTCTGCTGCAACATCCGTGCCTGTGCTCCATAGAGAAAACCTTCCAAGGCCTGTGGGCATCCAAGACACCTGAAGGAATCTCCCTTGAAGTGAAGGAGTCACTTCCATGTATCTGCAGGCTCAGCAACTAAGCTGACCGGTCTGCTGATCCTGGCCTCCCATGGACTCCGAAGGCTCAGCAACACAGCTGGTGGTTCTTCACATCCCTCGACACCTGCCTTGTCCCATCACCAAGTTTGAGGCCAGTATCCCTCGTCAGAGCCACAGGAACCGAACCCTGTTGCAAAGGCTTGTTGGCTTCCTTCCATCAAGCTCTTCAGGCCGCAAGTAGCCTCTACCTCAAGCATCTCCAGTGATCACGATGTTTGTCCTCACCGCATCACATGCACCGGGGGCCTGCTTCTTTGGTGAGCTGCTCAAGGTCCTCTTGCGACTCCAGTGCCTTCTGCCTGTGGGTCCTGTTGAGGGTCACCTTTGAATTCTTTGGGTTCCCCTGATTGCCTTGGGCCTGCCCTGACTCCCCTGCTTGTGGCGAGTCACCTGGACCTTGCTGGTCCCGACACTGCACCTTCTTCGCTTTCCATGTAGTTTGGAGTTGCCAAGGCTTGTTGGTGCTCCAGACGGACACCGAAACCTCAACTCTCGACATCCAACATGGGACAGGTCGTGAATGGCTCCTGGTCTTCCACAGAATCGCCTGGTCCTCACAGCTGCAGCTCTAAGGTCACCGTCATCTTTCCTGCAACACACAACATCATTGGGCACTCGTCTTCGGGGGCCCCCTGGTCACTCCTGAGTGACCTAGAACCTGCCCTATCTGCTTGCGGGTACTCTTCACCTCGACTCCACCTTTGGGTTCCACCAGGCACTTTCACCTTCTCCAGCAGCAGCACCTTCCTGAAGTTTCCTATTGAGTTCGATGTCGGTTTCCGATGCCACTTCACACCTATGCACCTGACTTCCCTGGTGCAGGTAACCTAGTTACAAGGGTATCCATGGGTGGGGTGGCTCTCCAGCCTCTTGTCTTCTACGGGGTTTCTTAAGGGTCCACTGGGAAGGGTCCTCTTTTTTTAAAATTGCAACCTCGACTTACACATTGATTTGTAAGGAGAACGCGGTTGTGTTCCCACACTGCACATGACCTCCTTGGGGCTCCTAGATACTCACCTTGGATGGTGCCTTGGCTCCCCTACACTTCTACGTCCTCTGGGTATATTCATGACTAGAGTTGTGGTTTGCATACCACTATTTTAGTATATGGTTTGGTCTCCTCCTGGGGACCACTCTGTATTCTGTGCTACTTACCTGTTTCCATTGCAAAGTATTGTGTGCATGGTATATTTCTCTGGGTAGGAGATATATGTATGTGTTAGTGAGTGTCTTATTATAAATACATATTTTTATAAATACATTGTGTGGTTCTTTTTCATTTAATCTATACCTATAAGATTACATTCTGGTAAAACAAGCGTGTTTACTCTCCTTCTAGACTAAGCCTGAAGGCTGCTCTCCACAGCTACCACTTAGAGAGCTTTCTAAGGTTGTCTAAGACCGCTAAAATCACTGTAAGGGTTGTCTGGATTGGTGCAGGGTGCCCACATACATAAGTGTGCATCATATGCCAAGCCAGCCTCTCACAACAATATCATTTAAAATACCAGTTAATATTGTAATAATACTACAACGTGTTCCATAAAGGAAAATTCCCAAATCTAAATTAAATTAGAATAACGAGAAGAAAAGGTGTCATTGCAGATACTCAATAAAGAGTTCTGATGAGAGAATCATTGCTCATAACGCCTTTGCATAATAAGCTGGAAAGTATTTTCATCCCAAAAATCAGCAGACAATTAACAAAATCTAAGTGAGGCAGCATCTCGAGAAGGAAAGGCATCGTAAACCGATAGGTGAATCTTCAGTCAGAGAGTCAGGGAAGGAATCTGGTGCTACTTTAGGAACATGCACTAATATAAAAGCACAATATTCTATGTTGCAACATTATTTTCTTTCCATCTTCTACATTTCCCAAAAGAATTTGAGGAAACTCCAGGGAATAGGCAACCTTCCCTTTTTCCCAGGCTGGTTTGTTAGGCACTAACATTTGAAAAGTTACATTGTTGATATTTTGTGGTCCAGACTGTTTTTCACATGACTCATTATTACTGTTGCCTACTCTGCTCCAGGTGTGAACATCACTATCAGTTTTCTGATAAGAAAATAAGTGCCTATTCACTAACTAACAGAAGGCTTTTGGAAAATTGCAACATCTGTCAAAGAGAGAAATACATTGCATGCAAACAACTATTTAAAGTGAAAAGCAAGCCTTTCAGTGTTAATGCATTATTTTTTTCCCAGTTAACATGGCATCAACAGTTAGGCTAACTTAAATTAACACTTTTATTTCATGTTTGACCCTATAATATTTAAGTATGATTGCCCACTATAAATTTAGGGGCAGATTTACAAGCCCCTTGCGCCTCACTTACGCCACCGTTGCGTCACTTTTGTGACGCAGCGGCGGCGCAAATCCTGCACCATGGTGCGGGGTATGTACAACATGACGCATCTGGGAGATGCGTCACGTTGTAAAGCCCTGCGCAATATGTAGGCGTTCCTGCACAGGGGGGGGGGGCGTTCCGACGCAGGAACGCCTCCTAAAAGTGGCTGAGTGAAATCTACAAGATTTCACTCAGTCACTTTTATGCCCATGCTACGTCAAAACCCTACACCTGCCTGAAGCAGGCGTAAGGATTGACGCAGCATTAACAAGATAGGGCCCCCCAGAGTATTGCTGGAGCTGCGTGGCGGTTGCGACGCAACTCCAGCAATGCGCCACTTTTACGGCACAGATGCGTCACGCATCTGTGCCGTTTTTGCCCCATGGTGCACCGCATTGTAAATGTGGCGCATCCATGGTGGCGGAGCTGTGGCGCACAATAACTGGTGCATCCCTGCTGATATACAGGGATGCGCCAGTTATTGTAAATATGCCCCTTAGCGTTTAGTACATGTACTTTTTTAAACATAGGCTTAGCACATTACTTAACACAAACATTTTTGCTAGCAAAATAAAATTTTATGTCATCAGTTTCTCCCCTCTGATGGTAGAAAAACCAACAAAATATCTTCTTTACAAATAAATCATTTGGAGTGCCCTCTCATTCTCTGCTGAGTAATTGTTTGTTTATATTTCTCAGGGTTTCAATGTCCTTCGACTACTTATATTTTCTATTCTTTCTCTATTACAATTGTATTTCTTCTCTAATTTGCTTTTTCTCTTTCTTTATTCTTCTTCCTTGATATATAGCATTTAAATCCTTTCTACAACGCACATAATGAATGAATGCACTTTATTGTTTGATTAATTAAAATCATTACAATATGCAAAGTGCAAGAAATAGAAAAAAGCAATAAAAATAATAAATAGGAATAAATGACGAAAAGCTTTTAAGTTCATAAGTACCATGCACACTCCAGCTGGCAGCAGTGATCCGATCAGGGACAGAGGTGCTTGGGCAAAAAGGTGTCAGCAGCGTCTAATGTCCCAGTCTTTTCGCCATTTAGATACTTTCTTTGGCCAAGTGGAGTGGTAATGTTTTACTGTGCAGAATTGCTAAAAACCTTTTCATATACAGTCCAAGCATTAATTTCACATAAAAACTATTTAAGACAACAGAAGAGGAGTTTGTCTCATTTCAGTGCAAAGTACAAAATTGGGTTTATCTGGAGTGCTTATGCTTGAACTTTTGTTTTAAAAAGCAGTCCAAGAGCTTGGAAAGACCTTTAAGTTCATGCCTGGCATTCATACTCTGGCCAGGAACTGTGATCCTCTCCATGAAAAAAGGGCGTGTGCAAAGAGATGTCAACGGCCTCTGGTGTCCTGGTCTTGTCATCATTTATATGTGCCCTCTGGCCAAGTGGAGTGGTAATGTTTTACTGTACAGAATTGCTAAACCCTTTCCACATACAGTCCAAGTGTTGATTTCAAATACTCATTAGAACAACATAAGAGATAGTTGTCGCATTTCAGTGCGCAGTGCAAGATTTGATTTGTCTCGAGTGCTTATGTTGAGCTTTTGTTTTAAGAACCAGAGAGCATGGAAAGACCTGGCATGCATTCGCCAGCTGGGAACTGTGATCCGATACTGGACAAAAAAGCTTGAGGAAAAAAGGGTCAGCAGCATCCTTTTGTCATGATCTTCTCATCATTTAGTTGTGCCCTTTAGCCCAGTGTGTAAGTTTGATAACCCTCTCCAGTCACAGTCCCAGCTTTAGTTTCATATAAAAACACCTAACCTACAGCAGTAAATAGATGGTTGATTTGTTGAAGTACAAAGTACAAGATTGGATTTGTCTGGGGTGCTTGCACTTGGACTATTGATTGTTGTGCTCCGTTTGTTCGCTGATGGAGAGGTGGTTCAAAGGAGGGTGGTAAAGTATGATTGGGCAGCCCTGGAGAAACAGGAAGTTGTTGGCTGGTGAGACCAGTTTGATCTGGAGGTGGGGGTCTCTCCCCCTTCCCTTGATGAAGCAAAATTTCAATGTGGCGAATTTTGTTCAGTTCCACGGCAGAGTAGTGTTGTGTAGCTAGTTTAATCTGAAGGCAAATATGCCCCCCCTTTCTTTCTAAGGTAAAGTTTCAAGGTGGGTAGTTTTGTTCGGCCCATTTGGATGCCTTCTTCAGGGCTCCTTTAACCCCCTGGATGCATTTCACTGTTCAGGGATTGATTGAGGCTCAACTGAATTAAGGCAGACCAATATTGTTTTCCTGCAGAAGCACACCATTGAGTGATTCCAAACGGGACGCAGCCAACATTGACAGAGACTTAGGGTAGACTTGCAAAGGTATATGATGAGAATTTCGTCCTGTTTTGGATGACCGCACAGTCTGCAAGCCACCTTCCCTTCTGTCCCCAACCAGGAGGTGGCATGTGAATTTGGAGGCAGGATCCCATATCGGTATTTCAAGTATTGGCATTTTATCCTACTGTTGAAAACGTCAACCAGATATTGCTGTGGTTTCAAGGTTGTGTAGCTGTTTAATACAATCCAGGCATGTGAGAAGTTCTTTAGGGTTGCCCTGTCATTTAAGATTGATAATATTTTGGACATTTTGTTGATGGCTCTTTTATAGGTTTCATACCTCGCTGCTACAGACCATAATTCTGCTAGACCAAACAGATCAATGGTTGCATAAAGATAGTCTCTGGCAGGTGAGTTAGATCTATTGATTATTTCCAACCATGGCCGGTGTTCTCCTCAGCAAATTTAAGTCTGTGGCAGGTATTGGCAAACGCTGCTTACCTGGCAAATGGCTGTTTAATAAACCCAAACTCCAGGCTGATCTGGGCAGGGATGTGTAGCTAGGGAGTTGGAAAGTTTGCCTACACATTCTTACAATTATGGTATCCAGGGTTTTTGAATCTCTGTCCTGTAAGGCCTCACTTCCATAAGCCAGGGTGGGCACCACCCTTGCTCTGCCAATATCTAAAATGGGGCTATATGACTAGCTGTTTAGGTTTCTGAATCAGGCCCTTAGCCGTAGTGCCAGGGAAATCACTTTTCATTTGATTTCTTCCTTCTGGGGTTTGAATGTTCCATTGCTGTTGAATAAGAGGCCATGGTATTTATATTCACTTGTTTCATCTGCCTTGATGGAGCCAAGAACCCAGCTAGCCTTTAAAAAAAAAAACAATTGTTATTGCGTTTTTGCATACATACAGTTATAACCATAACATCAATAGGCACAGGAATAATAAGAGCATCTGGTCATTGCATCACACTGACGGTTCACTGGATTAAGGGTGAGCAGAGTTGGCAAAGTGACACTATGCGGAATTCCGCTAAGTTGCCTAAAAATTCCGTGTAATTCCGCTCTGCTCAATTCCAGCAGAGGTAAGCTGAGATCTGGCCTAGGGCACAGCGCCCTAGGCCAGACTTCAGCTTACCTCTGCCGTCGGCATTTCCATGACTCCGAGATCTTCCTGACTCCGGGCTACCTTCTCGGTTCAGGATTGTTCTTCCAGTCCTGGCGGCTGTAAAATGGAAACCATTTCACAGCCCAGGAGTCAGGACTGGAGGAGAAGAAGAAGAATCCTGCGCTGAGAAAACAGCCCGGGCACTGAGAATGCCTCACCGAGATTCAGGTAAGTAGGACTCAGGCAGGGGCAGGGCTTTATGTGTGGGTGCAGGGGTGAAACTCCAACAGGTGGCGGAGTCAGAGTTTTTTTGCCAACTTCGCACTCCCAGCGGAGTGCAGAGTTGGCAAATCTCTGCAAACTCTGATGTCGGAGCGGAGTTCCCCACTAACCCTTGCAATGGATTCAAAATCTCATGGCAGAATTATAAGGCAAAAGATGATAAACACATGAGATATGAAAGCAACACATATTGCCTGGAGACATGGTTAGTCCTTTCAGTAAATCTGGGTTAATTAAAGAAAAAGCTGACTCATTAGTGACTTGAACAAGCACATAATTATAATGCTTAAGGTTCTGTGATATACCACCTTAGTCTGGCGTTCTCTATGTGGGTATAGCAAGGGTTAGATTCTCGTAGAGAATGATAATGTTCCCCCAGTGACAGGGCCCCAAATAATCCAGGGGAGATTCAATGAGATTTAAAAAAAAAATGAATAAATGGAGGGTGGAAGGGGGGAAGGGTGAACGAGGGGGATGGAGGGAGAGAGAGAGGAAATCAACCAATAAAGAGCACGAGCAGAAGAAATGGAGCATATTCAAATGAAAGTAGTGGGGTAGTGGCAGGCTGAGGGCTGACATGGATAGCGAGATTGCACCCAGAAGTTCAAGGGAGTAGGGAGAGGGGAGGATCATCGGCTATGAGATCCGTAAGTTGCTGCAGCATAGTGTCCCAGGCAGGGGCTATGGGATGTTTGCATATCGGTCTTGCCTCCTCCCAGTGTAGTGTGGAGCTTTCAGTTTCATCCCAGCAAAGCAGTGCTACATACCACTGGGGAAGGGTTGGTGGGTGAGGGGATCTATGGTAAGGAGATGCTTGGCCAGCAGGAGGGCTAGGGTAGAAAATTGGGCTCTCACTTTGTGATTCCTCCTTCCAGAAAAATACGGTTCAGGCGAGACGGTGTAAGGTAACACTATGAAGGATGGCAAATTGAATGTTTTCAAAGCGGGCATTCCTGGATATGTTTTGGGGTGATTCCAGTGGCCTGGCCCACTCAGTGTCATGGAGAGGTCTTTCCAGGTCATCTTCCCAAAGCTGTCAAAGATGTGTTAGTGAGAGGCCTGTGTGTTCCCTGAGCACGTTATAAAACCAGGTGACCAGTTGGTCTCCCTCTCCCATGGTGTACAGGGTATAGATCACAGCATGTGTCAGGGGTTCTTAGACAGGAATTCCCCAAAGAGAGCACAGTGTCGCTAGCAGTTGCCCATGTATAAGGAATTGATCGGGGGAGTATTATAGTCGAGGCGTAGCTGTTCCAATGTGAAAAGTTGAGAGGCCTGGACAAGGTTGCCAACTGTGAATAGGGAGCAGGAGTGCCACTCCGTTAGTTTTTCAGCCGCAAAGGTCCCTGAGGGCCCGGTAAGCTCTGGAGGGGGGCAACAGGGGAGTATGAGATTATCTGTTTGGTCAACTGCAAGGTCGTGGCTAGACATTTCTGGGCAACCCATACGTGCAGAGACCATAACTGTTGCATCTAAAATGTAGGTTGGAAAAGATGGTAAAGCATTGGGTGGGGCCATCCCCTGTACTTGTCTCACATAGGTTTCTACCTGCTAACCATCAGAAGACCCATTGTAGTTGTGGCACGAGATAGTACTTGTTGAAGGACAGCATGCCCAGTCCTCCTCGGCCAACTTATAGCTGGAGTTTGCGAAGGGACACTTGTCATCTCCTTCTGTCACACAAGAGGTCACTCAGTAATTGATCTAGTTCTTTGAACAAATGGCAGTGCGGAAACACCGGAACATTAACAAAGTTTTATAAAAGTTGGTTTAGGATGATCATTTTTGACAGTGCGATCCTAACTGTCAGAGCAAATGGTGGTTTTTGCCAGAAACGTAGCAGCAATTTAAGGGATGTTGAAGCACACAACCTCTGCCAATTCACCTGAAGGCCTGTAGCATTCACAAAGTCCTGGAAGGTAGTTGTAATGGAATGGATGATATGCCCAGGGTCACATCATAAACATATAACAGCAGGTTATCTGCATTGAGCGACACTGCATGTGTGACTCCATCCAGATGGATGCTCCATTGCTGGCCCCCCTGGCGTAGATGGTGGGCCAGTGGTTCCATAGCAATGGTAAAGAGAATGGGGGCAACCTTGTTGTGTCCCACAGCCATTTGGAAACGGGGGTGAGATTAAATGGCTGATGCGTACTCTGGACAACGGGCTCTTGTACAGTAGCTTTATATATGCTAGGATACGTTGGCCAATGCCCACTACCTGTAGGACCTCAAACAGGTAGTTCCAGAACAGGGAGACAAAGGCTTTCTCAAGGTCCAGTATGAGACTCACTGCCCATGGGAACCGCAATAAGGCCTGGTCTATGATATGAAACAAATGTCTTATGTTGAGCAACATGCTCTACCCTGGTACAAAGCCGTTCTGATTGGAGTGGATCGGAATGGGGAGCACTTATTTGTTCCAGTCCGACAGGACCTTGCCTAAAATCTTATAGTCACTGCCTAACAGCGCTATTGGCCGATAGAAGGAGAGGTGTGTTGAGTCTCGGTCTAGCTTTGGTAGGTAAACAAGAAGAGACTCCTATAAGGAGGATGGGCAGGTACCCGTGGTGAGGGCTTTGTTATCCATTTCCACCAGTTTGGGTGGAAGGTGGGTCGATAACCTGTCGTAATAATGAATGTGGATCCTGTCAAGATCTGCTGTTTCATTATGGGCCAAATCATGCATGGCCTGCTTTACTTCGGTCACTGTTATTGGGCCTTCTAGTTCCTTGCGCACCAGGGCAGTAATGGAAGGAAGGCAAAGGGGATGCAGGAACTGACATGCTGCCTCTAAAGTAGAGGCAGCAGGAGCTTTATATAAGTCTGCATAGTGGAGGCTGAAGGGCTGAAGTATTGTTGACTGGGACCTCTTGGTCTAACCCGCGGTGGCGGTAATATCAGTGATGGAGGGACTGCGCATGTCCTAACAGGCCAGCCATGCAAGAAGACATTCTGGTTTATTTCCCCGTAGTGTGAATCCGGGCTGTATATGTCATAACATTGTAACATCAGAGGTATTCCACAACAACTGCCTGATGTTTCTTAGTGCCCACCAGGGGCTGCCTCGCCTCATCATCTCAGGGGTGGGGTGATTATGTAGTGCAGTGACTGCTTCATGCGCGTCACGGCGGTCCTTCAATATTTCCTTGCAAATTCACGCAACATTCTGTATGCGGACTCCCCTAGTGACCATCTTAAAGGTATCCTACTCAACGGCCCATGTGGTGGCCATTCCTTGATTTACTTCAAAGTAGTGGGTAATATGCATGAGCTGGATCTTGCAGAATGTGAGGTCATCGAACTTGTCTTTGGAAAGTCTCCAGATTGGGACAGGTCGATGCAGGGTGCCCCATTCTATGTCAGTTATATGTGCTGCCTGATCTGAGAGGACACAGCCCAGATAATCTGAATGCTTGCAATGCAAAAGTAAGTCCTGAGAGCAATACAATCGATGCAAGCCGACATATAGATTATGAAGGGCAGAGTAATGGGAGTATAAGTGAGTATGTGGGTTGTGGGATCGCCTTATATCTGGTAAAGACCACTGTTGGGCCAATTCGGTCAAACAGTGAAAGGGCCAAAGCATTGGGGCATGGAGGGGAGAGGTAGGAATGATCAAGAGTGAGGCCTAAAGCATTACTATAATCCCTCCCCAGGATCCATGGAATGCCAACCCACAGGGCAAGGATTCCTCCCAAAAAGCTGACTGTTCCAAATGTGGAGCATAAATACAGCCCAGGAGGGTGGCTCACCATCTAGGTGCCCCTATGGAAAGTTAAACCTGCCCTCCTTGTCTATGACTGTGTGAAGCGTGTGAAACAGGGTGCCTGGGTGTATCCACAGTAAGGCGCCTCTAAATAAAACTCAGAGTATGACGTTCCATGTATTGTACCCCGTCTTTGTTTGGTGAAGCATAGAAGCTCAATGTGGGTGGGATGGGTCTCCTGGGGAAAGTTAATGTGAGCGTGCTATCGCTTAAGGTAGGAGTATACTGCTTACCACCGATTTGCTGAGTGCACTCCCCACACATTTAATGTAACGAATTGTGTAGTGCTTCAAGCAGCAGTATGATAGTGTCAATTGTGTTTGCGGAGGGGATAAAAGCTGGTCAATATCCAATGTGCCCATCTTCGCCTGCTCAGAAAAATAAGGCATGTCACTCATGGGATATAGAGAGAAAAAATACATAACAAATGACAATGTTGAAACAACAACCAGAGCCTGTGGCAGAACACCACATGCCCAAACACGCACTTGGTGTCAGCTGTGACAGCGCCTACACCTTCTGGGAAGTGATACACTGTCGAATGTGAATAGAGGTCATTTTCTCCCTCCAAAATGTGATTCCACCCAGTCCCAAGTCAATTTCGGTTCATTCAAGAAGTGGGTTTGGTGAGCATGCACGAATTTCAGTTTAGCAGGAAAGAGTGGGAATATTAAACATTGAGGTCTCACAATTGATGTATCACAGCCAGAAAAGAAGAAGCTGATGCTGGGTCTGCAGGGTATAATCTGGGAATACAGAAATCCTATGATTCTCATGTTCAAGGGCGGGCTGTCTGCCACGACACCTGCAACATGGAATCCCTATTTTTGTAATGAAGTAATTTTGCAACAATAGGGTATGGAGGGTTCTTGATGGGGGGGGGGGGCTTACAGGTGGGAAGTCAGTGCACCCTTTCCATAGAGAAATGGAGAGAAAGTGTTTGGGCCAGTGTGAAGGATTTTACCCAGTCCTCTAGGAATACAGTCATTGATCGGGATCCTTCCGCACCATCCGGCATGCCCACCATACGTGTGTTATTTAGAAGGGCCCACACATCTGCATCCTCTGCCCTATGCACCAAACACTGCACTTGGTTGTGTAGGCCTTGTGCTGTCTTTTCTTGATCAGTTAAGTGGGCTTTTAACTCTGTTAGCGTACGCTTGGTCTCAGTAATCCTGGAGGCCAGTTTTCTCTGATTATCATAGAGGAGTCTGAACTCCACTCAGATCACTGCTTTGCGCGCTTCAAATGATATGTGCGATGATTCAGTGGCCTGTAGGATGGCATCAAGTTTGGTCACAGTGTTGTGAGGTGGAGGAAAGGGTGGGCTCCCCTCCTTCACATTGGGTTGGTGAGGGGGAGCTGGTGAGGGTGGGCACAACTGATTTTTCATGGATTTTTGTCTCCCCATGGTGGCAGGCAGTATATACAGCAGTGGGCTCCCCAGGTATGGGGCTGTGAAGGTCTTTATGAGTGGGAGGGAGGGATGCCCTGCGTAGGGTGTAGGCTGGTGCTTCATAAAGACCAAGTGTTGATGCTGTTCATACCGGGCTGCCTCATAGATGCCCTGTGTGTGTAGTGCATTGCAGGGGATGCAAATAAGGCACCGGAAGAAGTTAGGCAGATAGGGCAGCAGGGTTACCCCACCACAGCTACAGGTCTCTATAAGCCGTGGGGCCTGGCTGCCAATGGCAGTGGTGCCGACCGCCGCCCCCCTCAGACATTCAGGAAGAAAAAAGCAAGTGCTAGGTGCCCTGTGCCAGACAGGGGAGCAGCAGGGAGCCTGGGGTATCCTGCCTCACTTCACTACTGGTACTGGTCCTAAAGTGAGTTGGGCTATGACTTTAGCTGAACTGGTCTCAGGGACATCTCCAAGGATTCTCCCACCATGACTGCTCACTGGTGGGTGGGAAAAACTGAGCGTGACTCTGGGTGGGTTTGTAGACATGTACGTATTTGTTAATCTATTAGCTAGTGTTGTGCCGTAGGCCAATCACGAGGATTGGGGAGTAGCAGGGAGCCTAGAGTATGCTGCCTCACTTCACTACTGGTACCAGTCCTAAAGTGAGCTGGGCTATGTCTTTAGCTGAACTGGGCCCAGGGATTTCACCAAGGATCCTCTCACCATGACTGCTCATTGGTGAGAAGAAATGATTTTGACTTTGGGTGGTTCGTAGACATGTCTGTATTTGTTTATCTATTAGCTAGTGTTGTACCGTAGGCCACTCACAAGGCCCACACTGTCCCCAATGGCAAGTGAGCGCTGAGAGTAATCAATGGTGCATAGGAGTACAGTCGACAGGACTCTCACTTAGTGATCAGCACTGTCAGACTGCAAGGGGTATGCACTTAGCAGCGAGTTTCTGTATAGTGCGGGGTGTGTTGATGCGGTCCTCTGCTGCACTCCAGGTGCCCGGGGTATGCCTCTGCCAATGAGCGGCTAGGCCCAGACATGGTGCCAAAGGTCCTGATTGACCTCCACCTGCTGATGCGGGCTCCTGGGCTGGTTTGTTACCGGCCTATCCAGATGCTGAGGATGCAGAGGTGAGAAGAGGGCCCACCTCTGTTTTGGATGCGATTTTCAGTAGTGAAAGTCATGTGGTCCTGCAGGCACCAAATGCGTGCCACGTCTGGTAGTTGCAGCTCCCGGGGTGCTCCGGCCTCAGAGCAGTCCAGCAAGTGGTCAATCACCCCAGCGTCCTCCCAGTCCAGCAGGATGCGAGCTGTGCGGGCCATACATGAGCAGCTAACCTTTACGTTTATTCTTCTGGAACAGTTCATAATTTTTGTCTTCTTAATTTTTATTGTTAGACCGTTTATGATGGCGTATGCTTGGGTGGAGTTCAGAAGGAGCTGCAGTGCAAACTTCATCTGACTGATGAGCACCAGGTGTCAGCGTAGAGGAGTAGTATGGAGCCAAACCTCGAGGCATTGTAGTTGATGGCAGTCAAAGCAGGGGGAAGATCTGCCAGATATGGATTGAAATGAGTAGGTGCCAGGGCGCCCTCTTGCTTGAGTACTCAAGACATTGGAATGGTCCTGGATAGGTTGGCTTTGCTTCCCTGCTTTATTCTGACCCAGGTATGAGAGTATAGATTTTCAATGGCTATTACTAACACCAAGTGTATAATCCTGCTTCGTAATTTCCTCCAGAGACTGTTTCGGTTTATGCAATCGAAAGCAGCTTTATAGTCGATGTAGCAGAAGTAAAGAGGAAGCATATAATCAGGTCAAGCAAATACCAATGATTAGCACATGTCTCAACATGACTCTAAAAAGTCTTCCACCCACCGTTGCAAACCAGTTTGCTAGAGACAGATGTTTGTTTGACTAAACTCCCTAATACACTAATGGGTTGTAAAGGTTCTAATTCAGGTTTCAGATGAGAGTTGTTCTTTTCAGATTCTTTGATCTTTCTACTCTTGCCTGGGATGGTTGAGCAGCAATGTTGAACTTTCAACCTTTTGCAGACTTCACCTTTCTCAGCTAATAATATGTCTAAAGCTGATCGATCTATCAACACCATTAATCTAATAGCCACTAATTCTGAATTAACTGCTAGCAAAGCATCAGGAGGCATATTTACTAGGAAGTGGAGGAGTGTGGCGTTTCAGCTCTCAACTCTTCTTCTTTAGTGGATATTTCCACACCACTTTGCAAGATTTCCAGAACCTGTACTGGTGTAAGATGTTACTGTACTTCATCCCCTCTGGTACTTCAGGATTTACGGACACAGAGGCTCTCAGATTTGGCTCAAAGAACACTTTTTCTTCATATGGACACCTAAGTCTCTGGGTGTATGAGGCATGCACCCAATTAGGCATCCAAGGGCATTTCACACCACTGTTGGTATCAAGATGGCCTGGTAGGGGCTTTTCCACCTTAGCTCTAGGCAGGATTTTCATGCAACCTTTTCACCAAAACCCATATCCTGATGTGGACTGGCCGTGGCAGCTCAAACCTGACAAGAAACACATTGTACCACATCAGCTAATCTTTTGAGGTATGCTTTCATCTGTGATCTTGCAAGTGCAGCATTTGCAAGCACAGTAGGCAATCTCATGGCACAATCCATGAGGATTTTGTGTGGAGATAATCCAGTTCTCCTGTCAGAGGTGCTTTAAAGACTCATCAAAACCAGTGGTAAAGCATCTGACCATTTCAGTGTAACCGATGCACAGACTTTGGCCAATCAAAATTTCATAGTGCCACTTAACTGTTTAACTATCCCCAAAGCCTTGGGAGGATAGCTACAGTGCAATCTCTGTTCCACTTGAAGAGCAACACACAGCATTCTTAGGACCTTGTAAAAGGGTTTTAGTGATGACCCAAAGCAGTGATGCTTGATATAAGGATGTTTATTCCTACTCAAACATAGAAGGCAATGGGTTAGCTTAGAATCTGTGAAAATTGTGTCGGCTGCTTGTCTTTCAGGATAGGTTCGGTGGGGTTGGTCTGTATAAGTCTTCTCCTTCCGTCTGTACTCGCTTTCCAGGAATGCCCTCAGGTAAAACATACATAGGGAGAGACTATCACACTTGCTCCAGTTTCAGCAATCCGCCAACACACCGAAATGGGACTGGAATGGATATGTGAAAAAAGGAGGTATTGGGGTCCATGACCCTTGAGTGCCTCGAAACACTACTGTGGTGAAGAAAACAGATGGATGGATGATGTTCCCTTCTTATACTCTCATGCAACTCAAACCCCCTACCACTGTGCTTTATGAGTGGGTTGGGATTTTTTGTACTCTCCTTGTTTCCCCGTGCAGTGCTCACATACTATGTCTGGGTAGTAAAACGCCTGCTATGCCGCAGTGCCTTGACCTTCCCCATCTTTAAAATCCTACTAGATAGCCCCACGTTAGTGACCAATAAACCATGTGCTGAAAACCCCCATTTGAGTCAAGACGGTCTCGTCCGAGTTGCCTTTCCCTGGGGTCTGTTGTATGGTGTCTGCCTCTCCCAACGGTTGTAGCTGTTCCTACTGGATGATTGGTTTCTTCTTCTGCTCCATAACCTCCTGGAGCTTTGGTAGTCACCCTGACTCACTCTTGTATGTGTCCCCTTCTCCAGGTCTCTCACTCTTGACTCCCGAACTTCCATCATTCTCCTCCTCGAATTTCTCCTCTTCATCCCGTGTCGCATTGTTGTCCGCATCCTGGTAGTACACCTCCCCACTGGGCTGGTAGACCTATAAGTGTACCTAGAGGCTTCCAGGGTTGTGGTTTGCTCTTTGCCTGCCTGTCTTTGTCCTGTGCCCTTGATTTCCCATTCAGGGGCATTTCTAGGCATCTCAACGGGCGCACAATCACAGACCTCATTATTAAAATGGGCACCTCAGTTTGACTCCAGTGAAACCGGAAATCCAAACCGAGTTCACTTAACAGCAGTTTAGCTACAGTGAGGCTGTCATTTCTCCATGCTCCAGGCCTCCACCCATTGGGAGAAAATGTACACTATAACTAGGGTATATCTCAGCCCATTACAAACAGGCATTTCGATAAAGTTCAACTGCACCTATTAAAGAGCCCTCCTGATCTTCCAATATGGCTAAGCGTTACAGGGGTTCTGCTCCCTACATTCATCTGCTGACACGTAATACATCTATGGCATAGCTCTTCAGCTAAGACTCTAAATTGGGGATTAAACTGATTCTGTCTAAACAGCCTTACCATTGCATCCCTTCCAATGAGTGCAGGACCATGGAAATGTTGTGTCATGGGAAACAACACGCTGTCTGACAACAATGGTGTTCCATCAGCTAACATCCAAATGTTGTTAGCACTTTTAAAGCATACTACTCTGATCCACAGATCCTGTCCTACCTCTGAAACCTCTTCCTGCAGTCTTTTTATTTCCTCCCAAGTATCAGACACTGACAGTGCATTGAAAAGGTAGTGTCCTCATCAGATTAATTTGTATATTCTCTGTTAAATGTGCGTGTCACAAGTGCACAATATTGTCCGACTTCATCAACATATCAATTTCCAATGGTAACATAATCATTGCCAGTGAGCTGCTCATTTAACTTCTGCTATCTCATGAGACAACTCCAAAGCCTCTAATAATTTCATCATACATTTTCCGTTCCTGATAGGGGACCCAGATGAAGTCATAAATGCCCTTTATGACCATAACTGCCAAAATCATGGACCACCCCAAATTCATATTGACTATCTATAAATATAGTCACTCTCAATTGAGCTGGAAAACAGCAAGCTCCTGTAAGGGCAAATCATTCTGTTACTTGTGCAGAGGTAACATCTGAAAGCCAGAAGGCTTCTACCACTTCCTGAATCGTGCAAACAGCATAAGATGTGCTCAAAGCATCCTCATTGTCTCTTACACATGAGCCATCCAAAAAATATGATAGTCAGGCTCATCAAGACTAAAATCAGCCCTTTTATTTCACATTTAGGTCTATAATATTTAAGTATGATTACCTACTATATTTTACGTTTAGTATATGCACTTATTTAAATGTAGGCTTAGCACATTACTTAACAAAAACAGCAAAATAAAACAAAATTAAATACCAACATTTCGTTTCATCCCAGCCATTTACCTCTTCACTTCCAGAGCCTATCCTGTTTTTTTTTATCTCACACTGATGTTTCCCAATCCCCGTTCCCCAGCCCCTTGAATGGCACTCCAGATTTCCCTTGCAGCAACACCTGTCCTCCAACCCCCTGTCCAATACCCACATATCCTACCTGTGGGTAGGACTGAAAGTTGAAAGAAACAACACAGGATTCTCTTCCTCAGGATGTCCCTGCTGGGGTCATTCTGAGGCATGAAATCCTGCCTTGAGGTGCTTCAGTCAGGGAGTGTCACCATTGGTGAAGGGAAGGTGAATTCCCAATATAAACCTGACTTGTTGGGAAAGATAAAACTTCATAAATACACCACATAAAAATCAATAAATGCAGTGAGGGTATTTATTTAGTAGACAGGCCATGCATCAGCACTTACAATGCATATATGAATGTTTATGAAAATTATGACTTTACACAAGAAATTTGGAACTACCAGATCCTTGAAACACTAATTGCTCTTCTTTTGTCTGAGAAACTGATGATGATGCCATATGTTTTCTGAAACAACAAAGGCCTCCATTATAAGACCTGTAGTAATTGTGGTGCATTAATATTTTCCCCAATAGCAAGAACATCGATAATTCTGAGATGCAATACTGCTGTGGAATTATATATGATCCCCTTACGCCTCATTTGGAATGGCAAATAACACATGGGAATCAATACTACAGCACCAATTTCTGTATGAATCCTAAATCCTCAACATATTGTAAGGACAAATTCCACTAGGTTAGACCTGGTAGATTTATCCCCGGTATTATATAACATGTCACATGATACCAATTTGGGCATGAATTCCTGTCTCCCCGAAATTGAAATTAGGCGCAAACCTGGTAAAATGGTCTAAGTGTTATTCAAACACCCACATATCTTGTCTCGAAGTATCTCAGAATTTGTTGGTGTTTAAAACATTTCCAATCATCTTATGCCCATAATGAGTACAGTTTCCTTAACCATATCAGGACATTTGTGACTGCCTTCAACAGTGGATGGCAGCAGGAATATGTACATTTAATATAATGTAAGTGTATTTCCGCCCTTCCAACTCATTTGTTTCAGCCCTCCCTCTCCAGCTCTCCCTACAGCACTTGGGTGAGAGTGTAATGCTTCAACTGGCCCCTCCTTTCCTTTTCTTTTTCACGTTATATTAGAAGCATTGACAAACTACCTGAATATGTAATAGTTTACATGCTTTTATGTATTACTGTAAATACAAACTATTGAAAATGCTTTTAATTCATTGTCCCATGTAGAGCTCAGCGGTACATTCTGTATCACGTGAGTGCCTTTTTGGAAAGAATAAAGAGGTTCTCCTGAACCCTGGGTTCCAACATAGTGCTTCACAATTAAGGGTCTAGCTCATGCCGATCCTATGACCACTGCTTGCGAGTGTTTAAAAGCTGCATTGCATTGTGGACGCTACTGGGCGCTTTAGAACTTATTTGCTGCGCAGTTCTCATATTGCCCCACTTTGGACTGGGTCCTTGCCTGTTTACCTTCCGGTTCATATCTACTGTCAGGTAAAACCCGCAGGATATCCTCCCCCACCTTGGCTTCCCAAACGACGAGTCTGCAACGCCCAGCATTCTCCTGCCAAAGCCTGCAAAGGAAGGAGGCGCAGAATGGCAGCCGCCTTCCACGTTCACTTCTGTACTAGAACGAGGATGAAAAAAGAAAGAAAAATGAGTGACCTTTTTTGCTTAGAGCGAAGCGACTGTTCATCAATTAAACAAAAACCGGCGTCCCCGTCCAATCTAGAGCGGGAGAGATATCCTTGTTAGGGAACAGCACACGAAAAACTACAGGCGCCCAACAAGCAACCACAAAATTAATCTAGCCTGGAACATTATAAAACACTTCGCTGACATTTGCTGTGGCTGTCAGCCCTAATAAAGAGATTTTTACCTGTATTTGCTTATTCGACGCTTCAGACCCTCAGCCAGTTTTGGAAATTATTTCTGATTTATGGCTCTCTTTCAGGCGGGTGTCGCCTTGCCTGTCAATTATCGTTGAAAGCAAATGCTAAGCGAAGACTGGCCTGGCAAAAATTAATAAGGGAAACCTCTCCTGGAAAACGGCAGGGAAGTTATAGGAAGGGATAATTTCTCCTGGCCATGTCTTCATTGCTGCAGGTGATATATACAACGTGCGCGTTGGCGTTGCAGAAATCCTCACAATGAAAAGAGAAAGGGGGAAATGGGATGATCCCCGAGCTCCGGCCAGGGCCGGACTGGGAACCAAAACCGGCCCTGGCAAAGTGCTCCCCCCCCCCTCCCCCCCTCCACGTTGGGGGTGCGGCCAATTTTGTTACAGGGTCGATTTTGCAGCTATGCTGCAAAAACGGCCCTGTAACAAAAACGGCCCCCAGGGGCCCAAAACCGGCCCCCACCTGTGCGGCGCACGGGGGATTGCCCTTTGCCCGCTATGGCCAGTCCGGCCCGGGCTCTGGCAATTCTAGATGTGCCCTCCCAGGGCAGGAAATATTCAGCACTGCTGGAAAGATCCCTTTCCCATCCTGAGAGCCCATGCTGTGGCCTCAAAGCGTCCGTGTGTTGAAGCTGAGTTGAGGCACAGTACATGGGGATCAGTCCCTGTTCCCTAATAGCCTCGTTTGGAGGTCAGTGGAGAGAAGATCGCCGCTGCGACCCAAGTAGAGGCGCACTCACGTCACTGGAAGTCTTAAGAATAGTATGGAAAAAGGGAAACAATGTCCCTGGATAACAAAATAGAGTAGCAGTGGGATGATGGCCCTGGCACCCGCAATGAGGTCCTGCTTGTAACATGAACTGCTGCGGGGATGTGGGTGCTGCCCCGGCGCAACCTGCAAGAGAGGAGAGCAAAGGTTCCAGGAGAATCCAAGACAGGAACTCAGGGACTGATTCACAAGGGGCCTCTGCACTCGTGGCGTGGCCCTACAGTCGTGGGGGGTCCCCGCACTCGGGGTGGAATCCTCACAATCAGAATTCTCATTCCAGAGATTGCACTCGGAGTGCGGAGACTCACCCACGACTGCAGGGCCACGCCGCGAGCGCGGAGGCCCTTTGTGAATCAGGTCCTCAAGGTCTTCGATGCCACATGATGCTCCTTGGAGTGACAGTCGCGCTCTACAAGTGTACTTTTACATTACATTACAGGCTTTCAGAACCCTGTATTAAGTAGTGCACCGATCCTTTTTGTTGGCTTATCCACCATGCATTGCCTGTCTTCACCCCATTGACGTCCATGTTACCCCCGTTCTGTTTCTGTGCCTTTTAATACTCCTACAACTCTCTCTCAGGCTTCATAATTGATAGAGCACTGATGATGATCCTGTTTTTCTATAGGATTGAAATGTTGAGTTGCACGCATACTCACAATATTGTATATTGAATTTAACAGGCCCTGCTGTTCTTTGTTACATGATACGCACACTGATCACTTTCATCACGTGTGTATCACACTTAAGAGAGTTCCGAGCACTTTTATGACTGACACCCACACCGACATTCATTTTTTACTGTATATTTTAAATTAAATTGCCACTTTGCTTGAATTATTGCCCACATAGATCTCTGAAATGGAGAGCACTGTTCATTAACCAAGCAACAAGAGTCTCCATGAAAGAGCCACAAAGGAGGAAAAGGCCAATAGGCATAAAACCTCACTGAAGATGGAATGGAATTCTTCTAGAGACGATAGAGAGGCCATGGCTGTGGATAGAACTACTGATTGCTGTTTATTGTAAAAACCTGCCTGTTCTAGATATACATTCCTATATTATAAGACATTGATTGAGCCATAGCCTTCCATAATTATTTTGTTATAGTGTACTAACTGCTGATCATGGATTAATTGGTCTACAGTGTAAAATGTCAAGAAACCTATTCTCAGTACTGTCACTCATCAATTTATCAAAGGGTTTTATGGAATTCTACTTGGTTTTTCCAGCTGTGAATTCCATTGGCTGCTCGCTCGCAACTGGCATGCACCTGTTGGGCTGTTGGTTGCACCGATATCCAACCTCACCTTTTAACTTTTAGTTTACAGTCTTGGCGGTGGTGATCATTAAAAGCGGCAGGGTATAATCCTATGCTTGAATTCCAGTAAGTGAGGCTAACTCACTTAGTTAGAGGGTTTGTGGGCTCACTTGCACTCAGTCTTAATCTCTCACTCGATCTCATTCACTTACTGTCATTCACACTTGCACTTGCTCTTACTCTGACTTAGTCTCGCTAGCTCATGCAGTCTCACTCATTCTCAGTTACTTTCACTCAGTCCCACTCATTCTCACTCTTTCTGAATCACTCAATCTCACTTCAACTCACTCAGTCTCACTTAGTCTCACTCATTACCACTCAGTTTCATTCATTCTCATCTAGTTTCCCTGTGTGTCCCCATGCTACACTCATTCTTCCTGATTTACTAAGTCCCACTCATTCCAAGTCACAAAATTTCACTGTGGCTCACTCAAACTTGATCAGTCCTACTCATTCTCAGCCAGTCCCACTCAGTCCCACACATTCTGGCTCACTCAATCTCACTCTGACTATTTCAGTGTCACTTATTCTCACTCAGTTTCACCCCAGTGAAACGCCAACGTTTTGTTTGGTTGTATTTTACTTTTTACCTCTAATAGTGATATAAGGCAATATGAATACCTTGGCACTCAGGTTCTTCTATAAAAATATCTCCGTCTTTCACGCGGGTGAAATCCACAGTGGTAAAACAAGAGTGGCCACCTCATACTACTTGGGTATACTGGTTTGTACATAAATAAAAGTACAGCCTATGAAATAATCATCCGGCATGTTGGCTTAATGCAGTAGCAGCCTTGTGATATTTTAAAATGCATTCAAAAGACTATGTTATTTTTATCTGTGTTGTTAGACCTGGCATGGTTTCCCCTAAAATGTTGCCTTCAACCCTCCTGTTTTGCTGGCTTCATTCTTGCTTGCTTTAGGGCTCTGCGCATTTACCACTGCTAACCACTGCTAAAGTGCTCTCTCCTTAAAACATGGTAGAATTAGCTTATACCCAACTGAAATATTTAATTTATGTGTAAGACCATGGTAAATTAACACTACCTGTGTTCAGGGCCTGTAAATTAAATGCTACTAGTGGGCTTGCAGCTCTGATTGTGCCTCCCACTTAAGTAGCCCTTTAAACATATAATATATACAATAAGGCAGCAAGGGATGATATAAGCCTCACTGACTTGCTAGTCACTAGATAGTTAGCACCTATTGTAATTCTTGGTCTAGAAGCCCACCTCCAGGGTCCGCTGCCAAAAGACCCAACAATTACTATACAAGAACACAATGTTCGGAGAGGCAACACAACACCAAAAGATTTTTTGTACACGTGTCATGTCACAGAATGAAATCAGGAGTCTTCGGTGTCTCTGATGCTTCTTTTATTTTAAAAAATACTAGGGTGCGAGCCAAACAAATGCAGCCCACGCGTTTCACCCTGAATAGGGCTCCATCAGGGCAGTAATTCTTGCAAGAAGTGAATGAAAGAGCATCAGCTTCATAGCTACATTTAGACATACTCAATGTTTGGGCACGTTAGGTATCCAAAACAGTAATATAAAAGAAGTAGAATCCGTGCGCAACCAAGTAGAATTTCACTCTGATTGGTGAAAATAGGCCGTGTTCGCCAATGTTATATTTTCATCTTTCTAAAGAACGCCAACCGCGGTGTGAGCAGTTCGCCTCCTATTGTTACAACTGAATAATGATTCACGATGATGAGAAAAGGCTGCTGGCAATAGGCTGCTTACTATTTTGTTCATTTAAAATAGTAATCTCACCCTTTGTATCTGACCATCATGTTTTGTTGTGGATTAATTTTGCACCAGTGTTTTTGGCGCACTTATCTTCTTCACTGTTGTCTATGCTATACTGTATCTGGTTAGTGAAGTGAACTGACTTAAAAGTTTGTAAACATTGAATTTTATCCAAAAATGAACATAAGTATTATTTTGATATAATTAGGGTTTCTTCAAATATAGCCTCCTGACAACTATCATATGTTATAAGTGTCTGTGATTGCTCTCTAAAATCATTTTCTGATTGTGGTCACTTTGTGAAATCAAGGGCTTTCATCCTGAAAGCTTGTTTATTGAAGTGGTAATACAGCAACTGGTAAATAACAATACAGCAAGCTGTGGTATTGACTGAGTGAACTGTTACCTCCCCATTCTGAGTTCTGGACCTTGGATTGAGGGAGGTTTGCAGCTCAAACTGTCAGTATTTTCCCTATATATATCTTATTGGGTTTCATATTTTGATATGTGTTCACTGCAAAAAACTGTAATCCCGATTTTAGTGTTAACTTCCAATTCAGAATTTTTGGGCCTCTCAGAACGAAGACCAGATTGTACACATCACTGAATGCAACTGCTACAGGTATAAAATGCTAGTTACACTGCTATTTTTAGCTTCTTCTGTAATGTGTTTTGCAATTTATTATTAGGAGGATTCAAATTTACTAGCATAGTGTGGATACAATTTATGGTGGAAGTGTCTGCATTTGAGATGTTTACCAAAACTTTAAATAAAAACTTAGGCAACTCAGAATGACTTGGTAGATTACACGCTTCACAATCATCATGCCATATCCTGCATGTCTTTTATACAGCACCCTTATTTGTAACATGGATAAAAGACCTGGTAGTTAGTCATAATCTGGTATGGGCATCATGCTTTTGTATATCACAGCTGTGCAGGAAACCAAGTGTAAGTGGATTTGGGACAGCAAGCTCATTACAGTTAGCTAGATTACCCGTGAACTGCTGATGCTGCATTTCACAAAGTGATGAATAATATTGATGAACCAGAGGTTCTTTCATTGGATGCTATATGCTAGTATAATCAACAGTTCAGCATTGGAAGCAACCCACCTCTTGTGTGTTTCTGAATATGAAAATATCTTTTACCCATTTCATGACAAAAAGTTCAGGGAGACCATTGCCAGAACTACTATTGTGTTGCCAAAATGTTTTGAGATCGGTGTGCTTTTTAGAGAAAATGCTGAGCAGCATTCATTACAAAAGTAAAGGCATGAAGAAGGAGAAGTCAGATCAGATGAGTCTTCTGAAAACAAGATTCCAACTGGTTGGACAGCCATGGGTGTTCTAGTAAAGAAAACAAGATTTTGGTGTCGTTCAAATGAATTTATTGCTGGAACAGCCACCATGCATACCTCCATCACCAGCCAGCACCAACCAACTAGCTTGGAACTCCCACACCAGGCAGGAAAACACCATAATGAATATTACATCATCAACATTCTATTGAATAGAGAAAACACACTCCTCTGCAGAATTTAACACATCTTCTTTCCTTATAATTGAACAAAAAAACAACTAAAAGTAAACAATAAACATGAGAACTGAATAAAAACGTCACAAAAACTACCAATACTTTATATAACATCATCCCTCAAAAATTAAGGAGACCTCCTAAATCTAGGTGGCCTCCTTTGCTCTTGATTACGTCTCAGCTGTTTTTTACACCAGAATTTATGTTTCCATCTTCATCTCCAACCTCAACAGTCACTCTCCCACAATTGCACTAGGTACTCTTCCATCGTTTCTTCCTAGCACCTCATTGTTATCCATCAGCATGGAACTACTACAACCACTCTCGTGTTCACACTTACTTGACCAGACCTACCATACAAAGCAACTCTCCTCTGATTCCGCCTTGCCCCACTCTCCAGCACCACAAAGTCCAAATGGAACTCTTTAACCTTAAAAGGTCAACACAAATTCTTCAGACCACCATCCACAAACCCAGACTTCACCTTTCTCAAATCACCTACTTCAATTGTACCCTCCCATCCTTTCCCAGGAGAGGAATACCTTTCCTTGTTGTTCGATAAAGACTTCATCCAAGCTGGTATAATTTGTGTGCCAGCTTTCTTTTCGCTCATCAATCTTCCCTATATCTCCACTCTTAGTCGTACAATAAGCCCAAACCATATCCATTACCACCGATTTTACATCTTTTCAATTAGCTACTTCCTTCTGAATTGCCTCCTTCACCAGGCGGTCAGCTCTTTCCACAATATGGATATTGTACAGGCTGGTGCGTGAAAGGTTAATTGCACACACTCCCAAAAATGTTCTTATTTCATCCTTTACACAGTACCATTTTCCGTGAACAATTTAACAGGGACACCTTCTTCCAGAAAAACATCCTCCATAGCCTTAATGGTAGTTTTTGAAGAAATTTCTCTGAGGAATTTCACATTTAGCCATTTGGAATGGACATGCATCTTCATGACTAATGTTAATTTAAACTCCCTTCCAACACCATCAACCGTTCCAATAAGATCCATACATACAAGATGCCACGCCTCACCAGGATCCTCTATCACTCCACCACATGCTTGATTACCAACTTTCAATCTTTTCTCACCTTCCTTGCAATCAGTACACCACTCTACTCATATATCCACCACCCATTCGTGGTCACCCAAACATTTCCCTCAACCTCTTCTTTGTCAATGTTTGGCCAAAATGGCCTTCATGGGTCAAAATAAACAATTTGCTTCCCAAACTTTCTGGTGGGTCAAATATATCCCCTCCAGTGATGACATTCCCATCCACCACAGATAATTATCCACCTTTTTTATAAACAGCCCTACTCGCATACCCACCACACTTTCTCTCTGGCTCCCTTTCAAAATCAAATTTACCACTTCTTTTAAAACAGAATCATCAATCATTTCTCTGTGCCATTCCTCTTTTGACACAGCACCATGGGTACAATCAGTTACATCCCCAACAATACATACAGCTTCTTCTCTTTAAAAAATGTCCACATTAATTATAGCAACATTGTCCCAATTTAAAGGTAGACATGGCAAACAATCAGCTTGACTATTGTGCCATCCAGGAATATATTCTATATGGTACTGATACTCCTGAAGGTGAGAAGCCAATCTAGCCGTCCTCACTGATGCTTTTCCTGCACCTCCCGGGAACAGTATTTTTGTGAATGGTTTATGATCAGTGCAGAAAATCACCTGGCGACCCCAAATATATGTCCTGAAATTCTCAATTCTCCAAGCTGCAGCCAAAGCCTCCCTCTCAATCACTGAGTAATTCCTCTCAGTGTGGGTTAATAATTGTGAGGCAAAAGCCACCATCCTTTCACCACTGAGCTGGAATTGAGACAATATTGCCCTTTAACAGTAGTGTTTAGTCTAACACCAAATGGTGCTAACACTCCAGCTCCACATAAATCATCCATTATGTTTTCAAAGGCCTGTTGCTGACAATTCTCCCACACAAAATGACAGCCCTTCCTCATGATCTTCCTCAAGTTCTCAATCTTATCATCAACATCTTTATTACATTTGGAGTAATATTCTATCAGTCCCAAAAAGGACTACAACTGAATTTTATCTGGAGTAACAGGAGCATCTCTTATAGCCTTTAAAAGATCTCTCTTGGGTCTCACGCCAGCTTTTCAAAGAGTATATCCCAGATACTCAACTTCCTCCACCAGAAATTTGCATTTCCCCTTCTTAAGAGTCAACCCAGAAACAGCAAACCTGTCCAACATCTGCTTGAGACTAGGATGTCATCGTGGAAAAATACTATATTGTACACTCCACTAAATACCTCACTCATCATCCTTTGAAAGACACTTGCAGTGGTTGATAGCCCAAATGGAATCTTAGTAACTTGGAAAGTATCTTCCATGGTTATCAAAGCAGTACGTGGCTTGGACTTTTCATTAAACTTAATGTGGTAGTACACATTTTTTAGATCAAATTTACTAAAGAATCCCTCTCCTTTAAGTAGCAAGACCAATTCATTAATGTTGGGAAAAAGATAATTGTAAACGACAATGTTCTGATTAACAATGTGAAGATCAGCACAGAAACTGAGACCCCCATCTGCCTTCTTCATAATTACAAGCAAAGAAATCCTGTTGGAAGTCTCAATAGGTTCACTAATACCTTCTTTCTCCATGTCAAGCATTTTCTTAAATCCTTTCCTCACTACCACCAGAAACCTCCTTAGCCTATGTTGAACAGAAATTGCATTGGGTTAACAATAATTTTATGTACATAACCCTTCAGTTCTCCAAACCTTTCAACAAAAACTTGTTTAGCACCCTCCACAATTTCCCTAATGCAAATGTCTTCAACAACCATTACCTGGTTGGGTGCTCTCTGGTTCATAAAAAGGTGCAAATTGTATTGATGTATCCAACCCAAAATTGGGGGACCAATCTCTAACACATACACTTTCCCAAATATTTGTCTGTCTTGAAATTCAATCTTGTCAACATATGACCAGTAATGTCAATTTTCTCGCCCTGATAGCCACCAGAATCTACGTCTTTTGGCAACAAACAAGTATATGGCTACTCCTGTAAGAGCAAACACTTAGGAAGAACGGTATAATATGAACATGAGTCCACAATAAATTGAACAGTTCTTCCCTTAACTTTAGAACCAGCTTTTGGCCGTCAGAGTCTACCAGCTTCATTCCTAATATCACCCACACATATTTTTATCTCCATCTTCCTATACAGTGCATTTTCATTTTTGTCCCCCACCTCATTTTCTTGTATCACAGTGACCTTAGCTCTTGAATTGCTCTTAGACATACATGAAAAGTTCCCTTTGCATCCACACTTTCTGCATTCTTTTCAACAGCAAAACAAGACTTGTGAAGTGTATTGCCACACCTAAAACAACACCTATGGAACTGTCTGTTCGACGCTTCACCTTTGTTGGAAATATTACTCCAGTTCGTCGCAAATAAAATGTCATCACCTTCTTTCTCCACAAATGTGACATCTACATTTTCATTTTCCCTCCTTTCTATCTCCCTCATGCAAAACTCTGACAGTTCAACCACTTAGCTATTTCAATGGCATCTTTCAGAGACAGATTTTTAGCTACCTAAAGGCCTTTCTTGCATTTTTTCGCTATTGCACTCTACTATTCATTGGTCATGTATCAATTCATCAGCCATCACGCCAAATTGGCACTTAAGAGACACTTCCCTTAGCCTGGACACAAAGTCATCCACCATTCACTCTATTTCTGTAATTGAGTAGAAAATTTAAATCTGTTCATAACCACATTGGTCTGCTTTGCAAACCTAGTTTCCAGTCTTCTTTACTTTACTTCTTTGTAAGTACCTGTCATTTCTTGCCCATCTTGATCCAAGGCAATGGGAAAATACTTAAGCTATTTTGTCCTTCTTTGCCAAGAGTTCTCAAAAGAATGGCTTTTTTCCTGGATGGCCGTAATTCTTACCCAACAAGTGCATCCAAATTATTTTCATAAATATCTATTTATTCTTACCACTCAATGGAAGGAGTCCCTGCTTGAGTCCAAGGCATTGGTGGATGTACGATTCCTGAAGAATGTGCAGCTCCCATACTGAAAATTAACTACAGTTATACAAATCGACAGTCTTTCAACTGCCTCTTCTATTGAAAGGGGCCCAATTAAAGTATGGCAAACCAGCTGCCATTTGGCTGAGTGAAGGCTTTTATAGCATACTTAGATCTTGCTAACACTCTAGAGCATAATTTTCCCTTGCTCATTGTGAAAGTGCAATATAGCTGTGATGCCATGTAATAGTAGTCCGCCTGTATTTCAGAAACAATCTCAAAAGTGGGGATTGTTTCTAAAAAACAGAAATCATTTTTCCTGATGTACTAAAAGTGTTCTCCTTGTGTGTCAGTGATTTTTGCATTTGTCCTGTTTGAAACTGACATGTCAGAACTCCCACCACAAATACTACAGCCTTCCGTTTTCATGGAGCTCTTGGTCCTGTAGTGGTTTGGTCACCTGTAAAGCATTTGTGGTGGTGGATCCAGTTGAGACCACCATCAATTGCAGGTGGCCCGCCCAACCACTTTTCTAGTCACAGATGTTTGGCTTCTGTCCACTGCTAAGGGCCTCCCTAAGAAATTTGTTAATTTAGTTTTATATATTGCTTTCATTTAAAGGAGCAGTGCTAACAACAGTGCAAAATTATATGAGAACAAAAGAAAAATAATGTACATAAGAAAGATACCTTGGAACATCACAAAATTAAACTAGAACAGTTAAAAAGATAAACCACGTAAGTGGTCTTTTAACACAGCCAGTGATGTAGAATTTTGAATTGACACAAAAGGTAATTCCATATTTATGTGTACTTCAAACTAAAAATCTAAACTCTGAAGCAGCAGAGGTAGGAAATGGAGAACAGAGATGACTTTGTCCTACAGTAAATAGATGTCTATCTGGTTAATAAGGCTACAGTAAACAAACAACCTGTACTAAGTGGTGGATATTTTGTTACAGTGACAGATTTAGCCTTACTATGGATGAGAAAAAAAAGACCCATGTGAGGCACTGTTCTGGGCCCACATGCAGGCAGGGCCTACTAGGACTCAACGGTTGAGGACGTTTGTCACTGCTGTCCTAGAACCCATCCAAATATGGCTCTGCAAACTGGGAAAGTACACTCTTTCATCACTTAACTATCTGGTTTGCAAGGTCAAGTAGTCCAGGGCATCTCAGGGAGGAGGTGTGGAGGGTAAAGATTAAGGAGGGAAACAAGCACACACTAGATGCGATAATGTAATATGTAGTCCAATGTTTGTCTTTTTTGAAAAACATGAGTATTTTAATCACAACAAACCATAATACAGTACCCATGGGCTACTAAGCAACTCTACAGAGATGCACTATGGAGTCAATGGGGTCCCCTTCAGATCCTATAGAATGAAAACATGGAGGTAATCATAAAAAAAGCTCAATTGTATGCTCACTCTGTTGCCACGGAGCAGCTTCCTAGTGTTCTATGACCCAAAGTTTAATCTGTAGTGGATGGATATTCAATTTTTGCTCAATGTTCAATAAGTCGTCCCATCTAACTCGGTCCAAATATTCACAGTCTGTTTCTTGCAGTGTTTGGAATTACCTGATGTGGTGCCACTCGGGGCTACCAAGCACAGGTGGGCCAGTGAATGTGGCACAGGGTAAGCATTTTCACTCATCAATTCTAGTCCATGTAACCCCACCTCATTCTCTCCATGGAGAGCCAGCTCCACAAAGATAACACAAGCAGACTAAACAGTCTGCTTAAACAGTTGTAGTGGAAGGGTCTTCCTCCTTCAGTTGGAAGCTGATGTAATTTCTTAAGAGTAGTTAAGGCAGAGTCAGCACAAGGTGTCTGCGTCTTTCTCCACACGGTCTTCTAATCTATACTTTGCAGTCAGGTAACACTGCAAATTGGACCAGGCCTGTCCTCAATGGGACTTGTCTCAGCGGTTGGTCAGAGAGACTGGGAGACTCCAGCCACTTCACTCATCTTCTTGGTACTCTCCCACATTTCCTCTGCTCATCACACTCGCTTCAGCAGCTAGGTTTTCGTCCACGGGCATGCAGGACTCTTCATGTCAAGGATCTCTCCTATCCTCTCTACTCGCAGTAGGCAAACAGCTCCAAGGGTCACTGGCTGATCCGCAGCTTCTTCCAGAAAGGGGTACAGAAATCTAGATGATTTCCCCTCGCACTCAGGACACTGCTTATTGACTATACAAGTCCTGGAATACAGCAGCTCTTCTTGGGGAGAGAAGCAGCTTCAAGTGGATCAAAGTAGGAATGTTTAGGACTCACTTTTATATTGAATTTCCAGACAAATGATTTGGATTTGGGTTTTGGAAACAAGTTTAGCCTTGTTTCATTGCAATCAAATTTCCTCTGCAGTGCAGAGGGGCTATTGTTTGCAAAGTAATCCTTCTCACAGCAGTAGGTTGTGACAATGCTGGTTTCGAACAGGAGTAGCCACAACATGAGCACAATATGTGTAGAGGTCTACATCTGGCACTCATCAGCCTTTCTGGATTTGCCACTCAAAGGAAAACAAAGACCCAAGGCTATCCCCAGAAACCTTTATTTCACTAGCATTTGTTGTTGCTGACTCATCCCCATTCCCATACCATTAACAAAATGGCACTGCTGAGTAAGAGCTCATCAGCATCCCCTTGCTCACAAGGTCACACAGAATTTCTAAAACAAGTTCAATCCCCATCCCTCCACACTTATGTGTCTAGAGTTACACCTTATTTCCCAGAAATACAGGCAATGCATTGTCTGGGGGCTATTTCATAACCTTCATATTGTGCGATGTCAGACCATGGGAAATGAATGGACACCATTGTTGTCAGAAATTACGAAGCCTCAATCAGGCAACAACCACAATCTTTGTCAGGGAGAACCACAAAAGTCACTTAATTAACATGTGCATAATCCCCTGGTAGCTTGGCACAAAGCAGTAAGGCATAACTTAGATGCACTGGGCCTCATGTAGGAAGCCAAATACCAGTCGATAACGGCCGAAATTCGGTAAATATCCCGTTACCGACCGGTATTTAGGAATTTGCTATGTAGGGGGCTGATTTCTGGATTCGGTATTTACCGAATCGGAAATTAAGAAATCGGTAAAATACCGATTCGGTAAATACCGAATCCAGAAATCAGATGTAGGGAGCACTCTAAAGAGTGAAAATTAGTATTAGAAATTCGTTATTTACCACCAAATACAGGTTGGTGATAAATAACGAATACCTTGCAAAAAGCAATATTTTGCAGATTTAACAGTGCCATGTGGCAGACATACATGCCCTTAGGGCATGTATGTGCGCCACATGTGCACACATGCAAGATTCAGGGGTGCAACAGGGTGTCAATGTGACACCCTGCCACCCTTGAATATGCTCCCCCATTACCGAATCGGTATTTACCAAATTGGTAATGAGGCATACCTTCCCATTGATTCCTATGGGCCACCAGGCCCATAGGAATCAATGGGAAGGTATGCCTCATTACCGAATCGGTAAATTCCGATTCATAATTACCGAATTTTTCCGATTCGGTAAACTTTACCGAATCATTACCTACATCACATTTACCGATTCATAAATACCGAATCGGTAAAATTCGGTATTTATGAATCGGTAAATGTAGGCTACCTACATATGGCCCACTGTGTTAAGTATTTATGCAGAATACAAACAGTAATTAAAACAAAACACAAGAAAATTTGCACAAATAAAATGGTACTAGATCGATAGAAATCCAAACAGTAGAACCGGGGATATGCAATTCAAAGGTTTAGGTAGCTATAGCGCCTAGAAGCACAAAGCACCACTCACTGTCATCTGGTCGTCCTAGACCGGGGGAAAGTAACAAATTTAGGTTGACCATGATGGAGTGCAGGCTGGATACAAGGACCAGGTTAGTCCAGTTGAAAAAGTTGCCTTGTTGCAGATCGGCTCAAAGAGTTCTGTTTGCAGTGGAGGAGGCTGCGTGAAGCAGGGAGAACATTGTGGATCTTCACCACTGTAGCATGAAGAGCAGGCCTGACATAGTGAGCAGTTGTTACTGTAGCATGGACATCTTGCCGGGCATTGTGGACGGTCATTGCTGGCGCTTCTTGTCGTAACTGCAGGCAGTTGTTGGTGTAGCAAAAATTGCAGATCTCGTTTTACCGATCTTTGCTTACAGTCACTGTAGTGTGAAGAGTAAGGGTCACCTGAACTTTTCATTGATCATCATGGGTGGCAGAGTCTGGGGCCTGTTTGCAGTAGCAAAGAGCCCAAAACATCAAGATTTTAAATGTCTTCATAGAGGAGTGCCAAGGGTCTAGGACTTGGGGTGTCACCTCTTTGGGGTCTGGTACTTACTATCCGAGAGGCCTACAAGGCAGCTACAAAGAGGCTTCTGGAGCTTGTTGTGTCTCTATAGCCCAGAACATTATGTCAGCCAACTAACCCTTCAAGCCACTAAGTTTAGCCTGGGATGAAGGGAGCAGATCCAGTCTTCCTTTTCAGAGAGCAGGGCAGGTCTCAAGCAGCATGGCAGTCCTCTGGAGAACAAGACAGTCCATCGGCAGCAGGGCAGTCCTCTTTTAGCAGCGGGACCATCTTCTGTAGAACAAACAGGCCTCAAGCAGCAGGACAGTATTCTGGGGAAACAAGGCAGTCATTCTTCTGTAGTCCACCAGTCCCAGAGTGTACTGATGAAGTGGTTCAGGAGATACAATATATAAATCTATATATATGAGTGATGCCAGCCTTTGAAGTGGGGGGGGGGGGTGATACCCTGGCTACCCACACATCTGGCTCTGGAAAGATCTTGCCTTCCCTTACCAAGGTTCCAAGAAGTCTGCGCTGACAAAAGACTGTTGTCAGGTTCCTCTGTGTGCGCTGGAGGCAGCCCTTTATAATGTAAGTGGGGCAGGGAACAGCTCCACCTCACTCATCCTTGCAGGATAGCACAGTTGCCAAAAACTAGTCACCCTTTGATTCACTGTCTGAGAGAATACACAAAGGCCGACTCCCAAGCTATTCACCTTCATGTGACCCTGGACACAGGCAGCAGGCACCAAATGGTTAGGGGCAGAAATGACAACTTTCTAAATGTGACTGTTTCAGAATTGTGACTTCAAATTTGACTTGTTCGCATTTGTGATGAGCCCACTGTAGGAGAGTAAGATCTGCTTCACATGTTTACCCCCACTTGTTGCTGGCGTTTCACTGTTTTCGACTTTAGTCTGGCTGGGACCCTGCTAATCAGGGCCCCAGCCTAGCTGCTTCCTCTCTACATTGATTGCATGTACTTTAGGTACACTCCAGATTGGATTCTGGGGTACCCTTGTGAGTCCCTAGTATAGAGTATACTATGTACCCAGGGCATAGGTACCCCAGAGGCCTAGCAGGGGCTGAAGCATGTATTATGCCACCCCTGGAAAGCCACCCATAATGACACCACAGGTTTGCTACTGCAGCCTGGGTAAGGTGGTGCATGCACCCCTTACTGAGGCATAGGTTCATTATACCGCACCTATCACTGCACATACAAACCTATCAGTCACTCCTATGGCAGGCCTTAACAATCCTGAAGGCAGAGTGCTTGGTTATATGTGAGAGGGTGCCCAGGTATGAGATGAGCCCCTCTGCAGCCTTCGGAATCTCTTCTCCAGGGTTGTCAGTGGTGCAGCCTGACCATATACTCTTAAGCACATTATATCTTAAATGATTAATGCTAACTTTGGACTGGCTGCACGGAAACATGTTGTGTTTGGTGTCAAACACCTTGGAATCATACCCCCACACCAGTAACTGGTATAGGAGTATGAACCCACCCTTCTGGATGGATAGACATGGCAGTACTGGTATACCCGGTTGTAATCTAATAGAGCCCTGGCATCACAAAATGGATGCTACAGCCACAGACACGGGTCTGGCCTCCTGCTGCTGACCGAAACTCCAGCAGGGGAGGCCTGGACAATAGGTTTCCTGTATCTGTGAGGTGTAACCACCTCCCAGACAGGCTTATGTGTATTGGGTCTGGGTGGGAGCACTCTCTGAGTGCTTTGAAGTCCTGCACTAGGGGCACATTTGGTGTCCCTGTGCATAGTCCAGCTCAGACCGGTTCAGGGGCTTCCAGCCCCTGCTCTGGCGTGAAATTGAACAAAGGAATTGGGTGTAGCCACCCCTCTTTCCAAACCCTCCCATAGGTGGGTGCCCTAAAGCTAGTCCAGCCCCTTCCTTAGGTATAAGTAAGGAAGCTCTGTAACCAGAACTTTAGATATCCCTGGACGATCTGAAGCTGAATCCTGGAACTTCGACACTCTACTAAAGACTAGAGGACTGAAGAAATCTCCCTTGGGGTCAAGGAGTGACTCCCCTGCTTGGCAGGCACCAACGAAGCATTTTGCCGGTCTGCATCTCCAAAGCTCCCGCCAGACTCTGAAGTATTTTCAGCCCAGGAAGAGGATTTTCAGACATCTCAGAGGCTGACCCGAGTCCCCAGCAAAGCTGAGACTTTGCGACATCTCTTGAAGTCTCTTGTGGCCCTCACCTTGAGCACCGAACCCACTGAAGATTGCCAGCCTAGTCACCCCGAGTGACCCGTGGGCTGCCATTTTGTGTTTCATCTTGAGGTCCCTTCGCGATCCCTGGTCCGTCGACTGGTGGGTCCCTGAGGGGGTAACTTTGAGTTTCCTTGGGCTTTTCTGGTTGCTCCAGATGTGCCCCGACTCCCTACCAAGTGGTGAGTCCCAAAGACCTTGCTGGTCTGCACCAAAGCATCTTTCTTGTTTCTGCGTGGGTTGCTGTTGCCAAGGCTTGTTGTGTCCAATCCAGGCACCGATGCTGCAGCACTCGACATCCTTCGTGGGACAGCTCAAACCCACTTCTTTGCGAGCTCCCATTGAAATCGACGACGCAACCCTACACCATTTGACACCTATGCCCCCGGCTTCCCTGGGTGAGGTAACACAAGTACTCAGGTGCTCCTGTGGGTGTTGGCCCTAGAACTTCCTAAGTCCAAAAGGGTTTGGTCCTGACTCATTTCTAAGTGTCCCTAATCTTTTAAAATCTAGCCGTGACTTTCCCCATAGCAGCTAATGGGAGCTCGCGGCTGTGTTCTCACACCGAACATGGCTCCCGTGGGTCCCCTGTGTCACTACCTTGGGTGGTTCCTTGGGGTCCCAGCGATTCTACAGGCTCTTGGCCTTGTGTGTAGTTAAGTCGTGGTTCTTATACCACTATTTTAGAATATGGTTTGGCTCGTCCCTAGGGCCTGCCGTGTATTTGTGCTATTTTACTGTCATATTTGAAGTGTAACTTATGTGTTTTGACCTCTAGTCTCATAAAGAGTCTAGGAGGGTGTGTTTAGTAATAAATACATATATTTTATATATATACCTGGGAGCAGATTTACAAGCCCCTTGCGCCACTTTTGCGTCACTTTTAACATGGAAAAAGTGATGCAAAAGTGGCGCAAGGGACTTGTAAATCTGCCCCCTGGTGTGGTTGTCTTTCATTTAGGCACTCAAGAGATTATAGACTGGTAAAACAAGCTGCTTTACATTCCTTGAAGACTTAGCCTGAAGGTTGCTCTCCATAGCTACCACTAGGATAGCTTTCAATAAAGGTTGTCTTTAACCTATGACCAATAAGGGGTTGTTTGGACTGGTACAGGGTGCCCACTATAACTAGTGGACAGCATATACCAGGCCAACTTTTCAAACCCACTTTTTAGGATTTTCACTTTTGCTTTATGAGGGACATACTCTGATGTCAGCCAAGGATCAAGGACCGGAGTAATGTACCTCTTGGGCTTAATGGTCTCAATCCAGCAGAGGCCAGCAGGACTCAGGCAGGTCCAATTGCAGGTCCATGCAGGCCCATGCAGGTCCCGTTTGCTGCAGGTCAGCAGGGCAGTTGCAGGGAGTCCTCTGAGGCTTGTTGTGTCCCTGTAATTCACACAAGAGGTCATCTAACTGACCCTTTGAGTCACACTGGTTAGCCTAGGATGAAGGTAAGCAGGTTCAGTCTTCCTTCTCTGACAGCAAGGAGGTCCTTCAATCAGCAGGACAGTCCACTGGCAACAAGGCAGTCCTTCATCTGTAACTTCCACTGGTCCCGGAGAATTCTGATGAGTGGCTCTGGGGGTCCAATTTTTAAACATGGTGCCAGCCTGTGGATGGGGGGACTCGCAGTCCTACCCCCACATATGGTTCTGGAAAGATCTTCCCCTATCAAGATGCCAAACTATCTGGGGTCGACAAAAGGCAGGGCAGGCCTCATGTCAGGTTCCCTTGTGTGCGCAGGAGGCAAAGCCCTTTAAAGTGTATGTGGGGCTTGGATTGCCCCCAGTCATCCTGTCAGTATGAACTGTCCTGTCCACACCTAAGCTTCATTTGTGTTACTGTCTAGAAGCACTGCACACGCCCCAGCAGCAGAGCCATTCAGAGTCATGTGACACAGGACAACGGCAGAAGGCACAAATGGCTCGGACAAGAAAATGTCAACTTTTTAAAAGAAACAAAAGAACCAGGACCTAATAGTTCTGGACAAAGTGAGCACTACCTGGGGTACTCCGCCTGGAGTATTCACAAATTCTATCTATCTAAAATGTAGACAGTGAAACAATTTCAACAAATAGAATGATGAAACCAATTATAGGGTAATGTACTTGAAGAATTCAAAGGTGAAAAACACTGAGGTTCAAAGCTGTCCAATGCTTCTTTATTCAGAAGTAGAGTTCATGAATTTTTTAAAAAAACTTCAGTTTGATGATTCAAGTGCTTGACATTCAGAGCAAAAATGTATATTCCCAATGCATTTCGGGTGTCCTATGCACCCTTCTTCAGGGGTAATCTAAAATAAATATATACAAAATAAATAATCACTCATATTCATATTCATTGTTAATTTTTATGTTGATGTGGCCTTTTAATGACCGGGAGAAAAACGAGTAAATTGAAAAAGAATGAGACAGAGCGTTGTTACATATGAAACCCGGAAAAACGCCTCTGAGGTATAACCAGTACCACCTTAATATCCAAGTGGATTAGTGTTGCCTGTCTATTATTTGATGAAAATTGTGTGGTGAAAAACTCAGGAACAGAAGAGGAAAAAAGATAGATACCTACGCCACCAGTTTGTGGAAAATGACGAATCAAACCGTGGTGTGGTTAAGTAAATCAAAGAATTACGTCTAATATATGAAATACCTGCATTGTCTTGAGATGTCAGACATGAAGAAATATCCATACATAAATGTGCATATAACGAGTGATAATGCGCACAAATGCTATGATCAGCTAACTGCGTCTTACATGATGAGACTGATGGTGACAGAGGTTCAAGTCCAAATCATGCGCATAATACGTAATGTCGCTGCATGACCTGCCCTAAAAGAATGAATGAAAATACACTTAATTATTCTAATAGTTAAAGGTAAATAAATTGTCAAACAGACTCTTGTGTGTCAAGGATGTCTTTCTCACCTGTACGTGAAAAGACTGAAGATCCTTTGTGGAAAAAGTAACTCCAAATAATGAGAAGGACAATCTAATTGAAAAAAGAAAACAAAAACCCTTTGTAAACTTCTATAACTTGATGAATATAGTGAATAAGACTAACTGTGAGACTGCCATGAACTTACTCATGTAAAAGTGATGAAGTCCAATAACGTTTTCTTTGATGCTCACGTAACGGGGATCGACACTGTTCAGAATCCTGTGCTGTAATGGCGCCAGTATCTTGTGAACAGCGGGGGTTTGGCGGTGAGCGTAAAACGTAATGTTCATAGAAATAGGACTTGTGTGTGTTCAGAACGGTTACCAAGTAGTCGGGCGGCCATCTTTCTATGGTTAAGTTAATTACTACGAGTGAATACCATAAAGTGGTTAGTAAAGTGAAACTGCGATACCCAAGATGATAGAGGAAATAAGGAAGAACAAAAAAATGTGTGTTACAAACAATTGGATAATGTACATAATGTTTCATAGTGAAAAGACTTTAACACAACGTGTCATATATTTATGAAACATGTCTATACAACCTATTAGCCAAGTGCTGCAAAAAATACCAACAGAGATCTATGGCGAGAAATTGTTCAAAAAAGTGAAAACAGTAAACAGCTCCACATGTTTGCTGAGTGAATTGGAGAAACAAAATACTAGAATCACAATGTCAGATTCCTTACATGATATGAGTCAAGTCAACATTATCAAAACTCTTCTGATGTGAAAAACTGCAGGACAAGTTGTATGTATAGTAACTGTCTAAGAACAATAACCCAAAACAATATTGTGGAGCGTTTTAACAAATAACAGATTAATGAACCTATTGAACACAATATGTTTGAACAGTATAATGGTTGGGTGAAGTACATGCGTGTAACTATGTGTAATATGATGGTGCTGAATAACAGGTGAACAAGGTGTCACAAAACCAGATACTGGGTAGTGTGTGGTCATACCGAAGGAATATGCTAAAGTCTAAATATATTGAACTCAAGGTCAATATACAAGGCTAACGCTAGAGGAAACATGACAGTTCTAATTTGTCATTCAGACCTTTTGGGACCATGGTATCCAGATACCTGATCCAAAAGGTTTCTCTTTGTGTAATATATCTGGACATGTCTCTGTCAGATTGGCTAGTGATGGTCTCTAATACAGAGAATCTAAGCTGTGCAATGGAATGGTGTGCTGATATCCAATGACTGGCTAGTGGTGAACTAAGTGATTTGGTTCTAATTCTACTTTTGTGTTCCGTAATACGTGTCCTCAATGTCCTTTCTGTTTTTCCTACGTAATGTAAAGAACATGGACAGCGGATCACATAAATGACATTATGTGTGTTACAATTGGTGGTGAATATTAACTGAATTGATTTGCCTGACCAAGGATGTGTTATAGAGTTCCCAATGAGAACATTATTGCAATGAGAGCAATTATGGCATTTTTGCATGCCTTTGTGCGGTTCAAATTCAATCAAAGGTTTTCTAGTTAAGAGTTCTCGTAAATTGTTGGATCTTTTGTATGCGAAAATTGGAGGATCCTGAAAAAGATTCTTAAAATCAGGTTCAGATTGTAACAAATCCCATCTACGCAAAATGATTTTCTTGATTGTCAGTGATTGGGTGGAAAAGGTGGATACAAACACTTCCCTTTGGTGTTGTGTTTTTACTTTTTTCTCAAGTAGTAGTTCTCTGGGAATCTCATCTGCTCTTTTGGCGGATGCCTCCACTACAGTGTGAGGATAACCGCGTTCTAAAAAACTTTTCTTGGATTGCGTCAGTGCTGATATATACTCCTCATGATTGGATGAAATGCGCTTAATTCTCAAAAATTGAGAATAGGGAAGATGTTTCTTTAAAGTGTCAGGATGGAAACTGCTGAACAGTAGAGTATTGTTACGATCTGTGTTTTTTTTAAAACTACCACAAAGAGAGCACACCAATAGTGAATATTTGAATGAATACGAGGATACATCATTACTTTTGAATATTTTGAGTTCACTACGGCTGTTATTGTATAAACTTTTTAAAAGAGGCATTTTCGGAACTGTGACTAAAAATCCGATTTTACGAAAGAAGAAGATTTAAAATTACAATTCATTTGAATTCAAACGTGAAATACCTATGTGCTACCAATCAAAAGAGAAAATCAATTTTAGATTTTTTCTCTACCAGGACATTTAAAACATAGGAACACATGTCCTGCTTTTTTTTAATAAAATGCACCCTGCCTTATGGCCTTTAGGGCCTATCTTAGGGGTGACTTATATGTATTAAAACGGAAGGCTTAGGCCCTGGAAGTAGGTTTATTTTGCTAGGTTGAAATGGCAGTTTAAAACTGCACTACAGGCAGCAGTGGCAAGCCAGAGACACGTTTTAAAGTGCTAATCAATGAGTGCTGCATGTTCATGAGTAGAATTTACCAGTCCTGGGTATTATGTAGTGCCATATACTAATGACCTATAAGTAAATTAAATGTGCCAATCAGGTATAGGCCAATTTTACCATGTTTTAAGAAGAGAGCACAGGTACTTAAGCACTGGTTAGCAGTGGTAAAGTGTACAAAATTTAAAGTCATCAAAAACTAATTGAGAAAACAGGAGTGTTGAATGAAAAATGTTTGTGGGAGACCCTGCAGAGAGGGCCAGGTCCAACAGCTGGTGACTACATACATGCACACTCACAAACAATATGGAGTCATGCTACCCTACATCATACATACACACACTCAACATTGACTCAAGGATGTGAGAGTAGGGTCTGGGCATGACGTATGTGTAGAACATTTCTCGAGCAGGCCTGTAGGCATTGTGCTCATACCCATGTACAAATAAAAAGGCCTGTGTAGTTACTGATCTCTAAAAACACAGTATGCTGCCACCCCATTCCTTGTACATGTCGCGAGACGCAAACGATAGTCTTGTGTCCAGCCAAGGGTACATTTTTGGTGCCCCTCCATGATCTCAGAACCAGGATTTGTGTGTTCAGTGTTATTTTTGGGCCAAGGTCTGCAACATGAATGTAGAGTTTTTTGGGTGAGTTGGGGCCAAAATAAAAGTCAGGATACCAGATTCTCTTGTTGGGTCACTCAGGTCAGAAGTACAAGTCCTTTACTGTTAGATCTGGGGGTCTCTAGTTGGCAGGGTAGGTACCACTGTCCAAGTAGGGACCCTTGCTTCTAGTCAGGGAAAGGGGGATACACTGTTAAGATAACCCCTGCTCACCCTCTAGGTAGCTTGGCCTGAGCAGTCTAGGCTATCAAAGGCAATGTGTAAAGTATTTGTACCAACACTCACAGTAACACAGTGAAAACACCACAGATTTACTCCACACCAGTTTTAGAAAAATAATGTATCTTTACTAAAAAACTTCACAAGACCAAATACTACAGACAAGCCAACATATAATTCAAAAGGTTACTTAAAAGTTAGTTCAAGAGTTTGCAGAAAGTACTCCAGGATGTAAAAGTCAGTGTCTTGCACAATGCGACTCTCAATGCACAAAATGCGACACTTTCGTGCCCAACAGTACCTGTAGTTGCGATAAGGTTCCCAAAAGCTATAACAAGGAAGCTTGCAAAGGCGATGCGATACTCCTGAGATCCTGGGGAGGCTTTGCAGCAGCCCTGCTTCACGCAGCAGAGGTGGATGCGCCGGCTCCGATCTGTAAGGGGAGGATGCGATGACTTTGGCCTTCGTTGCGTAGGTTTCTTAGGGGGAAGCTTCACGCACAGGTTCGATGCGACACTCTTCGATGTGGTGCGATGCGTGGCGCAGCGTTGCCTTCCGGCGCCGCAACTCTCGATGTGCCACGGAACGGGACTCTGCGTCGACGCACGCAGCGACTGGAGACTTTCACGCACCGGCAGTGGTGCGGCTCGCAAACTGGTTCTGCGACAACCCTCGCAATGGCCGGAATCTTCACGCTTCGGGACGATGCTCGACGCACTCGGCGATGCGGGGACCCTGCGTGTTGCGATGGTGCCGCGATGAAATTTTCCTCGCACTCTCGTCTTGCGACACGCAATCGGATGATGCGTTGGGTACCAGTCACTCTTGTTCACGCTTCTGCTTCCCAGCTCCCAAACACAGCAAAATGACCTCCTGAGGCCCCAAGACTGGGCAAGCACTCCAAGGCAGGTCAGAACTCTCTCAGCAGAGTTCCAGGGGAGCTGGTGGTGAAGTCCTTTTGTTCCTGGGACTTCTTAACAGGGAGCCAGCTCTTCTCAGGCCCTTGGAGATCAGAATCAAAAGAAGGGGACACAGCAAAGTCCTTCCCTTCTCCTTGGCAGCAAAGCAAAACAGCAAGCAGGCAGTCTTCTCCTCTTCAGTCCTTTTCAGCTTTCTCCTTGGCAGAGGTTTCTTCTTAGTTCCAAAGTGATCTAAAATTTTAGGTGTCTGGGGTCCTCTTCTTATACCCCTCTAAGCCTTTGTCTCTCTTTGTTTCAGTGGGGGGATTCCCCTGCTCAAACCGGTTCCTGGGTGTGCTCTGCTCTGCTCTGGAGCACCTGGTTCCTTTCAGAGTGAGGGGCAGGGTCGTTAGACGCTCAGCAGGAGGTGGAGCCTTCTTTGTGCCAGCAGAGGCAGAGTCCTCAGCCTGGCCAGCAGGGGGTGGAGCCAGCTTTGTGTTGGCAGAGGCAGCCCTATTCAAACCCAGGGACTACTCCTCCCACCCATCTAAAGCAGATCTCCCTATTCACCCTGCTGCTGACTCATCCAGGCTCCTGGAGCCACCTAGCCCATCACATGACACCAGTCAGCCAACCAGCACACAGGCACACAGGAAGGTTAAACAGGAGAATAGCTACTTTCTAAAAAGTGCTATTCCCACACAGTGAATTTAAAAACCATCTTGCTAAAAAGATGTATAATTAAATTCTGAACACAGAGATACCAAACTTGGATTTTCTATCTTGCCTTTATGGGAAGATAGGCATGTAAACAGCCTTCCCCATTCTATCCTATGGGCAAGATAGCCTCTCAGCAGTGAAAAACGAAAATGGCTGTAATTCACTACCAGGGCATTTTACACACCTCAGTACATGCCCTACCTTTCAGATACACTGCACCCAGCCCAGGGGGGTACCTAGGGCCACCATAGGGATGCCTGACATGTACAAAAAGGGAAGGAAAAGGCCTGGTCAGTGGGTGCACTGGCCAGGTCGACATGGCAGTCCTGGACTGCACATAGGCACTGCAAGCAGGCCTAAGACATCATTTTAGCACTACTCCTGTGGGTGGCACAATCAGTGCTGCAGCCCACTAGTAGCATTTGAATCACTAGCCCTGGCACACTCAGTGCACTTTACTAGGGGCTAACAGGTGAAACAAATATACCAATCATGGATAACCAATCAATATAACAATTTATACAGAGAGCATATGCACTTTAGCACTGATCAGCAGTGGTAAAGTGCCCAGAGTCCTATTGCCAACAACCATGGGTCAGACAAAATAAAGGAGGAAGAAGCAAAAAGTTTGGGGATAACCCTGCAAAAAGGGCCGTTTCCAACATTTACCTTGTAGGGGGCCACTCTGTTCCAACAAACCCACAATTCATTATGAGAGTTAACTTCCAGTCAACAGGCAAGGAAATTAAGCAACCCATGGACCAGAGAATCCAACACAGGCAATGCATAGTAGGTGTAGCAATGTCTGTGGATCTCAGAGAGTGAGTTCACTTCAGTTGTCATCATTTAGGATAAAATCAAGGAGCAGGTAAGGCCAGACAGGAAGGCTCAGTATCAAGTGGTTCCTTACATATGCCAGCCAAAGGTAGGTCAAGGACAGATCCTTGTTGTAAATCTGATTTTACAGAGATTATTAATAGTGATCAGGCATGAGTCAAGAGGTAGGACGAATCAGAGCAGCAATCAGGTACAGAGTAGGATGGTGCCACAGTAAGCGTTATGGAGCTTTGAAAAACGTTCAGCCTTTTTATAAGGCATTTGTTGGCTCTTGTCAGTGAAACTGGAATGCCCCTGTGGATCCGGTAAAAAGTATTTTTGTTTAGCAGATTGCATGTCCTTCCATAATTGAACAAGTCAGGTGAGAAGCAGTACGGTGAACAACCTTGTGACTACCAGGCATAGGGAGAGATATAAGCTGGTGTGGTCTGAAATCTGTCAAAATTTGCAGAACAAAAAAGTTAAATCAATGCAAGCTCAACATTTATACATAGCTGCCATGTTTCCTAGGCCCATGTGTGATGTGTTGCTTCAGTCCAATTTTTTCTTTAATTTCTGATATTTGTAGTCCTGCTTCATAATGGAATAAGTAAGACAACACGTCCCAGAGTTAAAACAAAAAAACTGGACTGGAGAAGCACATCACATATAGAACTGGGAAATCTGTCAAGGATGCTTAAACTGCTTTCCCCAACAAATTGACTGCATCTCTCTCTGCAAAAAAGAAATCAGCAAAACACAGAGTATGAGTCCACCCACTTTACAGAAGAAAAGAGTAATATGCTATTAGGAGGTGATGCATTGCAAAAACTGTTCAGCCTCTACACGACATTTAAATACACTATGAGGATGACAACATGCATGTAAACTAAAGTTCCACCTTGCACACTGTTTTAGAAATATCAATGATTATGAGAACATTAAATACATGCACCATAAAAGAGTGCTTAGATTTTTGAATTAGCAAGAAAATGTATTGTGTTTCTAAAAATAACTAACAGTTGATTTTCGTAAAGGTTTTGGTCAAGCGAAACATTCTATGCATATGCTGATCAAACTGAATCTTTCGAAATACATTTTGTTATAATAATAAATAATAATACAGACATGAAACATTACTAAGATTACTTACAACTAATATGATTATGTGTTGAATTCAAATATTGGATGCTAGTACACTATTGAACTTTGAAAAGTTGGTGCAAATCTGCTATGCTTAAAGTTAGAAAGCTGCAACTTTCCAGATATGTTCCTTATACAAGAGGAGTCTTAAATTTAAAAAAAACAAAATTGAGTAATAATTGTATGCACATATGTTACATGTATGTGTTTCCAAGTAATATAGCAGCAGGCTTTATTTTCTATTTAACAAGCCTCTTATGAAAATCTATGACACTTACGCTGAATAGAGGATTGCATTAATGAATTATTTACTTATTCCCAATTAAAACATAGTTTAATTCTGTTATACTGCTTTTAATGTGAAATCAACTTGACTTCGTTTTTAGGTCTGCACTTTCTCATGAGGTCTCTGAAAAGTATATTATTCTAATTTCCACTCATGAAACACTTGCTCTTTCTCATGAGACATGCAGGGATTTAATAAATTATGTTTTAAATGTATTGGTACTCCTATGAGAACCGTACATTTGCCACAAGCACACGAGAAAGATCTAGCAATGAATAGCGTTTTGTGTTTTAACCGTGTGCCTGAGATAGACAGTCGTTTTCCATACATGCTATGGGAAAATACCTAAGTGTTGCCACTTTTGCACCAAATGAGCAGAAGATGACCTCATGGATGCTGGACGGTGGTGGTGTGATAATGGGAGTTACTTCCAGACTGATGAGCTATAATATCGAAATGCACCAAGGAGCATCGGCTTCTGACCGGCTTGCTCCCTGGCTCTCTGGCCTAACTTTCCCCTGCTATACTCCTGAGGCGGAAGCCGGGAGTCCACTGATTTTAAAATTGTATTTCGTGTGTCACCTATCCTTCATATATCTTGTTTTTAAAATTGTACTCACCCCCTGGCACAACCGGAACGGGCGACTGAAACGCCTAAACAGCGACTTCTTCGCTGCAACTAATACGAGGAAAACAAACAAATCTGACGCCATTGAAGGCGAGGAATCGAGGCCACGCCTAACATAGGCCACGCCCACCCCGCCCACCACGCCCCATTTTCCACCCATATTAAGATGTGCAATCACCGGACGCGCAGCGGACGGGCACAGCGGGCGCGCCGTCAGCGCGCCGAAGGCGCGCCAAAGGCAAGCCCGTCTGGGCCCGTCCGGGCCCAGACGGCCTCAGGCCTAGACACTATGCCCAATTTGCAGGAACATATCTCTTACACCCAAGAGACTCTGCGTGCCTGGAATCCTAAAAAACATCCCCAGTGCCAATACATCCTCAAGGAAGACGCCCCCTTCACAGGGTGTATCCTCTGTAACAAACCAGAGGAAACGGAACGCCACCAAGGACTTCGGCTTGGCCTTCTGAATTGCAGATCCCTAGTAAAACACGCCCACGAAACCTACATCCTTGTCCAAGATTTGATGCTAGACATATTGTTTCTGACTGAAACATGGTTGACCCCGCACAGTGACTTCGACACGGTCAATGCAACACCCCCCGGCTACCAAATCTGCTGCCTGAACAGACCAGTAGGTAGAGATGGCGGACTAGCCATACTCTACAAAGACCATCTTAAATGCAGAATCGAATGTGGTACCGTCAAAGACTGTGAAAACTGCAATTTCACTATCCACATTTCCCCATCAACCTCCATCTCGGGACTGTTAGTGTACCGTACGCCAGGCGCACTAGGAGAATTCACTAGCACTCTAATGGACTACATCTCGCTTAAGACCATATCAGTCTCGAACTTTCTCCTCTTAGGGGACTTTAATATGCACTTCCTGAACTCTGCGGACAACGCAGCAGCCAACTTACTAGCTGATCTCACCACAGCCGATCTCCATTTGCGTAACTCTAACGCCACCCATGTCAAAGGACAACTCCTGGACCCTATCTTCACCAACATCAAGAACCTAAACGCCCAGGACCCCACCCCTTTACCTTGGACAGACCATATGTTGATCCCAATACACTGGTCACTCAAAACAACGCCAGCACCCAGACAGAAAACTAGGATACGAACTAGACGATGGCATAAGTTAGTTCCTGAGGAATGGGAAGCGAAACTACGTGAAACTGCTTGCCCTCTATCCACGGACACAAACACCGCGGATAGAGAATTCAACGATTGGCTAGCCCATCCCCTAGACAATCTGATCCCACTTACTGGTTCGCTAAAACATGTCAAAAGAATCAACCCCGCTCCCTGGTACACTCCCTCCCTCAACGCCCTGAAGAAAGAATGTAAAAAGTTAGAACGCACTTGGAGGAAAAACAAGTCAATAGCTGAGAAAAGTGCTTATCAATCCTCCATGAAAGCGTACAAGCGAGCCCTACACGATGCTAAAAGCACCTTCTATGAGGAAAAAATAAAAAGCTCCTCCTGCTCAGCCAAGGAAACTTTTTCCATCCTCAAAGAGCTCCTCCATGTCCCTGCCCCCCCGCAAGAACCCATGGACCCCAAAGCAGCGGAGGAGAAATGCGTCAAGTTGGCCACCTTCTTTGACGAAAAAATCAAAAAAATCCTCGCCTCACTCCCTGCTGCTAACCCGAACCCCATAGAAAGAGCGAAGGAGCTGCCGCCCTCTCCCGACAAACCATATTTAGCGTCATTTGGCCCAGTCACAGAAGGGGAAGTAATGGCTACACTCAGAGCAACCAAGAGCGGAGCCCCTAGCGACCCAGTTCCCATAAGGTTCGTTAAAAACATCTCGCAGACTATAGCCTCCCAATTGACAGCTCTCATTAACATCTCGTTGACACAGGGAGAGGTCCCTGCAAACTGGAAGGAGGCTGTTGTAAAAGGGCTTCTCAAAAAACCATCCCTAGACCAGGCAGATCTCTCCAACTATAGACCTATCTCACTCCTCCCTTGGATAGGTAAGGTTGCCGAAAGACTTGTGAACAAAAAACTGTCACACTTCCTGGAGTCTAATCAACTCCTCAATAAATCACAGACAGGCTTCAGACCAGGTCAGGGAACGGACACTGCTCTCCTTGCGGCAGTAGAAAAGACCAGGGAAATCATCGATACAGGAGGATCAGTGGCAGTGGTCCTCCTAGACCTGAGCGCGGCCTTCGATACGGTCAGCCACCAGGTCTTAACCCAACGTCTCGACAACATCGGGGTAAAAGACAGGGCGCTGAAATGGCTCGCGTCTTTCCTGTCTCAACGCTCCTTTCAAGTATGGGAAGGTGAAAGCAGATCCCCCTCCATCCCCCTCCAGTGCGGTGTGCCACAGGGCTCATCCCTGAGCCCCACGCTGTTCAACGTGTATATGGCCCCACTGGAGGAGCTGGTCTCTCCCTTCGGTGTCACCATCGTCAGCTACGCCGACGATACTCAACTGGTGGTGACGCTTTCCCACCCCAAGCTTAAGCCCTCCAACCTCCACGATTGCCTCTCCAACGTACATCAGTGGATGAGTGACTCTGCCCTGAAATTAAACGGCTCCAAAACGGAGATCCTGCTCCTAGGGCAAAAAACCACGAACCTTCCCCCGAACTTCTGGCCCGCCTGTATGGGTGAACCCCCCACCCCCAAGACGGAGGTCAAGAGTCTCGGGGTGTGGCTGGAGACCGACCTCACCTTCAGGACCCAGGCAAGAAAGACGGCCGGCACATGCTACGGTCTACTCAGATCGTGCAGGAAGGTAATCCCTCTACTGCCTTTCCAGTCGCGTCTCCTGCTAATCCAAGGCCTAATTTTATCCAGGCTGGATTACAGCAACGCCATTTACCTGGGAGCTCCAGAATCTACTCTCCAAACCCTGCAAAAAGCCCAAAATGCCGCAGCCCGTCTCCTAACAAACACCCCGGTCAGAACATCTGCTAAGCCCGCATTGAGGAAGCTGCATTGGCTCCCCATCAGGGAAAGGGTAACCTTCAAAGCCCTCTGTCTGGCCCACAAGGTACTTCATAACATCGGCCCCCCGATCCTAAACAACTGGATCACACCATACAGACCCACGAGAGCGCTTCGTTCCGAACACGGAAACCTCATCACCATCCCCAAGGTTAAGAAGGCCCGTATAGGTGGCCGTCGCTTCTCGGTCAACACGGGAAAAAAATGGAACGCACTCCCCCTGAGCCTCAGAGCAGAACCAAACCTCCTGCGGTTCAGGAAATCGCTTAAAACCTTACTCTTCCCCTGAGCCAGTCTCACTCCTGACCATCCCCCCCTGTGAGTAAGAGGTTCAGCGCTGGGATACCCTATGGGTGACTACGCGCTCTAGAAAAACCATAAATAAATAAATAAATAAATAAATAAATTTTGAGCTGGTTGGCTTAGTGGCTGACTCACTTGAGACTGTTGAGAATTTATGGACTCTTTGAGGTTTGTGTCTCTGAAAAGACACAAACCTACTGTCTAGCGGACTTCTTCAGGACTCCTGGCCGAACCATATCCCAGAATGTCTTTTCCAGATTCTTTTTCAACTTGCCGAACTAAAGATTCTTGCTTGATCTATTGATTACTAGGGATTTTGAGAACTTCACTTTAGACTCTGTATTAATATGAAGTGTCACACTACATCTGTAATTGGCTTATTTGAATTCATCCACTAATGTCTTAATGAGTGTCCAAGGCATTGTGGTAGAGATAATACGTGTCTAAATGTTTATCAGAAATAGTCATAAATTGTTTACAGAACATCATGTTCTGTTATTATTGCTTTGTATTGCAGCTGTAGAGCTATTAATCTGTGTGATCTTGAATTTCTTTAGGAGAGTCAAACTTCCTGTTGCCATTCTGTATATTTACAGTATGGTACTTAGAGTAATCTATTCGGATCTGATTACAAATGTATAAGTTGGTTACTAATTCCTGGTCCTCTTAAGGTAGCCATCATTGACACCCTAGAGTGCTTCACCCCTCAAAGTGATGAGCAAGATCTATCGGAGGACCAAGTGAAGGGGAGTAAATTAAATAGTTAAAAATATATGTTGGTCTTTAGGCTCAGTGCGAGTAGAGAGGCAATGAATGTGAGCCTATAATAGTTACGTGGGTCCATGGCCAAGGAAACAAGCAGGGCCAAAGCACCTTTAATCTCTCCTTAAACAACAGTCCTCAGTTTTGAGTTAGTAATTGCCCTCAATACATTTTGATCGCAGGCAAATGGCATTTATATTTAGATATCAACCTTTTGTAAACAGCGTAGGCAGTTATCAAGCAAGGCGCTAATATGTTTAAAATTCACTCCAGGTCCCTGATTTAACTTCATTTACTGAGCAGTAAGTGCACTTAAACCTGAGTATGCCCCTTTGATATTGTATATGTTCTGTCTCACAGAGCAAATGCTCGCACGTTGTATATTCCCTGATCAGGGCATTTCTAATACTATAGCAAACATTTTCACAGAGCAAGTTAGTAAAAAGAAGAAAATAACCCTTAAGGAAAATAATTCTCCGGCGACATAAGAGTAAACTAATCCCCTTTGTGATCCGCTGGGATCATGCATATTAAAGGCACATTTCCAAGCTCTGGGCTTCCCATGCTTGAGAGCTAACACCATAAAAAACAGCCACCGGGGTCTTAGGATTCTCACATGTTCGAGTCAATGAGAATTCTACAAGGGTGGAAAACAGATATTTCACTTAGAAAGCATGGGATATCTTCGACATTTCTCACACTTTCACAGATGATGTTGAGGAATGTAAATAAATCTCATTGCTAATTTCTGCTCTTCTGGGACGAGGATGCTTGGCTTCTTTGTGACGCAGAGAGAATAAACATGCCACTAGCATGTTTGACTCACTAGATTTCACAAAATGCTGCATTCTTTATGCATCGGACTGGTCATCAAACAGGTACAAGGGTATGGCAATTCATTAATGGAGCGTCTACAATTTTTATTTTCAGACGTGGAGGATGAATTTGCAGATGCTTGCTTAAGGATGCCTGAAAAGGTGAGCTTTTTAGGTGCCTGCGGATTAATGGTCTAGGAGCAGCACTGTGATTATTAAAGTGTTTTTTGTACCAGTACTGACAGAAAAAAAGAATGCTCCCTTCAACTTTGTTATTTGTTTAGGGAAGCTAAATATCATGCAAATAATTGCAGCACTGAGAATTAGGGAAAACCACTGATAATTAGACCTCTATTCTGTGAAATATTAGCTTTGAAATCACTTGCAATCATTGGAGGTCGTCGTTGTGTAGTTATTGTTAGGTCAGTGTTTCTATAGCAAGAGCGTTTTTTGTTTCACAAATAAATTTAAGGCTTTTTGATAAATCTTCAAGAATTTTTTTCAAAAAAAGTTTATCCACCACAACTTTTTCCTGGAAAGTTTTGAGGTCATCCATCAAGCAAGGGCCGAGAAGAGGGGGCTGTCAATTTTCCTTTGTAATTCCCATAGCAAATTTCAGGAATCGATACATTAAAATAACACTGAACCGATTTACACCCAAATCTGGCAGAAAGTCAGAACTTCAGTCAGAAAGCATGCTTTTCATTATTTGATTTAAATTTGTTCAGTCGTTTTGAGAAATTCATAGTTCAAGAGGGGCTTGGGAAAGATTTGAAAGTGTTAACAAAAAATGTATCTGGACTGCTGGTCCAGCGGGTGTCCCGCGGTGCCGTAAATTTCAAAAGAAAAGGGTTTCTGATTGGCTGTGAGAAAGATTTCTACTGCTGCTCTGCTTAGTCCAGGAAGATCTAATTGGCTGGCAATAGCTGAAAAACAATTTTGTGGTTGCCATAACAGGATACGGGTACTCGATCCCCATTTCCTGAACAAATTAAAACCAAATATATAGGGTGTAGGTAGGGACCCCTGAACTCTGACACTCATAGAGAAGACCCAGAGGGACTTCCCCCCACCCCAGGGGCCAAAGTGATAAATGTTTATTTTCTTGCACTATGGGTACCACAGTACTCTTGCAGGGCCCAGTGTACTCTTTCGATGAGTTACTGTAGTACTCCTGTGGCAGCCCTACCAAAGGGCCATGCAAGCTTCATTTAATAAAGCATGCAAGCTTCATTTAATGAAGCTTGCACATTCCCATGTTACCATGGATGTAATGCATGACTGTGGTACTGTAGGATGCACAGCTATACAGTGAAAAGCATAAATAAATACATGGGACATAATAGGAAGTGGGCGTCTGGGTTAAGTAATATACTGTGCTGCAAATCACATGTTTTTGTCTTTTTTGCCTGTTCTCAAAAAATAATTTATTAACCAACCACATTTGAGAAAAAATTCAAATATTGTTAACAGTATATTTGATTTTCTGAATCATGATTTAAATGTACAGGTACCCTCTTCAAGTTCACTGAGATATGTTTTATAAAGGCTTGTGTAAAAAACCACTGAATGGTTTATACCAAAGTAATCAAAGAATGCTTTCTAAGTAAAGTTCAAATTTCATGCCAGGTTTGGCATAAATTCATTCTGCGGTTTTCACTGCAGGCGAAATAAAATCTTCTATGAGAGCAAAACTGGGGAAAAGCAACTTTTTTCTCCCCCCAATTTTTTATCTGCACATATCTTCATCAAAATTGACATGCAGACTTTAAACCAAGCGATTGCAAATTTTGGTGCAGATCACGCACAGGACCAAACTTTATAGACAAATCAGAAAATGCCTATTCACTCACACACACACACATATGTGCACACATTTAGATATTGGACGATGCAGGCACTAGTAAAAAATAGAGGATGCCCCTTATGACAAGTGAGTAGTACTCCTGTTCCATTTAGAGGTGTGGAACCCCAGGATATCTGCTGATGGAGCCTCAGTCAGATCCACTGGTTGAAATCCTTAATTCAACATATTGTCTCGACAGACTCACTTAGTCACAGAGGTGGTAGCCCTGCTTTATTTACTCTGGAGCTACCTTTGCTGATTTTTCACTCCCAAAAGTTGGGAAACATTGTTAATTTTTTCCTACCTGGTACAGTACATGGCATTCCCAGACTGGATAAAAAGGTGGAGAACTTAATAGCAGAAGCTCCACACTAAGTAAAGCAGTTTGACTGACGCCATGCGAGCTGGTGGTTGTGTGTGTCACACAGGGTGTTTGCAAAACCAGCCTGTTGCTCTACCATCGGATATACATTGCTTCCCACTCTACTAAAGGAGGTGAGGAAACTGAGAGTTTGGCATGTGGTTCATCTACCATTTTCATTGGTAAATGACCCATTGACACCAATCTTAAACTGTGGACCTTACTCTCTCTTATTACTCAATCACTGGTGGGTATGATGCTTAACTGGAGTATTTTGTACCGTCCTCTCGAAAAAAGGAGAACCTAATGCATAGCTATTCACAAGAGAAATTGTAGATATATTATAGCAATACCAGATCGACACACAGAAAACCTCACAGCTCTTGCATTCCACATCATTCTAGATTGATTCAATGTTATTCAAAATACCATTCGGAATATTACAGCTAAAGCGATTCAGAAGAATAAGCTTATTTTAGTTATACCTAATTTTAAAGCATGAACTGACACCAAGAAAGATTGTGAAAGACCACCTTTAACCCCTTCAGTGCCCGCCCCTTTCCCCACCCTGTGCCGGCCGTTGCATTAGCGGGCGGGGTTTATGACGAGCTGGACTCGTCATGGGCACAGCGCCACCGCGGCCCATGACGAGTCCAGCTCGTCATGGGCACTGAAGAGGTTAAAGAATCTTAGATGAAAAACATTATTATGAATAGTCGTACATCATTTACCATACATGGCTGAAGAAAATGCTATTGTAACAAGAGAAGTAAGATATCTGTTTTTCCTAAATATCTTTTTTAAATGACTACATATTTTTCATATGAATATTTAATTTCACGATCATATTTGGAAAATATGCAGCTTTGTTTATGAACAATGATAAACATGGCAACCTTCAAAATTAGCAGTTTTGTTATTGGTTGCCATGAGACGTCAAACAAATACAATTGTTTATCTATTTGTTAACATAGATTTCGTTGGAAGTTGCATTCATTCACAGAGACTTTAACGTACTTCTGACCAAAAAACAGGAAAGGGCTGTATTTGGATCATGGTCGTAATGGAAAATCATCCGAACTTAAGTAGGACTGGTCTACCATACTTACCCTAGGGTGGTTAAATTGCAACCAGGATATTTTCATTTGAGTTTAGCATTTAAGTGGAGTATTTTCCATTACAGGTAGTGCTCAAATTAAAAGTTCAAAAACATCTTGCACTAGTAACCTAAATCCTGGAATATTCAAATTCATCTTCAATTTGTTTTAAATAATAAAAGACCGATCTGTATAGCTGTCACCAGACACGAATATTCTGCTGATCATTTTATCATATCGCTGATTCTAAACCCAACCAGATACATTTAATCATATGTTCCCATGACTACTGTAGGGTTGTTTCATGCCCATTAGAAGAATAAAAGTTGACACTTAATAAATGAGGATGCTTTTTCATGCTCACTGTTTTCTTGATTTCTCCCTGTGATCCATTGTGTAGGGATGTATGTTGTCTTGTTATCCAGTAAATAACATAGTCAGGACGATCAGCCGAGGCACGTTTGCTACAAATATATGAATAGCTTCCGACATTAGGTTTGAATTACTCTTCCTCCTAATAAGGAGACCCTGACAGCAAAGGATGCTTAAAAAACAATATCTAAACTGTTTCAATCAAACAGGGGCTTAAAATACATCTTGGACTAAAAAACACGACGGTCACTATTACATATCCACGGTGAAAAGTAATGGAGTACTCGGTGCAAGCACCTTTTTATTAAACCAGATTTGTGAAAGTGGTAATGTGTGAAAAGACTATTTGTTCATACTTATTGAGCTGCATTTTGTCTTATAAGGGTTGTTTTTTATGTGTTTTAGTGTTGCATTTTTTCATTATGTTGTGTTGCTTCATTATGGTTTTATTTGCTATTCTGTTTTGACCGTTGTTTTGTTCTGTTGTGCCATTATCTAGTTGTTGAATTGTTATCGTTCTTTGTGTTATGTTATTGTGTTGTGTTTAGTTAGGCTTTGTAAATACTTTAAAAATGTCACCAAAAGCTGCTATAATTCCTGCCCAAAACAGCACATCCTTTTTGGCAAGGTAAAAAAAGACACTTAACGTAATCTGATGGTGGCCAAATACTGATTCTGCACCTTTTTAACTGCTTGGGCCACCAGTCAGTCCTAAACTCTGGTAAGAATGTGTGTCCTAAATTAGCACTTCCAGTGCTCACTTTATGTGATAGAGTTCGTAGACCACGTTGTTCGACTGTGAAGAAAGTGCACATTGTGGAGACCCCGACACTTGACTAGAATTTGATACTGCCTGTAAGTGCCACAACACATCCATCATGCCTCTCTGTGTTTCAGTTCCATGTTCTTTTATAGAATTCAACAAACTAAATATATAAGAATTTTGAAAAATTCAAAACACAATTAGTGAAGCAGTGAGACAGATGAATAGGCATCCCAAATATTTCCTGCTTTCCACAAAGTCCTTAGTGCTGGTGAGTGTTCACACAGTGATAATTAATGGAGACATAATGTAGTGTATACACGAATAAAATGAGCAAAGGAACCCAAGGAGTAGATAATTGATGTTCCTTAATGTCCATTCCATTATTGGTCCATCAATGGATTCAGCCATATAGGTACCATATACCCTTTGTGTTGATGATGTTTCAACCCTAACCTTGTTATGGTTCATCATCAGGACTGCTAAAAATTCTTAGAAAGCAGCAAGCCCCTTTTAGTATCATGGCAGGCCTCAGGGAATGGGGGCTAGGACCCCATTCCCTGTGGGCCTGCCATGATACTAAAAGGGGCTTGCTACTCAGTAATTGACTTGGGAAGGGGGCTCTCACTCTTCCTCGTCATTGCAATGTACCTGGTCCTAAGGGATGGGGTCACTGAGGCCTCACTGAGGCACAGAGATCGTGGCTATATGACCCTCCCCTTTTAATAATACGGTGGGAACTGGTGGATGAAGTCCCGAGGCTGTAATCGGCTCAGGAAAAGGGGGCCCATGCAGGCCCTATCTCCTTGTTTTATTTAAATAAACAAATATGGTTTGACCCCTGGCCCCTGACCCACCCCAGCAGTCATATTAATGAAAATAAATGGATATTGTTTGTTTGTTTTACTGCAATTCAGTGGGAGAACTGCAGTATCACAGACACATTTTTTTAAAATTATGGCCCCCATGGTGGGGATCCCAGGGGGTCAAGAAGGCTTGGGGAAGGTGGCTACACACCCACCCTCCAATTATTAATTGTATTTGGCCCCAGGGGATGGGGTCTGAGGTGGCAATTAAGGGTCAGGGAGGAAGCTGTATGTCCCCCTCAGCTTAATATATATGTTTGGCCCCAGTGGATAGGGTTCCTGGGGCCCGAATACCAATCCTACGCTGCACATGTTGAAGGTTGTGGAGTTGGTAACCTGCTGGGGATTTGGCCACAGGGTCTAGCAGCAGGCCAAGTCCGTGATCAACCCCCTGCTGTGCACAGTTTGGGGTCGGCTGCCTGTAGGGCGTTTGAAGCTGGGCCTAGCTGCAATACAGGCCCTGGGGCTAACCCCACAACATGCGTGAAAAGAAGTCATGCACAGCGTGGGATTGACTGCCTGCAGGAGTGTTGGCTGCCGTCAGGTGCGTTGGTCACTGAGTCTGACCGCAGGCTAGTCTCTGTTGCCAACCCCCTGCTGTGCATGGTTGAAGGCTATGCATGGTGGAGGGTCAGCTTTACACATAGTAATAAAATATTACTTTACATTTTAAAAACCCTAGAAATTCACTTGAAACATTAAAGGTTAAAGGAGCGTTATAGTTAGGAGTGAAAAAAAGATCTGTTTTCGTTTAAAAACAAAACCTTAGAAATTTTCTGAAAAAACAAAGGTTAAAGTAATGTTATAGTGAGGTGAATATGTCAGTGACAATGTTAACATTTTATACTAAAAAAACACAGAAATTCACCAGTTATAATTTGCAGAGCTTACTATAACTTTCGCGCTGCCGTGCACTGCTTATGACTTCATATATTACATCACTCATGACAAGGTCTATGACATCATGTACAACACCACTGATGAAACTCAAATGACATCATTGATGACGCCACCAATGACATCACTGATGACATCATACAAACTTCCTTTACATACATTACTCTATAAACTAGTTGGAGGTCTGAGTGTAAGTACAATTTATCTCGAAATAATATGAAGCCTCATTAATACTATCACAGACACAACTTCCTTAGGTGAAGTACGCATGTGTTATGTGACCCCATACCATACACTTCATGGGTAGCCTAGTTCACATTAACAATCAATCACAGATTTATGGTAAACCATTATTGCACACTGTGTATAATATTTACACAACTCTTCAGAGAATGCCAATTTCCTCAAGATACTCAACATATGTTCCAAAGTTAATGCCCCACTATGGACAGCTTTCATCTGTATCAAGCCCCTCACAGTCACCAAACCTACATTTAGAAATGAAGTTGACGTGAGCAGAAAAGTGGGTACTTTAAACCATGTTTACTCTATAGACAAAATTTACTTTATGCCACCCTGCTTGTAGACAGTGAAACTCTCATGAGAAATACACCACAGAGCAGTGAAATGTATTTACTTAGAACAGTGTACACTCAAAGCAACATTTTTCAAAAAAGACACTATGGGGCCTATTAGTATGGCGGGCGGAGGCACCACCGCAGTGCTGGCGGAAAATGCTTTTTTCCGCACGCCAGCAGCGGTCCTCACGGCCGCCATTTTAGAATGGCCAAACATAGCCCATTTCCTGTCAGCCGCGGTGCGACGCAAACCGCCATCAAAGTGCACCCGCCACCGCGGCGGTGTGAGCCAATGGAGACTCACCGCCGTGCGGAATGACGTCCCGTCCGCTGTACAAATCAGGATGCCCCAAACAGCCAGTCGCACCGCAGTGGAGAAACCGCCCAACCAGGGACTGCGGAAGCACGACAGCGGAGCACGAAACCAGAGTCCCAGTCCCTTCCACCCGGTCCCGACTGCAATGGATCCAGCTCTACACGTCTTCCCAGTGCCGTACCTGATATACTACCAGCATTCATGCAACGTCGTGGACGCCGCCGCAGGTACGCAAACACACAACCACAACACACAACTCCAGGGCTGATATTGGGTTCCTATCCACACAAGACACCATGATGGGGACAGGAACACATCCACACGTGTACCCACACATGTCTTACCTGTCACAAAATCATATCTCCGCATCCAGGTCACCCACCATCCGCGATCTTGATGCAATGTACCAATCACGTCAGCGCAGCGGTGAAGACGCGGGAAAATATGCGCACAAAGCAGAAAGCAGGCCCAGCGCCAGGCATGGGCAGTGCACAAAGTTCATAGGGGCAACCCTCCACACGCTAGGGCCCCCCCATGAAGGGATATGCCATGTGCCTCTCCTGTGCTACTGCATGTACAACAACCACCTAGCTGAACCCACACCCTGCACCACACACCAAAAAACTAGGGAGAAAGCCTCACCAGGTGGGCTGCAGAGGAAGACACAGCACATAAACACAGGGCCAGGGCAACCCTCACACCACACCTACAGCACACTCATGGCAACAAAACTGAGTCCAAGCACAAAATGAGCACACAAACATCACAGGAACAATCACTCAACTGGACACACAGCATGTCAAGTCACACAGACACACCCCACACCGACACACAGCCACATACTCAGACCAGATGTCAGCAGCAATGGAGGACAACAAATAGGAAAGCTAAAGTGAGGTGCACACCAATGGAAGGCCAAGGAGACAACCACTAAGCATGTGTACATTACATGCAAGATAAGGAACATATAACAACACCCTTAGCCCATCAAATCACACATGGCTGGTACAGTGAGTGAAATAAAACCAGTCACCTCTGTGCAACAACTCAGGGAGACAGCAAGGCAAACCATGTATTGGCACAGGAATGAAATAAAGTCTCTGAAGTCAAACAGTGAACAGCCACACATCTGCATCCAACTACTTGACAGGTGTGTGTCAGCAGCACAACACACAGGGCCAATTGTTACACTCCATGACTGTCAAACACAAGTAGGATCCTTCACACTTACCCCCAACTTACACCAGCAGCACACAAAACCAGTATCCAACACACAGAAGTATGCCAATAATGCCCAGTCAATACACTGACAAACAATCACACTCCCGGGGGGGCATCCACAAACATCAGACACACACACTCAGGGATGCCTGAACCAATGCTGGCACCAAAACAACTGCCAAACACCAAACTCAATAACAACATACAGAGGAGTACAACAAGACCAGACCTGACCGGTGCAGCAAAACTGTAGAAAAGCAATGGGAGCACATATACAACATCATCACTCAGCAACAATGCACAGACAGCATACCCCAACCCAAACAAGAAGTGCATCATCTCAAAACAATAATAGCCACAAACTTGGACCAATGGGCCTACAGAGAAACACAGACAGACATACCACGCCACCCATCAAGTCAACATGGTGACATAGTGTACCACATGCATGCACATGCCCCATCCTGACAAATGACAGCTCACATATAAGAGGAGAAAACCCCAAGGATGTACCCAAAACAAGCCCAGGAACCAGAATAGCCCTAAGTGCATGTGACAGACACACAAGTAATGCACACTACACTGGAAACACACATCTGAATGAATCACAACACACTAACAAAACACACACAGTGACATGCAAATAGAACATCACACACAGAGCATCTGTCAGCTGCAAAAGACAACACAGGCCAAACACTGCACGCATCCACATCAAACACACAACAGATGCACATGCCAATACATCACATTGCAAACACAGCAGGACATCAGGGGATGCACACCAGGCAAGGATAAGGCAACATGCACTCACAGCACTGCATGCACGACAAGCAGTGTGTGCACACCAAACATACCAGTCACACACAGATATGTGGCCAGTCCAAGGTGCAGAGTATGTCCATGAGATGCTGCACAGGGAATAGTTAACACAGCAAGGAGCAACAAGGCCAGTGGCCAGTCCAAGGTGCAGAGTAAGTACATGAGATCCTGCACAGGGAATAGTTGGCACAGCAAGGAGCAACAAGGCCAGTGGCCAGTCCAAAGTGCGGAGTATGTCCATGAGATCCTGCACAGGGAAGGGTAAACAGAAGTGAACATCAAGGCCAGTGGCCAGTCCAAGGTGCAGAGTAAGTACATGAGATCCTGCACAGGGAATAGTTAACAAAGCAAGGAAAAACCAAGGCCAGTGGGCAGCACAAAGTGCAGAAGAGGTACATGAGATCCTGCAAAGGTAAGGGGCAAACAGCAGTAACCATCAAGGCCAATGGGCAGCACAAAGTGCAGAAGAGGTACATGAGATCCTGTTCAGGCAAGGGGCAAACAGCAGTGAACATCAAGGCCAGTGGGCAGCACAAAGTGCAGAAGAGGTGCATTAGATCCTGCACAGGCAAGGGGCAAACAGCAGTGAACATCAAGGCCAGTGGGCATCATAAAGTGCAGAAGAGGTACATGAGATCCTGCACAGGGAATGTGGGGAACTGTACCCTGCCATGGTCAAAAACACAGTCATGGGGGTAACAATGGGCAGTACAGGCACTGCTGTGGGGGATACAGGTGTTTGAGGAGGACTTCCACTCAGACTTGGCTGTCGGTCAGACTGGGAGGTGGCTGTGTGTGAAGGACAGTTGTAGGACTGGACCGGGGAGAGAAAGGCCCAGCTAAGGTAGAGCCATCAGTGGCTTGGGAAGCCGGAGGGCTGCTTGGACCAGGTGGGGTGGTGGCAAATGGAGGTGGAATCATGCTGCCATGAGACACAGTGTGCGAGGGAGATTGTGGAGGGGTGCCTTTCCACTTCTTGGGGTTTCTAAATGGCTTCCCTGTCTTGGGATTAGTGCCAAGTGGTGCGGACACAATAGGCACACTCACCACTAAAGCTGCATCAGGTGCAGACGGTGGCCCTCCCTCTGGGGACATGCTGGATCCAGCGGTACGCTTGGCCTGGCCTTGCCTTTGCCCCTCCATCCCCTGTTTACATGGTGTTCCCCCCTACAGTGCCCTCCTTTCCCTGTTTCACAGAACTCTGGATGGGAGTTGAGGCTGTGGGTGAATCGGCCTTGGAGCTTTTTTTATGTGTACTCTTAGCAGGCACCAGCTTCTCAGCGGGCACGGAAACTGTCTACTTGTCTTTGCGAGACACTTTTGGGATAGGAGAGTCTTTGACTGGGGTGCCTCTGAGGCATGTGAGCCTGCGGCCTGCTTCTTGGCTTGATGGACCTTGGTGTCGCCTGACGGGCTTTTGCCTTGGCGATCTGGGGTGGCTTTAGTTTTCTTTAGGGATGGTGTCTGTGCCCTGGACCGCTTGGGCTGCTGCTGTGTGCTGCGTGTGCTTTATCTTGCCCTTGAGGTCTGTGGTGTGTGGTCACTATCATCAGATGTAGCCACTGGCAGGGGGGTGGCCAAAGGGACTGGAGCCGGACTCTGAGACTGTGCCAGCTGAATGGCTGCCGTGACTATGGATGACAAAGACTGGACAGTCCGGTGTAGTCCACCCACGTCTGAATGAATGCCCTCCATGAAAGCAACAACCTGTGCCAATTTTTTGTCGTGGTCTAGGAAGGCGTTGATGAGAGTTGTCTGTCCCACACACAGCTGGCGCAAAAGGTCCACAGACTCAGCACTGATGGCAGCAGTGGAGATAGGGGCAGGGGGAACAGTGCCTGGGGTGAAGGACACTCTTCCTTTCTTACTTGTGCGAACAAGGGCAGCACTAGTGGAAGTAGATGGGAGGGTGGGCACTGGACGCTGTGTGGTGGAAGAGGAGGCAGAGTTCCCGCTCCCAGTGTCCGCCAACATAGATGCGTCTCTGACTGTGATTCCTCTAGCAGACTCCTGTCCCCCTCCGAGGCGCAAGTCACATCTGTGTCACTATGCTCGTGTGTAGCAGTCATGCTTGATGCCTCCCCACTGGTGTCCGTCCCCTGTCCTTCCATGCCCACGGGAGATGCTGCAAGAGATAGATACGTAGGGTAAGTTCAGTGGCATCAACACAAACATCATATGCAAGCAATGCACCAAACAAGATGATGATATCCCCATGTTGCACACCACCCTGTGCAGTAACAATGTGCAACCTCAATTCAAAACTCGAATTTTGCATGTCATCATTCTAACATGGCATAAGTGAGCCATGGGATGACCACACAGCCAAACAGCCTTCCTGTGGTTCATTTAACAAGACACTCAAATGATTCTGAGCACACCTAGGGCCCTGAGGGGGTCAAAGATGTACCTCAAAACATGTTGCCACTGTCACATCTGGAGGGAGCAGAAGGGGACAACACAGATACAGACTCCAACATAACAGTCCACAATGGTCATGAGCTCATGCCTTCCAACAGGTCATTCTTTGGGGCACAACTCCAGTTGCACATTGGTGTCAGACGTCTACTCCTCACAATTCTGATGTCAGGCAATGCACACATTGAGGAATGCACACTCAGATGATGCACACTGCCATTCCCTTCCATGGGATGTCCCTGACTGCCCCAATGCAGACGATGCTAGAATCCCATGACTCAGAATGGAATGTCAAGGCCCATTACTCCAATGACATGAGAAAGTACATGTAGGGAAAATGCATTAAAGCTGCACCCAACACAGAGGCCACTTACAAGCCACGTATCACACTATCAACATCACAGAGGCCAGCGCTTGCCCAGGCTGTGAACACATGCAGCCACTCACAACCAAAGTAACCCTTCCCAGAATACTCACGCCCAGCTTGCTGCTGATGCTCCTTCAAACGTGCATCCAGCTCAGGCTGTGTCACAGCTAAGATGCAGGCCATTAGTGGTGTCCTGCCAGCCTGAGGGAGCAGCCCGAGTGTCATCTCTGCCACGTTCTTGCTCAGCCGGCAGATGTCATCCTACCTCTTGTGACAGTGTGTGCGCCGTCGGTTGGAGACACCCAGAGGCCGCACCTTGCATGCAATGGCCCTCCACACGGCCTTACACTGGTGGACTTTGAGCTACAGGCATGGGAGACAAGAGGGTGAAAACATCAGTGAAACAGTGTAATGTACCACTACCTCCAAGTACAGGAGCATGATACTGACTCATCCCAACTTCACAGATATGTCTAGCAGAGACAATAATGCATCTCACATGGTACATCAGCATGGGAGAATCATACATAAATGCATGCAGGTATGAGGGTGGACACAGTACCTGCCCATTTCATACCCATGCAGGATGCCAGCACAGAAAACTATGTGTAGGCGACCACAACTACTGTCCATTTTTTGGGTGACCTAGACATACATTACATCTCAATATATGTTCGTGGGAAGACTCACAGTGTCCAACACTGCGCAGCCCTCAATGTCCTTGCCCTGTGAATGGCTCACTGTGTCATGGAGGCCACATTGAGGGACATGATCTTACAAACCCACACCCTTCTCACAAGGCCTGTCATGTGCAATCTACAGGGCTGAGATGGTTCATTGATGGAGAGTCCCGAAAAAAACACACAAGTAACAATCTGTACATTCAGTGGTGTGTCCTTGTCAGATTGGGCGGTGACTGTGCAGGCCAGGTAGGGTCACACTGAGGTCCAATGTGGGGCATCAAAAATATTACATGAAGGGACAATTTGAGAGCACAAACAGTGCCTACACATGCGAGTCTGTACACATGCTGGTGGAAATGGAAGGGTCTGTGCACAGTAGTATGGCAATCTGCTGTGTCATAGGTGAATGACCACCAAGAGTGTCACCCTCGGGTATTGAGGTCTTGAGCATAGTGCTGAACTGGAGATGAGGCACATTTTGAGTCAGACACAATTCCATCACTACCCTCTGGACGACAACCATAGCTAAGGCCACAGATGGGCCTGTGAAAGACATCACTGACCCACACAGCCATTCACACAAGCAATCACTGTCCTGACTCCTGCATGAACAACTTGCTGCGTCACTGTATGGCTGTATGGCTGCCCTGCTGTCACGGACCATTTGCCTCACCACTGTATGCACACACCTTCTCTCCCTGCCCTCCGCAGATGTTGGGGTGGGATGGTCATCCTCTGTTGCAGTGCGAGTGTTGGTGCAGCTGGTGGTGCTGGTGGTGGTGCTGGTGGTGGTGCTGGTGGTGATGGTGGCCGCACAGGTCGTTCCAGCAGGGGTCAGCGTTGTTGTTGCTGAGGGGGCGGGGGTGGCAGTGGTATCCTGGGACCTGTTGCACCTTGGCATACCAGATGGACCAGCTTTGAGCTCCAAATCCTCAAAATCCAGGGAGTCCACATCAGAGAGTCCATGTTCCGGGGGAGGAGACTGGCTCTGCAGGTTGATGTTGTCGTCCTCTGCAGTCAGTCGTTGGTCACCTGTGGGACAGAGGGGAGATGGTCATTGACATGCAAACCTCAAGCTTGATGTTCAATGTCTCTTATTTACAGGTTATGCAACACACATTTAACTATTTCACGCATTGTATGTCTACACAGTGATGTACATCATGATATGATGTGGGGGTAAATACATTATTTTTCCATGGTGTGACATGTAAATGGATACCAGACCCCACGTGAAGATTTTAGGATTACGATGAAAGGTTGTCATCTGACAGCTGTCGGCTATACATTTTAGGTTGATGAATTGGAAATCTTGATGCATGTGCCCCATTATCTCTCTGGATTAAGTAGTAAATTATAAACCATGAAGGTTTATTAAAAACTATTCAAAGCCCAATAGAGAATGCAAAAATAATAGTTGAAATGCATATCGAATCAATATAGGGAATTAGCCTAATTGCTCAGCCAAATGCATCAAGAGAATGACATGAGGTCAAGGTAAAAGTATTCTACGTTCAAAGCATGAGATAAGCCAACAAGAGTTCAGTCTCTGGAGTGGAGAGTCAAATGACTGGCTCATCTCTAAATTGTACCATCTTTTCTAGACAGAATTATAAGGAGAGCAAAACTGAATGAATCACAATATGAATTATACAATGTCACCTATCGTACTATCCTCTAAATGAAAATAAATATACTCTATTCTGACCACAAAATAACAGTTGTGGCAGTATGAATCTAGTTAAACAAATCAGTGGACGTCTCATAAGCAGTGATTCCGGCAGGAAGAGCCTTGAACATTGTGAAAGGCTTCCTCTGTAATTCCTTGAGAACAGCATGTCCTCACAGTGCTGGCCATTGGACACAACTGCCCATTGATACAATCACCACTGAAATGTGAAAAAACTGTGGGATCAAACAAGATTCCAGCCATCATTGATACTGTGCCTCTATAAATATCATGGCAAAAGACACATATGAGATCCTATGCTCTTGATCAGCTGACCTTATGGCAAGATCAATAGTGTATGTGTATGGTCTAACACAGCCGCTTGTGCTAGCAGGGCAATTCACAACAACAATTGCACATGATCACCAGATGACTATAGCCATTGTCTACATCACCCAGGAAAGTACAAGCATGCTGCTGAACTGCCAGCCTGCAGAGGAGCTGAGTCTGGTGCAGTTTATGGTATGAGTACATGCTATGAAGTTGGAAGAAAACCTGACAGAGTTTCATGATCTATTCAAAGGCATAGGATGTCTGAAAGGGAAACCTACCACCCTCCACATCGACCAGGCAGTAATATTAATCACCCAAAGGCACTACTGTGTAGCTTTTTACTTGAGGTCCAAGTTGGAGGAGGGGCACAAAAAGTATGAAAGACCAGACAGTATTGAGAAATTAAAAGGGCTTTCACTGTGGTATCTCCCATCATTGTCACTCGGAACCCCAAACAGCCAGGGAAGATGAGACTGTGTGTGGACATGCTCCTGCCAAATGTGTCCATCAAAAGAGGACGGCACCTCCTCCTCACAGTGGATGACATAGTAAGTGAGATGAGTGGAGCGGGGCTGTTTTTGAAACTGGAGCTCTGCTTCAGGTACCACCAGACCCTATTGCATCCTACATCATGGAACATCAACACATTTTCCATTCACATGGGCGTCCACATTACAAATGGCTTAACTTTGGAATATCAAGCGCCCCAGTGTATTCCAGAATATGATACAAGAGGTGCTATTAGGGCTCCTTGGAGTCATAAATGTAAGTGATTACATCCTTGTCATCCATCGAGGAACACAATGGTATGCTGTGAAAGGCACTTTAGAGACTCCGCAGCAGTGGCCTCAAGGTGCACAAAAGTGTGATTTTTCTCCAAGATAATATTAGTTTCTTTAGCCACCAATACTATGCAGCAGGGGTTGCACCGACCTTGCCAAGGCACAAGATGTTAAGTGCACATCAGCTCTATCTTTTGTATGCGAGGTCTGCAACTTCCTGGGGATGGTTAATTACTGTGGGCGATTCAACAAAGATCTCATGTCCCTTATACAACCTTTCAGAGAGCTCACGAAGCTGCTATGCTGTGAGCCTGGTTCCCTTCTTTCAGGGATCATCATAAAAGCCCCCACCACGCGTAGAAATTGCAAGAATAATCCTTTAGAGTGTAATACAAACCAGGCTCCCAAAACCCAGTGGACTATCTTTCCAAAACATCTTTCCAAACTATCTTTCCAAACACCCACCGGCAGCAACATGAGAGGAAGAACAAGGAGCCCAGTAGACGGAGGAGTATGTTCAATATGTGAATGAGAGATCTCATCAAATTCCAATGACTCTGATTACCATTGCAATGGCAACTCAGCAGGATGACAGTTTACAGATGGCTCTCAAATGGACTGCAACTGGACAGTGAGAAAAGTTAAAGTCCCACTGGCGGACTCCATAAACCTGCAAGTTGCTAGATGCATGGTACAATTTATGGCATGAGCTGGTTGCTGATGCAGATTTATGCCTAATTCAAGGTCAGTGTTCGTTATACTCATACAAACTGGTGAACCAGGCGATACAGCTGACCCATGTCAGTTACAAGGCTTGGTGAACACTAAGTGCAGACAAATAAACAAACTGTGGTTTCCGTTACTAGAGGAGTTAGTGGAAATCACAGTCAGGAATTGTATTCTCTGTCAAGCTGTGGCCTGCCCGACCCGCCGGCTCCATTCATCACCATGTTATAGTTAACCCACTGAAAGAAAACTGAGAAATTTCAACACCTAATTCTAACGCTAAAAAGTTTTTCAGTGAATATATGCATATTGTGAACTTTAAACACATGAAATTCACCAGTTCCTATTTACTGAGCTAACTATAACTTGCATCCCAGTGATGCACTGCTTGTGACCTCACAAATTACATCACTCCTGATATGTCAAATGACTTAATTGATGATTTCAATGATGACATTACTAATGACATTAGTGATAGCACAATAGTCACATATAGCACAGAGTTCCCGAATGCTGATGCGTGGGTCCATACCATGGGAATAGTGTAATCCCTGGAGGCAAGTGTGATTGTGCATGTTGAAAGTTATTTGGTCCAAGATTTGGATATAACTAAATTTTGGAGTAGAAATATGTCTCAGTGTTAAACAAGGTAAAGGGGGAGCGCACATGATGTAGGGTGCAGAGGTATCTTTCATAGTAGGCTGTGGCTTGTCATGGAACTAGAATCGCAGGATTAGAATGTTTGGTGGTGTGGTAATATAAGGCAGGCGTTTGTAGAAGGTATGTGGTAGCTGGGGTCACTGCGCTCTATGACTATAATAAAGCCAAAGAGAAGGTCCTCCTGTTTTGCCTAATTTATGAAGATTACAGTGTTAAACAAGGTAAAGGCTGAGCGCACATGATGTGGGTTGCAGAGGTATCTTTCAAAGTAGGTTGTGGATTGAAGCCAAAGCCTGTTTGAAAAAGTCTGGGAGAAAGGCCAAAGATACTGTCAATCGATTATCCAACAGTGGATATCTGGTCAATCAATTAATCAGCATTTCTATAGCACAGCACTGTCACCCCTAGTGGTATCTGGTGCTGACGGTGCCATGTCTCAGTTGAAGAGACAGGTCTTGAGTTTCTTGCTGAGGTGGAAGAGCAGGTCATTCCAGGTCTTGGCAGTGATGTGAGAGAAGGAGCGGCACCCTCTGTGGCTGCGACAGATGCGGGGGGTGAGTGAGGAGGAATGCAGGTGTGTAGAGGGCCTATGGAAGTTCAGTTGATGGTTGATGTAGGATTGTCCTTGACCATGTAGACCTTTGTAGGTGTGTCTGAGGATCTTGAACTGGCATCTCTTCCTGATGGGAAGCCAGTGGAGCTTTCTGAGTTGGGGGTAATGTGAGCCCATTTGAAGAAGTCCAGGATGAACCTGGCTTCAGCATTCTGTATGGCCTGGAGTCTTCTGAGGAGCTGGGTGGAGATGTCGGCATAGAGAGCATTACCGTAGTCAAGGCAGCTAGGGATGAGGGCCTCAGAGACAGTCTTTCTGGTATTGACTGTGATCCATCTGAAGATGATTCTGTGGAGCATTGGAAGGGTGTGGAAGCAGGAAGAGGCAAATGCATTGACTTGTCGTTTCATGGTCAGCCTGGCTGATGAGGAGTGTTACCCCAAAACCGGACCCAGGATGCTTGTTTTCAGTCTAGGGAAGACCTGGCTTGGCAGTTTGGTCTGGACTGTTACCATGAGGAAATAGGGTCAAGACTGATGGCTGGGCCTGAACTGGGGTGGCGAAGTGAGCTAAAGAACGATGATGGATTCAACCCAGATCTGTGTTTGGGGTGAGTTTCTGTAAAGTTTCAGCGCTCCGTCCATCATCTCCTTGTGTTTGCTTTGTCAAGAATGATGCCAAGGCTGCATGCATGCGGTACAAAAGGGGGTGGTGATGGACGGAGCATCAGAACCAATCAAACACTCACACCCAGTCAACAGATCTGGGTTTGATCCATCACCGTTCTTTAGCCCACTCTGCCACCCCAGTTCAGACATGGCCGTATGCAAATCAGTCTGACCCTGTGCCTCATGGGAACAGTCCAGCCCGAACTGCCAAGCCATGCCTTCCCTGGACCGGAAACAAGCTTCCTAGGACCGGTTTCTGGCATTTCAGCCGTCTTCAGCCAGGCTTGCTCGAATCCAGTGGCAAAGTGAGCAAGGGACTCACGTCTGAGCATACCCTGCCAACTTATGGCGAACAATGCGGTACAAAAGGGGGTGGTGATGGACGGAGCATCAGAACCAATCAAACACTCACACCCAGTCAACAGATCTGGGTTTGATCCATCACCGTTCTTTAGCCCACTCTGCCACCCCAGTTCAGACATGGCCGTATGCAAATCAGTCTGACCCTGTGCCTCATGGGAACAGTCCAGCCCGAACTGCCAAGCCATGCCTTCCCTGGACCGGAAACAAGCTTCCTAGGACCGGTTTCTGGCATTTCAGCCGTCTTCAGCCAGGCTTGCTCGAATCCAGTGGCAAAGTGAGCAAGGGACTCACGTCTGAGCATACCCTGCCAACTTATGGCGAACAATGCGGTACAAAAGGGGGTGGTGATGGACGGAGCATCAGAACCAATCAAACACTCACACCCAGTCAACAGATCTGGGTTTGATCCATCACCGTTCTTTAGCCCACTCTGCCACCCCAGTTCAGACATGGCCGTATGCAAATCAGTCTGACCCTGTGCCTCATGGGAACAGTCCAGCCCGAACTGCCAAGCCATGCCTTCCCTGGACCGGAAACAAGCTTCCTAGGACCGGTTTCTGGCATTTCAGCCGTCTTCAGCCAGGCTTGCTCGAATCCAGTGGCAAAGTGAGCAAGGGACTCACGTCTGAGCATACCCTGCCAACTTATGGCGAACAATGCGGTACAAAAGGGGGTGGTGATGGACGGAGCATCAGAACCAATCAAACACTCACACCCAGTCAACAGATCTGGGTTTGATCCATCACCGTTCTTTAGCCCACTCTGCCACCCCAGTTCAGACATGGCCGTATGCAAATCAGTCTGACCCTGTGCCTCATGGGAACAGTCCAGCCCGAACTGCCAAGCCATGCCTTCCCTGGACCGGAAACAAGCTTCCTAGGACCGGTTTCTGGCATTTCAGCCGTCTTCAGCCAGGCTTGCTCGAATCCAGTGGCAAAGTGAGCAAGGGACTCACGTCTGAGCATACCCTGCCAACTTATGGCGAACAATGCGGTACAAAAGGGGGTGGTGATGGACGGAGCATCAGAACCAATCAAACACTCACACCCAGTCAACAGATCTGGGTTTGATCCATCACCGTTCTTTAGCCCACTCTGCCACCCCAGTTCAGACATGGCCGTATGCAAATCAGTCTGACCCTGTGCCTCATGGGAACAGTCCAGCCCGAACTGCCAAGCCATGCCTTCCCTGGACCGGAAACAAGCTTCCTAGGACCGGTTTCTGGCATTTCAGCCGTCTTCAGCCAGGCTTGCTCGAATCCAGTGGCAAAGTGAGCAAGGGACTCACGTCTGAGCATACCCTGCCAACTTATGGCGAACAATGCGGTACAAAAGGGGGTGGTGATGGACGGAGCATCAGAACCAATCAAACACTCACACCCAGTCAACAGATCTGGGTTTGATCCATCACCGTTCTTTAGCCCACTCTGCCACCCCAGTTCAGACATGGCCGTATGCAAATCAGTCTGACCCTGTGCCTCATGGGAACAGTCCAGCCCGAACTGCCAAGCCATGCCTTCCCTGGACCGGAAACAAGCTTCCTAGGACCGGTTTCTGGCATTTCAGCCGTCTTCAGCCAGGCTTGCTCGAATCCAGTGGCAAAGTGAGCAAGGGACTCACGTCTGAGCATACCCTGCCAACTTATGGCGAACAATGCGGTACAAAAGGGGGTGGTGATGGACGGAGCATCAGAACCAATCAAACACTCACACCCAGTCAACAGATCTGGGTTTGATCCATCACCGTTCTTTAGCCCACTCTGCCACCCCAGTTCAGACATGGCCGTATGCAAATCAGTCTGACCCTGTGCCTCATGGGAACAGTCCAGCCCGAACTGCCAAGCCATGCCTTCCCTGGACCGGAAACAAGCTTCCTAGGACCGGTTTCTGGCATTTCAGCCGTCTTCAGCCAGGCTTGCTCGAATCCAGTGGCAAAGTGAGCAAGGGACTCACGTCTGAGCATACCCTGCCAACTTATGGCGAACAATGCGGTACAAAAGGGGGTGGTGATGGACGGAGCATCAGAACCAATCAAACACTCACACCCAGTCAACAGATCTGGGTTTGATCCATCACCGTTCTTTAGCCCACTCTGCCACCCCAGTTCAGACATGGCCGTATGCAAATCAGTCTGACCCTGTGCCTCATGGGAACAGTCCAGCCCGAACTGCCAAGCCATGCCTTCCCTGGACCGGAAACAAGCTTCCTAGGACCGGTTTCTGGCATTTCAGCCGTCTTCAGCCAGGCTTGCTCGAATCCAGTGGCAAAGTGAGCAAGGGACTCACGTCTGAGCATACCCTGCCAACTTATGGCGAACAATGCGGTACAAAAGGGGGTGGTGATGGACGGAGCATCAGAACCAATCAAACACTCACACCCAGTCAACAGATCTGGGTTTGATCCATCACCGTTCTTTAGCCCACTCTGCCACCCCAGTTCAGACATGGCCGTATGCAAATCAGTCTGACCCTGTGCCTCATGGGAACAGTCCAGCCCGAACTGCCAAGCCATGCCTTCCCTGGACCGGAAACAAGCTTCCTAGGACCGGTTTCTGGCATTTCAGCCGTCTTCAGCCAGGCTTGCTCGAATCCAGTGGCAAAGTGAGCAAGGGACTCACGTCTGAGCATACCCTGCCAACTTATGGCGAACAATGCGGTACAAAAGGGGGTGGTGATGGACGGAGCATCAGAACCAATCAAACACTCACACCCAGTCAACAGATCTGGGTTTGATCCATCACCGTTCTTTAGCCCACTCTGCCACCCCAGTTCAGACATGGCCGTATGCAAATCAGTCTGACCCTGTGCCTCATGGGAACAGTCCAGCCCGAACTGCCAAGCCATGCCTTCCCTGGACCGGAAACAAGCTTCCTAGGACCGGTTTCTGGCATTTCAGCCGTCTTCAGCCAGGCTTGCTCGAATCCAGTGGCAAAGTGAGCAAGGGACTCACGTCTGAGCATACCCTGCCAACTTATGGCGAACAATGCGGTACAAAAGGGGGTGGTGATGGACGGAGCATCAGAACCAATCAAACACTCACACCCAGTCAACAGATCTGGGTTTGATCCATCACCGTTCTTTAGCCCACTCTGCCACCCCAGTTCAGACATGGCCGTATGCAAATCAGTCTGACCCTGTGCCTCATGGGAACAGTCCAGCCCGAACTGCCAAGCCATGCCTTCCCTGGACCGGAAACAAGCTTCCTAGGACCGGTTTCTGGCATTTCAGCCGTCTTCAGCCAGGCTTGCTCGAATCCAGTGGCAAAGTGAGCAAGGGACTCACGTCTGAGCATACCCTGCCAACTTATGGCGAACAATGCGGTACAAAAGGGGGTGGTGATGGACGGAGCATCAGAACCAATCAAACACTCACACCCAGTCAACAGATCTGGGTTTGATCCATCACCGTTCTTTAGCCCACTCTGCCACCCCAGTTCAGACATGGCCGTATGCAAATCAGTCTGACCCTGTGCCTCATGGGAACAGTCCAGCCCGAACTGCCAAGCCATGCCTTCCCTGGACCGGAAACAAGCTTCCTAGGACCGGTTTCTGGCATTTCAGCCGTCTTCAGCCAGGCTTGCTCGAATCCAGTGGCAAAGTGAGCAAGGGACTCACGTCTGAGCATACCCTGCCAACTTATGGCGAACAATGCGGTACAAAAGGGGGTGGTGATGGACGGAGCATCAGAACCAATCAAACACTCACACCCAGTCAACAGATCTGGGTTTGATCCATCACCGTTCTTTAGCCCACTCTGCCACCCCAGTTCAGACATGGCCGTATGCAAATCAGTCTGACCCTGTGCCTCATGGGAACAGTCCAGCCCGAACTGCCAAGCCATGCCTTCCCTGGACCGGAAACAAGCTTCCTAGGACCGGTTTCTGGCATGCATGGTCTGTTGGTGCGGCTGTTGGTCTTTTGCCCACCAGCTGTGGTTCCAGAAGGAAAGATCAGTACTTCTATTTTGTCAGTTGTTAGTTGAGTTTGAGGCAGCTGTCACTCATCCATTTGTCTACATTGGTCATGGCGTTGCACCAGTTGGTGATGGCATTGGAGGGATCCTCGGTGAGCGAGAGGATTAGTTGGGTGTCATCTGCACAGGAGATTATGTTAAGGCCGTGGGATCTGACGACGTCTGCGAGGGGGTCATGTAAGTGTTGAACAGAGTGGGACTGAAGAATGTCTATGGGTGAGGAGGTGAAGGGAGGCAGCCGGATGGTCTGATGGCCTGTGAAGAAATAGGCAATCCACCTGAGGGCGTTTTGCTGTATGCTGATGTTGTGGAGAGTCTGTTCATGAGGGTGTGATGTCGAAAGCAGCATAGAGGTCGAGGAGGATCAGTGCTACAATTTCTCTGTGGTCGAGGAGAGTTCTGATGTCATAAGTGGCAACAATCAGCTCGGTCTCAGTACTGTGGTTGGCCCAGAATACTGATTGTGAGGTGTCAAGTAGGTGGTTTTGTTCCAGGTATTAGATGAACTGTTGGTTGATGGCTTTCTCAAGTACTTTGGCCGGTTAGGGGAGAGGTGAAATCGTTTGATAGCTTGGGTTGGCGAGGGTTTCTTTAGGAATGGTCTGACCTCTGTGTGCTTCTATCTGTCTGGGGAGGTTGCTGTGGAGATAGAGGTGTTGAGGATGCTGGTAAGCTCCGTGCTGATTGGGTTAGTTTGAAGGTTGAAGAAGTGTTGGGGGAGGGGGCAGTGGGTCAGCGAGTGCCCTGGAGTGAATGGATGACATGATGGCTGTGGTGGCTGGCAAAGAAGGGTAGGTCACAGGCAGTGTACCATACAGCTCACTTTCGCCGCAGCAAGAGTAGGACCTCTGTCTCCCCTAAGGGGTCCAGTCACACAACTTTAGGGTTGGATACCCCCACTTCCTGCACCATAGCAGGTTCAGTATTTTACTAATATTAAGAATAGGACACCATTGCTGACTGAGTAGGTTCCTTCTTAGTGTAGGGTAGAAAATACCTGGTCCTGATGAAATGCCACAGACCTTCTAGACACTGAGGCATGAAACATGTTGACCTGAGTCAACACTCACTGAGCTATTTTTAGTATTTTACCACCTATAATTGCTCTTGTGTTTTTATTGTGTCAGGGGAGCTCTTTTAGCTCACTTAGGCTTCACCCTTCTCCTTACATTCCATTCCCTTGCACTCATCACATGGCATAAGCTCAAAAATCTCCTTGAAAGAGCCCCTATTGAGGGGGCCATCGAGTATTGCAGCACCGAGTCAACGAGAAGTGCCCTATGATGAAGCATGACAGCCCCTGAAGTGTGTGAGGGTATTCAGATCTGACTATTCGGATCTCCGTTGCATCCTAACAGTCACCTCTATGGATCCTCCTGTAACATTATTATTCCCCCTCTTTCCCTATCAAGAGGAACACACAACGACAGCCCATTATTATTTGTGGTGTTTACAGACCCATGTAAAAAAGTAGTTGTAATTCACTGTTGTACAAAAATTCTCTTCAACGAGGCATCCAGCTCCGCCACAGGTGGCCGGCCCTGTGCGCACAGCCTTTGGCCATAAGCAGTAGCTGTTGGCTGCAGGACATGGCCAGCAAACAGACCCAGGTGTCTAACACAAATTTTCTTCTCCTTTTTAATTTTCTTTTATATGTGTCCTGCGGTGCACCTGCGCTTCCTGCCAAACAAGCTTCCACTCCATCATACCATGCAGGCTTCCCCAAAGGAACTTTCATGTTACTGTTGCGCCATGGGGTGGAAGCTTGAGCAGTGGCTCCCACAGGAGAACTGCAGTATCACACAGGAGGGCTCTTCTGGGTTCAACAAAAGTACAGTGGTACCTGCGGCTCACCCTGTTCTCTCAACAAGTATCTGGGGATCAGGGTGTCCCTATCCTGCCCCCCTTCTGACATTTAAAAAAAATGTTTCCAAGATAATAGGGGGGGGGGGGGAGGCTGAGCCCTCGGGTCCTTTAATATCGTCCTCAACATTTTCTTCTAGGTTGTGGCCAGCCAATCAGATCGCTTAGTAACACAGGGCTGACACCGGTCCCTCAGTACAAAAATGGGTGACAGGAGAAAAAGCTCCCTTAGCCAATAAGAGGGCGCTATTTTTTTTAATTTACTGTAATGCGGAACTCCCGCAAGTCCAACTTTGTAGCACCTGCATGCCTTCTCTAACCAACGCAAATTTCTCAAAAATGCCAGAATGGATTTCCATAAAATCACAAGAAGCATGCTTTTCGGGTATAGTTCTTACTTTCTGCCAAATGTGGTCCTATCTAATTCAGCCATTATATCAGAGTGTACATTTTTCTACAGTAAATACCATGGGAAATCAATGTTTTCTCCTAGGCACCTGCTTTACGGATCAGCGCAAAACTTATCATGAAGATGCCTACATGAGTAAACTTTTTTGGGAACGTTTTTTGCAGAGTATAATATGCTCTTTGTTACTATTGCTATTGTTGAATGAGGGAGGCCCTGGCCCTTTCCTCAATAAAGCCATGATGAACCTCCCCTCCTCCAATAATGGTAATAAATAGAATAGTATAATCTGTACATCTACCTATTTGGCTTATACCATGGCATTTTGTCATATGTATTTGTTTAAAAAAATGTATTTAACCAAAACCAGGATGCTAGGAGTTATATTTGTTCATCAAGGTAAACCAGAAGAGGTATGGTGACTATTAGGAGAGTTGTGTCCATGTGTAAAATAATTGTTACATGCACTCTCTGAGGTGGTACAAGTCTTTTTAGCTGTACTGTGATAATAAACTAGAATTTTGCCATTGCATTTTAGTAATAAAAGTGTGAATGTGTGTTCATAAGTTCATTTTCTCTAAATAACGTGTTATTGTATCAAGCCAAATATTTTCACTGCCATGGCATGAGCACGCATACACGCAAACAAAATATGATATTTCAAGGCTCACAGGTCAGAGAAGAGCCGTGCTCAAACTGTACAAAATGAAGCCTACCACATCTCTGGTATGCTGCTTTCCTAGCAGGAAAAAATGAACAGAAGAATTGTAAATCTCTTTCCAAAACATTTTCTCTTTTTGTACTCTGAAATGTCACTTTCAACAAATAATGACTCTGGATGTTGCCTGGAAGGATATTCTAGAATGGTTGGCAGATATCCCATCTTGTAAATTAGAAAGAATAAGTATTTCTGGTATCCAAGGAAATATATTTACATAGAGGTGTAAGGACAGAAGGGTAATGAGATGGCGCCATTTTGTTCTTGTTCTGACAGGGTAGCAACCTATCAAGTGTTTCACCTCTCCTGAGCAGAGTGGTAGTCTGGCTAGGGTCTGAGCCATGACTTGACCCAAAAGTTGGCTGCTCTGCCTTTAGGGGCCTGGGAGGGCATTGAGCCATGAGCCCCTGCTCCAACTCTGCCGTTTCCAATTTAGCAGGAGCTGGTGAAATCATAACCTTTGTCATGTTTCTACTTAGGTTCCCAACACTGAGAGCTGATCCACTTCTTTCCTCGCCCATGGGGAGTATTTTTAAAGAAGGTATTCTTTTTACCTTGAAGAAGCTCATGCCACTTCATTTCAGCTGTCATCTTATTACTGAAATTACATCTTTGAATAATGCATCTTGGCATATGGATTTCTGACCTTCCCTAACCCCCTTTTTTGGTGCACATGAACAGGATACACCACTGAGCCTTTAGATAGGTTGGCGGTGTTTGGATGCCTACATGTTTTATTTGGGGAACAACCTTTACAACGCAACTTTTACAACGCACTACCTTTACAACGCATTTTTTACAACGCAGAATCCATTACAACGCATGACATTACAACGCATGACACTACAACGCATTTTTAAAAACTACCTTTACAACGCATTCCATTACAACGCATACTACCATTACAACGCATACCATTACAACGCATAATATTACACTACACTATCCAACACTTACTCTACTGTTGCACCCCCTGGAGTTAGAATAGTAATTTTTACCCCTATACTATCCAACACTTACCCTACTGATGCACCCCCTGGAGTTAGAATAGTAATTTGTACCCCTATACTATCCAACACTTACCCTACTGATGCACCCCCTGGAGTTAGAATAGTAATTTTTACCCCTATACTATCCAACACTTACCCTACTGATGCACCCCCTGGAGTTAGAATAGTAATTTTTACCCCTATACTATCCAACACTTACCCTACTGATGCACCCCCTGGAGTTAGAATAGTAATTGTTATCCCTATACTATCCAACACTTACCCTACTGATGCACCCCCTGGAGTTAGAATAGTAATTTTTACCCCTACACTATCCAACACTTACCCTACTGTTGCACCCCCTGGAGTTAGAATAGTAATTTTTACCCCTATACTATCCAACACTTACCCTACTGTTGCACCCCCTGGAGTTAGAATAGTAATTTTTACCCCTATACTATCTAATACTTACCTTAAATGTAATTTAATATTATGCGTTGTAATGGTATGCGTTGTAAAGGTAGTATGCGTTGTAATGGAAATGCGTTGTAAAGGTATTTTTTAAAAATGCGTTGTAGTGTCATGCGTTGTAATGTCATGCGTTGTAATGGATTATGCGTTGTAAAAAATGCGTTGTAAGTGCATGCGTTGTAAAAGTGTGCGTTGTAACGTCATACATCCGTTTTATTTAGCCTGATGCCCTCCGATAGGACTACCTATAATACAGCCCACCTTCAGAGATCTCTTCCTATTTCCACTTTCCTCTTCTCTCTCTGTCTTTCCTCCTCCCAGACTCACAACACTTTAAAGAGTGGGTGGCCCAGTGGCGGCAGTCACTATGGGGTATGACCTTAAAGCATTCTATTATGCGTGATAACACACCCTATTAAACATTAAATATGACCTTAAAAGTAAATTATAACAGCCAAATAATTGTAATTATAATTTGCTACACCTATATCTATTTCTGGATATTCTGTTACAGAGTACCTGCACTTCTATTTTTCCATTTCAAGCAATGATTAAACTGTACAGTGTGTCATGTTTTGGAACAGAAAATCTATGTTGTCGCTAGATGTCTTTTTCTGGTGAAGTTCCACTTAGGATAGCAGGAACTCCACTGAAGAGGGGCCGGAGCGTACCCCAAAGTTCAGTTGATAAGTTCCTGGCCTGAGGTTCTTTGCTTGTTATTCCGGTGTTTTGCCTGAAAGCTGCAGTGTCCCACTGCTCATCGCTCTCAGATCAGCGCCATCAACCAGCAATTACACTATTTGGAACTGGATGCTTAAATGCAGCGCATGGAGAGTATAAGGGGCTTATTTACAAGGCCCTTGCGCCACTTTTGCGTCTCTTTTCCCATGTTAAAAATGACGCAAAAGTGGCGCAAGGGCCTTGTAAATCTTCCTCTAAGTTCGGCGTAGGTCTTTTAGTTTTCTTCATAGGTGCTTTAGATGTTCATTGTAATATATGTGTATCATTTATTTCTGCGTTACCGTAACATATGTTTCCTGCTCACGTTTTCTCTCCATTATTTAAAATTTCTGTGATTTTCACAGCTCGCAGAGGGGCAAGGCAACTGACTTTTCCCTCGTTTAAAGGTCTGTTAATAAGTGAAATCTAAGGTGTGGAAATATTTTTTAATAGACTTTTAGACCCCCAGTAGGAGCAAGACATGCATCCACAGAGGGCTTCATACAATGGGAGCTACAGGAGCATGCTTCAATACAAATTCTGGGATTGGTGAATAAGCAGTTAGGAAACATATGTTTCCCAATTGCAGATGAAAGTACATTTTCTAACTGCCAACAAAGATGTAAACTACGTGCTTCCTTCTGTTTCCTTCCTCTCCTTGTTGAATATATCTTTTTCTGTTCAAATTGATGGAGAGGTCACCTACACATAATTGTATTGTGACAGAGGTTACATATGTCACCTTCGGGGAAAGTAAAGTAAACGATTTTCTTCATTTTTATGTGACTAACACATATTCATTTGGGCCCAAGCTAGGATTCACGTGCCATTTACATTTCCTGCTTGAGAGAATGACATCCGATGAGGTTGACATTTTTGCCTGTAAGAAGAAATTACATAAATTAGAGAGCCCTTTTATCATTCAGAAGGATATGTAGTTGGTCTTTAATTCCTATTTGCTGAAAAGTCTTGTGGCATTTTAACTTCAACCAACAAGTCCCTTAGCGAACACTTACTATAACATATCAATCTTTCTGATCGCTATAACATTGATGACTGTTATCCACAGATAAACTGACATCCACACTTTAATTGTAATTGTAATTGCATTTATATAGCACTTACTACCCCTGACGAGGCGGAGAAGTGGTTTACACCGGCAGCATTCTGCTTCAGAACCCAACTTTAATGGTTAGTTAAGTGTTATTGGTTACTTTTAGTTATTCAGATTAGTCTTATGCGCACAAAATAAACCTTTCCATGGAGAAATGTCAGCATTTTTTGTGCTGGACTAAAGCAATAGTAGTTGATTGTAATCATTAGTGGGGGTGGGCTCAAGCACATGGTTGCTGGGATTACTACAGGATTTAGAGGAGATTAGACATTGTTAGATTGCATAGGTATTACTTTCAGGGAAGGCGGAGAGATTGTGATCTAGTAAACGAGTTGTGGGAAATTTGCTGAAATAGACAAAGGTGCATGTGTCAGGGTAGATGTGCTCAAAGACAGGAGGCACACAGAGGATGGTAGGGAAGAAAAAGGACATTTGAAGAGAGAATAAAATAAAGATGCAGCAAACAGAAGTTTTAATGAAGGACAGTTCTCTTAATTCCGTATTTAAGGAGTGTTTTGAATAGGTTTGAGATAGCATGCAGTTTGAGGACGCAAGAATGTAGAAAGAAACATTATTGACTTGTGAAGATTGTGCTGTATTGGAGACTTTTTAATAGGTACTAGAATCAGGTAAATCCTCTTTCTGCTTTTAGGCCACTGTCAGACCACCCATCCAGCTAACTCAGTTGGTCAGTTGAAGGGTTGAAAGTGGAAAATAATGGTTGGACGCAAATGTAGTACAAATACATGGAAAATAATGCACACGTTGAAAAAGAGATTCTACTGTACAGCCTCAGATTTGATTAAGAGTAATAATTATGCAGCATAGTGGGATAAAGTTAAATGTCTCCATTTTGCGTTGGCACCAGATGGAAGATGAGGACAGCTTCTCAGACAGTGGAAGTGCACTACCTGCATTCCAGTGGCTGGAGGGAAGGGGTGCAAACACTGGTGTGAGTGAGGAGATGGTGAAAGGGCTCTGTTTACAAATTCAATGAACACATTTTTAGCAAATGACTGCTGATTAGACTTACTGAAGCACTGCCCTTTTTATGTTGACCCTGCTCTGAGAGGCATGCTGTAATCTAAACTGTGACTTGAAGCACCTCCCATCTTTGATGAAAGGAATGCTGGACAATGCAAACATTCACCCACAGTCACAAGGATCTGGGTTAAATCCATCATTCTTTTGCTCACCACCCCAGTTTGGACCCAGCCATTTGCAAATCAGTCTTGACCCCTTGTGGGAACAGTTCAGCCAAAACTGCCAAGCCAGGTCCTCCCTGGACCGGAAACAAGCATCCTGGGACCGGTTTCAGGGCATCACCCTTCATCAGCCAGGCTAGCTTGAATCCAGTGGCATAGTGAGCATGTGAGCCACATCTGGGAGTACCCTTCCCACTTAGGGCGACATATGCAAAAGAAACAATTGATGGATGGAATTCTGGACAATGCAAACATTCACCCCAGTCACAAGGATCTGGGTTAAATAAATCGTTTTTTTGCTCAACACACCACCCCAGTTAGGACCCAGCCATATGCAAATCAGTCTTGACCATGTTCCTTGTGGGAACAGTCCAGCACAAACTGCCAAGCCAGGTCCTCCCTGGACCAGAAACAAGCATCCTGGTACCAGTTTCAGGGCATCACCCTGCATCAGCCAGGCTAGCTTGAATCCAGTGGTGTAGTAAGCACGGGACCCACGTCTACGCATACCCTTCCCACGTAGGCCGACATATGCAAAAGAAACAATTGATGGACGAAATGCTGGACAAAGCAAACATTCACCCCCGGTCACAAGGATCTGGGTTGAATAAATCATTATTTTGCTCACCACCCCAGTTTGGACCCAGGCATATGCAAATCAGTCTTGACCCTGTTCCTTGTGGGAACAGTCCAGCACAAACTGCCAAGCCAGGTCCTCCCTGGACCAGAAACAAGCATCCTGGGACCAGTTTCAGGGCATCACCCTTCATCAGCCAGGCTAGCTTAAATCCAGTGGTGTAGTAAGCACGGGACCCACGTCTACGCATACCCTTCCCACTTAGGCCGACATATGCAAAAGAAACAATTGATGGACGGAATGCTGGACAATGCACACATTCACCCCCAGTCACAAGGATCGGGATTAAATCCATCATTCTTTTGCTCACCTCTCCACCCCAGTTTGGACCCAGCCATATGCAAATCAGTCTTGACCCTGTTCCTAGGTGGGAACACTCCAGCCCCAACTGCCAAGCCAGGTCCTTCCTGGACCAGAAACCAGCATCCTGGGACCGGTTTCAGGGAATCACCCTTCATCAGCCAGGCTAGCTTGAATCCAGTGGTGTAGTGAGCACGGGACCCACGTCTGGGCATACCCTTCCCACTTAGGGCGACATATGCAAAAGAAACAATTGATGAACGGAACTCTGGACAATGCAAACATTCACCCCGTCACAAGGATCTGGGTTAAATCCATCATCCTTTTGCTCACCACACCACCCCAGTTTGGACCTAGCCATATGCAAATCAGTCTTGAACCTGTTCCTTGTGGGAACAGTCCAGCCCGAACTGCCAAGCCAGGTCCTCTCTGGACCGTAAACAAGCATCCTGGGACCGGTTTCAGGGCATTACCCTTCATCAGCCAGGTTAGCTTTTGTTTGGTCAGCATGCTCAATCAGTCCCGCCTTTTGGTGTTTGCAGCGCTTGTTTTACATTGACATCGAGCACTTCCAGCTCAGCTTGCCGCAAGGCTGCGCTTTATCTTTAAGTATATGTAATGTATTTGTTTGGTTATTTAAATTATTTACTTTTCAGTATCACCACAGCATTCTTTCAAGTTTTGTAATTCCACACGTAGCGTTGTCCCACACGTCAATGGATGCATTGCTTGCAAGTCATTCCTAAGGGCACCTCCGGACAGTATGTTTGTGTAGCACTAGGCTCCCACTCTGACGGAGATTATAAACACCCTACCATGGGTGATCGAGCAGCTCAGGGCCTCTCTTGGGTGTTTTGAGGTGCGGAGAATGAAAACTGGCAGCGGAGAAAATGGTGCAGCCCTCTTCTTTGAGTACTCCTTCAAGGATCTTGCTACTCCATCCAGTTTCATCTCGCTCCCCTCACACTTTATTATTATTTTTTTTAAATGGGTGACCGGTCCCGCCACACATTAGGAGCGCTATTGTTTTAATTAGTGCAGAGCGGCGAGCTCATGCATTTATTTTCTTGCGTTCATTGGTGATGCCTAAATACCTCTTGCTGCTTCTTTTTTGGGCAATTTTGTATAGCGTCCCAACAGCCCTCTGTCCTTGCTTTCACATACAACCACCCTTCAATCAATTGGATTCCTTTTGGTAGAAATCAAAGGAAGACTTAGCATGGCTCTCTGAGGCGCACTGCAGCGGGAGACTGTGTGCCATCTTGGAAGCTCTCTGGCACAGGATTCTGAATAGATGTGCCCATTTTTAAATGGCTCGCCTGAGTCCCAATGCCCCCTCACCACTGGCTGGCTCATCATGAGATATACCTACAGTTTCCACTGTTACCACATAAAGTGCGCAGGGCCCTTAGTTTACATAAATATCAAACGTAACCCCAGGGGAATTCCATTGCGACCTGAAATTAAAACAACATTTGCTTATTAATTTCCTTGGGAACTGAAATTCAATGTGTATCTTTGAGATGAGCCAACACCCCAAAACCCACAGCGGGAGCCCTCAGAGGGCACAACATTGCCATATACATCAAAGAAAAACATATAACGTGTGTGTTTCTTTACATTGATAACTACTATGTTATGCATGGCAAAAAAACAGGAAGCCTCTATCATTTACACCAAATTCTAAATCACTACTATGACGTATCAACAGTTAATAGCAAAACTCATTACGCACTGTTGCTACGTCATGAAGGCCCACTGGGCCAGACTGAGATCAAAACAATAATTAGGCCTTCAGACATAGCTAATAGAAAATCTGTACGGGTTTTGACAATATTTTATAAATTACGGAATAGTTCATCGTTTTCGGGGGAAATTGTGAAATACAACCCACTGATAGGGTGGGAACTGTGCATCCTATATATATATATTCATCCATGTCTAATGCAGAATCAAATTAATAGATGTGTTAAGCAGATTGTCACCTACTGGCCTATTTGCAAGAATTCCCAGGACCTAGAAATTGATCAGAAGTTATGATTTTCAACAAAGCCCTTTCTTTAGTCATGCTCAAGCAGGGAGGGACTCACCATTTGGGAGAACACTTGTCGCACAAATGGGGGAACCACTGGACAGGATTGCCAGCTCTCCTACTATTCAACATTGACAATAAAACTACTCCCAAGTTCCTTCTCCTAGAGACTTACAGAGTGAATGGCACCTTTGGCTATATTCCTTTTCTTCTCTCTCTTGTGGCAAGTGTTATGAGAAGAGTGTATGTGCTCGACCCAAAGGTCTTGATCATCTGATCCCATGTCAGGATATTACCATGACTCTAACGTTTCATTCGACTTGAGGCAGCAACAGTGTTAAGTGGGCACTTTGCCTCAACTCCTTAACACCCGGCACTTAGGATTTTGCATCTAAAGCCGGGTCCTTCAGCAGAGTGATGCAGCTTGCCTCACAAATTATGGGAATGGAGAGAATCAGATGAGTATTGTTAGAACAGTAATGAGAGAAAACAGTGCAAACCACAGAACTGGAGGTTACCCTTCCTTTCCTACATGAGCTCTTTTGCGGCCTATAAATTATGGAGATTTTACCCTTATGCAGATGCAGGGCTTATACGTGATGCTCTAGATATCAGACATAAAGCTTGCACAGGTGTGAGCCCTCATGCACCTTTGATAGAAGCTGTGCTGCCCCACTCTTCAATGTTTTAAACTGTTGTGAACAGAGGGAGGCACCTATACATGAAAGATCTGAAATGGCTGTGTTCTCCCTGGTGAAAGGGCTAAGACTACCTCAGTACCCAGAAAGTGCAAGACCAACAACTTTCAACAAATGAAGAGACATTCACCAAATGCGTCATGCACTCCAACATTCTGATAATACAGGGATTTGCTGTATTCTCAAGAATATTGCATACCCCTGGGTTTCCCCTTGTGCTGACGCGAAAAAAGCTGCCTAACGCCAGTGCAGGCACCCTGCCAGCAAGTGGCAACGGTGCCTCCACTGCAGGGATGATTGTCTATGTGGAGAAAGGGTCGCCTTCCTGCACATAAACAATCAATAATGGCAAAATTGCTCTTTCCATGTGTGCTGCACTGCAGCACACATGGAAAGAGCAAAAAACGAGGACAATTTAATAGCGCCTGGTATTCCATGGTGTTAGTTTTTGGCGCAGCCTCGGCCTTGTAAATCTGGCAAAAAGCAATAGGTGTTGCGGTGGAGAGCCCACAGTAACACCAATAGCACGCCCCTTTGCCGCAGAGGACTGCGGTGGAAAGGGGCATATTTATAAGGTGTTGTTAAGCCACGCTAAGTGCCACCTAGTAAATATGGAAAATGGCGCTACACTACCGGAGTGTCAAAAAAAGTGTCCCTCCAGTGGTGTTTGGAAATATGTCGCCAAATGTGTTGCATAAGGTTGTACGAAGGGCCTCTCTTGGGTGTTTTGAGGTGCGGAGAATGAAAGCTGGCAGCGGAGAAAATATCGAGAAAATATCGAGTCCGAAATCTTGAGTTACCAAAATACTGAGGGCCATAATTTTGAGGCGCTTAATGCATACTGGTAAGTGTAGATTAATATTCTTAATCCCACATCAACATATACTGAAATACTGAAGCTATATATAAACCTATATATAAGTACCTGTCATTATTTTGGTCTCAGGATTTTGTATTATGGTGACTCGAGATTTCACACTTGATTTTCCTTGCGTATGGGGTTGGGTAGGAGTCCCCTATTTGACCTTATTGAGTCAAGACCCCATAACAATTTGTAAACTATCCGACTGGTGGCGACTGCAAATTGTACATCCTTTAGGAATGTCGGTGTGACAGAATATGTCATACACAAATAATGAATACAACTTGCATGGTTTTCTAAAGCGGTAAAGGAGCACAGGTACAGGGGACATAGTCTACACTGAGAACTGTATTTGGATCAGTGGGGGCTCCCAGAGGGAGTGCTGCGGGTGGTTGGGCGGGGCGGGGGAGGGTCTGGGTGGAGGGGTAGTGGAGTCCGACATACGACGGACAGGAGTAAGGTAAGTAATTAAATAAATTAACCAAATAACCTTGCGCCCGCTGCATCGCCGAGTTAGCGGTGCAGCACGTGAAAGGTAAATTGTTTTATTTATTTAATTACTTACCTTACTTCTGTCCGCCGTAGGTCGGACTCCACTACCCCTTCACCCTGCCCAACCCCCCGCCCCACCCACCGTCCCGCAGCGCTCCCTCGGCGAGCCGCCGCTGATTTTGATGGGTGACTCCGTATCTTTTGGATGGGTTAAACAGTCTGGGGCAGATTTATGTTCCCTGGAGCATCCCTGCAAATCAGCATGGATGCGCCAGGGAAGATGCGTCATGAAAGTTTACCCTTACGCCACAATACATGCGCCGCATTTACAATACAGCGCATCGTGGAGCAAGGATAAACAGATGTGTGACGCATCTGATGGCGGAAGGTTGGCGCATTGCTGGAGTTGCGTCGCAAGCGCGACGCAGCTCCAGCAAGGCTCGGGGGTGCCCATCGTTACAATGCTGCGTCAATCCTTACGCCTGCTTTAAGCAGGCGCAGGGTTTTGACGCAGCATGGCCGGAAAAATGACTGAGTGAAATCTTGTAGATTTCACTCAGCCACTTTTCGGAGGCGTTCCTGCGCCGGAACGCCCCCCCCTGTGCAGGTACGCCCACATGTGGCGCAAGCTTTACAACGTGACGCATCTCCCTAGATGCGTCACGTTATAAATGGGGCGCATCATGGCGCAGGGTTTACGCCGCCGCTGCGTCACAAATGTGACGCAACGGCGGCGTAAAAGTGGCGCAAGTCCGTTATAATTCTGCCCCTCTGTATTTATTATGAAAGGTATGAACTATAAGAGCATGTGGCGCATTCTGTGGTAACCATATCTGACACAGCATATGACAAAGAGGCCTCCATTTAAAATTTGATGGAAATCCTGTTTCGGTCAGAAAGTGTTGCAGGACAAAAAAGGGATTACAGGCAAAGTGGGTAAATGAATTTGTAATTTGGAGTTTGAAAAGCAGGGTTACCAAGGAAAATTGAACCTGCCGTGAGACTGACTAAACATGGGATTATTACTTTTCTTCAGAACTCCTACTTTCATTCTACAAATTTTGCTTTACGTTCTGGTACTTTAATTCTGTCCATCTCGCCATGAATTCAGAACTACAACCAGTAGAATACAAAGAATACACCTCTAAATAAATGTATCTCACATAAAACAGGACAATTTGAGAATGTTTCAGGTACTCTGATTAAGGTAGTGCCTACCACATGTCCACAGATTGAAGAATTTGGAATGTCTAGGTGACACTACCACCCTTTTTTTTGGCAGACTTGTGATGCTTTCAAGGTTAACTTTCTAATTTCTAAAATCACTTGATCCTTTCAGATTTTAGAAGATCTGGGTGGTTTTTACATGACTACATTTAACCTACAGTTCTTAAAAATTAACTAGGTCAGAAGAAATGGGATTCTTTTTTCTAGATGTGGAATTAAACGGTGTTTATTTGACTCATCCACATGAATTTCCCACTAACACTGTTCACCTGCCTCCCATTATTATTCATAAGCACTTTAATAACAATTTATCAACACTTCAGAATTATAGCAGTTTTACAACAGCATTAAAATAAAGCATGTAACCTATTTATAATTCCTCATTAGACCCACGGGTGCCCACATCCAGGTCCTCCAGGGCTGCAGGAGCCTGCATTTCAGAAGATCCCAAATGTATAAGCATGAGAAATAGTTGCCATGCTTCTAATTACAATAATATAGCTCATTTGAATAGGCATTAATTATCCAGGAAACCTGGCCTGCTTACAGCCCTGGAGGACTGGTGCTAGGTGCGGGACTCACTGTTTTGCTTCAAATAACCTCAAACTAAATCCCACTCCGTTGCTAAAATTTCATCCTTTGTTAACAACACCAGTTTACCAGCTGATGGATAATCGTGCATCCTTTCTGTCACTTTAAACTTGACCTATAACCTTACTTATTAAATTCATACAGTTGGCAAATTATACCAATTCAACTTCAGGTGCTTTTCTGAATGGAAAATGGCGATACACGTTCTTTTTAAAAAGTGGGTTAATTTTGGGAGACAGGATAAATGCATAAATTATGTGTATCATTGGCAACTGTACAAATATGTAAATGATACTCAAAACAAATCATGCCATTATTAATCAAACACACAATTGCAATGCTCACATCGTGTATTTGCACCAGAAATGGGGTGGATGTGTGCATGATCTTCTGCACTGTCATCACTTTTCAAGCTGTCTTTAGATGCCCTACTGTTGTTGAACCCCACATGACCAATTTATTGTACATCAAACATGTGCATTCACAAATATCTCATCCAACACCCTAGTATGCAAAATCATCACTATTAAGAGTATGCTCATATATTTGTAGTGGTGCATAGGTTGGGGTTACGTCAATACACTCCAAGCACGGTTGCCAAAAAAAGACTTATTAAAACTTAAAGTAAATAAGAGGTCCAATTTATTCTTAATCTTCTAAAGTGCTATGATCACACATCACATGCCACCCACCCGGGGCCAGACTGGGAACACAAAGTAGCCCTGGAAATTTTGGCATACGACCCCCCTGGAGACCGGGGGTGCTGCCAGTGTGAAGCGCTGCTGCTTTTGTTACTGAGGGCCGATATTGCAGCACCGTTGCAAAACCGGCCCCACCATCTCAAAACCGGCCCCCCACCGTTCCAGCCTCCGGGGAAATATCCGATGCCCAGTACAGCCAGTCTGGCCCTGCACCCACCCTCAAATTCTGCACTGGGTACCCGTCAAGGTTACCCATCATCGAAACATTCCATTTCAAGATATTGTACTTCCTCAAGGCACTGCACAGTAATTTACCAGATACCTCATAAGTAACTCCCAGCCTTAGCATACCTCTCGGAATATGAGATCAACTAACCTTAACTTTCCTTTTACTAGGTCCTACAGCCACAAATATGTCAGAGGAAGGTCCCTCTAAATGCATGGGGGCAGATTTATGTTCCCTGGCGCATCCCTGCAAATCAGCATGGATGCGCCAGGGAAGATGCGTCACGCAAGTTTGCCCTTGCGCCACCGCAGATGCGCTGCATTTACAATGCGGTGCATCGTGGCGCAAGGACAAGCAGATGCGTGACGTATCTGCCGGCGTAAGGTTGGTGCAGTGCTGAAGTTGTGTCGCAAGCGCGACGCAACTTCAGCGCTGTTCCAACCTACCCCATACCTAACATGGTGCGTCAAGCCTTACGCCTGCTTCAAGCAGGCGCAGGGTTTTGACGCATCAGCATTGGGAAAGTGACTCAGTGAAATCTTATAGATTTCACTGAGTCACTTTTCAGGGGCGTTCCTGCGACGGAATGCCCCCCCTGCGTGGAAATGCCCACATGAAACCTGACGCAGGTTTCATGTGGCGCAGGGCTTTACACCGTGACGCATCTCCATAGATGCGTCACGATGTAAATAGGGTGCAACGTGGCGCAGGGTTTACGCCGCCGCTGCGTCACAAAAGTGACGCAACGGCGGCGTAAAAGTGGCGCAACTCCAACATAGATCTGCCCCATGGTTCTAGCATCTGGAACAGCCTGAACAGCATATGTTAGCCTGTAAGAGCTGAAAACGTCTTCATGAAGTTCCAATAGGGTCAGAAGAACATCTTGTTCCAATATGCTTATTCATACGTTTTCACAATTATTTAAACTGGTATACCTCATTTTGAGTGGGCAATTTTTTCCAGTATCTGTACAAACACGTATGTACAGGGATCAGAATCAGAAGGATCATTTTAATTATCATACTGTGCACAAAAAACTGGGGGTAAATGAAATTTGGGTAATGTGCACTCATGTTACTACGCAAATTTGCTCCAACATTACAGCTAATTACCCAAAATGCAAATCTAGTATTTTGCGCTATATTTTTGCACAAAATGCATCCTAACATACCTTTTTGGAACGACAATGCATATAAACAAGAGAACCACAAACAACAGCTGCTCACGTTATTTTGTTCCCATGGGTTTGTGGTACATTTTTACAGCAAATTGCACCATTCACAATGAATGTTTATGGAAAATGCAACACCATTACATTAAGTGACTTAAATGGCATAAGTTTGAGAATGTTACATAACAAGCATAACATAAAATGTGCAAAATTACATAAATTACGCCAGCGTAATTTACATTTCACCAAGGGCAACGGAAATGCATGTTATGCTCCTTTTTCAAGGTCTCTGCTTGCAATAGGTAATAGTGATTGCATGTTTTAAATTTTGGTATCCAGGGAATCAGATTGTAAATTAATTTATCACATCTCCACCTGGTGCGCTTGAAACCCAGCCCTTTTATGCTGCCGTGTCCCCCTATCCTGAAGCTGGGTGTCCCACCCTGGTGTTGGTGTGCCTGGGTCACCAGAAGTCTTTAATACATTCCATTGGCAATGCTTGGGGCTCATTGCACTCTGGAGAAAAACATTTCTCCTCCTTCTCACCTACAGTGTTCTGATGTGGCTTCGCGTTGCATCACTTGCTTTACATAAACTTATTATAAATATATATTTAGCAAATTACTAAATAACCTGAGCATACCTTCTTCTTTGAGAGGTGCCCAACCTTTACCAATGAGTGGCATTCTCCGTTATAACAGGGCGATGGTGTGTCCTGTACCAGTTAGGCAGAGGAATTAATGACTTTATCAGCCACATAATTCAATTCCTGCCTCCATACCCCATGTGTGAAACTTTGGCTGCAGCCATCTCAGTTCTGGCCTTGTTTTGACTATGAGTAAAGAAGCCAGTACCTCCTAACATTCTGTCATATTGCTGGGCATCTGTGCTGAAGCTCTGCAGAACATAAAGCCAGCCGGAAATTGGATACCTGCAAGCTTTCTTCTCTCTCTCTGTCTCTCTCACTCTCTCTTTCTGAATTCTATTACACCCAGTATTTTAACTGTGACTAATGCGCTTTATGACACTGTTTTGCACTTAATTTAACGCTGCTACTTTCTCGAAATAGGCCCACTAGTTTTTAAAAATTGCCTGTTCTTTTTCCAAATTTACTTTTTTATTTTTTCAATGAACAATGGTTCTTACTGATTTCTCACTGTCCCATCAGCCAGAGCATTTAAGATTTTAATATTGTAAAGATTCTAATTAATCATAAAATAAAGTATCATGTACCTTTCTGAATTCAAAGCAACCGTCTTGTTCAGAAAGAGAACAGATGGTGTGTCATGGAGGTCACAGTGAGTAACACAGAATGGTTGACAACAGGAAAAAAATACACATTCAAAAGGAAGGGAATAGCATAATCGAACCACCAAGCACTGCAACCCAGGGAGAGGACAGAGTTCTGCACCACTTAAACCTAGACTACAAGATTGTATTAACACCAAGAAATAAAGAATAGCTGTAGTCCAGGTGGGGGCCAATAACGGTTGCAACCACAGAGGCACATTCATCACTGTCAAGCAGAGAAAATAGCTTGCATGCATGTGAAGAAATTAGGATGTGAAAACAACTTTCAACTGGTCATGAAGTGAGAGCTCGTCCTAAAACTGAAAGCCAAAGTTCTGAAACAAGTCCACTGCTGTATAACTTGTGTCCACGTCAGTGTACTTTCAGAAATACCAATCTGCCTGAAATGGGCAAGAAATATAGCATGGTTTAGACTATCAAACTCAATCAGTCTGTCCAAAAGGACTGGGCTTTGACTCCACCAACTTCAACCACCGAACTCTGTTATTCTGGTGATTCAAAACAAAAACATAAGCGATCTCAGTGCACCGTGAGAGATGAATGCCCATCTAAACGTTATCAAAACTATGGGGCCTGATGCATGAACCCTGTTTGTGGCTGTGAAGCTTGTTATTTATAAAATCGTAGGCTCCACAAATATACATGTTCCTCATTGCAAGTTGGAAATATCTTTCAGACTCGCATTGTTTATTTTGATGGTTGCAACAAATCACCAAGGAAAGGGAGCGTGTAAAAGGCACCATCCTCTCTTTTGCCATTCTCTATGGGTATCAATGGGCTGTGGCCACAATTGTAGGTGCACAGCCCATGAGGTAGGACAGCTTCCGTCTGGTGAATGTGGGCTCTTTGCATTGGGTAAAGCAGCTGAAACAGTGAAAACACATAGCAGAAGCTGCATTTTCCACCATTCTGAGGTCAACCACTTGAAATGCTACACTTATACTACAGTCTGAAGTATCAGTTTTTACTGGGTGGACTATTACCAACCAAGGGCCGTACATGGAATCTGTCCCAGGGATGCAGCAGGCATGTGCACCTGCTTTACATGGTATTCCAGAAAGGGCCGTAGACGCTGGCGCAGCCCGTTCTGTAATACAGATAGCGCTGGTTCACATATAGCACCAGACAGTCAACAGAGGGTGTTTCCTCATTTGCATGGAACCACGAGGGAATCCCTTTTGCTCTGTGCCCACACCATGTTATAGACACAGGCACAGAGACAAAGAAGCTGCCTGTGCTCCCCTTATGGCAGCCCTCTGGACCCCCAAACATCCCCTTGCAGGCACATGCAGTCACTCACTGCACCCGCCTGCAAGGGGGATTTCTCCTACCTCTTAAAATTGCAGGCTAGTTGCCGCCTGCACAGTGAAACACGGAGCGGCTGCTTCAAAGCCGCTCAGTTTATCACTTGAATGCACTTCCCCCAGGGCAGCACGACTTCACAGTTGCCCCCAGGGCAGTACATTTACTGTCATAGGGCACACTTCCCTTTTTGCGCCCGGCACGCCTGTTTTAAGGTGAGCCATGGTGCAAACAGGCAAAGTGTGCCCTATGTGTAATAGGGCTGCAGTATTGAATTGCATTGTTTGCTCTAAGTGACGAGGTATAGCCAGACGTAACCATAGTATCTGGTGCCTCAAAGCTACAAGATGCACCTTACCAATGAGGAACTAGGATGCCAATATCTATACCTATTACGGCAGTTTCCATTTATATGGAACATGTCCCAGTGGATCAGCTGTACTCTGTCTTTTGGTTGGTATCAAGACGTCTTTGTAAATTATTTGTCCCTGTCTGTAATGGCCTTGTGAAAATGATTGATGAATTGGAAGTCTACTCAGAAGAACACTAACATTTATGTCCAATAGAAGAATTATATTCATCACATTTCGTGCTCTTTTTAGGCGTGTTTATATTCAGTTTAGTGCTCAATTATTTCAGTAAGTAGCATGGACTTGCATCATATAAAGAGTCCAACAAACTTACAAATAATGCCCAACACAATCCAATCGAAAAAGCAAGCATGGATTTTGATGGCTTTAGTCGACAGCACTATCACCCAGCTCAGGAAATCAGAAGCCTTTTTAGATTTTTTTTTGTATGGATCAAAACAACAACAAAAAACACAAGGAAAAATCATTCCTACTTTACTAATTTTCTTAAGCTTTAGGACTCATCATCTGGTGGCAGCCTTTATTGTCTCCTGTAGTCTAACATAAAATTCACCACCCTTCAGTCTTTATTGGTTCATTGTGTTTTAAAACTGTTTTCATTTATAAAAAGTGCTTTGGTTCAATTACAATACGGTCATGGTGATATGTCCATAGCAGAAAACAATGATTCGGTGACAATTCAATACATACAGTGTCCAAGAGGTTACCCTTGTCGCCCCCCAGGGGGGCCTCGGTTGTACCTACAGTTCTCAATGGAATAATTGAACCACATAACAACTTTGAAGGCTCATTGGGGTCTAGCCCTAATCCACATCCATGCTGCCTATGGAGGGGGTCCTTCGTCCATCATGAGGTGGGCCATAAGTTCTTGCTTTTCACGCCTCATTTCCACTGTTGGGGAGATGCATATGCCCCCCCTGTATTTATTCCACTTTCCCCACTTGTGGTCCTATTTCTTGGGGCAGCCCCGTCCCTTAAAAACGGTTTTCTCAGCGATCATTGCCTCGTCGATGTCCTTTGCCCAATCTGTTACCCTCGGGTTGGAGTCCTGCCCCCACTTCTGTGCAATATTACGCTTGGCAATCATCCAACCCATTCCTGCCCAAGCCTGCTCCATTTGAGAAAGGTCAGTGGGTTCCCATACGTTGAGCTTGGGCGAGGGATTCAAAGGTTTGTTACAGGCCCTAAACAATTGGCGTGTCACCCCCACTAAATAATGTTGTATATGTGGACACTCCCATAATATGTGGATGAAAGTGCTGACTTGGTTGCAATGTCGAAGACAGAGCGGATCTGGTCATCTCTTAAGTCGGAACAATAACTTGGCATCAAAATATACGCGGTGTAACACCTTGAGTTGTATAAGGCGGAGACGCATAGGAATTGCTACCTCCCTGGGAGAGGCAAGAGCATCGCTCGGGTCTTCCTCTTCAGTATCCCCCAGATCGGATTTATTGGTTCATTGTGTGGCTTATTTTTCGCAAATTTTACAAAAATAATTGACATATTATAAGGCATGATAAATAATACACTGAGGGCCACCTGTACAACGGTTTTTAGCGTGGGCAAACGGGTCTGCGCACTCTGAAAACCATGGGCCCAAGTACAAATACTATTTTGCGAGTCACAAATAAATTGTGACGCGCAAGTACAGTTTTGTGACTCGGTATTTGGAAGGGGCGTTCCCTTCCAAATAGAGACTCCATAGCCATGTACGAATGTTTTGCGACAGCAAATGCTGTTGCAAAACACTCGGAAATTACCACCTACTTCAAGTAGGTGGTAATGTATTCGCAAATTGGGAAGGGGTCCCAGGACACCTCTTCCCCTTTGCAAATGCATGCAAAATCAATTTTTAAGGGCAGGCAGTGTTCCCAGGGACCACTGCCTGCCCTTAAAAATAAAAATAAAACGTTTCATTTTTATTTTTTTAAATGCATCCCGTTTTCCTTTCAGGAAAAAAGAACTGCTTTATTCACACAATTCAATCTTTATTCGATTTTAAAAAAACATAAAAGATACAAGTTCCAAAAACGGGCTGCATTAAAAAAAAATGCTTTATTTAAAAGCAGTCCCAGACATGGTGGTCTGCTGTAGCCCAGTAGCCCACCATCCCTGGGAAGGCCAGCCATTCCAAAAGGGGTTGCAAAATGCGAGAGGCTCATTATTATTCATGAGCCTTGCATTTTGCCACCCCATTGGGAACAGCTAACAGAAATTTGAACAGTTTTTCCAACTCCTAAAATGGAATTCCAAATGTATACTGATGCAGTCTCTGGAAGAGGAATGCTGCAATTGTCCCTTCCAAATACCAAATAGGTATCTAATGTATTAATCTTTCGCAACCGAAATCTCTCTACTAAACATTGATATTTTGCAAACACTTCATTCGCAAAAGAGAAGGGACTCCAAGGCACCCCTTGGTACCCTTTTCCTTTTGTGAATGTTAGAAAAATGTTTGTTGAAGCGTAGGTTGTGGTACAAGTGGCCACTGCCAACTCTTAAAAAAAAAAAAGTACATTTTTCTTTTTTAATTTAGTCCTATTCCCTTTAACAAATATGGACTGCATTGAAAAAAAGTAACTTTACTTTTTTGAAAGGCAATTACAGACACGGTGGTTTGCTGAGCCCAGTGTGCCACCATCACTTTGATGGCATCCAGTAGGTCGCAATTCGAGAGCTACCTGATCAATGTTATCGAGGTATTGAGGCTGTGATTCAGATTTAAGAACCGACCTATCAGTACATCTGTCAGTTCTTAAAAATCTTTACTAGTTGCAAAAGTACAGGTCGCAATTTCCAACCACTATTTTGTGACAATGCATCTGACCATGTATGTGGTCCTTTGAGTGTTCTAGTGCTACTGTAAGAAACTAATCTCAAAATATTCCATAACTATCATAAACAGTTTAGCTAGAGTAAATCACTTCACAAGAGTGATTCTAGTCTCGTGCGATGAGTCCATGCATGCTCTACATCACGAAAGAGCTTTGTGAAATGCCCCCATGTGCCTTTCCTGTTTAAATTTTATGAGTTCGCCTGATATTGTTGGATATTATGGGGCAGATTTATGTTCCCTGGCGCATCCCTGCAAATCAGCATGGATGCGCCAGGGAAGATGCGTCACGCAAGTTTGCCCTTGCGCCACTGCAGATGCGCCGCATTTACAATGCTGTGCATCGTGGCGCAAGGACAAGCAGATGCGTGACGCATCTGCCGGCGTAAAGTTGGTGCAGTGCTGAAGTAGTGTCGCAAGCACGACGCAACTCCAGCACTGTTCCAACCTACCCTATCCCTAACATGGTGTGTCAAGCCTTACGCCTGCTTCAAGCAGGCGCAGGGTTTTGACGCATCAGCGTTGGGAAAGTGACTCAGTAAAATCTTATAGATTTTACTGAGTCACTTTTCAGGGGCGTTCCTGCGACGGAACACCCCCCCCGTGTCGAAACGCCCACATGAAACCTGACGCAGGTTTCACGTGGCGCAGGGCTTTACACCGTGACGCATCTCCATAGATGTGTCAAGATGTAAATAGGGCGCAACGTGACGCAACAGCGGCGTAAAAGGGGTGCAAGTTCCACATAAATCTGCCCCTATGTTCTTATTCACATATCCTCAAGGCGCTCAAAGGCACAGTTGATTTGCCCTCTGGGTTTCTGATTTTTTTTATTTGAGTTGACCGTGTTGTTTGGCTCATTCCACCGCCTTGGCTCCACTTTTGTTTAAAGTAATCAGTCACCGGGGAATGCCTCTTAGGGTGTTGAGTGGAAGTGCTCACCCTTCCACACCCAAGGATCTTTAGCTTTCCTGGTAGGAGGAGGGCTCGCAGAGAAAGCCAAAGGGAGTAGACTGCGGGTGTCAAAGTTGGCCTTTCCCGCCATGCGCTGCACCAACACCCTAAGGTTACACCTACAATTGTGCTGAATTACAATTATTCCTATAATTAGTACTGCGCAAAGGCTTCTGTTAGCCGAAAGTCCCTGATATAGTGGCCAGGGCAGGAAATAACTTGACAGAAACAGAGATGATAAGACAAGAAACTGCTGCTGGTTCACTTTGGCAGCGACAAAGAGATGTCCCTTCAGAAGCAAATTTACAGGTTTACGTGCACCTCTCGCCATCTTGAGGACTAGCCAGTATGATACATTTAGAAGTAAAAAAAATGCTTTGCTGAAATGACCGGCAAGTGTTCTTTTACTTTCGTTCGGTGCTTCCATTGTGGAGTATAGCATAGTATTTTGCACATGTGTGTGACTCACGTGTGTGCAAAAGATTAGCGCTTTTACTGAGAATAAGTCCTGTGCATGGCATTTAGAAAGTGGGAGATCGGGTTTGGAGGTCCGAGTGCTATTTCAAAAGCTGCACCTTTGCACGACAATCCCACACGTAGGGATGAGTTTCGGTGTGGGGCGGGGAGGCGTGGGGGGTGAATTAGGGAGTGGAACACCCCCCTAATAATTCCCTATTGGGGTTTTGGTCTGACAATGACAGATCAGTCAAGAAAATATGTGGCAAGTAAATTATGCAAGAAACATCATGCAAAAACATGACAAAGTAGATTCTATTTTTTATTTTTTTATTTCTTTAATATGTAGAAATATTTCACCTTGGTACTTTAGATGACCACATTAAGACGCATTTATTTTAAAGCGTTAGTTTAAAACATAAATTTAGAAATATTCATTCCTCCCCCCACCCTGACGACAGTGCCACTTGTGACAGAGGCACGTCAGTTGTCATGTGGAACCAATCTGTGGCCTAGATTCTTATTATAAATAAAGCAAAACTATAGTGATTTAAATCCAACAGAAGTTTTTGTAAAGCGCACTTCCTGAACTCAGTTTGAAAGCACTCGCATAAGTTATAATGAAGAACAAGCATTTGCAATTCAATAGGTCTCGCCTTTACTAGAGTTTGAGGTATTGGCATTGTAAATGATAATGCCTTTTATTTACTTGAAACAAATCCATTTTTGTGGTAAATAAAGCTAATGGGAAGAGAGGAGAGGATGTGAGGTGTAAAACTGTGCCCTGGTGCAAGAGAGGAGATGCTAGAGAGGGGGGTTGGACTTGGAGGGCGAAGAGGGACAGTGGGGAGGAACCAAACAAGGGTGAGCACATCACGGATGGAAGTGGGGAGGACGCACACAGGGTGAGCACATGACGGAGGGAAGTGGGGAGAAAGCACACATGGGTGAACACATCAAGGAGGAAAGTGGGAGGAAGCACACAGGATGAGCACATCAAGGAGGGAATTGGTGAGGAAGCACACAAGGGTGAGCACTTTACAGAGGGAAGTGGGGAGGAAGCACACATGGGCGAGCACATCACGGAGGGAAGTGGGGAGGAAGCACACATGGTTGAGGACATCACGGAGGGAAGTAGGAGGAGTACACATGGGTGAGCACATCACAGAGGGAAGTGGTGAGGAAGCACACAGGGTGAGCACATCAGGGAGGGAAGTGGGGAGGAAGCAAACAAGGGTGAGTACATCACGGAGGGAAGTGGGGAGGAAGCACACAAGGGTGAGTACATCACGGAGGGAAGTGGGGAGGAAGCACACAAGGGTGAGCACATCACGGAGAGCATCCCTTCAGTCTCTCCCTTACCAGAGGCCCTGTTCTGTTCTTATCACATGTACAGGTCCCTTCACTGCTGAACCAGGACACGGCAGAGACACCAAGGGGATTGATTCACTCTCTTTATGCCCCCCCACACACTCCCCTTGTCCTAGCACTCTGGACACCGAGACAGCCAGACCCAATAGTTCTGTTAACAGAAGGAGGCTCCTACAGTCATTGTAGGGGACTCTCGCCGGTCCCTCTCGTCTATCCTCTGCCTGGGCTCTCTGCACCCCGAGACCTTGCCTGGAGGGGTGGAGTGCCCACCCCTTGACTGCCTGCAGTGGTACCTCTCGTCGGTACACTCTCCCCCAACTGTCTGTCACTTCCTGACGTTCTCTGTGCCTGCTGCCTGTGCACACATAGGCATTCCTCGCTGCCTAGGCGCCTGTCACAGACTCTGCTTCTCCTAGGACAGTGGGGCGCGGCGTCTTCACTGAAGGGAGTGCAGTGGTGATCCTGAGGCTGCCTGCTGTTCCACTCTTATGTGCACTCTCACCCTGGCTGCCTGTGGCTTTCAGTCTTCCTTTAGCCCTCCTCCCTGTAAACAAGGAGGCATTCCCATGTGCACACAGATATTCCCCATTCTCTAGGCGCTAGCCCCAGCTTCGGCCACTCCTGAGATACAAGGGTGCAGCGTTTCCACTGACGAGAGTGCAGCTCTGACCCAGTGGCTGTCTGTTGTGGTTCCACTCATGAACGCCCCCTCCCCCCATCTGTCTGTGACTTCCTATCCTGTATGCCTGCTGCCTGTGCACACTGAGGCATTCCTCACTCTCTAGCTACCTGTCACGCATGCAAGAGGAGACGTAACCACTTCCACTGAAGGGAGTGCAGTGCTGACCCTGCGGCTGTCTGTCGTGGTTCCACTCGTGGGTGACCCCTCCCCCATCTGTCTGTGACTTCCTATCATATGTGCCTGCTGCCTGTGCACACTCAGGCATTCCTCACTCTCTAGCTTCCTATCACTCTTGAGAGAGCAGGACAGATCACTTCCACTGCAGAGAGGGCAGCGCTGACCCAGTGGCTGTCTGTCGTGGTTCCACTCGTGGGCGACCCCTCCCCCTATCTGTCTGTGACTTCTTATCCTGTGTGCCTGCTGCCTGTGCACACTAAGGCATTCCTCCCTCTCTGGCTGCCTGTCACTCCTGAGAGAGCAGGGCAGATCACTTCCACAGACGGGAGTGCAGCGCTGACCCTGTGGCTTCCTTCCGTGGGTCTCCCTCTTCTTACCTTTCTGGCCCCGCCTGGCAGGGAACCCTGTCTGGCTGCAAACAGTCACGCATGGTCACTTGACGCACGTTGTGTTCAGTCCTCGTGCACGTGGCTGTAGCGTCTGACAGGCTGCTTCAGTGCGCTTGTGTGTATGGCATGGAGTCACGGCAGTGCACTTCAACCTGTATAATGTGCTCTCAGATAAATTTATGGCTGTTGTAATATACGTATATCTGCATGCAGTACGTGTGTATACATCTCTATGGATCAACACGTGTATGCATCAACTAACTTTCTATAAATCTGTTATATTTTAATTTATATAAATGTACATATCTGTGCGTGTATATCAGTAAATAGATATTCACTAACAGCAGACACTGGTCAAGTGATCGCGAAAGCGATCGCTATTGTAAAAAAAAAAAAAAACATATATGCAAGCAAAGGCCAATAGCGGGGCACAAAAGGAAAAGCACACGCACAAGCGTGTGCGATTCCTGGCTCTGTTTTGGAACCCCGGACAAAAGGACTCTCGCTGCTCACTGCATCGCTAGTCGCGAGACCTAAAAAGGAGGCTCTGAGACATAAAATATTTGCCTCGGATCACATAATTTGTTCAAGCAGGGAAGCTGGGATTCATCCCAGATTTTCCAGTTTCTCATTGTGCTATTCAGTTATTAAATGGGTATCTCTTTTTTTAGCCCATTTGACATCAAAGGTTACTGCTTTGTTGTTAGTTCTTCACACATGAGGTTAGAACGTGGGGGCAGGCTGATGCCACAAGAAACTTCATCTCTTTTTGGTCTTGAGGGTCCAAGATGACCTAGAGATAAGTCAGGCATCTGGCTTGAGCATTTAATGGCTTGCTCACCTAAGACTGGACCTGTGATCGTAGAGTGACGTACAAAGATGTGTGACGTGCGCAGGCAGGGCAGAGGACACAGATCTGATTGGGCCCCTGTCCGTCACTCACTTGACATCAGTGTGCCAACTGCAAGGATTTAAGTGGGCTGGATCCTACCAGGTCTCACATGCAACAGTATTTCAAAACTATATTTGAAATGGGTCCCTATTGTGTCCTAAATTCATGTCCTTTACAGGCAACACAATGCTTAAATTAACAACTATTGTAGTAAACCTCGAGGTAATCCATAACAGCGATGCAATCCTTGATTGCATTTCATTTTTAACTTCATCTTGCATTCCTTAAGTATTTTTCCCCATATGGTTTTGTAGTTTTTCATGTAAGATATGTCCCTTTACATGAACTGAGTCCCATCAAGGTATCTGAGTGCGTTTTGGTTGTCGGTGAGTGTTCATGACAGGGCACAAGTGAGTCTAATGGTATTGTCAATTTCTCACAGTGCCTGTCAGTGGGTCATAAAGGTGTTCGGACTGCATGCACATGCAATCATTGGCCTTGCTGCAGAGTGCACAGAATTGTTATGTAAGCTAGGCCTAATTAGCAAACGACCTTTCACCTACATTTGTCATACCTTGCCCTGCATGACAGTTTTAGCACTGACATTTTACCCAGTTATGTGCTGAATAAATGTTGATCGGTTTCCTTGAGACTAGCCTAAGTTATTATGCTTGAGGATTCTTAGAAAAGTCCCCTGCACATGAGGTATGTTATAGGATTAAAATACTTTGTATAAAAGTCATGGCCATCTTCATCCTAGGGCGAAATAACTACTTTGCATAATTGAAGGTACTGATATAGGCTCATTTCCATAATCATACTCACAACATATCGATAGTGGTAGAACCCTGAGACTATCTTTATGGTATAAAAGAACCATACCTTCATAAGGTAGAGAGAGGAGATGCGTCCACGCTGACACAAGACACCGGTCCCGGCCAGCAGAAGCTACAATACGCAGAAGTCTAACATCCCTTGTGGGGTGTACAACCCGAGACCATGACAGGCTCCTTCGTTCTCTCCCATCAGGTAATTGGGTTAGCTCTTTCCTAGGGTATTCTTTTCTTTACACTCACATACACTTAGGTACACTTAGGTAGGGTTGCATCGTAGGAGTATGCTTGATTACTGTCATATTTATATGCCTGCATATGTTTATTGTTTAGCACCATGGTAGAATTCTCCCTTTTATTTACTCTGTTAGTGCTTGTAATCTTTTACATTTGCTTCTGGCTAATGATTGTCGCTGTAAACATATTTTATACTAGAATGAAGCTGGGTCAATAAATACTTATTGACAACGTCCCCATTGTTTATTCTGTGTATCTCTCCGAGACTAAGGGCCATATGTAGGTAGCTTCACATTTACCGATTCATAAATACCGAATTTTACCGATTCGGTATTTATGAATCGGTAAATGTGATGTAGGTAATGATTCGGTAAAGTTTACCGAATCGGAAAAGTTTGGAAATTATGAATCGGTATTTACCGATTCGGTAATGAGGCATACCTTCCCATTGATTCCTATGGGCCTGGAGGCCCATAGGAATCAATGGGAAGGTATGCCTCATTACCGATTCGGTAAATACCGATTCGGTAATGGGGGGAGCATATACAAGGGTGGCAGGGTGTAACATTGACACCCTGTTGCACCCCTGAATCTTGCATGTGTGCACATGTGGCGCCCATACATGCCCTAAGGGCATGTATGTCTGCCACATGGCACTCTTAAATCAGCAAAATATTGCTTTTTGCAAGGTATTCGTTATTTGTCACCAACCTGTATTTGGTGGTAAATAACGAATTCTTAATACTGATATTCACTCTTTAGAGTGCTCCCTACATTGCATTTCTGGATTCGGTATTTACCGAATCGGTATTTTACCGATTTCTTAATTTACGATTCGGTAAATACCGAATCCAGAAATCAGCCCCCTACATAGCAAATGCCTAAATACCCGTCGGTAACGGGAGTTTTACCGAATTTCGTCCGTTACTGACCGGTATTTAGCTACCTACATGAGGCCCCAAGTGAGTACGATTGACTGAGCAAAAAGTACTGCACTGTTTCCACGATCCCTGCAGTATCACAGGTTGTCATGTTCTATAGTTGCTAGAAACTATTCGCTCCTCGGTAATGTTAGGGGGCTCATGGTGGCACTGTGAGCTAGCTGGTCTAAAGGCTAACATATCCTTTAGGGGTGTCCGGAATCAGTCTAGACACCAATCCCTTAGTTTATGTTGTCTAAACGTGCAGATCCTATGTATTTTTAGAAACTACATGACAAAATGATGGTCATATATGTGTCAATTGTGACAAAGTGTGTGTAGGAGTTACACAACTCAAACTATTAACTGCACCAAAGGTAAATTAAATGGAGTGCTTACATCTGAGTTAATGGGGTGTGTCTCTTAGGTGATGGTTAATTGTGGAGATGAACAGAAGTATGTGTAGAAGAAGAGAGCGACAAGATGTTGTAAAGAGGAAAATGGGGATATGTGCAGTAGATTTCAGAAAGATGTGGGAAGAAAAAGGGAGTGAGTGTCTATTAGACTGAGAGACAGCAGAAGGGAGCGGTGTGAAGGGAAACAGAAGTAATTGAAATCCTCTGAAGAACACCTGCTCTTCAAACAGATCTTAGCAATGTTTAACTCAGTCACAAATTTTCAGAACTGAAATATTTTCTATTTCATTTACAACAAAATATTATTATTTTTGTCCTCATTTGCCTCAGACCCCATTGAGTGCACAAGCTACTCGTACCATAACTCCTCAAACTGAGGGAAATAGGCGTTACATTAAGTTCTCACGGTGCCTACCGCCTATACGGTATCTTAGCAGACATGGTCGTTACTTTCCCCAACCAAGGGGAGAGGTTTCTCTCCAACTTGGCCACTAGACCCTGATTAACATCTTTTGTGGGCAGAAGGATGAGGGTGCCCAGCGTTGTCCAAAGAGTTTTAAAAAGGCATAATTATAGGACCCGCTGTTCTTAGGTACATTGTTGAGACAAGAAATAGTTCAAAAATTAAAACAAGGGAGTGCCTCCCTATATTCATGTCCTAACCCAATTTAATAACATATCCCAAAATGCTGTCTTTTTTCTGTTACAGGCTCCTGACAGATCTATCTTAGAAGTCTCAAACATCGATGCCAACCACTCAGAATGTATAGGAGGGGCAGGATCAATCCAGTGTTTACAAATGTGTCTCCTGGCTAACAAAATAGCATAGAAAACAAGAGAACTAGCTAGACCAGTAACTTGATTTGTAAGGCCGAAAATTATCAAGGCCAAGTTCATTTGAATTGGGGATTTTAAAATACTTTTCAATGACTTCTGAACTTCATCCCAATACAAAGCAAAAGCAGGGCAGTAATTGAACATAGGAATGTCGGCGGCTTCGGCAAGACCACACTTTTTACAATATACTTGCGTCCCCCTTGAGAACTTAGACAGCCTCAGAGGGAAAAAATAGGCCCTGTGTACAGTGAATATATGATTTCTTTTCAACTATGAAGGTTTCACGATGTCTTAAATGAGTTCTGCCACAGTTGCGCGCACTGTACATTTGGAAGATGTTCACTCCCTACTTCATCTGCGAGTTTGAATTTGCCATCCACGGCCTCTTCAATTGCCCAGTACCAGTAGGAGACCTCTCTCCTTCCCACTGGCCTTGCTACTAGCTGTTGTCCTAGGCTATTGCCCCCAGCTATTGGTTTTTCTGGGTTTTAACCCAGCTCTGAAGTTCGATGTACTTGAACCTTGAAAGGGCAACTCCCACTTTCTCTCTTAGTTGTTCCCATGAAAAGAGAGTGCCCTCATAAGCCAAGTCCCCCCAAACCTTCAAGCCTGCTTCTCTAAGTGGTAAAGCTAGCCTCTCTTTCAGATATACAGGTGAGCCTGATGAGTCCCAAAGTGGTGCTAGATTTGAAAAATAATTAAGGCGAACCAGGTGTTTTACTCTTACCAATGATTTGAGGACTTTGGGGCAGATTTACAATAAAGTGACGCATCTATAGAGATGCGTCACTTTCCCTGTGCCAACATGCAAAACCCTTGCGTCACCATGGATGCACCGTATTTACAATACGGCGCACCATGGCGCAAGGATTGACAGATGCGTCAGAAATTCTGAGTCATCTGTTGACGGAAAAGTCACGTGTCGCAAGCATGACGCCACTCCAGCAATGCTCAGGGCGCCCTATGCCTAACATGCTGCGTCACTCCTTACGCCTGCTTCATGAAGGAGCAGGGTTTTGACGTAGCATGGACGTAAAAGTGACTCCGTGAAATTTCACTGCAGCACTTTTACGGGGCTTCCTGCGATGGACCGCCCACCCTGCATACATTAAACCTGACGCAGGTTTAATGTGGCGCAGGGCTTCACAACGTGACGCATCTCCCTAGATGCGTCACGTTGTAAATGGGCCGCAACTTTTACGCTGCCGCCTTGGTGGCATCTAGGGTCAGGGCTGCCAAAGGGAGTGAGTAAGTGGAGGCACTATCTATTGCTCAAATAAGATCGTACGTGAGGTCTGATAGTTGTCTTCCTTTGACAAACCCCTTTTGATCTGGGTAGAGGATATCCTCGGCCACGAACCCCAACCTTGCTGCCAGAATTGAGGTGAAGATTTTATTATCCGCATTTAAGAGCGAAATAGGCCGGTATGATCCGCAGCTCGCTGGGATTTTACCAGGTTTCAAGATCAAAATCACTGTAGCGTCATTCCAAGACTTAGGGGGCCTTACGCCCTCTACTAATATCATATTAAGTAGCTGTGTCAATACCGGTACTATCGTCTTGCCCAAGGATCTATATAGCTCGATAGGTAGCCCATCTGGCCCCGCAGCTTCGCCTCGCTCACCGGCAGCTAGAGCCTTCTTCACTTCTTCTTGAGTGATATCTTGTTCTAAATCCTCTTGTTGTTTAAGACTCATAGGTGTCAAAGGGGTTTTATCCAACCAGTTCTTGGTTTTAGATCTATTCTCTACCCAATCTTCCTGATAGATGTCCTGAAAATATTCAAAGAAGGCCTCGCCAATTTCTTCAACAGAAGAAAGAGCTAATCCCCCATCCCCTGCCATAATTTCCTTAATCTGGTTTCGAAGTCTGTCTGTTTTGGCCTTCCATGCCAATAATTTCCCGGCTCCTTCTCCATATTCAAAATGGGCGATTTGACTTGCCTCCCATCTGCGTAGTAGCCTTGTTTGAAGGATATTCTCTAACTGTTCTTTTAATCCCTTGAGTTTAACCAAGTTTGCTTGCTAATTGTCCGAAACTTCCTGCCTATCTAGTTTTGCCTCCTCTGCCAATATTTTCACTTCCAGAGACGCAATCTCCTCCCTATACTTTTTACTCTTATAGATCACCCTGCTAGTGATAGTGCCCCTTAGGAAAGCCTTAAGGGAGTCGCAGACTGTGGTGATATTTGCTGTGCCAAAATTAATCCTCAGAAAGAATTCTGTCTCACGAGATAAAAAAGCCATTTCTTCATCTTCGAGGAGCAACGTTCGGTCGAAAGAATAAAGTTCCGGTCTACCGAACCTCAGCCCAATCAAGATCTAATGATATTCCTGAGTGGTCGGACAAATGGGACGTCAAGTAGACTATATCTTTAACCTTACCCCTTAGGGTATTACCAACCAAGATATAGTCAATTCTTGATTTGTGTTTGTACTTAAAGTTTCTATATGAATCTCCCAGTTGCTGACCTGATCTGTCCCTCCATATATCACATAAACCACTTTGGGCCATCATGATCTGAAGATACGCCCTAGATCTTGAGGGGACAGCGGCGCTGTTGCTCGCAGATTGATCAAATTTGGGGTTAAGAACGATGTTGAAGTCTCCGGACATAATGACCGGGTCTGGGTAATCTAGCAAGTGCGATGAAATTGTTTTGAGGAAAGAAGGGTCATCTTGATTCGGGCCATAATAACCAATTAGAGTGAGAAGACTGCCCATTAGAATAGCCTTCAGTATTGCCCATCTGCCAAATGGGTCTGCTATATGTTGTAAAATCTGGGCATTAGCTTGTTTTTTAAAAAGAATCAAGACCCTTCTAATACTGGCGGTTTGATTAGTGCAGACAAAAGGGTCAACCCATTTCTGCTTTTTCAAAATTTCTTTGATCTCTTCCTTAAGTAGGTGTGTCTCCTGGATGACAATGACCTGTGTTGGAGAGTCTCTTAAATATTGTAAAATTCTAGCTCTTCTAGACCTCACGCGCAGACCATTGACATTCCAAGACAGTATCTGAAGGGATTTCATGGTGACTTCGAACTCGAGCTTTGGGCCCGTTCTAGGACTGGAAAAAAGAGATGCCTATCTCCTTGAAACCCCGCTGCAGCTACCGGGGCTAAATTAAATGCAGTTGCGACAAATGAGGAATTTTTGCAATTTTTTACCCCGTGCTCTCCCCCCCACCCACTCTTTTTTCCCCCTTGGAGAACCCTTCCCCCATGTTACTGGACCGGTGTGTCCAGATGTTACACCCCGGAGCAACCCTACCCATCCCATCCCAATCGTGTGTGATTGTCCCCCTACCCCTTAAATAATTTCCCTAAAGAGAAGAAAGCCCTAGTGAATAAGTGAGCCAATCAAATTTCAAGTCATCTTCTCTTCATCCTTTCTTGTGTAACAATTCGATGTATACAAGATAAAGTGCAGTGAGAAAGGAAACTAATAAAGTTAGAGATAAAGCAAAAGGTGAGACTGACCCCTAGCTCAATCTAGAATTGAATCCGAAAAATAAGAAAACCATTTTCAGGGGACCTTCTTCCCAATAGTATTAAGCAACTCATCTGCCTCCTGAACAGATCTTATGTTATGCATTTTATTGTTATGCATAACTTTCAGGAAGGCAGGAAATTTCAACTGTACCACTGCGCCAGCTTTCTTAAAGTCCTCCATCCGCCTACCACGTTCCCATTGCCTTTCGAGGGTCACCCCGGCAAAATCTGAGCGTATATCGAAGGAGAAATCTCTAACCCTTAATGTTTTTACTTTTGAAGCCAACTTAAGGAATTTCTCCTTCAATTAAAACGTAAGGAAATTAACCAGAATCTTTCTGGGCTTCGTTTGCTTTGGGTCCTTATGAAACGGGTCTCAATGAGCTCTCTGTATGTCGTTTCTTAGGGCCTCATCTGACTCGTCAAGCCGCAGAGCCTCTTTAAGCAGTGAGATAATGTAGACTTTAAGATCAGACCCTTCGCTCCCTTCAGGAATATTCAGAAATCGGAGGTTATTTCTATGGGAGTTATTCGCCAAAGTTTCCATTCTGTCGCGAAGAACGGCTTCTTCCCTTTTAAGTGTGTGGATCTCATCCTCTACCACCCCAAGATTATTTTTAAGTTCTTCAACTGATTTCTCCAGGGTGTCCGTCCTAGAATTTAGGAGGCCCACCTTCCTCTCCAGAGACTCACAACACTCCCTGATCTCGCCTTGATTAGTTGCCGAAATAGCGAATCCTTTCTTAATATCCTCTGTTAATGTGGCAAAAAGAGTGTCTATTGAGATGGCTAGGGCCCCCCCTGGATCTTGAAAGTTGAAACCTTTAACCACGCCACCAAGTATCTTGTCGGTATCGGTGGCCATCATCAGTGATTCAGCTTGGGTGGGTAAGGATCTATCTGACTCCATGTTGACAGTAATTAAACTGGCCGGAGCACACCCAAAGGTCTCCTCTGTGGTCTCCCCTCTTTGGGTCTTCCCCCTCTTTGTAATATCAAGAACTACAGGTTGTATTCTAAAGAAAGACCGTAAGGAGGGTGTAACCCTGATTTTGCTTTCTAGAGGGTTACTTTTTTTTTCCTCCCAGATTTAATGCTCCTACCTTTAGCATGGTAGATTGGAAACGCTGTGCTAGTTGTGGAAATTAAATCATTAGTTGAGCTTTCACTACCTTGGATTTTGTTTAATTCGTCAACTAGTTGGTTATTCGCCTTTCCCTTGTCTTTTGTCCTTGTCAGTCCTAGGGTGGCCCCTTGCTTTTTTTTTTTTCTTGCTTCCCTCCCTCACAGCCACCACTGGGGCTCCAAGACCATCCAAGCTCCCTCTCACCAGCGACGGCGTGCAATCCTCCAGAACTTGCGATCCCTCAGACTTACACGACTCCGCTGTCCCATCTCCGCCTCTATAAATGACCCCCCCTGCTGCGATACACTCAGGAGGGGATGGACCGGCAGAAAAAACACAATCACTGGACGCCTGAATGGATTCCTCCTCCAGCTGGCTTCTCACGTCGAAAAACTGACTGATGCTGACTCTGCCCCGCCGCCTCCGTTGACCCGAAGGAGCCCGCGAGCCACTGCTCTGCGGCTCCTCCTAAGCTGCAGGGCGGCCTAGAACCAGCGTGTCGGGAAGCAAGAACGGAGCGCACCAACAGGGGCCGCACACATCCCCGGGAAATCCCAACAAGACCAGCAAACTCAATAAACTCCTCAGCAATTCATCGAGTGAAAAAACTCCGGTAGGGCGGCAAAAAAAAAGAAAAATACTGCGGGACAGAAGAGCAGCGCTCCTGGGTGTATGCAGCTGCTCATGTAGCAGACGCCATGTTCTCTCCTCCCCCTTCAGTGTGGTTTGGCAACAAAATTATTGTTGTTACTCATTTATTTAATACTCGTAAAACACATTGACAAATCCAACGGATCTGGATTGCTTTTTTATGTGTATGTCTGTTGTTGTGTTATATGTCTGGATGCAATAACATACAAATCAGAGAGAGGCACCCAAATAATAGCCAGGTGGCATGGTTTGTAAAGAACAGGATTGTAGTTTTCTACATCCTTAATTACATAAATCATGCCTCTAGGAAAGGATTTCAACATACATATTATGGTGGAATCCTAGGCTTGATTATAAAGTACCACAATGTAAATTCAGAGGACGTATGTGGTAACTATAGCCCTTATGCACCTCTGAGTTGCTATGCCAACATGTTCTGCCCTTCTATTGGAGCCAAGAGGAGGTCTCTGGCTTTCATCAGAGCTAAAGATATTTATCCCTAAACTTATTTAAATTATAGTGAAGGGTACAATAAAAGAGGGTGAGATGACCTACCTCTCTTAGGTGAATCAACAGGAACTAATACCTAGTGCTAGAGGGCCATTTCCCTCATAGTCTGTTCTTGGTGGGCGCCTCCTATAGTCACACTTATGTCAAGGTAGAGAGCCCGTAATGATCCTACTGTGCCCAAAGGAGCAACCGTCTGGAAGCATCACCAACTGGCACCACCATCCACTTCTCCATCCATTTTTCATGTATCAGGACAGTCATTTACCTCTCCACATATAACATAACATGACATGGCATGCCATGCATGACATGACATAACATATGTATATGTAAGCGAATATTCACCCCATATTCAGCAGATACAACCATCCATGCTCAACCATTTTAAGGTGTGAGTGCACCTTGATCTGTTCACTTAGACCAGGCCACCTCTCGACCCACCTGTTGGGGTTCCTCCTTCCTTCAGACTGAGGAACCACACCCCTGTGAGGTTATGGAAGGGCTCGAGGATAGTGCTTGAATAGCAGTTTGTGTAAAGCTCCCTGGTGGAGATTTACAAACATTTTGCACTGGGTTTGCAGCACAAAAGTGATACAAACCTGCACCGAATGTCTATTTTGGATTAACTTTACAGTGTGAAACATGTTCTGTGCTGGAAAGATGCCTAAACATAACACAAAGCAGTGCTTTGCATTACTTTACGTCAAAGTGCATTCCATGGGTGGTACATGGGCATTCCCATGCAACCATCCATGTTTTTTTACCAATAGTAGTCAGGGCTTGGAGTCTAAAAAAAGTCTCTGAAGCTGGTATTAAAAGAGAAATGCTTTTATTTCTCCTAGCTTTTCCCACTGAGCACTGTACAGCAAACATCCAAAGCGGGAAAAGATTCAAAGTTAGTCACAATATGATGCAGAAGTGTGCGCATGGTTTTAGGTAGCTTGATTGTTCACCGAGCCAGACTAACACATCTCCCTACAACGTCACAGATTAAACACAATTCCTGTCTCCATCATATGCACAAGACAGCTCAAAGTCATAGTTGTCTAAGTGATGCATCCTTTCCTGTTGTAAAGGCATCAAAGTCACATAATTAGGAAAGGTAACTCAAACCTTAACTACCTCTTGAAGCTGAGAAATGGACAATTGTACACCCCAGCAGAATAAAACAAATCGCAAAGTCCTTCAGCACACAAATCAATGCACATAATATTCATAAATGTAAATTTATAATACAATTTCTTTATTTTCTGTTAAAAGGAATGAAGAAATAAGCATCACTGGTCCTTGCTGTGTAGATCACCACAGTGTACAAGGGTTTAAGGATTCAGTGAGTTTAAAACTTTCCTTTGCTGGGGATTTAGGTGTCGTATGTGACTACACACTGCTAGGTATCCTGCAGCATTTTCTACTATTATGTAGTTCCTAATCCTCTCTTCTTCCAAGCATGGTCTGCTACCCAGTCTGGCCTAATAAAGGTCTGCTCTCACTGCCTGTCCTAAGGCTGGTTTGCAGATGTTAAGTATGAGCTTAGGCTACCATGCTATCCAAGCCATCGCTTTCCTACATTGCTGTCAGGGGTAATAGGACTAAAGAGGATAACATGGTACAGACTATCTCACAGAGGTGCTATGCTGACATTCCATACTTTTACAAATAACAGAAAACGAATGGACCTATTCCTGTCCATTACTACCATCCAGTGGCCCCAGCCTATCCCACCCTTCTTAGTTGGGTACACCTTGTTGCTTGTTGGGAAGTTTCAGACTCACACCATCCTAACATTATTGACCATGCTTCGCCTCAGCACACACGTTTTGATGTTTTCATCAGGGCAAGAGAAAAGCAGAGTTTAAGTTATTTTCCTTTACATTCATCCCAAAGTGAAAGATTGTATTCTTTGCTATTTTAAAAAGTTGGAATTTTGGAAGCACTTTTCGGTAAATATGTTCATGTTGACAGCTTTGTGTGTTTCCTGGAGAGAAATAGGAAATCATTCTAGCCTAACGACGAACACATGAATATATACTGGTTTAAACTGTTCAAGGAGAAAAATAGTGCACTTTTTTCATTTCAAAATGTTATCTTCTTACCCAACACCTCACCTGGCAATTGCCTGTTGCTTAGGTGCTGGGCCAATCTACGTCACCTTTATATTGTGGGCCATCGAACAAAATAATGTAAATAATTTTATAGTAATAAGCAGTAGTAGTAATAATATAATGTATTATTATTATTATTAGTAGTAGTAGTAGTAATAGTAGAAGTAGCAGCAGTATCACTCTTATGTGTACCTAGAGAGAGTGGATCTGAGAAGAAGAGAGTGGAAAAAGAGATAGTGGGAATGAGAGACAGAGAGCAAGAGATGCAAGAACTCACATTCGTAAAATATAAAGCAATGAGGTAGAATGAATTTAGGACATAGCCAGACAAAGAGATACATAGATAGATAGATAGATAGATAGATAGATAGATAGATAGATAGATAGATAGATAGATAGATAGATAGATAGATAGATAGATAGATAGATAGATAGATAGATAGATAGATAGATAGATAGATAGATAGATAGATAGATAGATAGATAGATAGATAGATAGATAGATAGATAGATAGATAGATAGATAGATAGATAGATAGATACACTATTTCATACATTGTTGTCATTTCTAAGAGCTTTAAGGACAAGGTAGTTCTGTTATTATTATTATTATTATTATTATTATTTTGCGATTTATAAAGCGCCTGGTGACCCGTAGGCATCCCCGCGCTATAACTTTGTGAGAACCAAGAGAGGAAGACAGAGGGAACTATTTGGGAAACAGGAGGGCTTTTAATTTTTTTCGGAAGAGGGCGTGACAGGGTTCCAGACGCAAGTTGCGAGGAAGAGAGTTCCATCCTACAGAGGCTTTGACAGAGAAACGCCGGCCACCGGTGCGTGCCTTCTTAAACCTAGGGACTGTGGCCAGATGTTCGCCGTCAGAGCGAAGGAGTCTGGGAGCCTTGTAGGGGGTGACCATGTCTTTCAGGGCTGCTGGACCAACACCGTTGATAAGTTTATGGGTGGTGCACAGGGCTTTAAACTCTACACGCTGGCGGACAGGAAGCCAGTGAAGAGCTTTAAGAGCAGGCTTGGCAGAGGCTCTGGGAGGAAGGTTCATGATGAGCCGCGCCGCCGCGTTTTGGGTCCGTTGGAGTTTGGCCAGGGTAAATTCGGGTGCGCCGAGGTAAACGGCATTACCGTAGTCCAGCCGGGCTACGATGGGCCCTTGAACCAATAGTTTCCTGGATAGGGGAGGAAGGAGGGGGAGAATCTTGCGAATTGACCGCAAGAGGCCAAAGCATGTTCCAGCAGTTTTGGTTGCCTGGGTCTTCATGGTGAGGTCAGGTTCAAGCCATACCCCTAGTGTCTTAATTTCTTTTTTAGGTGTGGGGATTTCACCAAAGGCATCCGGCCATACTGATGGTGGGATGGAGGTCCATTTGTTGCCCAAGAGCATGATTTCGGTTTTTGCACCGTTCAGCTTCAAGGAAGATTCGCACATCCAGGTGTGAATATCCTGGAGACAGTTCAGCAGGCTGCCTGGGTGTTTATCCAGGTGGGACAAAGAGACGACAAGTTGTGTGTCGTCGGCATAGTTTACTATTTTTATCCCATAAGGGGTCACGATGTCTTCAAGGGGGGCCATGTAGACATTAAACAGGGTGGGACTAAGCGAAGACCCCTGAGGGACACCACACGTGAGTGGGAGTGGGTCTGATCGTGAATTGCCGTCCCACACCTGAAATGAACGACCGGATAAGAAGGAGTTAATCCATGCGTGTGCAGTTCCCGTGATTCCAGCCCTGTGCAGGCGGTGGAGAAGGACACGGTGATCCACCGTATCAAAGGCGGCACTGAGATCCAGGAGGATCACTGCCACTGATCCTCCTGAGTCCAGGATGCACCTTGCCTCCTCGATGACGGAGAGGAGGGCAGTGTCCGTGCCATGGCCGGGCCGGAATCCTGTTTGAGATTGACGAAGGAGTTTGTTAGTCTCAAGGAATTGGGATAACTGCACATTCACTAGTTTCTCGGCCATCTTGCTGATACAAGGAAGGAGCGATATGGGTCTATAATTGGCCATGTCGTCCGGGTTCAATTGGGGCTTTTTCAGTAACGCCTTGACAACGGCGTTCTTCCAATTGGGAGGCACTGTGCCTTGGGAAAAAGAGGTGTTGATGAGATCCCTAATAGAGGGGGCTAAACTGGGTGACACGGTTTTTAAGAATCTAACCGGGGCTGGGTCAAGGGGGGATCCGCTTTTCATCTTGGCCAACGTGGAGGTAACCTCCGTAAGAGAAACTGCTCTGAGAGACTGCAGCTGCGGTCTGTTGGTGCAAGTCTCCATAACCGTGTGGTTATGGGGGCTGATGGTAGGGAGGGAGTCCAGTATACGCGATATTTTGGAATCAAAAAAGGAGGCCAGGTCCTTGCTTCTATCTGGGGGAGGGGGGCAGGCAGCGGGTGCCACAGGGATGTTAAGAAGTTCTTTGACTATAAGGTAAGATTCTTTGGAGGAGTTGGTGGCATTTTTTATTCTATTGTCGTAGAATGCGGCCATGGCTAGCTTTAGGGCAGATTTGTATCGTCTTACCGAGCAGTGGTACATGTCCTTATTGTTATGGAGCCAGTCCTTTCTCCACAGTCTCTCTGCCTTTTTGCACTCTTTGCGAAGAGCTCTGAGTTCAGAGTTGTACCATGGGGCATGGCCCTTTGTCTTGTTTTTGTACTCACGATTTTTTATGGGGATGATACTGTCGAGGGAGGAGGAGATCCATTCTCTAAATTGGGTATCAGCGGTGGAGGGGTCCTCCGAGAGACTAGGGGTCGAGGAGTCCAGGGCTTTGGACCAGTCCTCCACCGAGAGTTTGGCCCACGATCTGTCTCTGGTGAGGGTGGTGGGTTTTTGGGGTTTCTTAAAAGCCCCTGGTAAGTGGGTTGTGACCAGAAAATGGTCCGTCCACGGGAGTGGTTGGGAATTAATGAATTGGAGAGAGGGGATGTTAGAAAACACCGGATCAAGTAGGTGTCCTTTCGTATGTGTTGCCCCGGTGTTGGCAAGGAGAAGGCCATAGGCTGCTAGGTCGTGAATTAGCTCCGATGCGCCTGTGTCTAAAGGGTCCTCGAAGTGCATGTTCAGGTCTCCTGTTATTAGGAAGTTAGATGTCAGGTGGGCCGAGGAAGAGACGGTTTCCAAAAGGGTGGCCGAGAAGGGGCCGGGGTGGCCGGGAGGCCGATACACCAGGAGGCCTGACAGGGAGCTAGTCGAGGATAACTGGATCGTGAAGAGGCAGCTCTCTGACTCCTGGGTCTGAATCTCGTTGGATCAAGAGGCGAAGTGATCCCTGTGGATAATAGCTAGTCCACCTCCTCTGCCTAAGGGGCGTGGTTGAGACGTGATAAGGAAGCCTGGGGGTAAAGCCAGAACTATATCCGAATTAGAGTGCTCGGTGATCCACGTTTCCGTAAGGAAAAGTATGTCCAGGCTAAGATCGACAATGAGGTGGTTAATGAGCAGGGCATGCTTAGGAAGCGATCTGCAATTTAGTGTCGAAATTTTAAGGACAGGGGGTGGGGCTGAGGGTTTGGGAAGGAGTAGCTTTCCTGGTTTACACGTGCTGCAGCTGGTAAAAGGACCATTAGGGTCGTGCATTACGTGACAGGTGCTGCTTTTGGAGGGTCTGAGGCTGAGGAGCTCTCTGCGAGAGTAGCTTACCTTTGTGGCGGTGGGATTAGGCAGGGATTCTGGCCCTAGGCCCGGTCGTGCGCGGACGGGCGCAGACGGGCTTGCCCTAGGCGCGCCTTCGGCACGCAAACGGCGCTCCCGCTGCGCTCGTCCGCTGCGCTGGTATGGCCGGCACATTTGTACTCGTTAGAGGGGGCGTGGCCTTGCAGTGGGCGTGGCTACCGCCTTTGGGCGTTTCCCTGTTCAGCGCTGGGGTCGCTGTCTCAGGGGTGGTCGCGAAGGGCTGTCAGAGCGCGTTAAGATCGGCGCTTTTAAGCAGGTGAGCTCAGAGGTGATTAAAATCAATATAAAGTGACAGATAGTGCAATTTTTAAAAACAGTTGCAAATACAGTCCTCCGGCTTCCGCCTCAGAGGATAACAACACAAGAGTGCCAAATCCGCTTTCAATCAGCGTTTTTGTACTCGTTAGAGGGGGCGTGGCCCTGCAGTGGGCGTGGCTACCGCCTTTGGGCGTTTCCCTGTTCAGCGCTGGGGTCGCTGTCTCAGGGGTGGTCGCGAAGGGCTGTCAGAGCGCGTTAAGATCGGCGCTTTTAAGCAGGTGAGCTCAGAGGTGATTAAAATCAATATAAAGTGACAGATAGTGCAATTTTTAAAAACAGTTGCAAATACAGTCCTCCGGCTTCCGCCTCAGAGGATAACAACACAAGAGTGTTATATCAAGCAATGTCACTCAATTTACCAACATCACTGGCATATCAGGTATGAGTATTTAACTTACTGAGTCATCTTCACTGCACAATACATTATATATTTTGGTCCTGCGATTATAACACCAGAGGAAGCAAAAATATTTCTGCAGTACCATACTTAGTTTCTTAAACCTTTCTTTGTTCTGATGGGTCAGCCCCATTTTTGATACAGTCTGTATTTCTCAAATGAAGAGTATATAAAGGGAGTCCTTGGCAAAAGAATATTGCACTATGCAGATATTGAAGCAAAATAGGGGAGTGGAAGAGGTGCACATTGATATCAAAGTAGAAGGCAAGCGGTCCTTTTATTAAAGCCGGAAATGAAGAGAATGAAAAAGACCAGCCATCAAGAGAACTATGCTCTGCCTCCCTTTCACATTCCGATACCGTCTGCATCTACCAAAGCAGATCTGTGGGGCGCTCCTTCTCCCACATCACAGCAAAGACCTGAAACGGTCCCCCTACGCACCTCCGTACCATCATCTCACTTAAGGAATCCTGAATAGCCCTCAAGACCTGGCTGTTCGGATGAGCCTCCAGGGCCTGCAAGCGCCTGGACACCCTATCAGGTGATTAGCGCGCTTTAGAAATCCTGATTGATTGATTGATTGAACTGACCTTGCATGGATCATCTTGGGTGGGATGTAAAACTACTGTGGTGAAATTTGAAAATGTTGGGTGGGGGGTTAGTTGTTGTTGTTTTCTAGTTAGAAGCTGTAGTGAACTAATGATATGTTTGAATGTTTTGCACTTAAACTGTACATGCTTGCTTGTAACTTTTTAAACTATTTATTATATGTACGGCTTGTTTGCCATTTTTAACCTATTTATTAAATGTACTTGCTTAATTGTCATTTTTCTCCTAGTTATTATTAACCCCGGGCGTAGCACTATGCTTCGCCCACGTAGTGTACGTAGCGCTGCCTGCTTCACACTTTCCGAAGTAGGCGAAGCAGGGCAGCGCTACGCACACGCCGAGGGCGAAGCGTAGCTGCCTGCCACCCGCCACCCACCTCCCGCCTGCCCTCCTTTTAAATAATATCAGCAATGAAAAATAAATTAAAGTAAAGCGACTTACCTTAAGCGAGGCGTCTCCGGGGCTCCCTCTTTCTCGTTTTTAATTTCTTCTGGCAAATGCGCATGCGCGGACACCCGCGCATGCGCATTTCTTGCGAGAAATGCGCATGCGCGGGCGTCCGCGCATGCGCATTTGTCAGAAGAAATTAGAAACGAAGAAGAGGGAGCCCCGGAGACGCCGCGCTTAAGGTAAGTCTCTTTACTTTAATTTATTTTACATTGCTGATAATATTTAAAAGGAGGGCGGGCGGAAGGTGGGTGGCACGTAGTGGGGCTACGCGAAGCGCGTAGTGTGCGTAGATTTGGGCACACTACGTGCTGCTTCACGTAGCCCCACTACGCCCACTACGCCCACCCTTAGTTATTATATGTATTTGGTTGTTTGTCATATTTTAAAATCTATTTACTATGTACTGTCGCAGTGAATTATTCATTATTTGTAACAATCCTGGCAGATATAGCTTTATGTTTTTAATTGAAAACAATAAAATGTTGTTTAATGTAAAATAAATGTTAAACAACATTGCCCTGCACATCACAGAGGATGGAGACCAGCTTCTTGGTGAATATGTTGAAATGCCAAATGAAGATGAATGTGGTGAAGAGGAAGGACCGGACTTTCGTCAAGATGTTATTGACAACTTCTTCACATGAGTGTGTGTATATATTCACAGTTTATTACACTACATGTTAAACCAACTATTAACCTAATGAAGGTGACAATATGTGCTGGAAATGTTTTAGAAAGGGCAACTTAAGGAAAATACAATGGAAAGATGTTTGTTGATCAAAGTTTTGACACTTAGTACTTTGTTCATTTACATTGTTCATCTTTGATTGTTCTCAAAATATTATTTTGTTATATGAACATTTTGTAATGTAATCAACTATTTGGTTTTGATTTTAAATCTGTTTTAGGTTCCTTCACCATGTCATCTTCATTTAGAAATTTCAAAGTTGTTACATTTGCGTTTATATGCTGCTGTTGCGAAGTACAAAGGAGACATGGGTTGATCCTGTGAAAGACAAACAGACTATTTTCTTAAAAGACAACTTCATGCAGTGATTGAATTGTAGTATTTAAGATTGTGTTAGACTTGGTTTGTGTGGAATGTTGGCACCAAGGGAATATGTGTTGCTTAAATTGCTCTAACCACATGTGATAATTGACACAAAGCATAGTAATCTCCGTTCATATTTGCAAAATTCTCATTTTCTGTTGTGTCTGAGGCTCCATTTGGGCTGGACTGTTCCTGTGAGAATCAGGGTCAAGACTGATTTGCACATTGCTCGGTCCAAACTGGGGTAGCATAGTGAACAAAAGAACAATGGATTTAACCAAGATCTCTTGACTTGGGGTAAATGTTTGATTCATTCAGCATTCCGTCCATCATTTGTTGCAGCATCACGCAGGTCTACTAGTAGCATTTAATTTACAGGCCCAGGGTGTCTGTGGTACCACTCTACTAGGGACTCACAAGTAAATTAAATGTGCCATTTTCATGTTTGTTAACTTTACCATGAACTTTAGTACTGGTTAGCACTATAGTGGTAAAGTGTGCAGAGTCCAAAAAACCAACAAAAACAGGTTCCAAACACACAAGGGTAAAGGCAAAAAGTTTAGTGATGACCCTACAGAAAAAGCCAAGTCCAACAGTATCCTTGTGTTTAACAATCAAGGGTTGAAAGTTTAAAGGTTAAAGGAAGCTTCTAATCTCCCTTACTCTTTCTCTATTCCACTATCTACAAAACGCAGCACTGTAATATACTTCAATATATTTGTCATTTAAACCAAACCCTGAAAACTTAGTGTAGTATTTACCATAATGATATAGCATTCTTCATGAAGTTCATGCACAAGAAGTGCATTCACCATATAAATCATTAAGGACTTTTAGAGTATTCTCCATTCCCTTAGAAATATAATAGTTTCTAAGGGGGCAAGCCTTGGAGGGTGAATATATAGTGGAACAAAAAACATTATACTTTAAGCCATATGTTTGGTTTTAAAGCACATGCAAAACTAAACAACTTTAAGAACTGATCCCTCCTATTTATTGTTTAATGTAGTGAAACAAGAAACAGATCCCTCCATATCTTTCTTTACTCGTCAAACCCATTAACAGTAATGGAGACAAACCTGCACAATTCCATTTACAGCTGATATGGGGCCTAGGCATTGACTTGTCCAAGGCAGAAGTGAAGGCAGTGCCTTATATTGGATGTACTGCACTTATCGGTCTCCCTAATCTGAGTGAGGGGCAGTACAGCATTTTAGCAGGAGTGGCCCGTGCAGGTAAGAGCGGTGGGGTGGGGTTGGAGAGGGACTCAACAGACGACGACGAGGGAAAATTTCCCTCGTCGTCATCTGTCGAGTCCCCCTCCCACCCCGTCCCACTGCTCTTACCAGTAGGGGCCGCTCCTGCATTTTAACTCTGCCATTTCTCATTTTGTGAGAGTACAATGAAGCTGGAAAGAACTAGACATAGATTGGATTTACTGGTGAGAAAGCATCCTTAAACCGTGATATCTTAGTTTCTGTTTATAGCTTTGTGTCAAGAAACAAGGAACAGAGGGTGTAGGCGTAAGCGGAATGGACTTGATTTTCCCTCTAATTGCAGCATCATACACCAAAACTTCAGATCTGACATTTAACATGCCTTATCTTTGTCATATGCTGTTCTAATTATGAAGACTTCTTAATTCCTCAGAAGTGATTTGCTCTGGCATGGGAGTCGCTGGCTTCCTCCCAGTCAGAATATCTGCTGAAGAATTTAAAGTGGACACTCTCTCACTTTCTTGCCTAAAGAATTGTTTGCATAACACAGAAACGCATTTTCCTATGAGAAACTCCAGCACTGGGTCAAATAAAAAAAAAAGTAAAAAATATGTTTTGCAGTAAACTCGAGCTTCAAGTTCTTTCTCACAATAGAAAGCAGACTGCAAAAGATTACCACACAATTAGTTGGCAGGAAATAGGAACCAGGGTATTTACACACTGATAACCTGTAGAGGTCACAAACCAGAAGAAACGGGCTACACCTTTGCTTCAGGTTCTCTGAGAAGGCCTACAATACAGACGGCAACAAAACAAAGCAGAGAAATCCCAGGCACAGGGAGGTGGTTGCGTCTAAAAATTATGCACTTATCTTGGATACAGTCAAGATAGCCCTTTGTGTTTACATAAATTGCAGGATTCAGCACTAGAGTTTAAATCATATCTGCACTTGTACAACCTTTATTTTCAAAAGTCTCTTTCTCAGGCAGAAAGGATAGAGATTTGACTAAAGGCTTGCAATGCAATCCAGCTGAAAAAAAAAAAATATATATATATATATATATATATATATATATATAGTCTTTTTCTTGACTAATATTGGTATATATATGGGAAAAAGTATATTTTTTTCAATGTCAAGGGCAGCTATTGAATATGCTAAATAGTTGTTTTTATGCAATAATATAATCCCTGGGGTGTGATTGACTCTACAAGTATGGAGTAAACGATGAATTTTGTTGCTCAAATTGAAACGGGTATTTATATATAATCAGCACTTTCTTTGGAAAAGAATGCATAGCACATGAGGAAACACACGTAAGAAGTGTTTTAAACACATTTTAAGATGGCGCCCGAGAAAAATCATGAAATGACGAAATTCAAATGTGCCAGCACAACGCGGTTGTTGTCCTTTGTTACCATTCATGATCTGGTGTTTTAAAAATCTTTGGGAAATGGCGTTCTGCATTGTGAACAAGTAGCAAAAGTAAGGAGTTTACCCAAATTACGCTCCTATACCTGGGTATAGAACATCATACGTAAACAAAGAAAATGCTCCGTATTTCACTTGAATGCGCTGCCCCCCCAGAGCAGAACTTGTTTGCAGCTGCCCTGGGTACAGCGCTTTCTGTATACTACTGTGCACATTCTCTGTTTGCGCCCAACACACCTTTTGAAAGATGCACTGTGGTGCAAACAGGGAAAGTGCACCGTATATATAATATGGCCCCTTGAGTTGCAGGTATTTGTTCTCTGGCTCACTTTTCTGAAATGGAGAGTGGACTGTGGGGGAAAGCATCGAGCAAGTCATTACCTACCTTGCCCATCTTCCTCACCACAGTGCTCACAAATAGAGCTATTCTGTAGCTCGTGCCCAGCCTTCATCCATATTAGAAACGAAAATTAAGCCCCACCCTACATGGTCTACAGGGAGTGGATTACCGCATGACCATAAAGGTGGGGCTTTTCTTATGTTGCACATTGGCAATATGCAGTGATATGCACCCATCATCAATTAAGTGTCTTTATTTAATTTTTATTGTCTTTATGTATGTTAGTGTATGGTCTGCTCTAACGGCTGTAGTTTCTGGCAGCTTCAAGTTCAGCAAGTGCTACTGGCATTCTGGCCCCTCTTCTAATCAATTAAGGGGCAACTGCTGCTTAGTATCTTTGGTCTCCCGCACCTCCACGCTGGGTGGTGGGCACGCATGAGAACAAATACTGTAGTGTCCTTGTTGCTGAGCAACAATGCAACGCAGTTACTTTTCTTTTGTTCAGTGGATCTTCACATTTCCTCGCCACCATCGTAAGTGGGCGGGTCGGGTTTGGTGCATTGTATTGCACTCTGGTTGGTCTCATTCTTGCTGGGCGACAGTTCGACGAGGGACGTAATCTGCTTCCTCTGTTTAGGGGGCACACTTACCGGTGTTTACTATTGCAGGGCCATGGAGAAAAAGGGCATGTTTAGGCGAAGGCATACTAAAGTCTCCTCTGAGGGGGAGAATGTCACAATGTCAGCTTCAGGGGATGATTTGATTGTATTTCAGCAACTTAATTTTTCTGGTGTAGAAGCACTGTTTGCAGCAAGAAGACAATCTTCTTTACCAAAGGTTCCTAAACCATCTACATCTGCTGATCAGTCGGGTGATGATGAGGTCAGAAGCGGATACGTTCAAGTGGTTGATTTAAGGCCCCTTCTGCTCATATTCGAGGGAATCTCTCATTTCCTGACACAAGGAGTCAGGTGGAGGATGATGAATGTTTTCTATCAATATAGGAAAAAAATATCTTGAGTCTCTTCCCATTCTTAAGCCTATTTGAGGAATTTTGACTAGAGAATGGTCTGACGTAGAGAAGTTGGGATTTCCAAGTTTTGTAGCTAATAGATACCTCATTAAAATTTTGCACAGAAATTTCTGGCCTCAGTGAAAGTTGACTACCTAATGACTGGTCTGCCTTCCAGTGGATTCATCATATCGGAAGATGCCTCTCCACCGGACAAGGTAGAAAAAAGGTGGAGGGTACATTTAAAAGGGTATATTCTGCCATGAAGTTTTGTGAAATGAACAGAGGCATATGCTATCTATTTGGTTCAATCCCTGTTACATGACTTCCAAGACCTGGCCGAGGAGCTCCAAGATGGGGGAGGTAGATCCTTGTCAGTAATGGACTTGATGTTTGATTCCTTGTCAGGAGCAGGATCAGCAGCTTCAAGGTCCACAATTTCAGCAAGGCATGATACTTGGGTGTGGACCTTGAAGGCTAACAATTCTAAAAAATCTCTGTTGTCGCGTCTGCCATTTCATGGTTCTCAGTTCTTCGATTCTCAACTGGAGGACATGAGGAAAAAGTCAGACAAGGATCACTAACTTCTGGTGCCAGTAAAGCCTCCTTTCAATGGAAGAGGTTTCAGATTCTGTAGAGCCTTTGGGAATGCATCAATGGATAAGGGAGCAGGCAAGCCCTTTGTGGACAGGGGGCATGGCCGTGGCACCCCCTCCCAATAAACATTCCAGCAGCACCCCCCTGCTAATCCTTCCTCTGCCATCCCTAAAGTATGACTATCCATGAGCTATGGTTGTCTCAACCTGGGAAAAAGATGTTTCAGAATCGTGTGTGCTCCTGCTGGTGAGAGAGGGCTACAAAAGAGACTTTACGACTCCTTCAGGCAACTTCTTTACCCGAACTCCGACTCCTTACAGGCTGGGCAAGTTGCAAGTTCTGCAGCAAGGTATCACCGATCTTCAGTCAAAGGGGCCATATCTCCAGTTCCAGAAGAAGAATGTGGCAAGAAATGCTACTCTCTGATGTTTCCTGTTCAGCTGCCTTCAGGTGCCTTCTGTCTGGTGCTCGTTAAAGCAAGCGTACTTGTACATTCCTCATCAGAGGTTACCAAATGGTAAGTTTACAGAATATTTTACCTCTTCTGTCTAAAGGCAGGTTTCTGGACTCTCTTTATCTCCTGGACACCTATTTGCACATTCCTAATCATCCTGCCCCTAGAAATGTTTCAATTCTTTGCCTTGGGTTATTTTCAATTTTGTGTCCTCCCTTTTGGTCTAGCCTCTGCACTTAGAGTGTTTACTATGACTCTGGCTCTCTGATGGGTAATCTTCTTTCCTTGGGTGTGTTAGCCTTATGTACTTGGATGATTGGCTAATATGTGATACCTCTTTTTTGAAGGCTCTTCAAGCTGTCAATTTGGTCTGCCACTGCCTCACTACTCGTGGGTTTCTTGTAAGCACAGAGAAGTCTCACCTGGTTCATACGAAACAGCTCTAGTTCATCAGGGTTCTCTTCAATACTGGATACAGAAGGATCTTTCTTCTACAAGTCCCAAAGAAACTGGTGTCTTGTCTTTTGCATCTCTTTTCCCTTCAGCAAGCCCCGGCACGAGAATGGCTAAGTTTTGTGGAAGACATGGCGGCTTTCCTACTCCTAGTTCCTTGGGCTCACCTGCTGTTCATCTACTCTCTCTGTAGGATTCCATTTCTCAGGACTGTGACCCTCTAGTCCCAGTTGTACTAACAGTTTGTCCCAAACTACAATAGTGAAAGGAGGTCTCAAACCTGAGCAAGGGAGTTCTCCTCTCTCCTCCTCTCCCTCAGATGATTGCAACAGATGCAAGCAGCCTTGAATGGGAGGCCATGCTGGGGAACTCTGCAGCTCAAGGTCTATGGGCCAAGACAGAAGGCAACAAAGCATTCACCTGGAGGGAAATGTTTATGATTCTCAGAGCTCTTATGTTCTTTTCACCTCAAATTCAGAACTGTCCAGTAAAATTCAGAATGGACACTCAGGTGACAAGAGCTTATGTGAACCATCGGGAGGCACCAGGTTACTACAGGTAGCATTGCTGGTGGAGGACATTGGTACTTGGTTTGAAGCAAACAATGTTTCTGAAAGCGATTCATCTTCTGGACAGGAAGAATGGACTTGCTTACCTTCTGAGCTGGACCTTTCCCTCCTCGGTATTCCTGTCTCTCTCTCTCTCGCTCTCTCTTCTGACATTATGGGAGATTGACGATTGGTTGAGGACCCAGTGGCTGTACCTATTTGCATCTCCCTCTGATGCCCTTCTGCCCAACCTCTGAACTCTCCTTTCTTGTCAGGTGTCCTGGGGGATGGATGCAATGATATTTCCTTGAACTCAGGACCTTCTTTATGCCTTTCCTCCTTTCTCTTTGATCGGAAGAGTTCTGCCAAAGGTTCAGAAGGAAAGAGTGGAGGCCCTGTTAGTAGTTCCATCCTGCAAGAGACAACCATGTTTTTTTTCTTTCTCCATCTGGAAGTCCAGACTCACTGGATCTTCACACTAGTACCTTCTCCTCTCAGATTCCCATCTCTCCCAGAGACCTCGCTGTGTTATCTGTCTCTGAGGGTTTGTAAACTGAGAGGAGGAGGATGCAATTTTTAGTATTTTCATCTTACATAGCTTCCTTTATTCTGCCCTCTAGAAAGTCTGGCACCCTAAAGGTTTACGGGTATGGTAGACATGGCATTCTTGGCAAGTTTATCCCCAGATGTTTTGCTTCTTTGCTTCCTGTTGTTTTCATTGATTTTAGGACTCTGGGCACTTTACCACTGCTAATCGATCCTAAAGTGTATATGCTCTCCATTTGAATTGTGTTATGGATTGGTGTTTTCATTATTGGCTTATTGGTCTACTACTAAGTACCTAGTAATGTGCACAGGTGTTCACAAGGACTGTAAATCAAATGCTACTAGTGGTGCTGCAGCACTGGTTGTGCCACCCACACAAGTAGTCTTTCAAAGGTGTCTCAGACCTGCCACTGCAATGTATGTCCGCAGATCTTACTGCCATGTCAACATGGCCAGTGCAGCCACTTGCCTGGGACCTAATCTTCCCTTGTCTACGTATCAATCATGCCTAAAGTAGGCCCAAGGAAGTCCCATGGGCAGGGTGCAGTGTATGTGAAAGGTAGGACATGTAATATTGTGTTTTACATGTCCTGACAGTGAATTACCGTGCATTTCATATTTCACTATTGAAAGGCTCTCTTTCCCACAGGTAATCATTGAATCTGCCTTGCAACATTTTACAAGTGTAACTTTCAGTTGGGGAAAGGTAGAGAAATGGAGTTTATGTTCCCTGAGCTCAGAATCTAACAACATCTTTAATAAATGTGGTTTTTAAATTGTGTGTTTGAAAATGGCACTTTTAGAAAGTGGCATTTTCTTGTTTAACCATCCTGGGTACCGCAGCCTGTTTGTGTATTTACCGCCTGGTTTTGGAGTGAGGTTATGGACCTGAGGATGTACATGTACTCTAGACAGTCACAGGTTTTGACCTTGCAAAGCCAGTAGGATGGAATTGAAGCCTTTAGAGGGCCTACTATATTGGAGCTTGATTCCTTTGCCTCTAGGTTGCTGTGTAGTTTTCATTTGAGGGGACCGGTGGTTCATGCTCTGGTTCCCCCTTGGGACCTTCCTCTGGTTTGTCCTTCCTCCAGGGAGCTCCCTTTAAGCTTCTTTCTTCAGTTTCTTAAAATTTCTCACCTTGAGGGTATTTTTCCTTGTTGCAATTTCCTCAGGCAAAAGGTTTCGGGAGATTGGGGCTCTTTTATGTCACAAACATTTTCTGAAGGTTTTCCTGATAAGGTGGTCCTTCTGCCAGATCCATCTTTCTCTCCCAAGGTTTCTTCCTCGTTTCAAGTGACTCATTATCTTTTTCTAGCCTCTTTCTATCCTTTTCCTTTGTCAGACCAGGACGTTTTCAGGCATTCCTTGGGTTTGGTCAGGGCTCTGGTTAGCTATTTTGAAAGGACAGCATCTGTTTGAAAGGTAGACTCTCTGTTAATTTCTTTTGACTTGTGCAATTGCAGTTAGCATCCTTCTGTTTCCACCTTGAGTAGGGTAAAGACTGTGATTTCATTGGCTACAGAAAATAATGCAGGTTTCAGTCTTCCTGTAGTCATTTGAGGGTATTCCTCTTGGGCCTCTTTTAAGAGATTGTGGCTTAGTTTTCTTTTCTGATATGGGCGAATGTTGTGCACAAGCTACAGAATAGCTCAATTTGTGAGGACTGTGGTGAGGAAGACTATGACTCAGAGTAATGAAGATTACCGGTAAGTAACCAAGTCAATTAGGGTGACGACAGGAATCTCTGACATATTTATGGGCACTTTGAAAAATAAATGTCCCTAGCCTAGTTATAGCTAGCTATTTTAGTAAACACTGGTAGAATTCACAGACAGTGCAACTTATGTGATCTGCAGTGTCTAATTTGTAAAATAATGAATGTTGTTACCAGAGGCTCTGCTCAGAAACCTGTGGTCAGTGTAATCTAAGCCTCTTTAATCAACTATCATATACTTCTTGTAGGTTCCTGCTTTCTCTCTTTGTGATGGTTTTCCATCTTTCTATTTCTCCTTGTTTCCCCTTTGTTTGTTTTTTCTTCTATTGCCCTCGGAAAATGTCTTATGGAGAACAGTTTGTGCTGGTCCCCAAAAATGAGTGCCAATGGGCCCCACGGGCAAACACCAGCCCAAATTAAGCACTGGTGACCGGTCATCTGAAGCTCCGGATCATGCAGAATTCTTACTGTTTCTTACTCCTAGGTAACTGTACTTTGCAGTACATGGTCATTAGGTCCGCTAACTATTTCAAAGTTACAATTACTTCAATGTGTAAATATCTTATATGGGACACTTTTAACCATGTCCTCAAAAACATGGAATGTATCACTATTAGGAATATGGATTAGCATAAATCTTGATCGAATATCCCCCAAGATACTATTGCCACACTTATCCCTCCTTTCTTCGAGCTCCTTCACGAGCTTCATTAAACAGAAAGAAACTTGAATCTGGCATGCCTCTGCAGAATACAGACATTAAATTGCAATAGTTTGCTCATGTGTTATGTATGCTAATTGATAGGAGGTAGGCTCAAATTTCAAGGGTGAGGGGAGAGGTAAATGTGTGAGTGTTGGGTCAGGCAGAGGGCTTTTGTATGAAAGTGTGTAACTATAAAACAGTATAAATTATGGAGTCAAGGCGGGGAATGGGTCTTGTGTACTACAAAGATCTTTCTTTGAAGTCTCCACACTTCGAAGACTAAAATGGGTATAAGTACTGGATCTCTGACACCGTATACCCACAACACTTCTGTACTGAAGACATTCTGCTATGAGAACAGTTGTTCTGCTGACAGGACGAACTGCCACTTTGATGCTTGTTTTGCTGTGCTGGCCTGCTGCTTCTTGCCTGAGAGTGACGTGCTTCCTAAGGTTCTCCAAGGTCTTGACTGAGCTTGCCCCCTGTTGCTGAAGTCTCATGGACATCAAAGACTTCACCTGCATATTGCTACTAGCACCTGTGCTCCTCTGCTGTGAGTCCTGACCTGCCAAGTGGTGCCAAACCCAGTCCTGGGCCCATGGAAGTGGATTTGGTACTGCAACCAAGAAACCGACGCATCAACTCCAAAGCATCAGTTCGCAACAGGTGCATCCCTGTGAAACTGACGCATCACCGTTGTCTGCACTGAATTCGTTAACATCACTCTCTGAGTGAGCAACGCAACAAACTCAACTTCAGTGCAGTCCCGACTTTGTTGCAGTGCCTCAGAAGAAACACTGCTGCGTGAGTCTCAACAGCATGCCAGCGACATTGGTGGTGCACCTTCTTGACTCCGATGCATCGGCTGCCAGCGTGACTCTCAATAGACTCATCGTCCGGTTCAGAGGTTCGGCATAGACGTCGAAAAATCGATGCTCCCTGCTTTCAACCTCGATGCATCATCGACACCTTGTCGCCTTCAGGAACTGTGGTCTTGCGCAAGCACCTGAAGAATCACCTCTTCTGCATAACACATCACCCCGGAGCAGCAAACTTTCAAAGACACTGCACATCCTTAAGGAACCAACACTTCACCTGCATCCGTGATGCCTCACCTCCTCTGTGTGATGCATCGGCTTCAGTTTCTGATGCATCCAAGGCACTGTGAGGGGGTCTGCTCGACTCCTGTATATGGCCCGCGCTCCCTCGTGGTCAGACTGAACTTTTGGATTTGTCCCAGTCAAGCACTACCAGATAGGCCAGGTTGGAGCTATAGATGTCTAAGCATTGTATTTTGATTTAATCTGTGAAAATTCATATCCTGACTTGTGCATGTTGGATTTTTTCCATTTTGTTTTTGCTTCTCTTAGATAAATATTGGCTATTTTTCTAAACTGGCGTTGAGTACTTTCGTGGTGTTTTCACTGTGTCACTGTGTGTGCACAAATACTTTACACATTGCCTCTTTAGTTTATCCTGATTCCTACCTGCTCTGAGTCAAGCTATCCGAGGGTGAGCACAGGTAAACATAGTGTGTACAACACTTACCCTACCCTACTTGGACTGGATGCAAACCACTGCCAACTAGAGACCCCATTTCTAACAGTCAGGGAGGACCTAGCTTGGCAGTTTTGGCTGGACTGTATCCATGAGGAACAGGGTCGAGACTGATTTGCATATGGCTGGATCAAAACTGAGTTGACATGGTGAGCAAATAAACGATGGGCTTGAGTGCTACCCAGAGTGATTTCCAGTGGTTAGACCTATTGCAAGCAGCTTCTCATCACCTTTTGCATATTTCATGTACTGCCCTAAGTGATAAGGGTATGCCCAGACGTGGGTCTAATGCTCCCTGTGTCACTGGAACCAAGCTGTCCTGTGCAGATGAGCCCATAACTGGGGTGAAAACTGTCCTGAGTGACCGTGTTTCAGCTCAGGGAGGACCTAGCTTGGCAGTTCAGTCTGGACTGTTCCCATGAGGAACAGGTTCAAGACTGATTTGTATATGGCTAGCTCCAAGCTTAGGTGGCTTAGTGAGCAAAAGAATGATTGATTGGAGTGCTACACTGAGAGATTGCCAGTAGTTAGACTTATTGCAAGCAGCCTCCCATCACCTTTTGTGTGTTTCATGTACTGCCCTAAGTAGCATGGGTATGTCCAGACGTGGGTCCCATCATCACTGTGTCACTGGAGCAAAGCAAAGTTCAGGGAGGCCCTAGCTTGGCATTTTGGGCTGGACTGTTCCCATGAGGAACAGGGTCAAGACTGATTTCCATATGGCTGGGTCCAAGCTGAGGTGGCTTAGTGAGCAAAATATTGATGGGTTGAAGTGCTACCTTGAACGGTTGCCAGTGGTTAAACTTATTGCAAAAACCCTCCCGTCATCTTTTGTATGTTTCTCACAAGCATTTCAGCCATCTTATACAGCAACGTAGCTGCTGTGCAGCATGTATGAAATGTGAAAGGAAACGCTATGACGGCGGCACTTGACAGGGTCAATGCTCATGTAGGAGAGCACTATTAGCTTTGCCAATTCTTCTGTTTTATCTAGTTAAACACTGACTCCATGCTAGGGGCCAGGAATTTTAGGGCAAGGCCATGAGTTTTCTGCAGTTACAGGAATCTGCGTCACCTTACTGCAGCCTGTGAGCGGAGAATGGCAATGGTGGCATGTGCAGTGAGTTTAAAACTGAAAAGACTGATATGCCTGACTGCTTTGCCTCCAAGTCAGTGGGGTACAGCTAGCTGTGAACCATATGGAATCGAGGAAGTGTTATTGAAACTCCACTACGCGGGTACAGTGCAAATGTTGCTAAATTAGCTAAGCCAGCTCTTCTCTTTGTTTTAAGCACAGATGTACCTGGCCACAGTGCTGACAATCTGCCTCAAGCAACATCTGAGAACCTTTCCCATTCCTCACTCATGCTTTGAATCCCAATAACAGTAGTCCCGTATTTATAAATAGGGGTAACAAAATGGGAAATATCTGAACACAAAGAAAAAGTTATGCAGTAGTCGTACACACCTGACATGGATAATGTAAGACTCCTGGACTGTGTATTTTAGGGGACAAGATTGCTACTTGTGCACGTACGTGATCGCCCTGCTTCAGGCTTCACCTTGCTTTGATAACAAAATGTTCATGCCTGTTTTTTCCTGTTTATTTTCTTTGAACTGAATAATTAGCAATTGAGGCTACAATAGAATGCGCTTTTTTCTCTGCTGGGTTCAGGTCCTTATTTTGAGCTATCTGTCAATGACCACGCTTATGGTGTAAAAAAACATGCTACTGTATGAATTATATTGTTACCTGGCATATTGCAAATATTGGTCAATAAGCTATGCCTGAACTATTTGTTTTAAGCACAGAGGTATTTGCAGAAGCAAACATACTTAAGGAATACACTGCCTGGGGTGCCATCAAGACCTGGAACAACCTGCCCCTCCACCTGTGAACAGCACCCTCCCTGGCAGAGTTCAGAAAGAAACTCAAGACCTGGCTTTTCGATCGAGACCTCGCACCCCCAGTGCCCACACTCTTGTAGGGGTGACAATGCTATACTCTACAAATGCTGATTGAATGATCTTATTGAGCTGGAATTCTAAGAAAAAAGTACTTACAATAGAATACTAGCACTGGAAGGACTTCAGATGCTGCCTGGAAGCAGTACTCTAGGAGAGGGGCAAACGCTCTAAGAGAAAGTGGAGCCGACACATGCTGACCAGAAAGAAGCAAGGACATTAGAGAGATTATGAAGCCAACCAACGGTAAGCAATGGGCCGGATATAAGTTGCCTGTAACTAACAAAATGTCTCGCAATAGACAGCTCTTGCGCTGTCTCATGTGAGACCTAAAAAAGGAGAATTAAAATAAATCACAACCTTTAAAAGCAGAACATTTTAAAAAACCAATGTTTAAATATTCTGCAGCAATATTATTAATATCAGAAAATTACTCACACATTTCCTGATTCTTTACATAGTACTTTTAAATGTATCAAACATAAAGAGGTGATTTGACTTTTTTAGTCTCAATCAGAAGCCTTGTATTCGGTTGTGCCTACTAGTTAGCAATCATTATACTCAATAAGGAAAGAAGTCAGCAAACACCAAAAATAAAGAGATTTGGACAATAGTGATTGTAATGTAGAGAAAATATTCTTTGATGTATGGTGATAGCTATCAGAGCAGCAACATCAGCATGGTCTAAACTTGAGCCTCAGGGCAGTACTGAAACTGGGAAATAATGACTGCTGTCAGTTGAACCTTAGATGAACATCAGCCAGTCCACAGAGATTGATATTAGTAAATCCTCAGATTACAAACAGGTCATTGCAATATGTGAATTTACTCCAGAGCTTTGCTGCACCAGTGTTCCTCGGTCATTTTCTAATGGGATTATTTATAAATTCATTTGTATATTCAAAACGATGTAAATTAGAAATAAGCGTGTGCAAGCTTTCTATTGTAACAGAGAAGGATTACCCTTGTTTAGTATATTTGCCTTTTTTTTTAAGCTGCACTATCTTATTCTCTTGCTGCATCAGCAAGAATGCGGGATGGTGTCTGAGGTTTTACAAAGACATTGTAACAATCTCCATTTAAAGCGGTGACTTAAGCAAGCCTAAGAAATACTACAACAGTTACGTGATGTTCTTCTGAACTGGTGTGACGGCTCTGAGTTGCATCTCTGATCCAACCCGGCTTCCAAGCTAGCAGTGATATTGGCTGGGACAAGAGGGGCATGCCACAGAGGCATAAAAGGTCAGAGATAGTACAGCCATCCTGCCAAATTATGCAGTGCTGCACCGTCCTCCTTAGGGCGAGAAAGCAAAAGACACACAATTGATGGACTGAATGCAGAACAAATCAAAACATTCACCCCCAGTCAAGAGATCTGGGTTAAATCCATCATTCTTTTGCTCACCATGCCACCCCAGCTTAGACTTGGCCATATGCAAGTCAGTCTTGCCACTGTGCTTATGGGAACAGTCCAGCCGGAACTGCCAAGCCAGGTCCTCCCTGGACAGAAAACAAGTATCCTAGGACCGGTTTCGGAGTTTCAGCCCTCATCAGCCAGGATAGCTTGAATCGAGTGGCATTGGGAGTACGGGACCCAGGTCTGTGCATACCCGTCCCACTTGGGGTGACAAGCGCAAAAAGAACAATTAATGGACAGAATGTGGAACAATGTCAGACATTCACCACAGTACAGAGACCTGGGCCTAAATCCATAGTTTTTTTTTCTCACCATGCCATTCCAGTTTGAACCCAGCCATATGCAAATCAGTCTTGACCCTGTGCCCAATGGGAACAGTCCAGCCCGAACTGCCAGGCCAGGTCCTCCCTGGACTGGAAACAAGCACCCTAGGACCTGTTTCGGGGTTTCACCCTTCATCAGCCAGGATAGCTTAAATCCAGTGGCACAGTGAGCCCGGGACCCAGGTTTGGGCATCACCATCGCACTTAGGGCGAGAAAGCAAAAGACACACAATTGATGGATGGAAAGCAGAACAAATCAAAGCATTCATCCCCAGTCAAGAGATCTGGGTTAAATCCGTCATTCTTTTGTTCACCATGCCACCCCAGTTTAGACCTGGCCATATGCAAATCAGTCTCGACCCTGTGCAAAGTGAGGTCCTGCCACTGGAGTCAAGCTATCCTGGCTGGTGAGGGGTGAAACCCCGAAACCGGTCCTAGGGTGCTTGTTTCCAGTCCAAGGAGGACCTGGCCTCGCAGTTCGGGCTGGACTGTTCCCATTGGGCATTGATTTGCATATGGCTGGGTTCAAACTGGAATGGCATGTTGAGCAAATGAAACAATGAATTTAGACCCAGATCAATGTACTGGGGTGAATGTATGACATTTTTCTGCATTCTGTCCATCAATTGTTCTTTTTACGTTTGTCACACCGAGTGGTATGGGTTAGGTCAGACGTGAGTCTCGTGCTCTCCATGCCACTGGAGTCAAGCTATTCTGGCTGATGAGGGGTGAAACCCCGAAACCGGTCCCAGGATGCTTGTTTCCAGTCCAGGGAGGACCTGGCCATCAGTTCAGGCTGGACTGTTCCCATTAGGCAGAGGGTCAAGACTGATTTGCACAAGGCTGGATTAAAACGGGAATGGCATGGTGAGCAAAAAAACAATGAATTTAGGCCCAGATCTCTGTACTGGGGTGAATGTATGTTCTGCATTCTGTCCATCAATTGTTCTTTTTACGTGTGTCACCCTGAGTGGGACGGGTATGCCCAGACGTGGATCCCATGCTCTCCATGCCACTGGAGTCAAGCTATCCTGGCTGATGAGAGGTGGAACCACAAAACCGGTCCTAGGATGCTTGTTTCAAGTCCAGGAAGGACCTGGCCTGGCAGTTCGGGCTGGACTGTTTCCATTGGGCACAGGGTTAAGACTGATTTGCATATGGCTGGGATCAAACTGGAATGGCATGGTGAGCAAAAAACTATGGAATTAGGCCCAGGTCTCTGTACTGGGGTGAATGTACAACATTGTTCTGCATTCTGTCCATCAATTGTTATTTTTACATTTGTCGCGCCGTCCTTCTTGACTCAGAATCCTGAGTCCATGATGGAGCTGAACTCGTGAGACAATTGTAGCACTCAGACACAGGCCATCAGTGAGTGCATGCACAGGAAACAAGGCTGTGGTCCTGGGTGGTGTAGGGAGCCAACTGCCCACTACTAAACATTGTAGCAGCAATCATCCGCGGGGCCAGGCACGGCTCCTCAGCTAGAAATTAAGGGTGCAGGGTCGCTTGTGACGCCAGCACAGACTAGCATTGCGACAGGTGTGGTTATGTGTCCGTAGCCCTTCAAGGTGCTAGACCCCTTCCCCTATAGGTCATCCCACCCCACAACTTTGAAGGCAGGTAGAATATATGCAAGTAACAATACCTTAGCATGCAGTCACTCACATGAGGGAAGTAGGTAAGATGCTGCGCTCAGATCTTTAACAGTGTTAGGAGTGAGCTATTTCATTAGCCCCCTTGCAAGCAAGCATGGAAGTTATTTAGGGGTCGCAAGGGTTCTACACCTTTGCGACCCCTGGCCTCAGACGTGTCAAAACCAGTGCCAGGAACACAGGGACAGCTCATCCTTTTGGATATCAGCTAGAGCGCCACTCCTATTTTTCTGTCAATATTTTTTATTATACTAATAGTGAATAATAGTACACTATTTTTGTAAATTGATGTTCCATGCTGGCAAAACTGATGGTTTTTCCGTGCTCCATGTTCTTTAATCTGCCCTCAGACACAGTCACCACACACGTGAGTTATGAATAAAGTGGGAGTGCCATTCACTGCGTATGTGTAATGCTTACAATGTCATCTGCTAATCAGTGCTCATGCGTGTTCAGCAAATCAGTCTTAGAACGTCCTTCTGCTTCTTTCCTCTATGTCTAGTGGGTCATGTCTTATAATGGCCTCACCTGCTCATAGATACATTTAAAATGTTCACCAGCATAACAATACACAGTCATCAGGGAAGATTCACTGGTTTAATCGTGTTTTGAACAAAAGGCAAGCTGGGTTGTACATCTGTGAGGTACAAGTTTACCTCAAGTTCCTCCAAATCACAGGAGTAAGGCAGTTCTCTCAGTCCCCAAAAATGACCTGAATCAGGTATCTTGAGATTGGGGTCTGGATCAGGTGAGGTCAGATGGAAAATAATTTGTAGTTTGTACTGCACTGTGTTAGGGTTGTCTGCAATGTATTGTCTCCAATGAACTGTGTTCTGCAGGGAAACATGAACAACAAAATTAATGTAAAATCATTAAAGTATCTTTATAATTAGAGGTGTGCGAAATATATTGAGACCAACCTACCAGCCAAACTGCAGTATAATGTACCTGCAACACAGTGCTTGAAAAAAACAAGGACCTTTTCCAATATAGCATCTTTCTTAAAACTTTCAAAACGTCCACCCATCAGACTCTCTACCTTCTCAATAGTGACTCCAATACTGACTTCATATTTCCCCCCAGTTTTTGCAGGTTCAGGAATATGTCTCAACTACCCAAGCTCCATCATCAATGTCATCACAAGTTTAAATGTCTTAATCAATTTACTGAACTGACAGCCAGTCTAGGCTTGATGTGAACCTATATTACAATGGTAAGATAACGCCAAGAGGAGTAACAGTCTTGAACTGGGTATTAAAACCAATGACCATGTATGCTACTTCTAGTGACTAGTGTGGAAAGTGATATATTCAGAGCAAATTGTCCATCGTGCCCCCCAAATGAAAACTCACAACCAATGCCATCCCAAATTAGCTGTCTGATCCCTCAGGCCATTGTCTCTACAGAAGAAATCAAGTATCCCCAGACCAGCTAGGTCCTGAATATAAGTTCCATGGTGGTGGGATATTGGTCAACTTGCATACAATTGTAATGTTACTGTGCAGTCATTTTGCACTAATACTATGCAATTAAGAGTAAAACCCCGTGGAATGGGGAAATACCACATGGGACTGATTCCTTCCAGATGAAAGTCCCCATGGAATTCTCCATTCCATAGGGTTTTAGAACATACATTTACAGCCTGCTCTAATGTATGTGCAGAGTTATGGGTGGGGGATAAGGGACAGGAGTCAGGAAAGTAAAGGAAAGCTTATTTCTAGCGGAGGAAACATTGTAAGCTCCCTCCATTAAAAACAAGCAATTGCAATGCAGTAGGTCTCGCATTTGTGAGTGTTTGAGCTATTGTCATTGTAAATGACAATGCCTTTTATTTATGTGTTTTGAAAAGCTGCAAGCGGTTTATGCACTTTGTGCTTATAGTCTTTGCTTATGAAAAGCAAGGCTGGCAGTAAAAGAGGTAAAGTTACTGCCAGAGTTGCGCAGTGAACATAAAAAAACAAGAAGCGGCCGCCATTGTACCAGGATGCTTGGAAAGTGAAAGCGCACATGGCGCGCTGACACATTAAAAAACAAGCTCCCGCCATTGTGAAAGCAGCGTCCCACGGGTGGTGCATGCAAAGCAGGCTGTCGTTGCAGGAAAGCATGTTGTGCCTGCAGTAAGAGAAATTCATTAAAGAAAATAGTGCTCATAGACTGTAAATAAAACATACAGTGTAACAACAGAAGTAAAAGGAATATTCCTCATAGGAGGTTACAAATTAAGACAAGGCGGTACTAAGGAGGGACTAACAAGTCTATCAACGTATCAGAAGCTAGCATTTACAAAGGACAATGACAAAATCCAATGAAAAATATGGGGGGAGAGTGGGCGGAGCTTCAAGTCCATCCCGGAATGCAGCATGCCTCTCAGAGCAGCGCATGCACTGTCCAGGCTCGACCAAAGGTCAAAACCTCTACAGCCAGATTTAGTGGCCCAAACCATTTAGTCTAGTTCTCCCATACCCATAAAAATCTGTTGTTGACAAATCTACCCACTACGAATCAAGTGCAGGAATTTCACTGTAATTAAGTCAAAATCAGGCTATAGCTATAAATGTCAACGTAGTTCCCTGTCTTCTACTTAAATACACAGACCCATTACTACCTCTGTCATTTCAATACTTAAGGGGGGGCCAGGGCAAGCCCCATCAATTAGATGGTCTGACTCAGCTCGATGGCAACAACTTATCATCACTAAGAAGAATCACTGTTCTGGGCCTCCACTTTTTCCTGACTGACCTTGACCTGATGCCAAAATATTGCTATGTTCTTCAAAGGAGAGACCCTTATATCAGCAGTAATGCATGCCATCTTTCTGTATAAAACTATCCCTGAATTTTCCCCTCAGCTCCTGACAATCATTGAAACGTAGCAGACAGATGTGTTAGTTCTGGTAATACATAAATGTACACCAACCTTCTATGAACGTCTCCTACAAAAAAGACTACCTGAGCCTTACGGTAGGATTTCTGTGGTCACCCATGACACCATCCAGGATTGTAATGCCTTAAGTTCTTTGAGCACATGCTTTTCAAAAGAATTTCTGATCTGGCATCTCCTTAACTTATGATGTGGTTTATCACCTTTTAATAGGTTGGCAAACATGGACATTTCCTAATACTTATTGATAATCTAAAAGCACTGCCCTCCTTCATGCTCAAGACAACTGTTCAGAAGGCTCTCCCACTGAGGAGTGATAGATGACAACGTCAACTTTGGATCCTTGGGAACGGCAAACCACCCATCCAATTGAGTCAGTCACTAACTTGACTTATCTCCTGACAAAATCCCAAATTCACTATGACTCTGGTAATTGCAAATCCAATGACCATTTCAACAATAAACTGATATTTTATGTTGGTCACAATGGGGACATTTGTGGAAATAATGAAGTGCATGATTTGCTGCAAAAAACCACCAGGACGAATTACAAAGAACTTATCTGATGGTCTGGATCAGAGCACTTGGGAACAATTCTTGTAGCTCTTTCCAAGTACTATTTTCTCAACTCCCTTGCTTGGTTGGAATCAAGTTATTCTCGGATATCCAATTATTCGAGGATTCAAAAGTATATTGGCATCACCTTCGGCCCAGATATCAATTTACATGATTAATCTGTAGTTTTTGGGATGAGCTGTGTCTTTTATTAAAAAACAAATAGGTTTAGTTAGTCCCATTTCCATTATTCTGGGATGATTCCTGGCCTTTAAATTCAATTTAAAAGAGTAGGTAAGGGAGGTCCACCAAGCTTGAATATTTTTTTTATTATTGCAGCAGGGAGATTGTCACGGCCTCATGAGACCTAATTATTTAACTGTCTTATTTCATTGTAATGACTGAAAAAAAGTTGACTAGATATTCATCTGACAAATTAACATCATGTGAGAGTTGGACACCTATGCGTCCATACAGTTTGTCTGGGTATGCTAGCTTATGGATATGTATAAAGCAATAAAGTATGCAAATCACCCTCAAGGGTTCTCTCGGCACACTGGCCGACCACACAGATCCGGTTTGATAGAAATCTACAGATTAAAATACCAAAAAGAGAAAGAGCACCCCCAGTACCTGACCGTATAGATGTACCGGGACTATAATTGCAGTTGCTCACTGTATCTAAGGTTGTGAGTAAGAATGTAAGGTTTCAACCTATTTAGTAGGTAACGAGGCCCATTTTCATGAAGAGACCTATGGACCAGACATAAAAGCTTAAAAAGAGTGTGCTTTCTTATAGGCAGCCAGTGCAGAGATCTCAATGTGGGGTCAGAACTAGAGCGAGAAGGTAGGTTGCAAACCAACCGCTCTGCTGTGTTCTGTATCATGTAAAGCTTGGAGAAAAGACCCTCACCCAACTCTGGCTTGATTTGCCTCAGAAAATACATAATTTCTTACCATTCTGTAAGGAAATGGCTACAGCCATATGAGCCCAACAAATTGTTCTACTGAGCACATTTTTTCTCAGCTATTAGTTTTTTATAGCAATTGACAAGAGAAATATATTTCTGGGTTATTTGGTCAAACCCTTTTGTTTTAATTGAATACTTTTTCCCCTGAGTTTATGTTTGTGAGTATTTTAGACAGTCTGCTTTATGCGAGTTCTGTACCTTATGCATAGAGATAGCTAAGCAATCAACAATACATCAAACTAAGTATTATATAGGGGCTACAATACCCCCTGCTGTACATTTTAACAATATTGCAAGTCACCAAGGGAGCAAAGCTGAGTTTCTTTATAGGATTATGAAAGTCCGAGGTGACTTGCGATATTCTTATCAAATATGCCACATAATATATGGTCACACGCTCACTTTTCCCACAAACCACTGAAAACCTTGGTGTTTAGTTCTTTCATATGAAAGCATATTTGCAAACATGAAGAATAAAAAGAATACCTCTAATCCAAAATTAAATACATCAAAAACCTGTTAAATATTTTTTGAAAGAGATATAAGAAACAGTTCAGTGCAAGACAGTTATAAAAAAAATAGCTGCAATAGTTTGGAACATTGAGAAACATGCAGAAAGAATCTAGCTGTGTTCCCTCTATCTAAGGAGTGCAAAAAATAAACATATTCTCTTTGCTTGTCATTTTAAGCTATTGAAATAGAGCAGAAGAAGAAAAGCAACATTCCTTTTGTTGCTTCAAACAGCTGCTTTAACTATGCTCTGTGACCTGCCCTGCCTTTCATTGCAGCTGCTGGCTGCAGGCATTGTGACATGAGAAGTCAACTGTCATGACCTTATAATAGTCAAGGTCTGGGGTCTTACCTTTGCAATCAGCTACTTGGTGCATTACAATCCACTGATTATAAAGAAACTAGATACTGGCGTTCATACCCGGGATTACAGAATACCTTGTACTATAAGTTGTTACACAGTGAAATTGTGTCTTCATTAGTAAAAACAAACAAAACGGAAAGGGAATCAATTTCAATCATGCAAAACTACTATGATGGGGACTGGAGATCTCCATTCTTGTGGTGAGAGGCTAAAAGGAGGATTAGTTGGTTTTCTTTGTATAATAAAACTCAACAATGTAGCGAGCGCAAGGTAAATAGTTTTATTTATTGATTTATTTACTCCATTCTGTCGTACGTCAGAGTCTACTGCCGCCCCCACCCTGCCCCTACCCCGCCCCGCAGCTCTCCCTCTGTGAGCTGTCACTGCTTTGTAGAACACTCACAGATGCCAATAGGCACTCCTGTCTTGATTAAGTATTTCAAATTTAGTGAAGAGTAGAAAGTTCTCAGCAGGGACAAAATGTAGCCAGTGGGGCAGGGGTATTCGACTAAGCGGAATGTTTTAGCAGCAGGCGAATCTGCTTGGGATCATGCATTTATGCTGACAAAAAACCTTTAAAGAAAAGACAAAGAGTTCGACCATTGTAATATGGTACATAAAGAAGATTTGCAGAGGGAATATGATAGCTGACAGAAACTCTTCATTTTATGAATTAAAACCTTTGGGATTTAATCTTTAATTAAAATCACCCACAATTATAAATATTAAATTCAGATAAGTGAAACTTATTATGCACAAGTCCTCTGGAAATTTTCTCAATGACCCAGGCATTTGGACAGAATCAGATAACAAAACATTTAATACAATTAAAGAAGAAATATTTCCAATAGTGAAGTACACAATGATTTAGCAAGCTAAAAGCCACCCACATTCTATATCTGTTCAGTTCAGGCAACTTTTGAACAAGTTAGGATTCCTCATGAAGTGGCTTCCAGTGGTACAGATAAAACGCTACCTATTATGGGCACTTCACACAACTAATTAGCATGTAAATAAATTACATCATACAAGGAGACGACATCATTCAAGTAACCAGTATTTTTGCTCTGTTGAATCTGTGACTATTCCATGCCAGGAAGCAGGAGAAGTGTGAGACATCTTCTTCCTAAGCCACAAAAGGCAAGTAAATTGATTTTTTATGAGTTGATGATGCAATGGGTGGACCACGGAAATCATTTCAAATTACAATTCTGCTATTCTCTTTCCTTTCAAATGGAATTAACATTTTGAATGTTCACAAATTGCTTGGCGCAAAGGATGCTGTGTTTGAAATTGAACAGAGGATCTAACAGATGTTTGTTCTAATTGATTACTTGGGGTAACTGGGCATCCAAAGTCTTGAGAGGAATAGTATGTTTGAAGACACAGATTACTTCCCAGGAAGCCAGGTCATCTTTCATTAGCAGGCTTTCTGATAACTTTGAGAAGAGATGCAGACAAGTTACCTCTCTTCCTGTGAGCTTCCGACAAAGCCCACCTACTTCAGAACAGCCAGTGAAGGTATCTCATAAACACAGAAGTTTGTTAAGTATGCAGAGTGAACATGACATATTTAAAGAATGTCGTTTCTTTACATATTTCTCAGATCTTGAAGTGTCAACCCACTATGTGAAAGAATTTTAATCTCAGATGTTGGCAGGTGATGATGGGGTTGTGCTTCTGATAAGTGAGTCTTATGGGTTAATTTTGTTCAGTTTAGTTTTTTTCATTGTCTTTCTAGATGGATTTTTTTGTTTTTTGTACTTAACTTATTCAATCTTCACTTGCCTAATGGTAATGTAGGAAGGAGTATGGAATCTATACTTTTCTGGATGTAAAGGTATTCTAGACAGAGGTGCATAATACACTTTTGTGTGGGGAGCCCTAAGTGTTTGGATAGTTGCTTTTTATTGTTTTTGTTAGGGGAAAATAGTGACATAGTTATATGAGTGACCAAGCTGTACCCAGCTGATGAGCCCATAACTAAGACAAAACAGGTCCTGGGTTGTTATTGTTCCAGTTCAAGAGGCACCTGGCTTGACAGTTTAGGCTGGACTGTTCCAATTGAAGCAGGGTCAACATAATGATTTGCATATAGCTGGGTCCAAACTGAGGTGATATGGTGTCTAAAATAATGATGGATTGGGATGCAGCCTGAGTAATTTCCAGTGATTAGGATTCATTCAAGCATTCCGCCCATCACTTTTTTGCATACTTTAGTGTGTCACCTTTAGTGGGACGGGTATGCCCAGACATGGGTCCCATGCACACTGTGATACTGGAACCAAGCTGAAGCCGGCTGATGAGCCCATTACCAGGGTGAACCTGGTCCTGGGTTGCTTATGCTCCAGTCAGGAAAGGACCTGGCTTGGCAGTTGGGGCTGGACTGTTCCGATTGAAATAGTCCATACTGATTTGCATGTAGCTGAGTCCAAACAGAGGTGACATAGTGTGCAAAATAGCGATGGATTGGTATGCGACCCCGAATAATTGCCAGTGGCTGAGATTAATTCATCACTTTTTTCTATACTATAGTTATATGTTTGGCAGTACGTTGTTTTGTAATCATGGGTTTGAAAAACACAAAATGCTAATATGGAGCAGTTCTGAAAACAAGAAAGAGAAGTGTGAGTGCATGTAATGGAAGTAATAAAGGATAGCAGGTCTTGCCATTAAAGGCATGCTTCTTTTTAATACTCCATAGATGTCCTTCAAGAGAAACTGGGCGTTTCATGACTTGTTACCAATAAGATGAGCCTCTAACATTCCTTCTAATGAACTCTGCAATTGAAGTAAGGGGGTAGTAGACACATTAAGGGAGGTGGTAGATGAACAATAATGATTCATGGTTTCAGTTTGATTGACTTGTGTGTTGGTGCATATCTGGGGGCACAATATTTGTGGCAAACAGAGAAGAAAACAGTTCCTCTGACAAGAGATTAATATTTTGTTGCATCAAATGAAGTATTAAAGCTTTAAGGAAAAACCAAGGGGATTATAAATAGCAGCATTCTCTACAGTTTAAAAGAGAATGTTTAAAGTTTTGTGATTTAATGTAATTCTGTATAGAAAGATTGGGGCCAGATTTACAAAGAAGCCACTCAACGCAGTGCATCAAGTAAACTAGATGTGCTGCGCAAAAGGGAGCGAACAGAACAATGCCACTGCTACTAAGATGTGGCACTGTTCTGCTCTCTACCTGTGACAGCGCAATTCTGACTACCATATGCCAACTCAGAAGCCCTTGTGCCAAAGTGCAAGGCTGTCTGCATTGTATTCAGTAAATCTTTTGTGCAGGAAAGGGTCCCTTCCTCTACAATAACTATACTTTAAGAAACATTTCTCTTTGTATGTGTGCTGTAGAGTGCAGCAAACACACAAGGAGGATACATTAAAATATTTCTGCTCATTGTGTCTGCCTCAAGGAGGCACAGGATTTTAGTACAACTTTCTGTTTACAGCTCTTTGTATATAGGGATTTGCATCAAAACCCATGGGTGGTTGCATAGGAATGCCTATGCACCATACAAGGAATGTCCCCTTGAAAAGTAACGCAAGGCAACACAACACTTTGTGTCGTGTCTGTGTTAAAAAGTAATGCAAACCTTAATCAGAATCTTTGTAAACTTGGGCCTGGGTATCTTGCAAGGAAGTATCTTTTAATAAATCATGTTCATCAAAGAGTGAGGGAGTGGGAGCATCCTGAATAATGGAACACCTTTCAAGTATTTCATAACAAAGCTGCATATTATGTAACAAGGAGTCTTGGGAAAGTGCAACAGAGGTTGAGGGAGACTGGGATAAATTCACCACAATTTGAGAGCCAGAGCATCCTGGTAGAGAATCTGCTAAGTTTTTCTCTTTGTCAGATAGTGGGTTCTTGTGCCATCTTAGTTTACTTTCTGAGCCATTTGCCACCTTTCTTGTAAGCATTGCATGCCCCACATGGTGGTCTAAGGAGGATGGCATGACCCTTGCAACTATAGAACACTAGGGATATTGTAAGTTGTTACAGTCCTATTAAAGTTCTTGTATTAGGCAATCCCTAGGCAGCGAAAGGAATTATAGCTCTACCTATTGTATTTTTGTAGGTGGTACCCTACTGCTGCCTCCAACATTTTAGTGAGAAGTCACCTAGGTGAGACCGAAATGTGCCTGGACCCCTCAAACTTGAGGCACTCTCCTGACCCCGCTGGGGGTGGGAGGCGGTCTTCAAGCACATTGGTGCAAAGAAATGCCTAACTTTTTTTTTTTCATTTTTGCTTTGGGGCTAGGGGGCTTAACGAGTATAGGTCGGACAGCTAACTTGTCAAGTTAAATACATTAGGAAGAGGTGTTTGGAATACCACCAATGCATAGAACTGGTACCTCTACTGTTACACTCATACACAATTGTAGAAGGGATGATACCCATAAAATGAAAAGTGCGATTACATCTACAACAAAGCTCCAGGCTTACAAATATACAAGGGTCAAAGGATCTGAATACGCTAAGTTGAGGAAGAATCTGTTTGTTTCATAGAGTGAATACATATCTGAAAACAATATCCTCTAGACAAGCAAATGGCAAACTCTAAATACTGCATCTGCAGTCCATGGCTTCAGATCAAGTTTACTCCACTCACTCAAGAATGGCAAAATGCATTGCTGACACCTTCTTCTGTCTCCACCCTACACAAGGGCAGTGTTTGGCCTTTTTAGAAGGGTTAACCACCTAATTCAGTGGTCAATGATGGAAGACCCAGGATGGTGCGGGGGATATTGTGGGTACTAGTAGATCTGAAATACAAATAACCCCACCAGTTGACAAATGGGAGGGGTCAGGGCAAAGCACTATTGCCAGTTTCAATGGACTCCTGAGTTCTGAAACAGCAACGTTTACACAAAATATACAGCCAATCAATCAATCAATCAATTAGGAATTTGTTGAGCACGACTACTCACCCATAAGGGTCTCAAGGCCCAGGGGGTGGAGGGGGGCGCAGGTTCCAGCCCATCAAGGAGGGGGTGTGTTGAAGAGCCAGGTTTTGAGGTTTCTTAGGAAGATGGGGAGCGATGTTGTCTGTCTGAGGTGGAGCGGAAGGGCATTCCAGGCTCTGGCCGTGAGGAAGGAGAAGGAGGGGCCTCCCGATCTGGTCTTTCTGGTGCGGGGGACCACGGCGTAGGAGAACTGGGCTGATCGTAGGGTCCTTTGGGGTATGGGCCGGTTCAGGTATTCTGGTCTGGTGTCATGGAGGGCCTTGTGTGTGTGGGTGAGCATCTTGAAGGTGACTCTAGCCTCGATGGGGAGCCAGTGGAGTGTGCGTAGGTGCTGGGAGATGTGGCAGTGACTTGGCAGGTTGAGGACCAGTCTTGCGGTGGCGTTCTGGATGTTTTGTAGCTTGCGGTGAGGTTTTTGTTTATTCCGGTGTAGAGTGCGTTGCCGTAGTCGAGTCTGCTGGTGACCAGGGCGTGAGTGACGGTCTTTCTGTGTTTGAGATGGATCCATTTGAAGGTCTTATGTAGGAGGCAGAGGGTGTGGAAGCAGGAGGATGAGACGGAGTTGATCTGGCGGTCCATTTTGAGCTCGGAGTCCAGGATGATTCCCAGGTTGTGTGCGTGGTCTGTGGGGGTGGGCGGGCTTGTGAGGGCGGGGGGCCACCAGGCGTCGGGGTTTGGGCCCATGATGAGTACTTCTGTTTTGTTGGTGTTTAGTTGTAGGCAGCTGTTTTTCATCCATTTAGCGATGGCTTCCATGTTTTCTCGAAAGTTGCGTCTGGTGGTGTTGGGATCATTGGATAGGGAGAGGATGAGTTGGCTGTCGTCTGTGTATGACACAATGTTGAGTCCGTAGGTTCTGACGATGGGGACGAGTGTAGCCATGTAGACCTTGAAGAGCGTAGGGCTGAGGGAGGACCCCTGGAGGACTCCACAGGTGGTTGGTGTAGGGTCCGAGAGGAAAGGGGGGAGTCTGACCCGCTGCGTTCTGCCGTAGAGTAAGGAGCGGATCCAGGGAGGATGAGAAACATATCATCATGTAAGCATTGATTGTAAGTGTAACATATGCACCCCGAACCAATGCAAATCAGTTGCATGCATTATTTCTTATCCAAATAGTGAGGTATGATAGGGCTTGTATATATTAAATGTTTTTGTGCAGTGTTCTTTTTCATGTTTTTTTTTTCCGCAACCATCGTGAACTGTTTTAATGAATAGCACATTCAAGAGACAACTGCAGTGTGCAGGCGAGTCCATGTATCTAATTTAGTTGCAGATAGTGTAAGTTTGAAGGATGCAGAGAGAACCTTGTATTGAGAGAAACTATGAGAACCCATTGAGTATGTAATTGCATAATTTTGCTTTAACCTGAATCGACAATCTTTCTGTAAACAGCATGTAGGTCTGTACAATGTTAGAGTTTGTGTGTCTTTAGTTCAGTTCGGACACATGGGAAAATGACAGGGCACAGCCGGTGTCTTTGGAGAGTGTTCTTTCAGAGAGAGGACAGACCTTCATTTAGTCTTCCCTTTTGAGGCAACCCCTTACTTGATAGTCCTTTAATTTAGCAGAGTAGGAGACTTTAGAGAGTGCTCTCTCAGAGAGTGGACTGACTTTCCTTTATCCTTCGCTTTTGAGGCAACCTCTTACTGGATTGCCCTCTGATTTATAAGATTTTGCTATAATTTGAATAGCAAATTGATTGAACATACACATTCTGATTATTAACGGTTTGATACTAAACAATTCTCTATCCTTTTTGAGAAGCCTAATATGCTTTGCATACTATTAAATGCTTATTTTGTTGTACAGGGCCAGCTGTGGAGCTCCATCCATCCTAGTCCAGCAAAACAAAAGTCCCCCCCCCCCCCGGCTTAGGGAATCAGATCGTGAAAAAGGTAGCCCACATTTGCAAATCGCAACCGTTTTTAACTTGTAAAGAGATGCTGTATGGGTGTTTTGCAAGGCATGACAGACTGTAGGCAACGTTTGTGGTAATATCAGGAAGATCACAGTAAAACCCTATTACTAGACCAAAAACAGCCACATAAATAGCAAAAAAAGATTGCCATATAGGCAAGTAGGGCCCTGTTAAGGACCCTGAAAATAGCACGGGGAAGTGCTAACAGGTGCAAATTTGTACACATTTTGTTCGGCCATTTCCTGAATTATAGAAAGAATGTTTCCACATAATGTGAAACATGTAAATATTGTATAAAGCTGGCTTTGGGAAAAAATTTATGCAAAACGTAAATGAAGACTGAAAGGCACAATGTGGTTTTTCTATCTATTTCGAGAATTACAACTCTTATCTTGCATAAAAGTGCAGCAGCAATAGTTCACAATAGTTCCATGTCAAAGGTTCTGAGTCAGGCAATTTTACTTGCATCGTACAGAATCTTGCTGAAGTATGTGTTTGTAAAAATGTATTATTGCCACGTTCTTTCCTGTGGAATATTGTTCCTTTAGTGCATTAATTTAGGAACTCAGAGGGGTATATTCATAAAAACGTGTGCTAAACATCACCCAAAAAATGCTAATGCAACTTTACACATCGCAGCCCATCCCGGGAAAATAACCCCGAGTTAAAGTGGAATCCATAACACGGCGGTAGCATGCGATAGTCCGCTGAAAACGTAGCCAATGTCCGCGATACAACCGCCCCAATGGAGCTAAAAACACAAAACATAACACCAGAAAACTTGTGATGAGCCCATACGCGATGAGGAAAGCAGGGATAAGCACCGCCAGGACCACGAAACACACGTCAGGCAGGAATAAGCACAACATAAGCCTGAAAAAGCAAAACAGGCCAAACAGAAAACAACAGCCAACCACAATGGAGGCAACCCGAGCCAGCAGACAACCACACCAAACACATTGGCAACAAAACATTGTACATGTCAGGCCCACTTGGACAAGATGAATGCAGCCTGGGAGCGGAGGAGGACAATGACAGAAAACCAGAACTCCAGCAATAATGTGAAAGGCACAAACAAGCAGAAACATGCCAACAAGAAGAAGGCAGCAATGCACACCGGATGTGGGAGTCCAGCGCCACACCAGGAGCTGGATGACATGGAGGAAATGGTCTCCACCACATCAGTCTGGAGATGGTGGCATGACTTGGGGACCTGAAACTGCACCAAACAACAGACATAACAGCAACAGGGAGAGGAACCAGCAGGGACTGGGGGACCGGAGGAGATGGGCATGATAGCACACATGCACAACTAAGCACTGCAGACAAACCATGCCCAAGAATAATAACACCAACCAGGAGCACAAGTCAAACAACCCGGCAATGTCACACCACTGAACAAGCACAGAAGTGAAGACAACACCGCCTGAAGGGGAGACGGGTGAGCAAAATCAGAGCTGGAGGGACATCTCACACACAATGCAGCACACACACATAGGAAGCAGAGCACCCCATCATCCAACACAATGTGGTACAAACACCAACTTGTGCACAACCAAGCACAGTACACAAGTGCACCCGCCGGTGGTCGGTAAACGGCCACACGCATCTGGCAAAGCACGAAACAGGGACATGATAATGCACGCGTACCATCACACAGTCCTAATGGGCTAGCAATGCACAGATGGCAGGGAGTCAGAGAGTCTGTGACACACACATTGGCATACAAATCAAGACACAACACAGTTGGAGACAAGTGAAAGTGCGGACACTTTATCAACAAATGTGAGTCAGTACAGCCAAGAGAAGTGCCAAGATATGCAGACAAATGCAGCAGCATGTCTGAATGAGGAACGTAGGAAAGCGCCCATGTCCACCTCGGGGGAGTCCCTTACCAATACAAGTAAGTGCTCACACGCGTTGGTTGTCCGCGCCTGGAACATGAGTCCTGGTCAATGCAGCCATGTTCACTGTCGTCTCGGGCCTGTGATCATATCCACCACATGCAACCATGTGTCATGACAAGTGCAATGGCTCACATCCAGTTGTGGCTGCAGGTACCTTGTCACTCGTTCATGAACGCGAGTGCAGCTGCGTAGGCCAACATCTCCAATGAGAGATCTTCATCCATCAAATCTGACATGTCGTCTATGTAATCCATCAGCTGACCCGGTCAGATTTGCTGACTCCAACCACTGGACCCAATGTGCACCAAAGCCCAATCGGGTAGTGGCTCAATGTGCTCAAAGCACACGACAACTCGTGCAATCTCCCAGGTCCAGTTTCCAGTCTGAATGCCAATCATCCATGCATGCCATAAGCGGTCATCCTGGTGACACTCCTGGTCATGGGCCAACAGGGGGTGCACACACACGTCGGAATCCAGGTAAGCTACCATTACGTTGGAGAGGCAGACATCCATGGACCCCTCGAACATGTATGAGCGACAATGCAACACAGACTGCAGACAGGTGACGTGTGCAAGGCGGAAGCTCAGCCGGTAACTGATCCACAGCACTGCCAACGGCAGTGCTCCCAGTACATGCAGCAGACGTGCACGGTTCAGCTCCATGTGACTGGAGTAGACCATTTGTCCGGGATGTTCTGCCATTGCGTCAGTGGCTCTGCTTGAAGTGGCACTGGCTTGCCCTAAGACAGTCCTGTGGATGAAATGGCACAGCTCGGTGCAAAGAGCAGTGTCTGTGTTCAATGGGTGCAGGCCTTGGGTGGGGTGGGAGTACGTGTGAAGGCCATATCATGCACGCCAACTACGACTAAGGACCACTACGTGTGGGATGAGTACACGTTGGTCTCACGGACTGGCAGTATGTAGTGTGGGAGTCGCACGTAAATGCTATCGTATCTGTCAGGGGGTGCTGGGCACATGCAAGTTCCTGCTCGGAGGTGCAGATGTGCTACCGCTTGATAGTACAGACAAAGGACCTTTCATCCCTACAGTAACTTCACCAGTTGCATGCATGCAGGAGACGTAAAGAGGCTGGTCGTGGGTGTGGTGGGTTCTCTACTACCCTGGGAATCATGGATGATATACCCAGCACGATGCACATGAGCGGACTCACTGTGTGTCATGTTGCCACACACCTGCTCCTCCCTGCAATGGGCACCCACACCTGTGTGTGCTGCACATTGCATCACGTGCACTCCTAAGGGACATCATTCTAATGCCTGTCCGCGCATGTCCTGTGCCATGCCAACAACACCGCAATGCTGGCCTTCAAAGGTGTGCACCCACTTGGGTGTAGGCCATTGGTCCAGACAGGGTGGACACAGGTGTCTAGCCCATGGCTAGCTGGGATCGCCCTGCGAATGACGCCAGCTGACAGACTCATGCATCCACAAGACTGATACACATCACACCTGGCATGCATGTGCCAAGACCCCGAGAGTACTTGCGCCCCTACATGTCCGAGTATCTGCAGGCCCGCCCTCCTGGTCCATGCCACATTTCAACATTGTGTACTGTGGCCTTGGTGGTGACAACACCCGAAAACAGAGACACACTTACCACACTTCCTGCACCGGGCCAGGTCCGGACCACGCCCTGCCCCCCCACAGAACCAGCACATGCAGCCTGTGTATGCTGGGGGCAGGTGCGGGGCTACATGTCCAGGGTCACTGCCAACACTGAGGTGACATGGCAACATCCGCAGAAGACAGCACACTGTGATGTAGCAGGGACCGTGCCCCTCAAGCTGACACAATGAACACACGGACGCACTTGCTCAGATGGTGTGAATGGCCACGGGCACATGCGCATGGCCACATTTATTATCAGGCACACTTACCGAGTGACACCTATGTTGGATGTGTTTGGGGTGTGTGCACACCAGCCGGCAAGGGCTGCCTGGTGCAGTCAGAAATCGACAACAGTGTACATCGTAAAGGACACAACCATTCAACCATAAAGGCCCCATGATTTGTGCTGCACAGAGTCAGTAGCCCTGGATACACAGCGTCCTCCACGGGCCTGCCACCATGGGCCGCTGACTTGAGGTGCACTGGGGCAGGGTCACGGGTGCAGAGCAGGTTCACGGGATGACAAGGGGCCTTGTCTCGATGGACAGTGGAAGGTGTACCCCCAGGGCAGGATGCAGAGGGCAGGCCCACGCTGATACAGTCACTATGGTGGAGATGAATAGAACAGACACAATTCGGACACCAAGTCAGGTCCAGCCAGAAGAAGATGCAGAAAACCAACAGGCCATGGGCTCTGACGCCACCAAGGCCCAACAAGATGGTGCCCATGACTCATTGCGCACACAGTTAGTGGCACCAGTGCAGTTAGGGGATGCCGTCTGCCATGAGGCGTGTCTGATGGTGTGGATTCCCCCACATCTTACCCAAAACACAGTTCCACATGTGTGACCTACTGGACCGCAGTGTAGGCCAGAGGCAACGGTCAGCACGGGCCATTCACTGAGTGTCGCCGGCATAGGTTGGATGGCCCCACCGGCCTGCGTAGTTCAGGTTCAGTGGCACCATGGGACGTGAACTTGCAATGAACAGGTTTGATGGCACCAGGTCAGTTGTTGATAGTGTTCGGTCACCTCCGTGACTGTGACCCAGCTTTCATCCGGACTGAGCTCCATCTTCCTCTTACTCCTCTCCATGCCACCACAGGTGTGGACTCTGCCATTTGTGATTCGCAACTAGGTACTGGATATGGGACCTACTGGTCCGCAGGGTAGTCCTGGTCCCTCATCAACGTGTCGCCAGCTGGCGTTGAAAAGGGTTAGTGGCACCACATGTTGCCGGCTGGCATTGAACAGGGTTAGTGGCACCATGTGTCGCCGGCTGGCGTTGAACAGGGTTAGTGGCACCACATGTCGCCGGCTGGCATTGAACAGGGTTAGTGGCACCAAATGTCGCAAGATACCCATATGGAACTATGCCTCACTGATCGTAGGGAGTCTGGTGCTGTGGCCGCTGCCCCGGCTTTGGGATCACTGCCATTCAGGACTCAGGACACAGTTTCACATATGGGACCTACTGGGCTGAAGAGGACGCCGGTGTAGTATGTGAAGGAGGAAGGAGTGATGTGGGCCAGTGTCGGGGGGCCAACGATGGTCTGCGGAGGCTGCAGAGGTCACGGAAATGGTGCTTGGAGCTTGCACCGGCACGTGGTGGACCCTCCTTGACACACGCTGGGGGCGGAAGGTGATCAGTGTGGACTGGCTGCACATGGGCGGGCCTGATGGGTGCGGGGTCCAGTGGGCCGGGGTATGGCAGGCGCACAGGATCGCAGGCAACTCCGCTCAGGAGGACGCCGTAGGCATTGTGGCGTGGTGAGAGGCGCTGCCCTGGCAGAGACGTTGGGCTTTCCGGAAGAGGACCATGCCCAGGGTACGTGCTTTTTATTCACACCCCTACGCTGGCCTGGCATATGCCGGGCCATCCCACTCCGCTTACGCTTACGGGGAGACGTAACAGGCAACATTTCTGTGAACTTCCCTACTGGCCTGGGTGACATGGTTGCGTCCACTGTCCACTACACTCCATGTTGCCATGGATATGGGTGTGTTCTGCATACTGCGGTCTGTCCAGCACATCTCCGTCACTCTTGGCATTGTGTGATTTCCCAGTCATGGTTCTCCCGCCTCCTTCACACATGCCTGGTTGCCACCTCTCCCCACATTGGGCTAGTGTGTGGCTGAGGTGCCATGCCGTTGATGGCTCATGTTCACGGCTTGCCCAGGTTACCATTGTGAGTTGTTCTGTCGGTTCTGGTGGGTGGGCATGTTGTTTAGCATGTTGGTTTTGATTTTGTGACGTGTGCATTGCCAGAGTTGTGAGATGCATGGTTGTGGGGTTGAGGTGAGTGGGGTGTTTATTGGAACTTGCCACAGGGCTGTGCATTTCCCTTGGTGCCATCCTGGTGACTCTGGTTGTAGATGGACTGTTGGAGGAATCGTGCACAGTAGCTGAGTATTTGGAGGCGAGATTGGTGGAGGTTCCACGGTGTTCAGTTGTTGCCTGCACATTGATGTGAGACGTGTGCTCTCTGTTGTGGTGATTGTGTGCTGTGTTAGGAGGGGGCACCGGTATGACGTGTGCTGTGGATTGCCCCCAACACATGTGTGCATCCAGCTATGGCGTATGGGCCTTGCTTGATGTCCAGCGGATCCTGCGCATTGTGTTGAATGTATAGAGACTGGGGTAACAGGCTGATGGTGATGTCCAGGTCAGGTGTGAGGGACTTGGATGTGGCTGGCAGTGTGTCTACTCCGACTGTGGCGGGTGTTGGTTGGGGGTACCAGGGGACAACAGGTGCAGCACAGTCAGCAGCTTTGTGTGGGGTGGGATGTTGGTTGCCCGCTGTGTTAGTGCCGTCGGCCTGTTGGGAGTTGTTGGTCAGGATGCGTACGATGGTTGTCCTTTTGAGCCTGTGGTGGGCAATGACATTGTCAGGTGTTGGGTCTGTGTGGCTGGTGCGTTTCCTGGGAGTCCCCTGTCTTTGTCTGTGCTGCCTGTGTGGTGGCCGGGGGGGGAGTTCTGGGTGGGTGTTGGGGTCCTGGGGTGGTGGCGGTGGGTGTTGTGGCCCTCTTGGGTGTCCGGCCTGCATGACCGGTGGCTCCATGGCATCTGTTGCTCCTCCGATGTGGCTGTGGGCTATGCTCACTTTTGTGGTGCAGGCTGTGGTCCGACTTTGCACCAGGTCAGAGCAGGAGTTATTTTTCTGCTGCTAACGCTCCTTATCACCTGTTTTGTGTTCTTATCGCAGTTCTGGTTGGTCTTTATGAATGTTGTGGAGTGGTGTTGTTGCAGCTTCTCTGCATCTCATTAGCGATAGTTGCGGGGGTCTTCTGTAGTGATGTTTTTTGCGGCTGCTTTTGCTATTAAACTGGTGCTGTGGGCTGTTAACACCAGCTTGTGAATAGGGCGATCAATTTATTGCAACTTTGGCTGCGATAAAGTGCAGTTAAATCTCGGTGTAAGCTCCTAGTGAATATCCCCCAGAGTTTTGGTGTTTAAAAACATAAGAAAAGTAAGGTTTATATGTAAAATTACGCACGTTGCAGAGCGTTGTGAAAGTGCGACCATAAGGTTTTGCAAATTGTAATTCTGCAGATTAATTTTCCAACAAAGGTATGTCTCTAAAATAAAAAAAGATGCACACAACTAGTGCGGGCTTTACGATTCTCATTCATGAGTATGTTTGTTTAAAAAAATGCAAAGTGTAATTATGTTACTGGATTTCACCTCCAAGTGAAGGTTGCAAAATAGCTGACCATCTATATTCTTTTTCCTATTTTATAACATTTCTGAAAGAAATCACATGCTTGTCCTTTGTGTGTCAGATTAGTCAATAAAGGCAAAAATATCAATTTTTCTTGACGTATTATCCTGCAAAACTGTTGCAGTGAAGGATTCAGCAGTGATATCAAACAAAACAAAAAATATAAATATGTCACAAATTCAAAAATATACAGAATTATATAATCCATAAAATTCTGTTTACAGAATTGATACTACAACCACCTTTAGTTCTAAATTATGAACCCAAGCTTTGTAGCGAAATTAACTATTACTAATGAGTGGAAAAAAATCTATCTGTATTTCATTATTACATTCATCATATTTATGTATTTGCAACTTTCTGTACCGCAACTATAGAGTGGCAGAGCGCTTTACATAACAACTCATTGTATCTGTTATAAAACATTACAAATATCAATTACATTTTACACATATTTATAATGTTTTGTTACAATTCAGGTTGAAAGAGGAGGTTTAAGCTGCAGGTTGTAATTAATTTACAAACGTAATTAATGCAGGCAATACAGAGATGAGCTGCGAACCATAACTCCCCTTCCTTGGACAATTTTATAGCCACTGGGCAAGCAAGGGAGACAACCTAAGATGCCACTGGTGTCTCACGAGATTACAACTGCCAATAACTACATGATGATTAAAACTTGCAAGGTCAAGTCTACAAGTTAGTAAAGATGAAAAGATGTCTGCCACCTGTACCAGGTTTTGGAGTGATTTATGGCCTCTCCGATGTGATGTTCAGCTCCGGTGCAATTGTCCAGATTGAGGGCTTGCTCCAGTTTAGTTCAGAGGACTTTTGCCAGAACAGTATTTCAGAAAGCTGGAGAGTAGGGGTGTCCCAAACTATATTTTTCCCTCTGCTGGGCAGGTATGCCTCTGCCAGTCCCATCTTAATTAACACTTGGTTTTTTGTGCTGAAGCAAGGCAGTATAAGTGGGCAAGAGAGTCTCATCCTCCAGTTCTGGTGGTGCATTTCTTTCTAGGAGCAGGTGGCTTCCAGAGGGAGAATGAGATGTCATCACGGGTGAGTCATTTGGTGGGTGGGAGGTGGAGGATGATCTGGGTACCAACAGCAGATAGATGGCTTTGGGTCTGGTAGCAGTTGAGAGTGGTCATCTAGCAGATGCAGCCTAAGGAGCTCACTACCATCCATGGCTTACTATCACTGATCTTGATTGCATTGTGGATACATTAGGTGGTTTCTGGGTGTTTTCTGGTGTTTCTGGTGCGTGCAATAACCATGCCCTGGACCACTACCAGTCTGTCTTCAGATTGCTCTGAAGCATAGAGACTGCTACCTTACACTTTGTATAAGATGCCCTGCTGACCACAGATGAAGACGACCCCTCCCTCCTGATATTGCTGGACCTCTCGACTGCCTTCAGCACAGTTGAACATCCCACCCTCATGCATGCGCTGGAGTTAGGAGTTTCACCAGCAGTGTCCTTCAAGGTTTCTCCTCCTACCTATCCAACCGACACCAGCTTGTTCAGATTGACACCTCCAGGTCCCATAGATCCTATCACCTGAGGAGTCCCTGAGGGCTACATACCATCCCCTGGTATCTTCAACTGTCTCATGGAGCAGCTTGGTGCTCTATTCAAAGACAACCTCATGAAAGATAGATAGATAGATAGATAGATAGATAGATAGATAGATAGATAGATAGATAGATAGATAGATAGATAGATAGATAGATAGATAGATAGATAGATAGATAGATAGATAGATAGATAGATAGATAGATAGATAGATAGATAGATAGCGTTACTTGAAATTCTCCTCTGCTTCAGATATTCAACACCTCAAATACTACTCACATACAGATGTGGGCATCCAGCCCGACCTGAAGCTCAACCTAAGACAGAATTTCTGTTAATTGCCATGAACATCATCATCAAGAAACAGCACAAACCTTGCTTAATGACATGAACTTTGATGGCTTCGAACCTCAGCTTTCGAATGCAATGTCTCTTGGATTCACACTGGGCACTAACACATTGTAAAAGTTTACAAAAAGCTCAATTCCATGGTCTTCTACTAGTAACAGTAAATGTTAAGAAGGCTACTGCATTAAGTTATACCTGCTTCTACATGTGTAAAATGTTTTCTTTGATACCAATACACAGAGACATATTAGTACCATGAGTGAAATTTACATAAACATAGTGAGAAATCTTTCTTCAATGCAGACAAGATTAATTATTGAGAGGATCAGCAAATCTTAAAAGGAAAAATAAGCATTTCTGAGCTGAATCAGGCTAAGGGAGAAGTTAGCTGTCCTTCTTGAAAACAAAAATTAATTTGCTTTGGCCAAATTAAAATTAATTAAAATTATGCAATGTTGCCCTTGCGTTCATTTTAACGGTGAGGCTGTTGTGATTTAAGGCCACAATTAGTTCTAGTGTTAGAAAGAGAAGCCCTGTAATCGAGACAGGACATTTTAATAATCCTGGTTATAAACATTAAATACATCATCTTTAGGGACTCACAAACACATTGTAATTAACTTTTACAACTGAAATAAATCAGATTGCATTAGCATATTGCAAAGGGAAAATCATTTGCATGATTGAAAACAGCTTCTGAAAATTATGTACAACAGGCTCCATGCAAACATCAATGGAAACTATAAAATTCGCATTTCTTTTCAAAGATATATTTGTTGTTTTCGATGTGTGCCTTTCGGCTCCTCTCTTTACGTTTGTAGCATTGCGTTTCACGTCATGCACGTGCGTGCGTATTTGGCTGGGCGAACGAACGGGAGTGCATCTTTCAGGCCACCCACATACCCAGCACCGGAAATCTTTAACACGAAGATGCTTGATTTTGTACTACGGCTGCGTCCACAACTAAATACACTAGCGGCCCTGTCCACGTCGAAACACAATTATTTGTTTCCGTAGACAGAGACTCCATTTAATCAACAACCAAAATGAGTACAGAGAAGATATTTTAAATTAGCTTCAATTTAACTAGTATGAAGGGAAAATAAAAGGTTTTGTTAACTAATGCCCACGACCTAGAACAAACTGCAATATAACACTCTTCCAACCAAGTCCTATAAGGCGCTTTGGCGTTTTCTCAGGCATCACAAGCGCTTTGCAATTGCATCTACAATACAGCAACAAAAAAATGCGGTTTCTCTCTTGGAATGACACGCTGACAAGCACCTTTTGTTAAAAACGTGTAACTGTACAAAGAACTTACAGAGAAGATTTTATTACATGCATAGTAATTGTGGCCTCCTTAACTTCTTGTGGAATTGTGGTAAAAAAGCTGGCATGATGATATCAGCACCAGCTTCTTTGCTGACTATGTGTTTTCAGGTATATGATTATTATAGTAGAGCAAGAATCAATAGGTCCTAATAAATTGTAATTATTAATGTGGATTCAAGGCAGAGAAAATATACGATTCTACATAACCAGTCGTTAGAAAGCTTTTTTAGAATAGTTGTGCTGTTTCACAATGCTGAAAAAATCAAGTAGATCAACTTTTTGGGGCCTATCACGATGTCGGTCGGAGGAGGTCAGAGGTCTTAAGACCGACATTTTATGTTTCAAATCCGACCGAATGATTTTGATTCAGCCGGTCGGAATTGAAACCGACCGGTCATTCCGGCTGGCTTGCGACTGATCGACCAATCGGAACCCGCCCGTAAGCCAACTGGAGGGTGGTTAACATTGTCCGGATTACGATGCACGGTTACCGGCAGGGTTTCCATGCTGGACTTTCCGACATGGAAACCCTGTCGGAAAGTGTGTTTGGGGGACCCTAGCAGGGCCCCCTTTCCTTTGCAGCCTTCTGTTCATCCTGGCACCCTGTGGCAGGCCCCGAGATTAACACCACCTCACATTTCCTTATGGGAGCATGTACTATAGCTGGTTTTCGGCCGTAGCACATGCTCCCATAGGGAAATGTCAAAATGCAAAAGCACCATGTGCGGTCACATTTTAATGAGGTGGTCAGGACCGCCAACCGGAGGTCGGTCGGTCCCATTTCCGATCATTGTAAAAGGCCCCATGTGTCGTAAATCCCAAAATCCATTTTGGGATTTACAAAGCTATACCGATCCCAATTTGCATGGCTTGGTAAAAATAAAGAAAGCAACTTGTTACCTTGCATCAGGTAGGTGTTACATGGGTGGTGCATGGGCACTTAACATGTAAATATGGGTTTGCGGCAAAATGGTGCTCATCCCAGAGACTGGCATAATGAGGAGAGATTTCTTTATTTCTCCTCGTTTTTTCATCTTTGCATGTATGCTGCTTTGTGCATCTACAGAGAGTCAATTGCCTCAAAGGATAGCTTTTGAGCAGCAAGGTATACCTTCATGCACAAAAATGATCCTGATCACGATGCAGGCACCCTTGCACCACGACACAAGGGTGCCTGTATTGGCTCTAGGCAGCCACAAATGCACCAGCACAAGGAGAGAGCAGAACTGCACCTATCTTTGAAATTATGTCACTGTTCTGCTCTCTCTTTTGCATACAGTCACTGTGCAGTGTCACCTGTAATGTTAGTAAATACGCCCCAAAGGGTTACTGTTAACTCATCTTATCGTACCTGAGGCCCGATGTATAAAACTTTGCCCTGGTCACAAACACACTGATTCAGTGTTTGTGCATGCAAAAAAATATATTTCCAATGTCAGAGACCCATTTTTGGAGTTGGTAAACTGTTGCTGAATCCTAAAATGGATTTCCAAGTGACTACCGAGCTGCAATTTTAAATAGGCATGTTGAGGGCTTCCCTTCCGCATACCACTCAGTAATAGAGATACCAATGACTTGTGACCAGAATTCTGATCAGAAACCATTGAAAAGTTACCAACTCTTAACCAGGCATCGTAGTCTATTCACAAAAAGGAATTGTGTCTCTTTAGATCTCTTTGCCTTTGGGAATTGTGTTAAAATGGTCAGTGGAAGTAAACGTGGTCCAGGGGATAACTGCCAACTCTGTCCAATTTTTTTGTTTTTTTAAATAGTATTTTTTTTTCAAATGACCCCTGTTTCCTCAAAGGAAATTCGACTTCTTTAAAAAAAAGTTTGCTTTATTTTAAGTCAATTACAGACATGGTGGTCTCTTATACTTGTAAGCCACCCTCTCAGTTGTAATAACCACTCAGTGTGAGCAATTTGTATCTACCTATTAAATAATAAATAGGTGTATTGTATTATGGCACACTTTGAATCGTTATTTTCCATTCTGACCTATTAGTGCATTGCTTTATTCCCAAAATATGTTTTTGCGTGCAAAGAGACTGGCCACAAATTGCAAAATTGCTGAGATGCACATGCATGTGCCTGCATATGTTATCACGTTAGGATGCCCTGGTGTAATGACGCCAACTGATGCATGTGTGGAGACACAACTTCGTGTGCATATTATTGTGATTTTTTCTTTTTGGGGAAATGCTGCACCGTATACTTAAAAACCATTGGCAAGCCAAAAGGTCTGCATGGACAGCCAAAGGGTGAAACCTATTTGCTTTGCTAATGCTTGTAACTAACATGCTTGTTTGTTAATGATTTTGGATTATATATTCAATGGTCCAGCTACACAAGCAGTACCTGCAAAGGAATGCAAGCAGACCCCTCAATATGACATTACTTGCTATCCATTTAGAAGAAACTTATGTTTTCAGATTAGTTTTATGGTGGCCATCCAGCAAAAGGGATAGCATGAAAGTATATTTCTGGTATCAGAAACATTATTAGAACTTCAGTTTTGTGGTTTCGTAATTATGGTGAGATTTTCTCATCGTTCCAAGCCTGGGGAAACTGGCCTGCTTTGTATGTTATCATAATATGATAACTGCCATTGACTAGGGAGATAAAGGAAAGGAATCAGTGCTTAATTTGTAGAGGAAAGAGTGCCGGTGTCCAAAGCTCCACTCTGAAACACGTGGCTCATGCAATTAAATGTGTACACACAATATTCCGAAGAGGTGGAGTCCTAAATTCACCTCAGGACTGTTTAATCAACTGACCGACACTCCCTGCCCCTTCAGCTCACTCTTGCAGGTTCCCGCTTTCTCTGTTTGGGACACTTTTTCATCTTTCTCTTTATGTTTCCTCTCATGCTCACAGAAAATGTGACCCCACTGGCAGCTACCAGCTCAAATTAAGCACCGGAAAGGAGGATATATTGTCTGAATTATGGCTGCAGAATCTGCTCCAATCTCCCCTACATTGTTCACACAGTGTGATCCTGGACAAATAAGACGTTTTCTCTATTACATTAGTCTTCAAATGTTTGAATGTTATCGAAATGGTGTAAGCACAGTGGCGGCTCCTCTACTGTGGCGGAGAAGCATTACCCCACTGCCCGCAGCGGCAAACCGAAACATAAAATGCAGATCAATTTATTTTTTGGTCCTGCTGAGTTTTGGGGTGCGGGTCCACAGCACTGCAGCAGGGGGAGGAGGAGTGATGGGTACTACTGCCAGTGCACATGACGGTTTGGCCGGCTGTCTTAGGCCGACCAAATCATCATGCATAAGACAGCCGGACAAACCATCAGGCACACTGACATCTCTTCAACCCAGCTGTGTTGCTGGGTGGAGAGACCAGCAGGCACAGGCTCCCAGCTCCCAATGGAGCACAAAACAAGCGCGCTCCACCCAATCCCGACACTGCTCTCATTGGTATGGGAGCAGCATCTGGATTGGCCACAAAGTAGGCTAGGAGCTTCAGCCGGTGCCCAGAGGAGCTGAAGACGAGTGAGCAGAATGACGAGGAGAAGACCAGCAGGTACTTTTTTTTTATTGTTCTGTTTCTTACAGGCCCCACTGTGCTGACCCCTCACGCTGCCCCATTCGCACTGTCCGCGGCCTACCACATTACCCTGATGCCAGCCGCTATTGTTTAAAAATTGCTAGTTCCTACCGAAAATCGAATTATTTTTTGCCTATTGTGCACGTACAAACAAGAGCAATACAATTTCAGACCAGTGATCTAAAGATTGTGGTGACAGCTGGTCAGATTGAGAAATAGTTTAAACCTCACGAGACAGCCCAGAGAGTGCAATATCATTGGTCACACCAAACGCTCATTTTGATCAGTCCAAATATGTTCTAAACTCAGCAGTTCTTGCCAACAGATTACGTTTATAGACCAAGTTGCCTCTTGTCAGCTGTAACCAGCACTTTAATTATTGTTTTTAAACAACCAGTTTGAACTCTCAAAATCTGTAGTCCATGAAAGCTATATGTGGTACATGTTGCCATTTTTAATTTATTTCCGAGCAGCTCTTACACATTTTTGTTAGGGACAGCATCATGTTGCTAACGCCACCAGTTAACCCACCAGTTAACTCACCTGCATTGAACGCTTCGTGTGGCAGAATCCAAAGTGACCTCTTTTACCTACTCCTCGGGTCGCAGAAGTTTAGATCCCCACTTGCCCACTGACCCAGGGCAGAACCAGGTCCCACAATCGAGCGGCTTCCCACTTTGAAATGTATTTATCTGCTAAATGTGCATGACATCTGGTCACTCGGATCCATAGTGGCAATAAACGGAGCTAGCCCTTGGACGCCTGCCATCTCCTGGACCGCCACACCACGGATCAGGCTTTTCCTTTTCGAGAGGCCATTGCTTATTGATTAGCAAGAGCAGTAAGTTAATTAAGACAAGTAGAGAAGCCTATTGCATAATTAACCGGCAATTTACTTAGAATCAATATTGTAACTGCCACACCTACAAGTGGAAAGGGTGTCCTATTGAAAACGACTAATTTATATCTTTGTGCTAACATGTTGATTGGAGCTTTGTTTGTAAACTACCCTGATCTGTAAAGTGATAATTTATTGACCAATCAATTAAACATTTTCGCCTTGCTAACGCAAGCAAGAAATAAATCCCTGAAACCATTGTGCACAGGAAAGCTTCCGCGTCGCCACTGCCTCTTTCGCATGATTCTTGCTGCTGAACATTTGTGTATTTGGAATGCATATTTCTATAACCCTTCTTGCTTTTCATTGCATGATCCTCTGTGATCTGGTCGGCATTATTCATAAAATGACTCTTTACCTCATATTCTTTTAAAGGAAAGAAAAGTAACATTTTTAGGTTTTGTTGAATGTGAAGGCCCATATTACAAAAAATGAGACCTGCACAAATGTAACTGAACACCGACTACCTCATCATTTCAGCTATAACGAATTCGTGGGTGCTTTTGATGTGCCTATACATTCAAATGTGGATGGCTAATGACCAAAATAGGGTCGTGATCCTCAGCCATTCATGAAAATGCATCCCCCAACATCAGCTTTTGCTGCAGAACATGCATTAGTCCGAACTCTAGTCATAGGATGCGCAATATCTGCATTTTGTTGAGGCTGGACACTAACATCTTTTCCAAGAAAGGGACATAGAGACTCACAGGAGTTTATCGAGGTAGCACTCTTGTAAGCAATACTCGGACTGGAGACACTCGAAAGGGATCTCACCCACCCTGGTTAGGGATCTCACCCACCCTGGTTAGGGCCCTTAGCCTACCTTTGATAGTGAGAAAAGTGCTAGCGGCGCCGGACAGAGGCGACTGAGAAACCAGCACTGTGTCTGGGAATGGAAGATGTTCTGCATGGGGGTCACATTTGCAGAGGTGCTCCAGGTTGCCACAGTGTTTTTGTAATGCCATCCTTTGCACTGAAGATAACGATGTTCATCCAAAGTAAAAGAAGCAGCACGACCCACCGCACATGTGCAAGAATTGGTTGGGATGGTAAAATGATTTCATGAGTGGATCATAATATCTGAAGCCGAATTATCCTTCTAAAACTTGGTTACATCCCACTTCATGGTATGAAAATTAACACCATATGGTGATGGGCTCTATATTACTAAGCAGTTTCATTTTGTGCATAACTGAATCTATTTTACCGTTCACTGAGAATGCCTGCTTTTGAATGAAACAAGAACTTCTCCTCATTGGCTTTCTCTCCTTCAACCAGATTATGGAGCAAATGACCCCTGTTACACTACATCAGCCCTCTCACAGATCTCCTGCTTCATTAGCAAACAAATTAAAATAAACTGAATTATGCAAGAGAAGTGCAGTTAGCAAAATACAGGCTGAGATGCTGACACCTGCCATAGCTTGACCTCTTTATGGACTATAAGAGATACATCTGCTATAACGGCTCAAAGAGAGTAAATGTGTATTGGTACCAATAACTATGAGGTTTGTGTGGCTTTAGAAAAAATCTGTTGTGATGCTTGAAGGCTAGAAGTAAAGGAAGCTAAATCCTTCACCTGTAGTGTTGGGAGGATCTGGTAACTCCAGCCTTTGGAAAGGTGGAAGTTGGTACAGATTTTAGACTTTGCCAAACTTTGTACAAAGTTTAAGGCCCCTCAGCAACTAGAGGTAGAAGTACAGGAATAAAAAGTCTAGCATATTTGACATGAAGGGCATTTTGCCAGAAGATGTTCCTGTTTTCAGTTATGTAATTAGTGATCATACGAATAACATCAAGTGTGGCCCAATATTGTTTGCAGAGCACATGTAGATGGGTTTGATGAATGAGTTTTTCAGTGTCAGACCAGGTCTTCTGATGCCTTGAACTACACGGTGATTTATTGGAATGTGTTTTAAGAACATGTATTATTGTATATAGTTTTATGTAAACTTTAAACAATAAAGTATACTACTACTACTAATACTACTACTATAGGAAGAGCAGAACTGGATATTCGTCTAAGCTTGTAATGCAACAAGAGTCTTAGCAACATGGTCTCTCCCTGAATGGGGGCAGAACTGTCCCTCTTCATGAGGAGTCATGCTACTCCACTCCCAGCTGTGTTTTCTTCACAAAATGGACCAGTATTAAAATCATACATCAAAATATATTTTTCAATTGAAAATGTTTCTTCATATTCTTCATATCAAATCCTCTTCTTTAAGGAAGCTACTATAACATTGGCCTCAAATTATGGGGAGAGTTAATAATCCAGATCCTGCGTTTTGGGATCCAACATAAAGAGCATGGACAATAATGATTTGCCGATTCCATGCATGCCCTGCATACCCAGCATAGCACTTTAAGGCTGATATGTTAAGTTTTGATTCAAGGGCACAGTTTTTCACATGGCCATACCTACCTAATGTTAAGCAGGTAGGGGGCCATTTAGCGTGCATGTGCTGGTACAAGGGATGTCCTCGTTATTAGGACAATATGGACTTAGAAAGTAAGGGGCAGATTTATGTTAGACTTGCGCCACTTTTACGCTGCCGTTGCGTCACTTTTGTGATGCAGCGGCGGCGTAAACCCTGCGCCACGTTGCGCCCCATTTACATCGTGACGCATCTATGGAGATGCGTCACGGTGTAAAGCCCTGCGCCACATTAAACCTGCGTCAGGTTAAATGTATGCAGGGTGGGCGTTCCATCGGAAAAAGCCTCGGAAAAGTGACGCAGTGAAATCTACAAGATTTCACTCAGTCACTTTTCCGACGCTACTGCGTCAAAACCTTGCGCCTGCTTGAAGCAGGCGTAAGGCATGACGCAGCATGTTAGGTATGGGCAGCCCCTAAACATTGCTGGAGTTGCGTCGTGCTTGCGACACGACTCCAGCAATGCGCCCCCCTTACGCCATCAGATGCGTCACGCATCTGTTTATCCTTGCGCCACGATGTACTGCATTTCAATTGTACTATATTTACACACTTGATTGAAGACTGATCCCGCAACTACTAGAACTCCTCCGTTCTAGCAACGCTGATTGCTTATATGTTTTTGCAATTTAATTTTTATTTGATTCCATCTAGACTTAGCAAGTCTTCATACTGGCTTGTCCAGCTTTCTGGAAACATGCACTGTTCCTGCACTTAACAATCGAGCCCCTACTCGCATGCTTCTTTTCCCACTCGCTACCACTTTAGAACAGGAATCTCCTGAGCCTACTCTCGACGCTGGGCCCTCACGCATTCCAATGCACGCAGCTGCATTCGCTTTACGTAACCAATAGCAACCCGTTTCCTAAAATACCCTCCACTTCCCACCACATTACCAGTCGCTGCGCGTACCTGCACGCGTCCAGGACCCGCTCCACCCCCCGCGAGACCCCCATTGATTGAACCGTGTGCCGCCTGAAATGAGTAAGTAATTCTGCAATCACCTTCTTCGCCCTCCCCTTTCTCGCGGCCTTAATATCCGCCTGACGGTAATCACTTACTCCCCCTCCATTGCAGATTAATTTCCCGGCACCGGAACCCCGCCTCCATACATTGAGCAGGTTGGACTAAGTTTTATACTCGAGTAAGTGTTTCCCTCCTATTCTGGCACAACCCCGCATTCTCGCATAACCACACCGAACTACGTCTTGCTAACCACAAATCACTCCGTTTCCCCAGGCCATTGTTTTCTATCGAGACATTTACTGCTGTGGCGAGCCCTCCGTTGCAACTTCCTTAACTGTCGACAACCCCATTACTTACCTTCCCATATGCTAAGTAAGTGGTCCTTTTTCTTCGCGCGGCCTCACGCCCCCTCCTAACCTTGCTAGCAATTCTTAATAGCTAATTCGTCCTTGTGACCCTTCGGGTCTCTTGAAAATAACCTTGTAAATGCTAAATGCTTCCATTTGTTTGGGCAGTAGACAGTTCAATTTTCGTCTTCATGATTATTTTTCCAGTTTCTTAATTATCACCTAAATGGATCTTCCTAATTGCATCACTATTTGGAGAACACTATGTACCTTACATTTAATTGATTGTGATGCTATTTACAGTTCAGGGACTTATTTATGAGTTATTTATACTTGTTTATTTTTGCATTTTCCACATTTAGAGTTCATATGCTCACATTTGTCCTGAAGATGAACTCAAATAATTGAGTTCGAAACGTCGTCGACCTTACGCAACTTGAACCTTTTTGTACTAATTTAACCACGAAAAAATGGTTCTCTATTGTTGCCAATGCGATGTTCTTTTTTAAAAAGTCCACCATCACCTGCACGTCACGCTTGTTGTCACTAAATATGTGAGCACTTGAATTCATCCTATGTACAATAAATAAGTGTCATATATTGACCTTTCCTGTCCCCTGTCTCTCTATATTAAGTGTCATTCTCCCGTATGAGTCTTTGAACCTATACAAAATCATCCGCCCTCTTAAGGGTTTCTCTTTGTCCTGGACCTTCTTAGGCCATCCCGAACCATTGTTTTCTTCTGCATTGTAAATGCGGCGCATCTGTGGTGGCGCAAGGGTAAACTTGCGTGACGCATCTTTCCTGGCGCATCCCTGCTGATTTGCAGGAATGCGCCAGGAAACATAAATCTGCCCCCATGTTTGTAAAGTATGTCATCTGCCTGCCCTTAACAGACAGTAGGGTCACTAAAGAGGGATTTCAGGATAAAAGCAATAGCACAAGGGACAAAGACAGAATGCTGCCACTCAAATCGGATCTGAAAGAGGACCACCTAAATATTGGTAAGATTATTAACGTCCATTGTAGCAGAAGTATTTTCCTGCAAAATGCCATATTGCAGTGTAATTGGATAGAGTATCCTGAAACTTGACTAGCAGAGGGTCCATATATTCAATGTCAGGAATTTAGTTTGAGATATCTAGAGCTAACCATTGCGAGAAGTACTGGCGTCCCCATGGAGACGCATTTGAACCTGCCTCCATTTGCAGTATAAGGACTCATGTTCAAGTGACAATCTACTGTGCAATATACAAATCAATAGACTAATCAAACCACCCGATCCTCCTTAAAAATCAGCATGTAAGCAATAGAGTGGCTGACACAAAGAATACGTTGATTTAAACAAGGGATCAACTTCCCACAAAGATCTGAAAAAGAAAAATTGTGAGGAAAGGCAATTGTGTGTACATACTGAAGTCCTGACATAGGACTTAAATGTTTCTGCATCATGTAAAGAAGAGACAGAATACTATTTTGGGCCCACCTACAATGCCCAGGGTCCACAGTCATTGATTGTTTTAGGTTGTGTTTTTGACATCGTCATCAGTAAAGGAGTAGGCATTAATCATACTTTCAATGAAGTGTAGCTTTAAACCCACATGGCCCTTGAAGGATCTTGATTCACTCTTGCTGGACCATTTCCCTGGAATCATACTAAAAGGAGAGTCTTGCTAAGTTGTGCAGTATGCCTTTATTCGGCCTGAGCAAAATGTACATTACACTGATCTAACTTGTGTAATTTTCGGTGTTTCACATTGCCTTGTTGTGCAAAATACCTGAAATTACACCATTACACCATTTTATTTAATTATGCGCCATTTGTTGTCAAAATTCACAGTGAGTTTCCCATTCACAGTGAAATGTTGCCATGCACTGGAACAACAGAACACAAGCAGCTGTTGTTCAACGTGCTTTTTTTCCTTTACACTTTTTGTAGGATGAAATGTGTATTTGCATCAAAAATTGACACTAGGGTGCATTTGGCACTAAAATAGAGCGCAAAATGATGCATTTGTATTTTGCTTAATTAGGTGTAAGTTCATACTATTTTGCTTAAATTTTGCATAATTACGTGATCGCAAACTACACAAATTTTACACACCCTTAGTTCTTATGATTCCTGGCAGCTTGAAGGATGCTTTCTCTGTCTCAACAGTCCATGACATGGCGAACAATGCACAAAGGCATGCCCAGTCTGTGTTTGCCTGTGGCCACCCAAAAGTATGGTCAATGAAGGAGCTGGGAGATAGTAAATAATTCGATGAGGCATCAATGAGAAGCTGGAGCATAAAGCCAGTCATAGGCCCAGTCTATTTGTATTTGGGGGAAGGGCCTGTTCAGCTAGTACAAAGAGCAGATGGAGTCTGAATGCCAAATAAAGGTTCTATTCGTGTAGCAGTATCAGGGTCCCCAAATGTGTTGGGGTGTCAGAATTGATAGAGAAAGGATTATGGTGAGGCAGATAGTGATCTATTCACTGTACCAAAAAGAATGTAGAAATACGTACAGCACAGTTGTTAATCTCTAGCAGAAATTCCAATGGGAATAAGCACAGTCAAGCAATGGTCTTGAGCCATGAGGAGTTAGAACTGTTCAGGCAAAGCATTTCTCTTGAGTCCTAGGGCCATATGTAGGTAGCTAAATACCGGTCGGTAACGGCCGAAAATCGGTAAATATCCCGTTACCGACCGGTATTTAGTCAAGTGAGATGTAGGAGGCCAAAAACCAGTTTTCGGTAAATATGAATCGGTAAATACCGAGTCATTTACCGAATTCTAAAATACCGATTCATATTTACCGAATACATATTTTCCGAATCGGTAAATATGAAGTGGTAAATATGAAGTGGTAAAACGGGAAAAGATATGTAGGTAAATTTGGTAATCAAGAAATCCATTAAATTCGGTAATTAAGAGTCGGCAATTAACTCAGATTGAAAGCAGGTGGTAAGCATCAACAGTGCATATAAGCAATCCCAAAATGCAACAGCGTGGACAACATGGCCGCTCTGTATGTCATTGCAAGGCCCCTACGTCTACAGGCAGCAGGTCTGAGGATTTGGAGACGGGAGGAACGCATTTACAGACAGCGCATCACACTCTTTCAACAGACTGACGCAGAGATACATGAAAGGTACAGGCTACACCCACAAACCATCATGGACCTGATAAGGGACCTGCACCCACTCCTGGACCAGCCAACAAGAAGGGCGCATGCCATACCACCACATGTGCAGGTTCTCTGCAGCCTACATCTACTCGCATCTGGCAGTTACCAGGGGGTGATAGCTGTGGTGGGCGGTGTATCCCAGAGTTGCCTGTCCCGTTTCTTCAGGAAGTTCCTGGATGCCATGATGCAGAGAATGCACCACTACATCAGCTTCCCAAACACACAGGCTGAACTGCAGAAAACTTAAACTGACTTTTATCACATGGCACAGTTCCCCCATGTCATTGGCTGTATTGATGGCACACACATCCCAATCTGCCCACCAGCTGCCACTGAGCACATCTACAGGAACAGAAAGTCCACCCACTCCATCAATGTGCAGGTAATCTGTGATGCAGGGAACATCATCACTGATATTGTTGCGAAGTTTCCTGGGAGCACCCACGACTCCTACATCTTCCAGAACAGTGGGATCTATACACGACTGCTTGCCGGAGAATTTGGAGAAGGATACCTGCTAGGTAAGTAACAGTGACGCTCCATAATACTTAGTGCAAATCATAGTGTATTGAGGCATGTGACTGATGGTTCCCTTTTACTCACCTAGGCGACAGTGCATATGCCGTGCGGTCATTCATCCTCACTCCCTACCTACACCCATCAACCCAGAGTGAGAGACGATATAATGTGGCACACAAATCTACACGCAATGTGGTGGAGCGCACGTTCGGACTATTGAAAAGCAGGTTCCGCTGCCTCCATAAAAGCGGAGGTGCACGCCAGTACACACCCATCCTCTGCTGCAAGATAATTGCCACTTGTGCAATGCTGCACAACTTTGCCACGAAGAGAGGTACAGAGGTCGAAATGACATATATTGAGGACAATGATGATGAGTCTACACAGCCAGAGGCCAACGCAGCAGGAGTGGCAACAGCAACAGATGGGAGAGTGAGACGGGCAGAGATCACATGCAACTATTTCTGAATGAGTAAGGGGACACAGCCAGTAGTTGGATGCCATAACGTAGTTTAATCAGGCAGCACTACGCCACTGCACAAAGGGAAACCTTTTCCATCAACATTGTGTAATAAACATGTCAGTCAAGGGTTACTTCACCCAATAGTGTCTTTGTTTTTCGTGACGCATTAGTGTTTGCGCCCACGCGCACCAGTGCGGGATGGCATTGAGTGAGCGTCCTCACTGGCTGTGGGACCAGTGGCACCACCTTGCCGCCTGCTGCTCCGACGTGTGTCTGGGACAGGGGGGGTTATGCTGCTCCTGCTGGTCGTGTCTTCGGTGTCCCCAGCATCAACAGCGCCAGTTGTGGCAAACTGGCTGGTGAGCAGCACTTCTAGTGCACTCGTGACCCTCACCATCCCCCTTGACACATCTGTGCTGCAGTGCGCAAGGCCCTCCTGCATCACCACAGAGCGCCTGCAGAGCAGCGAAGTGGCAGTTGCCAGCCGGTTCACTGTCCTTGAGTTCTGATCCTTTTTTTGATGTCCCCTGCGCCATGCTGCCCTGTCCTCATCATACTTTGAGCACAGCAGCATGATGGACTGGGACATGTCCCGCATGCCCGCTGCCATCTCAGCCATTCCCCCTGCCATGGCGCTGATGCCCTTGTCAATGTTAACAAATGTCTCATTGAGGCCACGCATTTGGCGCTGTACGGACACCATTGCCCTTGCCTGGATGCGTTGAATTTTCACCATGGTGGCCTCAAGCCCTGAGGAGACTCCATGGCCCAGCCCTAGGGGAGGTGGACTCTGCGGCCGAGCCCTGCGGCGCCGTCTGCCACCTGTGTGTGCTCCCTCAGAGTCGGAAGGCACACTGGCATGGGTTACATCCAGGGGTACAGTGGACGTTTCCGCCCCCCTCGAGTCTTCAGAGGATGAGTCTGTTACATACAACCTGGCAGCAGCACGCCTCCTCGACCTGTGCAATGCAGGTGGTGAAGATGGTGGTGACACCTGCAGGAGTGGGGATGCTGGCTGGAGTGGCGATGCTGGCTGGAGTGGCGATGCTGGCTGGAGTGGCGATGCTGGCTGGGGTGGTGAGACTGCCTGTGGTGCCGTTCCCTGGCCAGAACTGGTGGTGGCCCTCTCCGCGCTGTCTTTGTGGTGTGCCCTCTCTCCCTTGTCATGGGCAGTTCTGTGCGCAGTAGTGCCTGTGGACAGAAATGCAACATCAGCTAAGTGTACCTGAAGCATAGATTTGCTGCCATGACAATACATTTTTTAAACAGTATCTCAATGTCCTCTGCCTGCTTCTCGCTACTGTGTGTTACATGCCTTGTTAATCTGTGCTAATCGTATCATGTTTGGGCTTTCAGGGACTACATCTCCCATGATGCATTGCTAGCATGCACAAACACCTGTACTGGAGTGGGATTCTCATTGCACATTTGGGGAGTTGGGATAGGGGTAGGGGGGGACACATTGCTGTGCAAGCGTCTTACCTTGTTTGGAGGTGCCTCTGCCGGACCTGTCAGCGTCCCCAATCCCCACGATGCTTTCTGGCTCAATAGTGGTCTCCACAAGCTCCTCCAGTTCTGTCAGGGCTGGTGCCCTGTTGCATCCACCTCCTGTCCGGCTGGCCTCTTTTTTCAATTCTGCCACCTTCCTTTTCATGATGATACGGATGTCGTACCACCGCTTCTTGAGGACATCAATGTCCCGGGGAGTCACTCCCATGGCATTCACCTGTGCCTGGATTCCAAGCCAGATCTTCCGTTTCTCTGACTCAGCCACTTGCAGTGACTATTTGCCAAAAAGCTTCTGGTGCTGCTTCACAACCTCCTCCACCAGTACCTGCAGCTCCTTTTGGCTGAATTTCAGCTTTCTCTTCCTCTCCCCTCCATCCCTCTCTGTGTCCTGGCTGGCCATTGTTGCAGTTTCCAGGGCTGAATCAGGCAGTTGCTCTGTTCCTCTCCTCTGCACTCCCAGCCTCTCCAGAGTCTGTGGATTGTGTGCACCTGCCTGGGTGTGGCCACTTCCTGGTTGGGTGGGGTTTAGGTTGCACAGGATTGGCTGATTCATCAAGTCATGTGTATTTGAATTACCGATTCGGTAAATACCGAATCGGTAAATACCACTTCGGTATTTACCTATTCTGTAAATTCCGATTCATGATTACCGAACATTACCGATTCGGTAATGATTACCGAATGTTTACCTACATATAACTTACCGATTCATAAATACCGATTCGGTAAAATTCGGTATTTATGAATCGGTAAAAAGAAAAAATTACCTACATATGGCCCCTAGTGCATAATCTGTGGACCAGGTGTTCCCCAGATCATTCAGCAGAGGTGATATACTCTCTGGCTGCCCTTCCTCCTTTTCAAGGATCCAGGAATCAAACAGAACATAATACAATCCCAGTCATCCCCTCATATCAGAGACCAGAGCAGGAGTTTCAGTGTCAAGGCACTCTGCTTGGCTCTCAAGACAGTTCCGGATATGTTCTGTGGGATCATAGAAGTGGACTCAGCACAAGAAAAGAACTGTCCTAATGCTGAAGTTGGTGGTCCAAGAAGCAGTAGAATGCCTCCTGGTGGGAATGAAGAGCAGATGTGGCCTTCACAGGAATAAGACTCAGAAAGGGCCACTGCCTCTCAGTATCACTGGCCGGCATGGAGGCAGAGGTCATGTATAATGGCACAGCCCATTGACAGATCGTCATCATTAGGTTGGGAAAGTTCATATATGACTTAGATGGAACAGAAAAGAGAGCAATCTCAGCTTTGTTGACCTCACTGGTCTCTTGTATTGAGGAGTGTCAATGGTATTGTACTACAGGTGCATGAGTCACAGTTTGGATTCACTGCCCAACTCATCACTGGGACCAGGACACCATGTTAGCATCAGCAGTGTGAGGCAAGGTGGGAGAGAACTGTCCTGGCCAGGATGCCCCCATTGACTTTCCGACTATGTGGTGTTGCCAGAGTTACTGTACCGGTGTCATCGGCAGCAGCAAGCTGTGACAGGCAAGCACAAACCTGAGGACCGAGAGAGACACTCACACAGCTCCACCTTTGGTGCCACCCTCAGGACATTCAAAGAGGGACAGCTCGGCATCTTTAGTATGCGGAATTGGAATAGGCCTTCAGGTAGGAGGACCAGGATAATTGTAAGCACAGGCCTATGTTTACGTACAATCTGAGTTTTTTTGTTGAGCTTTTCACCTGCCTGAAACCTTTTCTAAATTAGTTAAATGAAAAAATAATAAATTGCAACTTAAAATCTTTTTGATCACTATCACATTTTAACATCAAACCAAGTTAGACTTATCTTTTCACCTGTGACGCTTATAATAAATTCTTCCGAAAGCATTGCATACTTGTTTTTGTTTCAACATCCTTCAAGGGCTCTGATTTCTAGTGGATCAAAATCATTAGTACAGGACTGTGTTCATTTATTTAGGTACAATATGTTGCCCGTCTGCAGTCTAGCTTGTTACGTCTTTTTGTAAGCTTGTGATTGACCTGAATTCCTCTCCATCATGATAAAGATTGTCAAACAACAATCAGTTGGATCCAAGGACTTAGTTAGTTCGAGGAAATTATGACATTAAAACTATTCCTCACACCACCCCATGTTCTGCCATCACACCAGCAAATTTCCTTGGTGTGGACAGTACGGCCTTCCTCAAGATGTGCTGACGAATCAGCATAGATATAAATAAATTTAACACCATGTTTAGTCTTTGCGATAAGTGGTGTGTCATGGCAAATAAAAAGGCAAGCCCTTTACTAAACGTGTACTTTAAGACTTAAGGAGATCTTCCTAAGATTAAAAAACAAATTGTAGAGTCATCTATTTTGCTCAGCCTATGGTCAGTCAAATCTGAACTAGGACTGAGTCCACTCAAATTCACGATCACTTCCACACACCTCACTTATTTTGTCGAGGTCTAAAATGCACACTAATCCGACTAGGAAATTCTAATGCTTTTCAATGTAACATATCATTGTAAGAATACACCCCATAGCATGAGTTCATCATTGAATATTTTCTCAAGTAGCAAACCTATGGATCATTTCCATTGCTTACCTTTGGACATACAGATGATAGGATCCACTTCAGGGGCTTATATCTTGCTAACCTTCCCACTTGGCGCTCTGAGATCGCATTTATGTAGATTGTCGCTCCTTACAAAAACCCATAAATGCAAAGATGATAAAATAGATGCACAAATTAATAACAGTTAACGTGGGTTATATATTGTAAAATAGGGATTAAATGTAAGTACATGCATGGCTCCTTTTGTTAGCCATGCAAAGGCAGTGAGGGTATCGGAACTCAAAACTGGTGCCAGACATACACCAGGAGTCTCCAGAAGAATGATTTACTATTGTCAGCCATATATAAAATCAAGTTGCACTGCTCTTTTGCGCTTGCTTTCTGTGTGCACTCAAAGCACTTTGCAGCTGAATGCATAATTTTTCACAAAACAAGGACCGTTCTGAGGTGTTATTTGTTTCTCTCCGAGTCAGCCACCTCTGAGAATCCTCCTAGCGCATAATGTAAATGTGTCTGAAAGGAAAACTGTGCCGCCTTTATCTGGGTGATTGATATTTCTCCCTTAAGGGACCCCCGTACCTGAATGAGTACGTTTGGAGACAGTATTTATACCTAATTTCAAAGACTGATTAGGCAATAAGACTATTCCCCACATTATAAGAAATGTACCTTAATATATTATCACTGAGGTGGCAACTGGCAACTCTAATGTCTTATGATGCAGTGCCATGTGCACATGCGTTTTCCCGTGTTGCTGAGCATGTTTGCAAGACTATTATTAACTTGAAGATCTTACTGTGGTAATGAAAGAGGTAACAGTCCCAGAAGCTACTGGTGTGCAAGTGACAGACACAGGGAGACTAATGTGCAGTTCCACAGAGCTGCATAGTGCTGGGACCTAGAAGCTGGGTGCCACGTGATCGGTGACTTGCTACACAGAGCCCACTGTGCATTCTGATTAAAAGGGTCAATTGCCCAGATGACAGTGACTTTTGGTTAAGGGGGTCAGGTGGAAAGTCAGTGGGAGAGGCACGTTTGGGGGAAAAGAGGTCAGTTTTCGCCCACATTTCTCAAAGTGTCAGTTACATTTATTTAGTTATTTAGTTATATCCTAATGTTACTGCATTTTAAAATCACAGAAAAACTTCAAGTGAACAGAGACCACTGACAATTAACATTTGGTGAAAATCAAGTGACAAGAGGGCAGAATTGATGGGATATGTAATCTGACAAATGCAGCACCTCTGAAGCAACTTACAGGTAATTCATTATTCAGAGAAACCGTGCATGCAGATCAAAGAACCAGCCCAGAATCACGCCGCTGCAGGCTTTATCTTCCATAGCGTCGTATTAACAGTTGATGGTCATTACAGAGCACTTAAGCTGATCCGATTTTGCACAGGTGGAGTCCATTCTTGTGCAATATGATTTTGCACATTTCCCCTCCTCCTTCTCAGAATTTAAAAGTCTGCATTTTACCGTGTAGAATCTTGTAGGCCCTTTAATCTAATTTGTACATGAACAAGAGACAACAGTTGAGTCCGTGACATAAAGGGAATCAAGGTCCACAGATGATCCATTCTGTTTAATAGTAAAACAGAGTGATAAAAAATGAGCTTAAGCTGCCTTAGGCCATATGTAAGTAGTGCACGAATTCCTGTTTATTTATTTGCAGTCTGATGGTTACAAATCTGCATTTGTAAAGAGAAGATAGTACTTGGCAGTCTGGGACTGCAAACAAAGTAGAGGACTTACCCATTGCACACTAGACAGCAATTCACCTGTCATAGCAAGAAATATTGAAATAGACTCTGAGGCCTCATCAGGTCACAAGGAACACGTATGAAATAAGAATGTTCTCATTCCACTTTGATATAGCTAATATATAAATTAAGAAGCTTTCGCTTTAAGAGGCAGCCATTCTGAACCACTGGAAAAGGAGCAGCTTGCTGTAACTAAGTTTGAATCAATGATCAGCCCCTTAGCTGGATAGTGAAGAACTTTCATGCAGGAAACACATAATCACAAGCAGTCTGAGTGATATGGAATAGAACAACATTGATTGCTTTATGTGTTACATTTGTCTTCCATCGACAACATAGACTACTGGGAGATAATGCATCGGTAAGGGATGATCAGAAGCTGTAGATATGCTCTTTCCTGTATGAAAACAAGCGAAATAATAATGTGCAGGGAAGTGTTGTAAAGCTGTGAATGCTTTCCAGTAAATATCTAACTCCTGTATAGATTATGGCAGTGGGTCCCAAACTTTTGACTCCTGAGGACCCCCATTGAGTCACCACTGGAAGTCGGGGACCCCCAAGCAATTTGCAGGATTTAAATTTCAAACATTAAAACAGTAATTTGAAATAAATAAACACATGTGTGCACACACAACAAATACTCAAATTACTAAGGATTTTAGGGGCATATTTACAAGTCCCTATCGCCATGGGAACGTCACTTTTTGCGATGTTCCTGTGGCAATAGGGGCTTCGCCTTATTTACAAGGCAGCGTTAAGCCACTTATTGTGGTTTAGCGCTGCTTTGTAAATAAGGCCCCCTTTCACGCAATGCTTAGCGTGAAAAAGGTGGGCAGTGGGAGTTGCAGTGGGCGTTTCACTCCAACACCCATTGATTTTGACGCTGCCCTCTATTTACAAGGTCAGCTTAAATAGGAGACAGTACCAAAATTAAGACCATGAAAAACCTGGTCTTAACTTGGCAAAATGAGGAGAAATGCCTTATTTCTCCTCGTTTTTGCTTTTTCCAACGGAAAAAGCAAAACACCTTGGATTGTATATGTTCAGGAAGGTGACCCTTCCTGCACATAAACAATCTTTAATAAAAATGATGTTTTGTAACTTCCATGTGTGCTGCATTAGGCAGCACACATAGAAGTGACAAAACGGCATTACAAAATTGTTCATGTGCAGGAAGTGGGAAAATAGCAGCATCAGGATAATGATAGACTGGGAATAAACAGATGTTGCTAACTTTTACCATGCAGTTTGCAAGCAGCTCTTTGAACAGTTTATAGGACACTGCTAGATTACGATTGTGCCTTATGAATTGCACAGTGACAAAAGAATCTCTGTGACAAAATAAGTAACCCACTGACCTATGCACATAAAATACTTTTTTTTTAAATGCATTGTACACATTCTTTGCAGTAGGTATATTAACCCTCTGTGTCACATTAGATAAGTCAAAGATGCCACTGGACAAAACTCTCATCTCTCTCCAGTAGGTACATTAATCACTGGCATTTTGTTGACACTTTTATAGTTGCTTGAAAACTGCTAATTTTACAAGGAACTTTGCAGTGCTTTTATAACTGCTGCCTGCGGACCCCCTGGGAATGTGCCACGGACCCCTGGGGGTCCTCGGACCCCAGTTTGGGAAACACTGGATTATGGCGTTTGCTATGTGCCACCTGGTGAAAGTCCGCCGTTCGCTGATGGAGCGGTCTAGATATGCACGTGCCCTCTGGCCCCAGGAACTGCCCGGGGATCGGTGACTGCTTTCATGGGAAGCGAGCAGCGAAAACATTTTTTGTTCTCTTTTTTACTATAAATAAGCGGCCGTTTCAATAAAGCAGTCTCATATCTCTTCCCCGGAATGCTAAGTGTTATTATGCCTCTAATGATATGCACATTATGCATTTGCTGCTGTGTTGCTGGCGGTAGGATTTCGCCCTCACCCTCAGCGCTTTCTTCCTACCCCTTGGATCAGCACTCAGGCTCCGTGGACATTAGCTGCCCATAAAAGTGGAATCCGAGCTAATCTTTTCAAATTAGCACAGCACAAACTCTAGGTATTCCCATTAGAGGCCGGGCTGTGATTTATCAGGCCTCATTTGCCTAACACGGCTCCTAACTTTGGGCGCCTGGCCCTTGCAGTGGGGGGTACGGAGGGAAAGGGAAGCGGCCCTTTGTCACTGCTTTGCAGTCTCGCTAATTTGCTGCACCTAATAAAATTACAAATGAACACAGCTTTTCACGTGCTGCCTTTATAGGTTATAATAACCTTGGCACCCTGTAACCTCCTGCTGGCTGAATTAATCAGATCATATTAATATTTCTTCTTACTTTCTTTTAACTGGTTCTTCTCTTAATTAAAGGGGCCAAAGATGTAAATAGGGAAGGTGACTGGTAACATGGCATCGGGTTATAAACAAGGCTCATTAAAAAGATGGATGTGCCGGCGGATTGTGAAAATTGCTTACTCGGCAAGTGCGCATTTTATAATTTCCTGACTACTAAAAGGGCTAATACCAGCCTGCACCTATTTCCATTTTTTCCTACATTTATAAGAAATGGCAATTTTCGAACACAGGGGGGTGGGTGTAGGGGGTAGAACAGCCCAGTCTATTTATCAGCTTGAATAAAGGTCATTTGTTATAGCGCCACCCTCACCCAGCACCCCAAAGCCAACAAGGGAAACAAAAAACGAAATAAGATCAGAATTAAGGTTAACAGTAGGTGCCATCCAGCGGCTGCGCCTGAGACTGAAGCCGCCGCATGCCTGTAATTAAAGTGTCCCTTCTCGCAAGCTGGGACATGAAATAGAAAAACAAAATGGAGGCGAGTTGTTATTGCTGTACATACGTATGAAAGCCATCGCTCTTACACTTAATCTCTCTCTGCCTGTCTCTTTTTTTAGCAGTGGGAATATATCAATACGGGGTGATGTATATAAATATATGAGCTGTGTTTGTTATGTTATAGAGATTTGTATCACAAGCGTTGTGCCGCTAAGAAGATCTAGCAGGAAGTCAGTTACCTTCATGCCCTGGTCTCCAGGATCCTGTCACAGACCAAAGACTGATTTCTGGATGCATGAGGTGGGTAATTCAAATTGTGGGTGTTGATAATATTGCTGCTTTCCTGTGCAAGGTCGGCAGTATGTGTTTTATACTGGATAGAGTGTTATGCAAAATATTATGGAGTCACTTTCTAGAAACTACTAGATTAAAATTGTGATAACATATTTGTAATATATAATTCCATTCTCAGATAACTTTCGTTGCCAAAGATTATTTAACTCTTTTAAAGTATCAACTTGTTTGAGCATTTGATGCACACTGGTCACTCAAGTTTCTTTCATACCTCACTGTTAACAATTTTAGTGCATGTGGTATGTAATCTGCAGGTTTGCCAGCCTCTCAATGAGAAACATATATCAACATCCATCATTTTTACATTGATTTGTTGTCATGTGACATAGGGGCATATTTACCAGAAACTGGTGGAGCGGTATTATGCCAAAATTGGTAATGCAGTGCTCTGTCAGATTTAAAAGGCAGAGATGCACTGTATTTACAAGAATGCAGCTCACCCCTGCATTTCACCTAGCGCTGGCGCTAAAGAAGCTGCCTAGCGCCAGTGCATTCACCCTTGCATCATGTTGCATGAGTGCCTCCGCTGCAGGGGTGATTGTTTGTTTATGTGCAGGAAGGGACACCTTCCTGCACATAAACAATCTTAACGGGTGACTTGCTGTTTCTATGTGTGCTGCAGAATGCAGCAAACATAGAAAGAGCAAAATACGAGGAGAAATTAAACATTTCTCCTTGTATCATCTGCTTAAGACCAGGCATTCCCTGGCAATATTTTTGACGCTGCCCCATACATTGTAAATATGGGGCAGCGAAAAAAGGTAATGGGTGTTGCAGCGGAACAGCCACCTCAACACCCATTGCACACCCCTTTCACGCTAAGTGCTGCATGAATAGGGGCATTATTTACACCCCTTTGTAAATATGGGGAAGGACTTAACGCCACCAGAACATTGGAAAAAGTGACGTTCTGGTGGCGTTAACTCCTTGTAAATATGCCCCTTAGTCTCTGATGTGCTGGCACAACATTTGAAGAATAGGGGCTAAAGTTATATCTGTATTTGACTAAAGTAGGCACTAGAATTCGAAAACACATCTTTTTTCAAATTTTCAGGATCAAGCTGAATACATCAATGGCAACATAATATAGTGATTAGATTGCTGAAAATTATGGATTTTCAAATGTATTGCATCGCTATCAACACTTAATGCCAGATTCATAAAGAGAACGATCTATGCATGCAAGCTATGCATCCTATACATGTGTGAAACCCGAATTTTGAGCCCCACTGCTGCTTAAGGTTTTTAATAACTCAACCAACTCCCCACTGCCAAAGACATGGACCACTTGCATTATTGTCCCAATCTTCAAAAAGGATGATCTCTCCAAACCTAGCTGCTATAGGCTGATCTCTTTGATAGACAACACCCTTAACCCCTTCAGTGCCCCGCCCTTTCCCCCTCCTGTGCCGGGCGTTACATTAGCGGGCGGGGTCCATGACGAGATAGTCTTGTCATGGGCACAGCGCAACCGTGCTCCATGACGAGACTATCTCGTCATGGGCATAGAGGAGGTTAAAATTTTAGGTAGAGTTTTATATAATAAAATTTTAATCTGGACAGAGGACAATCACATTTCAAAACAATGTCAACTAGGTTTTAGGAGTAAAATCGGTACAATCGAACAATGTTTAAATCTTAATCTGCTCATAGGGAAGTATACCATTGCACAGCACTCGCTTGGATGAGGCCCTTTTTAATTTTCTGGCCCTACCTTCACACGGACCTGAAATCTCGGGTCAGGATTGGTGGCAGGGTTAAGGTGTTTAATGATATCAGTGTTGGCTGAGGGGTTAGGCAAGGGTGTGTCCTAGCCCCCCTCCTCTTTATCATCTACATAAATAATTTGCACAAATCAGTGATCACACTCACCAGTGACGTCCCCAGAATTAAAGATAAAATCTTTCCGGGACTTTTAGACGCATATGATGTGGTTTTAATTGGTCGCAACCCAAACGCACTACGCACTTGATACGAGGATTCACAGATTTTAAAACTGGCTTAGATCTATGTACAAATCTTTTATGTCTAGCGGGCCTAGGGAATATCCCCTAAATTCAATTTCTGTGGGAGACCAAAAATCAACTTGCACTGCCACTTTTCCCTACTTGGGGATGGTCTTGGCTGCGAACGGCACCTGGAATGAACACATGGTGCATTGTAAAAACAAGTTCTCGAAGGCCTTGAACTCAATCCTTTGCCTCCCCCGCCCTAAAAGATCAGGGACAATTCCAGCTATCCTAAAGATCTTTAAGTCACAGTGCATACTAATAGCTACCTATGGCGCAGAGGTATGGGGTTTTGCCAAAAGCCATAGCATCCAATTAGAGGAAAATTGATTTTGCAGAAAACTCTTGGGCGCTCCAATCTCCACCCCTCAGTACATGTCACAGGGAACTAAAATTGGGGCCCATCGAAGATTTTAAAAGGACACTCCCTGCTTTGTTCTGGCTAGCCATAATGAAAAACCCTGATGCATCCCTCACAAAGAACATAATAGATTACTTTAATGGCTATTCCTTGGCTTTCTGGGGTCATTAAGAGCTTGGAAAGTGTCAATCTTAGAGGATTGTTCCTTAACCCAAACACAGCTGTGTCAGTCGACAAAAAAGTTCTAAGGTCAGCACTGTAAGACACTGCAATATGTACATTACCCACATACATGCAAAACATTTAAAACGTTGAATTTTGCATTTTATTTTCACAGAGATTGAAGCCCCCTTATGTTTTAATTTTCTGCTTTCGTTAGTTTTTGTAGTTGCAAATTGATTTATTGATTGTCCACGGCATAAACTGAAATAAGAATTGCAGCAAAAACAATGGTAAAAGGGATATTTCATGCACAATGTAGGGGTAAGGATCCATTGTGAAGCGTTCTTTTATAGTCGTGTTTTATAGCTATCATGGGAGCACTTTCTATTATTACACAACATGTTTGTTTGTACCTCAGTTTTGTACCTGTAGATGGCATGATGGCAGCTTGGGGATGGAGACGTGAATGGCTAACAGAGGAGGGGGTTGTGAGTCTTGCGAGTGTGTGGTTAGACTTTCCATAACGACCATCACTATTACAGTGTTAAATGAAGAAGCTACCTTAACTAGATCTATAAGATTTAACGGAGATATAGAATGTGTCCTAGAGATCTTTATCTATACAGCAGGTACTGCCAAGTTCCACAGGGTATGAGTCAGCTCAATGTTGTTGGCCATACCCTTTTCCAGAACATCTTAACATCTTGTTAAGAATTAAACAAGGGGCTCACTTTTGATAGCCAAATTTATGCTAGTCTGATCTTAAAGGGCCTTCTATTAAAGTAGAAGGCAATGTTCTGCTTGAAGAAGAAAATATTGCACTGAGTTCTACAACACGTACATATCACAGGTCATATCATAAACTATGGCATTTGTCCCAAGTAGGCTCACAGTAAAAGAGAGTCGCATATGTTGACTCTAATCAATGTAGTCCAGTGCCATGTTTGCAGGAGAGCGTGATGCTTCGGTCATCCAGTACAGAAAGCTAGAGTCCTTTACAACCTCCATACTTGTCTTTTTACGGACATACAATGTTCATATTAAACAGAAACTGATCGCAAAAACACATCCATATTACTGACTAGTAAATGAGCATGGTGTTGTGATCAGAACTCAGAACGCTCATTAATTCTTCTGTATATCACAACATTTCTCTCATTCCCATGGATGAGTGGATAGGGATGACACCTTCTCAATGTGTTATTGCAGTCTAAAGTTTGCTGTTGGAGGAAAGAGGTAAACAGAGCTATATCTATATGGCACTGTTCTGCTATCTCCCTTTCATGCAACGCAGCACAGCAACTTTGCTTTCTGCTCTGCGTTGCGTGAAAAGTTAGGAAATCTTTCCCATAGAATGTAGATAGCTGTAATAATGTCAGGGAGGGAATTGTAAAAAATCAAGAAATTAAATTTGAGAGAAAATCTTGAAGATGGCAGAGAACAGAATCACTAATATGTGTTAGAGCATACAGCAGGATTTATTAAACACAGATAGGCTGAGAAGCCTCCATAGTGAGTCAATTACTTTGCTGCTACATTGACAGCATCCCACATTGACAGAGCTCAAGCGTGAGTTTTTGGATAGTTAAAAATAAATGGTTGGGGTGAGTGCGGGGCAGCTTTTGCCATTAAAAACTGAGATTTATATGTGCACACCCTACTAATCTATTCTAGCTTCTAAAGAGAAATGTTTTTCAAATTCCTAATTGAAATAGCTGTTCCACATTTATAGAACAATCTCCCTAATCCCCTGAACTCCGTAACAAATGTAATGAGCCCAAAAGTGAATAAGTAAGTCTTTAGCCCAAGTTCCTTTTCCAGCATCAAATTCTCGGAAAACTTGCAAAAGCAAATTAGTTTGTTACAAAATTCAATCATTAGAATAGGAAAAAAATCACTCCTTCAAAAATAGCAGTTAAAAAATACATTACTTCTTTATAATATGAGATGATTAAAAAAGAAAGTCATTTCTGATTCGCAAGTCTACATTCAGTGACAAAGCCCCCCTATTTTTTTCTACATCAAATCAGTGGATCTTTTTAACCTGATTCCTAAAATATAAGAAAATATTTGCACAGCCTTCAGAAGAGTCTTTTAGGCCCACCAATTATACCTCAAACGTTGTTGTAAAGGCAGTTCAGTTTTGAGTGTGTCCTTTACAAAGACCATACGTATATAGTTAATTGAATAATTACGTTTGTAGTCAATCTCATCCATATAAAAACACGTAGATACTTTGCCAGTCTATCAGCACATGCCAGGCCAAGAACCTTCCAGTTTTTCCTTGCTAGCCAAAAATAGAAAATCTCGGAAAATATCCTGATGCCCGTTTTAAGTGCTTTTGTGCGTCTGCACTTCCATTATATATTTTCTGTATATCAGCTGAGATTGTCTTCACTGCATTTCCATGTGGTGTTATGATTCAATGATCTGTTTAAAAATATTTTACACTTAAAATTTAAAGTAGGCTAAATTGTGAATTTCAGAAATTCACCCGATCACATCTCTGCAGTGAATTGCATATAATAAAAAAAATAATTATTATAGGAAGATCAAGAAAACGAGCAAATTCTTTTGTATAGTGCTTACAACTACAGGGTTCGCTCCTTCTTAGCACTGTAATTAACTGTTGTCACCTGTAACGATTAACATGATTTGCTTCTTCTTGATTATTTTAAGACCTGGCTCTTTCCAATCTAATCGAGGACAGTGTTCCAAGCCCCCTGTAAGAAGACGTCTTAGTTACAGCTCAATACGGGTGCTAGCAGCAGAATATAGGAGTAATAAAAAAAGACATGGCCTTCCAGCTTTCCCTTCTGCCTTATCAAGATGAGCGAACACCTTTCTGACAGGATGATGCATGGCGTGACCAGGCGAGACCTCTTCCGTTCATGAATAAATTAGAGATGGAAGTTTAACCGGTGCCTCGCATTTTTATGGAGGGCTTCTTCCTAATTTACCTAAGCACTTGGAAGAGCACAACGAAAAAATGTAATGGCCCGAGGTGGGAAGGTTAAAATGACTGTTTATGCAGAGGGAAATTTTAACAGGCGCTTACCAGCTGGATACCTGTATAATGTCACCCTTTCACTTCTGGGCACCACACTGTTCCTTGGTTGGATGAATCTCACGCAACCCTGCATTTGAAAAACGACAATCCCCACTAAAAAACATTCACGTGTGGCACTCGGTCATTAGGGCTCTCATGGGTTTGATTGAAGAGTGCATTTGACCTTCTTTGAAATTTGTGACGTTATATTGGGGCAGGAAAGGCCATGGGAGCATAGTCTGAGAGAGAGGTGGTAGGTAAACTTTGAAAGAGAAGAGGGCATAATACTTGCCCAGAATTACTGCGCGGTGAAGTGAGTGAGCCTAACCTCTTTTAGTCAGGGTTCGGGGAAAGAGAGTTGGTCCCCCTCCGAACATTAACAAGCATTGGCAAAGCCAATAGGATAGCCTATGCGAGATCATTTCATTTGACTTGTCAATTTTTTTAACATGTCGCACAGCAGTGCGATCTGCTTTGCAACAAAGCTTAAAGTAAAATAAAATAAAAGCTGTATCACTCGGACAGAGGTGACCATGTCTAAGAGCTTTTTTTCCTTTTAAGTCATTGCTATATGTGTAAATCCCTCGTGGGGGTGCTGGGTTCAGCAAGCAACATGAAGGAGCAGGACGGGGGATGAGGAACCAACAATGGATAGCGGGAGGATGTGGACAAAAAATAACAGACAGCATGAGGGGTGGGGGAAGAAACAACAACAGCAAGAGGAGGGCATGGAAAGGCAACCCGAAGGAGGGAGAGGCAACAGTGGGAGGAGGGCGAGAGACTGCAGACACATGCACATTGTAAGAGTGCATGTAAAAAAGTAACAAGCATTTGCAATGCAATAGGTCTCGCATTTATGCGAGTTTGAGCCATTGGCATTGTAAATTACAATGTCTCTTATTTATGTTTTGGTTTTAAAAACCTGTATAAAAGGCATTTTCATTTACAATGCTAATAGCTGAAACTCTCACTCAAAATGATTATTATTATTAATCCACATTTGTAAAGCACGAACAATCACCCGTAAGGGTCTCTAGGCGCTGGAGGCCGTCAGGAAGATTAAGCAAGCTATTGCCCAGAGTCACATGGTGGTGGGCTAATCTGCCGCCGGTGATCGAACCGTGATCCCCAGATTCTGGAGTCAGTCGCTCTGACTGCTGCGCCACACCTCTTCCCTGCCAACTTTGTTGATTATCATGAGCAAGATGGCTCATTTACTTAAGTGTGGAACAGCCAACTGGGCTTTCCTCAATTCGACATCAATACATTGGTTAATTATGATTCCTGTAGAGCCAACATCACCTGCATCTTGCCACTAGCCCAGGCAAAGTCATCTATCCCTCGAACCAAAGACATTGAGTAAAGTGACCCCCCCTTGCAGCGAGGTGGCCAAGCAAAGCATTTCCTCTACAACGACCTCTACTGGAAGTATTGCACCGCCTACCACTAGAACCACAACTGGCTCCCTGCTTAATAATGCAATAAGAAAGCAGGGACAGCCACAGCCGGGTAGGATCACAAATACCAGTATATTGCCAATCGGGCAGAGTATAAATTATAAAGAAAGGGGGGTTTGCGCAACCATCAAGTCTTATAAAACTCATAGAATTTTTATGGTGAATGTTCCCAAAACTGGGGCAAAATAAAATAGAAAGTGCAGATTCATAGACCCATAAGGTCATACACTGGATACGGTATGTAAGGGGCTGTCGCTCCGTAATAAGGGAGGATATCGTGAAAGCGGGCAGGCTCACTTCTCCCACTAACCCTTTGGATTGGATTGAGCTAACCTTACAGAGCGAAGCTTTAGCTGAAAACCTATTAGCACTTGAATTTAGAACCTGTTCCCCTGACCACTCGTCTATCCGGTTTAGGCAGTCTCCGCTTGCCAGTAACATTAATAACCATCATGCACAACTGGCAACTAGAATAGGTAGTTCCACTCTCGAATGCAATGACTGACTGACCGGTGTGCATGCATTACGCACTGATAATGGTGAAAACCTGCTAACAACCAGGGAAAGTGACCCACTTATGACTTGGTCTTGCAGAGCTCAAAATAGGCCGATAAAGCCTGTCCAAAATTTAACCTTAAATGTACCTGAACCCGTGATTCTACAATGGACCGGCAATCCTCTTATAGAGAATTTCATAGACCTAACACCTAGTATCCAAGTTCCCAAAAGGGACACTCTGTTATCGTGGAACATTGCAGGAATCGGTTCTAAATTATTATCTCCAGATTGGCTAGCTTTTGTTGACCTTTTTGATATTTGCTGCTTTCAAGAAACATGGCTATTAACTGCACAGCATCGGGAAGGCTTTTTAAACTATTATGTGCAGGCAGTAAAAGGGGCAAAAGGGCGCCCCTCGGGTGGCTTGACCCTATGGGTCCGGCAATCATTAGGCATTAGTTTTAAGGAACTTCCTACCAATAGCAATGACATCCAAGCATTAAGATTAAACCTGGGTTCATTAGGTATAGTAGATATTTTTAACATCTATGTGAGGGGAACAAGAGGGGGTAGGCCTCAAGTTTTAGCGGCTTTAGATGATCTCCTTGATTCCCACTCTCAAGCAAGCAAAATAGTAATAGTAGGTGATTTGAATACAACATTTGAGTCACTTGCCAGGGAGGAATGGCTCATTATTGAAGAGGAAGATGCTCACTGGGGAATCCCAAAGCTGGAGCTTGCTCCCATAAAGAAATAGACAGAGTCGGCAATACAGATAAATTCTGTCTGCCTAGAGAAGGGGCTCAGGGCACTAAATGGCATGACTCCCCAAGATAAGCTAGGGCTTAACACATTTAACAATAAGTTTAGTAAAAGCAGGATCGACTACATACTCGTTAGCCTGAAACTTTGGCATACCGTCGACGACATGGAGGTGAGGGATCGACTTGAAAGCCATCACAATCCTCTGTATGTAGCTTTGTAATGGTGGCTGCCTGAACAAGTGTCCTCTAGAGAGATAGAACTACACTCTTATGATGTTTTCCCTACGAATGACATGAGACGACTCAAGTGGTCGAGCATAGTTGAAAATCTAGGGGCTTTGGATAAAATTTCAAAGGAGGTCTACCATGCCCTAAAAACGTTGAACAGCACACGCCTTAACAATATTACTCTGGAGAATGTCACCCAGTCTCATGATAGCCTTTTCTTACACTTGAGAACTTATTTTTTCAAACCTCACAAGTTAAAGAAAGCAACACATCAGAATCCTTGTCACTGGTACAATAGTGATTGCCGGCGGACAAGAGCTCTTCTTGGGAAGGCCATAAAAGGTGGTGAGCTAGCCGCAGTATGTGCTGCTAGGCAGGCATATAAAAATTCCATGGCCAAAGCAAAACGCTCCTGGGACAAAAAAAGGTGGCAGGACCTTAAAGAGGCCAGTAATAAGAAGGATAGTAAACATTCCTGGAACATTATTAAGTGGGACAGAGAGTGTACTCCTGAATCTCCAACTAATTATGTCTCGCAGGAAAGGTGAGTTAAACACTTTGGACCACAATATGCACGTAGCCCCTTAGAGTTGACTGTGGGTGGGGAAAGCTGTGTAATTTTTGTAGATGAGGCCTTCAACATCAAAGATGTTGAGACAGACCTTGGTGCTGTCATTGGAGGGAGAGCTCCCGGCCCAGATGGCATCCCTGCTGATGTGTTCCTCCACGACAAAGCCAGATGGGGATAATACATTTTACTATTGGCTACTGCAATTGCGCGAGGAGCTCCAATACTGGACTCCTGGAAAGGAGCCAAAATAATCCCCATGCATAAAAAAGGTGATAAATAATCGCCGGGGAACTATCGTCCCATTAGCCTGATTGACTCATCACAAAAAATACTGGGAAGACTAATCCTTAATAAGATCCAAGACTGGGCTGAGGAGCATAGCATACTGTCACATTTGCAAGCTGGCTTCCGTGCATACACAAGTACCATGGATCAGGTGTTTCAATTTGTTATACTACATTGCAAGGTGGTAGTTTTGGGCAAAGGCAGCATGAATGCTGCCTTTATGGATTTAAAATCGGCTTTTGATCTTGTCCCTCGCTCTAGACTATGGATGACCCTCCAAGATTTGGGGCTGCCCAATGAACCTTTGACGCTTCTTAAGAGATTGCATGAGGTTAACTACGGAAAAATATGTTGGGGCTTCCAGGGCCAGGTTATTGATTCTTTTCCTGTTGAGCGAGGGGTGCACCAGGGATGTGTAATGGCCCTGACCTTGTTCACTGTGTTCATTAATGGGATAGTAGATTGTATGACACAAGTGAACACAGATGCTCCGTTTTTAGCAGGGACTGAAATGCCGATTTTAATGTTTGCGGACGACACATTGATAATTTCGAAGACTCCGAGTGGGCTCCAACGAGCTCTGAGAGTATTTGAGGAATTTTTCTCTGCTCGTGGTCCCGAAGTCAATGTGTTGAAAGTGAAATTTATGACATTTAATCAACATAAGGTTTTTAAAGGTGGAATTTTAATGAATAATTGTCCCCTAGGGCAAGTTAGGGAGTTCATATACTTAGGGGTGAATATACAGAGCAACCTAAAGTGGAACCACCAGATTGACATGGTCACACTGAAAAATCAGCAACTGTTGGGGGCCCAACGCCTTGAGCAGTGCTCCAAGTGTACAACGCAAAAGTGGTAAGCTCTGCACTGTATGGTGTAGAGCTATGGGGGCTAGAGACCCTGTCTAAACTTAGTGTATCTGAAAACAAGTTCCTGCGAGGCATTACCAATCTCCCACAATGCACACCACTTTGATAACTGTTCTATGACCTTGGGAGGAAACCCCTCCACGATACTGCCAAGTTAAGCACTGTGTTGCATTGGCGCAGATTGTGGAAAACACCAGAACTGGCACCATATGCGGAGGGTTTTATGGACATCATAAAACCTGACACTTTCCATAAAATCAGCTGGTTGCGTGGCGTTAAAGATATTTTAGCTAAAATTGGAATGTCAATGCTCTGGGATGAACCTAATATAGCTTGTTTTCCAACAAAGAAGGTTTTAAAGGAAAAATACTGGGAGATGGTTACAATTAATGCCCTTAGTGTCAGTGATGCATTCTCTTTAACAGGAATATTTTTAGAGTTCAAACTCATCCCGAGTTATGAACCATAGTGGGGCACTGTTACCAAACCTCTTGAGAGGAAGCTCTACTTTCAGCTGAGAGCTGGTACGCTTCCCCTAAGGTCTTTTACTTCAAGGTGGAATAAAGTATATGAGAGTAAGTGTCCGAGTTGCCTGGGCTGCAATGAATCAGTTGCGCACATGTTATTTGCCTGCCCAGCCTATGAAACACCTCGTAGGGTATGGTTGAGGCCTGTATGCAAACTTTTGGGGACAAGAAGTAGTCTGGCAGCTGAAAGAATACTGCGTACAAACACATCTTCCCCTATATTTTTAGCAGTTGCCAGATATTTAGGGTGGATGTGGATAATTAGGTCAAAATCCATTTCTATTTAAAAATGTGTTTGTAAAATTGTGGCAAAGTACTTTTTAAGTTATTGATTTTAGACAACAGATCATTTCCCACATCATAGTGTTCCCCAATAGTATAAATTCCTATTTATAGTGCTTTTTGTGAATTTTTATTATAAATTATCATAGGCTATGAAATGTTTGTGTTAGGTTTGCCTAACTGTGATTGTAGAGAATTTCTGCCTTAGGAAATCATGATTCATTTGTTGTGGATACTTAAAATATGTGCAAATTTACCATTGACCAAACAGCCTTTATGTATACAATTGTGTGACATTTGTATTGTAAATATCATATTTTTATGTGCTTTTATGACCATGTGTCGAATAAAGCTTGTTTGGATTGGATTGGATTCCTGTAACGGACAATGCTCAGTCCTGCCAAAATATTGAGAATTAAATAATAAAATGAGCTATCATTTGTTAAACCTAAGAACAATTTTTGCTGTTCTTAACACAACCGTCTAGACATATAATACCTGTGTACTTGGAATAGCTATGTTTGACATATGAAGTCTGGATCTGTACAATCTCTGCAACTTGAGGGGCAGTCAAGACGCCAGCATTTACGAAGGACAATTTTAGACAGCCAGTACTCATGTGTTCTATTCCTACAGGCGTAGAGCCAATATGCTGCTGCAGGAGGTGAGGATATTTACATAACAGCAGAGCGGACAAAACAAGTAAGGTGAGTAATGCAAAACTGATGGCTGGTTATACAGATACACAACCAAGTAAGGACTTTTCACAACCACAGACTAGATGACACCACAAGAAATCTTACAAGAAAAAGGTAGAGATGGCCTATAATGGTGCAACACGGTTAGAATCAAACTGTGATTACAATTCAACTGCCTCTGTAGTGCCCACTAAGCCATTTAAACAGAGACACCAAGATACCAAAGCAGCGAGCCATTCCTTCCTCGTGTACAACCAATCCACCACTTCAAGTTCTATAGAAACAGAACCTCACCCTTACAGGAGCCCATTTGTACAGAATTGCGAGACAATTGACTATGGTACATCATTCAACTCACTGGAACCAAAACCAACCATCCTCGCTTTAGTAAACGAGTCACTACAACTCTTCTGCCATACTTTTCAGAAACTGCTTGACTCAGTAGCTCAAGGTTACAGAACATCTCGATGGCTACTCATTTTCAACATCTGGACAGGTGTGCCACTTCATTCAACACGTTCACTTACACATAACACCTCATTCACAAGAACACCTTTTTGTATCCATACTACAAAGACATGCTTGAAACAGAAGCCACACCACTACCAGTGGCAAGTACCTTGCAGAGAAGGTGGAATGAAGCTGTCACACAGGGGGTTACATAAGGGTAGCGCTGCCGTGGCATCGGCCGATGGAAGTTTGCTGTGCCTATGGTACTCCATTGGAAAACGAGGAGCTTATCGACGAAAAGTGCCAATGAGTCAACGCAATACCTGTGCAGCCCGCTGACCAACGTGTAAGACTGCAGTCCCTGTTCAATTTCGTCTGTTTAAGAGTCCTTTTCAGCATCCCTTCTTTTCATGAGGCATGATTACATTCATTCATACACACACAAGTACCGCCAGTGACACGAGAAACCCCTGCTGCAGGACCTAATCCATTCAGCCTGATTGTGTTATTAAACACATAGCCAATGAAAGTCGAGATGTTGCACACAAAAAAAAGTAAGCCACTCGCCCGCTTCCTCCATCTTAATTAAATATAAAGCGCAGCTGCCGGAAAGCACCCGGCCGTACTGACAAAGCAATTATGAGGTCGGAAGAAGTGGGCGAGTGCCTTACCTTTATACACAGGGCTCCTGCTTCCACAAAAATGCACTGGCATGGTCGAAGTATTGTAGTTTTAATTAGAGGTCTTTATGTAGCGTAAACCCGTCTTTCAAGCATTGCACAGAGGATCTTGGGGTTATATTACGTCATATAATGTTGGCTAAAGTATAGAACAACACTTACAATACCACAGCTCAACAGAGAGCTATGTTAGAGAGTGCAACATTTACTTTGTAAAAGGGAACTCTTAAAAAGCATTGGGCAAAGGAAACAAAATTCAAACGCTGGCTAGTGGTCATGAAAGGAAGGAAAAATCTGCAATGCCCAGTGGACGAGGTCACGTAAAAAGGACAGGGGGAGGGTGGGTGGGTGGTGGAAGTGTTGATGCCTTTAAACATTCAGAAGTCTTAAGCATCAGAAGAAAAATTAAAATAAACCTTCTAAATTTGTGATAATGCATTAGAGCACAACATTGATTCATTCTCGCTGAAACGTGACTGACTGATTAACATACACCCACTCTATGCTTTAAGCATAACAAAGCAATGCATGGTGATGTACCACCATGGTGAAGCAGGGCGCGAGGCAGGAAACAATCAAAGCACGCGCCATGCTACATTTAAATCACAGTGCCAGGGAGAAAAAAATAAAAATAAAATAAGCGGGTACCGCGCGCCCATGCATATTTAATGTACAGTGCTTCTCTACCCACTTTGATCCTGTATCTCTGGGGCACCCTCTCACGGGCAGTTTTGCCCCCGTACACAGCAGCAGGAGCAGTAAAACCAGAGTGCCATGATCACATTCACCCAACATACAGATTACTTGATGCCTCGGAGAGACAGCGCATGCGCGCTGCCAAGGCGAGACCTAAAAAAAGAGCACCTGCAGGTGCCTACAGCTAGCGGAAGGATACCATTGCAGATAGGAAGCTGTACTTGGTCAATGCTCCACGGCAGTGACAAACCGGAAGCCCTAGTAGGAAGCTGAGGTGAGGCAGAGGCTCTGACCAATAAGAAGTAACCACATGTAAGTTTGCTATTTTTTTTGCTATTCACAATCTCCAAATGTAGTTTTACGTGTAGTATCTTTAAGACTGCAGAGACAGTCCTACCATTTTATGTGTGTAATTCTAGGCAGTTGTAAATATACTGAAAGTAAAGCTACACTCAAAGTTTGTGAATAGTAAAATAAATAGCAAAGATACTACACGTAAAACGACATTCTGGGGTTCTAAATAGCAAAAACTAGTAAACTTACACCAAAAGTGTAAGTTTACATTTGTAAATAAAGCCCTTGGCATTTTCATACTGAAAGCAGTGCAGTTTCCAGTTAAATTGAGTACACCAGTAGGTCAGAAATGAGAAGCTTCGGGACCTTTTATCCAGGTTGCTAACTGTACTGTAGATGCACATGTATATAGCTTCATTTATTCACATCACACAGAAATATGTTTATGATTTAAAAGAATAACAGAAAACGATTTTTCATCATTTGTGGGGCTGTTATAAAAGAGATGCAAAATAGCAGGCAGTAGCGATCCGTGGAGGGAGTTTGGTGGGGCAGTGAGGCAGGGCGGGGAAATGTAAACACCGGAATATGGATGAACGGAGGTAAGTACACATTTAAATAAATAAAAGAAATTCCTTTGCGCGCACTGCATCGCAAAATGCGATGCAGCGCGCGCAACGAAATTAGTTTTATTTATTTAAATGTGTACATACCTCTGTTCATCCATATTCCGTTGTTTACATTTTCCCACCCTGCCCCTCCCCCGCCTCACTGCTCACCAAACTCCCTCCACGGACCGCTACTGGTAGCAGGAGCAGTGGGAAGAGGTACTGTCCGTGTGTGCATGTGTAGATTTGGTTCAGGACACAATTCTATTGGAAGGTATGGGGCAGAAGCTCCATCAGAAATGGCTGACAATCAGAATGCCTTTTGAGTAGTGGTCTTTGCATGACCACCCAACATAACCATTCTTCCTGAATGCCAAGTAATGACATTCGTTTGCGCAGCACTGATCAAAGGAAACAATGAGAATATGCAATGATTTCTCCTTTGAATTAGTTATCCTTCCACACCACTAACATTTACCCCTGTAAACAGAGACCTTCCAATGAGAAACATGCACCTCTGGGGCCTTTTCAGTTAACTGAAGTAATGCCGCCATATTTATTTATGTTTGTATGTGCTTGAAGGGTCTGCAACCAAAGGCAATAGGAGCATATAACTAGCAATACCCCAACTTCAGGATAAACCAAAGATGTGGCTGCCCTGAATGTCTCTTGTCAAATAAATAAGCTCTGGAAAAATCAAGTGGTCCCAAAGAGGTATCATATACAAATATGTTAACATGTAATTGTACCTGTGCAGAATGTGCTACTAACGATCCCTCTCTGCCACACCTCTTGAAGACTGCTAACACCTTGATCCACTTCGATTAAAATTTCATTCAGGGTTTTGGCTTTTATTTATTCATTTTATTTTATTTGAAGAGTTTTATAGAGCGCGAACAAGATCCAGCTGTTTATCAGAGCACTGTACAGCGAAGCCAGCTGGTGGGCTGGTACATGAGGGCAAAATAGATAGCTAAGCTTCTGTAGTAGAAGAAACAATGGAGACACATTAGACATGTAAACAGTTAACAAGATGACGATTGAGTAGTGGACAGGGAATACAGGGATGTAGTTCAATGCCCATTAGTTGTGAGGCTAAGGGACTAATGTCACAGGTAACTATTCTAGAGCAAACCTTTGACTTCTTTTTTTAAATGCATAGGTTGAGGGGTCCATTCTAATTTCTGGTGGGAGGCGTTCCAAATTCTCGGAGCAAGCCCTGAGAAGGCACGGGTGTAGGTTCTTTTCTTCTCTTCAGCTTTGCTTCTCTGTCTAAACAACAGAGTGTGCCTTTCTGAGGAAAAAAGCTTTTTGCATTACATTGTCTCTGTTGAATCTTTTCAAAATATTTTGTCGATTTACTTGGAAAGGCTAATGAGGAATTTCAGCACTTCTCAGTTTCCAGCTGACCAAATCATTTATACTCTACATTTAAAGACATATTTATAGGCTGTTGGCTAATCTGAACACTTTGTGGAATTCTGTATCTTTCTGAGGACTATTCCTAGAGACGTTTTACTGAAATATGCCCATTAAAAGTGAACTGAATTTCCGAGTGAATGACAATCCGATTTCATAAGAAAGCATGTAATTGCTGCACTATTCAGGCTCAAGCTATAATATTAGATAGTATTTAGAATTTACAAAAACATTTTTTTAAAAATCGAAATCTTCCTATAGGATTCACAAACTGTTTCAGCACGCAATATTAGAATGCATCTTTCCTTTGACTACTTTTCACAATTGAAGTGCCTACATTTCACATTACACTGTAACCACCTGGAATGTTGCAAAGATTGATACACCATATTAGAGGCTACTGATCAAAAAAACACTAAAACCTTTACAAAAAGGTAAGGGACATTTATACACAGAATGTTGCCTGCATGATGTAAGGTCGTGTCCACTGCCTTTTGTGCCTTATTTGCATGCACCTGTGATCCTGGTATTTGCAATCTGCTCACGCTACACAATTATCCTGTGTGCATCAATGGCCCTAGGCCAGGGGCGTAACACAGGCCCCCGCATCCCCTGCAGTGCGGGGGATACCCCAAGCTCCAGGGGGCTCCCTCAGCACTGCCCTTCGGCCGGGGAGCTCCTGAAAGAGTCCAGAGGGTGGCCCTCCACGTACCTTGCAGGGGGGCCCCCTCAATTATCATTACGCTACTGCCCTAGGCCCGGTCTTGATTTGGAAGGGCAGCACCAAGCCCACTCTCATATTGAAAGAGGACTACCATCCCTCTTGAGGGTTTCATCTGTTGAGCGCAGTGGTAGCAGCATACCATGTTTAGTGAATTATAGTGACAGACCTTTTTACCTGTTAAGACATCAATGCACGTGTACAGGCTGTTCATCTAAAGTTGTGCTGCTCACTATGAATCAGAAATCCTGAACACCAACATTCAAAACGCTGTACATTTATGTGTGTGGTGGAATTAATAGTGTACTGTGCCAAAGTGATACAGGATTGCCGATTCAAGTTCAGAAGTCCACTGCCTGGACGAGAATACAAGATGGAACAGAGGTTTCTTTTTACAGACACCAGAAGTGCATTGCTGGCTTCTTCTAGATGGGAGGGAGATGGGGGCGTGGCTTGATGCCGATGTAGGGAGAAGCGGCCATCAGAGCTCCTCCGTGTCCTCCCTCCACTGCCACTGATCCTGAAAATGCTGAGGGGGCCCCTTGTCACCCATTCTGTGGCAGAACATCTGGTGCCACTGCAGGAGATCTGTTGACGAGCAGGGAGGCCTTAGTATGGAGCAAAAAGCAGTTCCTTGCCCCGCTCGATCTCCGACCGTGGCGGCCCCAAGATGGCGGCCGCATCCTGACACGGAGGTCTCCGTTGGCTGCAACGACAGGAGTCCCGCAGTCTACATTTGAGTGGCGACGAGGTGTTCCGGGTCTGAACACGAGCCGGAGGTCCACAGAGGCGCAGGTGTGGGGAAAGTGCAATGAAGGGACGGGGCAGCGCGACCTGGCGCCGAGTGCTGATCCCAAGATGGCGGCTCCGGGTGCTGGTGGTGAGACCCGGTGAGCGAGTGCGCAGCTGATGAGCGCATCGGTGTGCTGGCGACCGCTGCCTCTGGAGCGGCGGACTAGAGATTACAGAGCGTGCCCTGGGACTAGTGCTGTTCCACGGATGGTGGGTCAGAGAAGACACCAGCGGAAACACGCCAAGATCGGAACCTGCTGGGTTCCCAAAGGCCCATGAACGGGCTTGAGCGTGAGCGTGCAGAGCCCATGCAGGACGGTGCTTGGCAGGCGAGCAGCACCTGACACCTACCTGCGAAATCTGTGGGCTCTCGGGAGCCTTGACGTCCCTTTCCTGACTGCGAGTGGCTGCGAGGTGCAGGTGATGGGGGGACCCTTCTGGTCGCCACCAAGGGCTGGTTTGGAGGACACAGGCGGCAGAAGCAGGTGCTGAGTGTGAGAGGCAAGAACTATAGAATTCACAGCTGCGCTGGTTGAGAGGTGCAGGGGCATCATCACTCTAATCAGGAGGAATGGAGGGCCTTGGGAGTGTGCACAGAGCTACCTGAGGAGGGGACGTCCACCCTGTTTCCCTTCCGAGCTGGCGATTTTGAATAGCGCTTTCTGCCTGCTGTGAAGCCCCGGGGGAATGGCCTACTGCACCAGAGTGCACTCCCTGAACTTTCCTGTGCTTACTGCCTGTTCTGAATTTCACTGAACTTTCCTGTGCTCCCTACCTGGAAGACCAGCGTGACCCAGCGCAATCAGTCAGAATGGGCTGAGTGTCCCGCCGGAAGGGCTTCACGGCCTTGCACATGGAAGCAACGGGGCAACAATCTGATGATGAGGAGGAAGTGGAAGAATGACGGAGGGACGAGGCAGCAGGGGGCCCCATGCTGGTGGACATAATGCAGGCCATCACCTCCTCGAGAGAGACCTTGGAGACCAAGATGGACGCCATAGGGGTCGATCTCAACCTGCTGAAGGACGACCACTGCAAGCTGAAAGAAAGACTGAACGCCCACTGAAAGCTAAAGAGAAGTCCTTGGAGGAGGTTCCGAACTCAATCTCTACTTTGCAGCGCTCTCTAAAATTGGTGGAGGACAGGGTCAGGATCTTGGAGGTGAGAGCGGAGGACAGTGAAGGGCGCTCTCGCAGGAACAACCTGCGCATAGTGGGGGTTCCGGAACAGGAGGAAGGAGATTACGCTGTTCAGTACATGGAAAGCTGGCTTCAGGCCGCGGTGGCCCTGGAGGGACTCTCCTCCTTCTTCGCCCTTGAACGCACACACAGAGTCCCAGCCAGAGCTCGGTGCACCTCCGGGACCGATGGTTGTAAGCTTGCTCCATTACCGTGACAGAGACCACATCTTACAGCAAGCGCAGGGGAAGCAGAACCTTTAAATTGCGAACGCCAGGGTGATGTTCCTCCCTGACTTCGGCAGGGAGGTGCAGAGGCAGTGTGCTTCCTTCCTTGCTCTAAAGCGGAAACTCCGACAGCTGCAGTTACCGTACGCCATGTTGTTCCCAGCACGCCTAAGAGTAGTAGACGGGACCACTACACATTTCTTCACTGCCCCGCAGGAAACATGGCAGTGGCTGGAGGTGCACAAACCAAGAACAAGGACTGCTTCTCCGTCGAGCACTGCGGACTGAGGATCACCTGCATGTTTGGGGTCACAGAGGTCCATAACGCCACCGGGACTTCAACTTGAGAGGGATAGGGTTGTGCAGGCGGTTGCAGAGATCAGACGAAGTGAGGCTAGCCCGATCTCCACTGTCGCTAGCCATGGCATGGGCAGACTTGAGACTTCTCCTACCAGCAGCACAAATGGGGACACTGAGCCTGAACTTCCTGAGGTTACACCGCAGACGGCGGATATACTCATGTGAGATGGGTGCCTGAAATTGGGTGAGAAAAGACTAAGCTGGTGCCAGGGACTGGCTTCTGAGCGTGCAGAATTCTGGGGGAGGAAGTAAGGTGGCACCAGACACGAGCTGTAGATGGGAGCTCCCCTGTTTGATACGAGTGGGGGAGTGGCTGGGGGGGCTTTGGGTCCTATTGGTTCAGCACACGCCTCACCACGTTTAGTGATCAGTTGAAAGCTGCACTAGTTTGGATGGGAGCAAGTTCGATTGTATCTGTCCTGGGGAGTGGGAGTTGGGGAGTTCAAGGGGTCGATGGGGTTCTTATCGGGGTCAGGCATGCCGCTGGGGGGGTTCAGGATGGGAAGACGCTGATGAAAGTGCCATGGGATCCACCATAAGTATTAAATGTATGACCTGGAATGTCAGGGGAATGCACACTATGTCACGTCGCCGTAAGATACACGCTTAACTTGTGAGGTTAGGGGTGCAGATCGCACTACTACAGGAGACACATCTCACAAAACAAGAGGGGGTGGCTCTTCAATGCAGATGGCAGGGGCAGGTGTTCTGCACAGCTTATTCGGCCTTTGCAAGGGGCACTTTGATCTGGATTTGTGTGGGGGTCCTATTTCAAAATACAGGACAGCTGGTTGACTCAGACGGAAGGTACGTGGTGGTTGTGGGGCACCTTGGCGGTAGGGACATTGTGTTGGGCAGCATCTATGCCCCCAACATAGATCAAGCTGCATTTTATGAGCATCTCTCAGGGCAGCTGGAGACCATACTGATGGGGTCAGTATTACTGGGAGGAGACTTCAACTGTACTGCGGACATTGACCTGCACCGCTAGCATCCCCCAGCGACCAGGTTGGTGGCAACAAGACGGGCATGGCAGCCGCAGTGGGGACTGACGGACACTTGGAGGGCTTCTCATCCAGGGGATAGGGACTACTCCTATTTCTCTTCGTTGCATGACTTACATGTTCGCCTAGATTCAATCCTTTGTTCACCTGACGTACATGGAGGGATCGTCCACAGTGAATACTTAGCTAGAACGATATCAGATCACAATCCGCTGTTGGTATTGCTGAATTGGTTGTGGGGTCGTCCTGCTATTCCCACTTGGAGGCTATGGCCGGAGGCATTGGAAGATCCAGTATTTCAGGACACAATAGCGCAGTGATAGAGGACTATTTCAGGGCCAGAACTGGGTCGGCGGCGAGTCCACTCGTAGAATGGACCGCCTTTAAGGCGGTGGTCAGGGGGCGCTGCATAGGGGAAGTGGTAGGAGTGCGGAAGGTGCTGTTGCAGGAGATCCAAATTGCAGAGCATAACCTTAGGGATGTAGAGAAAGAGAGACTGGAACGCCATGATAAGCAGGATGATCTCCTTGAGGCTCGCAAGGCTCTGGCAGTACAAATAGAACGATTGCAATGCTTTGACCATAAGGCCTACACTGCTTGGGCGCATGCCGACCGGGACAAACTTGGAGCACTACTGGCATGGCTGGCCAATCCAGCGAGGAGGGGGACATTGAGATTGGAGTTGAGGGACCTAGGAGGTGACACAGCGTATACCCAGTGTGCCATTGATGAGCAATAGCTGCAGTACTACACAGGGCTCTACCAGAGTAAGTTTGCCCCAGGGCTCCCCGATGATGGGGATTTCCTAACCGATGTGGACCTCCCCAGGATTGAGGAAGAGGCTGCGGAGGAACTTAGCAGGGATATTGAGGTGGGGGAAGTCCGTAGAGCCATCAAGCACATGGCTAGGAACAAGACACCTGGGACCGATGGGCTTCTAGTGGAATTTTATTCTGCATACGTAGACGCCCTGGCCCCGCGCTTGGTGGCACTATATAATAGCGCAAGACAGGAGGGTTTCCTCACGGCCTCTACACAAGAGGCAATAATTGTCCCCCTTCTGAAACCGGGGAAACCGGCCTGGGATCGGACCTCCTATAGGCCACTGGCCATGCTGAACTTGAACTACAAGATACTGAGCCGTGTGTTGGCTAGTAGATTGCTGACTTATATGCCGACCTTAATTCATGTGGACCAGGCCGTATTTATTCCGTCTCGGAACACAGCGATGAATGTTTGGAAACTCCTGCGCATTCTAGGGGCAGATACTTATTGCAAGGAGGATGCCTGTAGTTTCACGGTCGACATTGAGAAGGCTATTGATAGCCTAGAAGGGTCGTATCTTTTTAATGTCCTGAGGGCGTTTGGTATGGGGGATCGATTTGTGGAGTGGAGGCCAATCTTGTACAATAATTCCACTGCCAGGTTCAGGACGGGTGGACTGATTTCTTCTACCTGTCAAGTGGGTAGGGGTACGAGACAGGGGTAGCCCTAGTCCCCTTTGTTATTTGCTCTGGCAATGGAGCCCATGGCTGTCCATGCCAGGACGGGTAGACCCTAACAGGGGCTACTAATGGAAGGACAGGTGCAGCATATAGCGCTTTATGCAGACGATTGGCTTTTGTTCCTAGCCAACTCGGGTGATGCGCTTTGGGGGGCTAAGGACTTGTTAGGCACATTGGGGAGGATTGCAGGGCTCCGCGTCAACTGGACCAAATCGTGCCTGTTCCCTGCCAGTCCTGGCAGAGTCGGTATGCAGAGTGTTGAGGGGGTTCCATGGGAGTCCAGCTGCTTGCTGTATCTGGGGACCCGGATCTACCACGACCCCGCGGATCTCCTGGAGGGTAATATAGGGCTAGCGGCGTGCAGCGTTAAGAGCTGCTTTGAATTCTGGGGAACACTCCCACTGTCTGTGGCAGGTAGGGTCGCACATGTGAAGATGATTACCTTACCCAGGCTTCTTTATCTCTTCGGGACACTCCCCATCTGGATCCCGCGTAAGATCTTTGTGCAGCTCAACACCTTGATCACGGCATTTTTGTGGGGCAGCGGGAGGCAGAGAGTGGCACTTGTCACTATGCAGCGGCCAGGGCGGAACGGGGTTTTGCTCTGCCGGACCTTGAGGCCTACTATCACGCAGCGCAGCTCCAGTGGTTTCCAAAGTGGGCGGCAAGGCGGATCCGGGATGCTGAGGATTCGGGTGGTCAGAACCCAAGTTTGGCCCAGCTTTCTCGGGTGCTGTTACGGTTGCCTTTGAGAGATAGAACGATTCCCCCTGATTTGCGAATGGTGAGTGTTGGAATCGCCTGGCTGGAAGGTGCCCGGATCCCGTACGCGCCTGAGATCCTGCTGCGGGTGTGTGAAGCACTGCCTCATGGGGGCGATTGGACCAAGTTGCACCAGTGGGAAGACGCAGGGGTCATCACTATTGGAGACTCATTTGAGGATGGTAGCCTCCTCCCCTTCAATGGCCTATCGGAGCGCCATGATCTCCCACGAGGAGACTTTCTCTTCCATGCGGCTTTGATGGCAGCCATTAGAAAGCATTGGTGAGAGGGGTTGGTGGAACCCAAGACATTCCTGCCATGTCAGTACGTAGTGATGGCAGTAGGGACTATTAAGGCAGTTACAGGTCTCTATAGGCATGTATATCACGCATGACTTGCGACAGCCTCTGGTAGCTTTACACCTTAAATGGGAGGCAGACTTGGGGGAGGCCATCGGGGAGAAACTATGGGGAGAGATCCTAGAATGGGCTTGGATGGGCACTAGGAATGCGCGCTTTCAATTAATTCACTTCTATGTATTGCACAGGGCCTACCTAACACCCGGAAAACCTAACGAGTGCTTTGGGGTATTGTCCACCTGCCCAAGGTGTCACCTGGAGGGGGCAGGGTTCCTACATATGTTTTGGGAGTGCCCCCCGTGGGAGAATACTGGAGAGGGGTGACGACTGGACTGACCACAGTGACAGAGAGAGAGGTAGCATTGATGCCTGGTTGTTTCCTGTTGCATTGGTTCCCTCATACTGCTAAGACAAAAGTTACTAGTAAATTTATTGACTTGGGCTTAGTATTGGCAAAGAGGGAGTTTACTATGCACTGGAAATCAAAGAATGCCCCCAACCTGCTGAGAGTGAATAGGGAACTAGTTAAATGGGTGGAGAGTGAGGGGACCTGCAGACTATGAATGGCTACGTGCACTGGGAATGAAAAGTCGATGAAAATGGCGTGTGCATGGGTGGCACTGGTGGATTTGGTGAAGCACCCGCCTGAGGATGCAGAAGACCCGCTGGGGGGGGGGCGCAGCACCGGGCAACTGAATCCAGCGATTCCTCGCAGACTTGAGCATAATGTGGGGCCTGGGAATGGCTAGTTGAGGGCTCCCTTCCACTCTCTCCATGATATTGACCCCTGGGGTTCGGGATGTAGGAGACATGGAACACGGTGGATGCACTAGGTGGCTACGAATGGACATTTTATTGAGGCAGCGGCATGCCTGAGGGAGTGGGGGGATGGTGGTTGTTTTTTAGGGTGTTGGGGGAGAGGGGAGGGGGAAGTGAGGTGGCCAGAGGGTGGCATTCACCTGAGTAATCCTGCTGGGATGTCCACTCTGAGGAGGTGCTCTGTGATGTTCACATAAGGCTAGACATGGGGAGGGGAGGTAGAATGGAGGGAGGACATACCTGTTGCCTACCCAATGGGACTCTTGACGCTGGGAGGGGAAGAAGGACCTTATGACAATGAGCAGGGGGGGACACCTGCACTGGACTTTAATTGCACCGCTTGATCATCTATTGTGCCCTCTGGGCTGTTTTTCTTCTGATGTCACCATGAAAAACTAATAAAAATCTGTTTAAACAAAATGGGAGGGGGAAACACCAGATGCTATAATCAGAAAAGAGGAGGCAAGGCCCTTCCTGAAACATTGGGCTCTTAATGACTCTGGCTGCTGTTCCTGTTAGGGAGATGGCAGGGTGTACAGCGTGAGAATAATAGTATATATTGTTAGGGAAAATACGTTTTTTTTAAGGGGCACATGTGCTTGTCTCTCTTCCTGATCTATGTATGGAGAGGTCATAAATAGCTGGGTGCAGCCTGCTCACACCTCTTTTTACTTCTGTCGTGGGCACCTCACCTGGATACTGTCCTGCTGGGCAGAGCATCCTTGCAGACAAACTTGAGGTCTGGAAGGTGGCCGTACCAATACACATGAAAGGGTAACTGACAGATTCCAAAGAAGCAGACATGCATTGCACATTCCTTGTCTGCAAAATCAGACTAAAGATGAAAGCCCAAGACCAATCTGTATTTGTTGTTGTCGTCTCTTTTGCACTTAGGGACTGCAAAGCTGTCAAGGGTTGGTGTCGCACTGACAGCCAACTCCCAAGAAGCTGGGGAACACCAGCTAGAGTCCGATCTGAACCAGGAAATTCTAGACTGTTCTGGGTGCCAACATCCTGCATGTGAGTGATCACACAAAGCACCAGCCATGCAGGAGGAGCAGATAATTGAGGGACTGCTGTGATTGACCCAGGTGTATGGTTCGTCTGACAGGGACTTGCTAAACAGTTGTACTGAAAGAATTGCTGTACTATCATACTAGATAGTGTCAACTTCATCATTTATCCCCTTTGTAGCAAACACATCACCTGTGTCAACTGTGAGCCTAATTTATGGGGCTTTGGCATAGGGCATAGGGCAGCGCAGCAAGTCGTCTTGCTGCACTGCCCCACGGCAAAGTGAAAGGGCAGAGATGCACGATATTTATCCAATATGGTGCATCATTGTCCATTCCTCCTGATCTTGTGCTAATTCAGAAGCCTAGTAGCAATGCAGGGACCCTTGCACCATGGTGCAAAGGTGCCTGTGCTGACAGCAGGATTGTTTAAGTGCAGGAAGGGGCACCTTCCCATGCAGAAACATTGAGGCGTGTTCCTCTGCCTATGTGCGTTGCAGAATGCAGCACACATAGAAGGGAATAAAAGAGGAGAAATAAAGATATTTCTTATTGTTACACCTGGTTGGTGTAAAATTTTGATGCATACCCAGGTTTACAAGTCCTTGTAAATCTTGGAATCTGCCAAAACCCATGGGAGTTGTATGAGAATACCCACCACAACGCCCATATAACGCCTCCCTTGCACACAGTAAGGCGACCTAACGATTTGCGCTGCATTGCCTAACTCAAGATTTATTAGGCCACGCAATGTGGCTTTGTGTGGCTTCATAAATTTGACTCAGAGCCTTTTGTCACTCATGTACCACTTTGGGTGGTGTAAATGTGATGTAAGGCTCTCATAAATACACCACTGTGTGCCCAAGTGGTAGGTCCTGACAGAAGTCAGAGAAGTGCCTGCTGGTGGCCCATGTGCCACACAAGTGGATTGCATGACCGATTCATGACCAAAGTGTACTCCTTTATTTTAGTGCTTGAACTGTTTTAAATTTGGACATTACATGATTCTGCTGGTCATTTCATTTGTGAGAGTAGATTCACTTCAGAGTCAGAGTTACTAACAAAATGTCTTGCTACAAAATAGGGCTGTCTGAAATGCTAGCTCTGCTATGATTTTTGTGCTTATAGCTTTTATTTAAAAACACACGTTATCTAAAAAAAAAAGAATATATATATGTATATCTATCTATATCTACATCTATATCTATATCTATATATATTCACTTAAAAAATGTTATAGTTAGGTGGATATTTCACTCGTAAAAAACCAATGAAATTCCCCCGCTATAGTTAATTCAGATAACTATAACTCGCGCGCCCGCAATCCTCTGCTCATGACGTCACATATTACATCACTCATGACATGGTCAGTTACATCACTCTTGACATCACTGATGACATCATCCTTGTGATAGAGTGGCGGTCGCGGGAGTTATAGTTATCTGAATTAACTATAACGGGGGAATTTCATTGGTTTTTTACGAGTGAAATATCCACCTAACTTTAACATGTGTGAAACCTATGGTTTTTTAAGTGAATTTGCAAGATTTTTTAAATGCTAATTCCTAACTATAATGTGTGTGAAAACTATGGTTTTTTCAGTGAATTTGTATGGTTTTTTAAATGCTAAGTTATGTATGTATTATTACTTTTTTTATATATTTATTTTACAATAAACTACGTATTAATTTAAAAAAAAAATTTTTAATGGTTTTTCACCGTGCGCGCACCCCCGCAATTTAAAAAAAATATTTTTTTTTGCCTTCAGGGACCCCCTGACAAAGGCTAGGGGGTCAGGAACTCTCTACCCTGCCCCCTTTTCACGTTCGCCACCTTCCTTTTCCACTCTCGCACTGAAAACAAACAAAATGACGGCCGACACTTCCTGATTTCGACCAATTCGAACGTTGACTGACAGGTAACAACCAATCAGAATTACGCTCGCGCACGTAAGGGTGCGCGCACGGTGCGCGCACGGTGCACGGCTATAGATATGCATGTGCTTTTAACTGCAATTTTCTCAGGAACTACTGAACAGATTGACTCCATATATGCAAAAGGCACATCCCTGACCTGAGGACTACCTCTCTGCCCAATTTCAAGTAATTCTGTTCAGCCGTTCGGGCTGTACCTTCTGCTAAAGGTCCTATGGGAAAATGCATGAGGAAAACGCGTATTGGGACCCCCCTTTTTTCTCGGCCCCCGCTTGACGAATCCCCCCGAGACTTTAAGGGTAGGAGCTGAGCGGAGCGCCCCATTAGTTTTGAAAATTTCGCGAAGATTCGTCAACCGGTGCCAAAGTTATTCAAAATAGAATTTTGAGATTTCCTATGGAAACACGGTCCTAACTATAACTATCTACTGGCGACCGCCAGTAGATAATATATATACATATATATATATATATATGTTATAGTTAGGACCTATTTTCCATAGGAAATTCGCAACATCTATTTGGAATAACTTTGGTGCCGGTTGACGAATCTTCGCGAAATGTTCAAAACTGGTGGGGCTCTCCGGTCTGCTCCTATTCTGAAAGTCTCGGGGTGATTCGTCAAGCGGGGGCTGAGAAAAAAAGGGTGTCCCAAAACATGTTTTCCCCTTGCAATTTTCCTGAGAAACCTTTCATCGCAGCTACAGCCCGAACTGCTGAATGGAATTACACCAAATTTGGCAAAAAGATAGCCCTTGGTTCAGAGTCGTGCCTTTTGGTGTAAATCTGTTCAGTAGTTCCTGAGAAAATCAAAAGTAAAATCAAAGATATATCTCTGGGCGCGGTGGATCCGCGCACCCTGCCGAGCACGAGCTGTATGCTAATTGGCTGTCAACACTCCAAACCAGGAAGTGTTGGCAGCCATCTTGTGCCTCGGTAGAACCGAGGCACAAGAAAACAGAAGAAAAAATGCGCAGAACGCAGCATGCTCAGGGGGTCCCACAAGGACCCCCAAGGCCCCAATTTTTTTTTTTTTTTTTTAAATCAACAAAATTCGCGCTGGGTGCGCGGTCTACTGCTGATAGAAAAAAAACCAAAGCGCGGACTCCAGCGCTTTGATGCTAATTAGCCCCTGGGGGGGCCAAATCCCGGGGGCACGTTGAAAATAAAGTGTGGGGGGCTCAATCCCCCCCGCACTGCCCCGGGGATCACCACCCCTAGGGCAAAGTATGAATAATTGCGGGGGGCACATGCCCCCCCGCAGCCCTGGGGACCGCCACCCCCTGGGGCTTAATAGTTTAATGTTGGGGGGCCCTCTAGCCCCAGGGACCGCCACCCCCTGAGCTCAACTTAATTTACATTGTGGGGGGGCACACTGCCCCCCCGCAGCCCCGGGGACCGCTAACCCCCAGGGCTTTTTTTTAATGAAAAAATACCCTGTGTTTGGGGGCTCAAGACCCCTCACACGCCCCGGGGACCACCACCTTCCCAGGGCTCTAAATATTTAAATTAGGGGGTCCGTGATGACCCCCCAGTCCCGGGGACCACCACCCCCGGGGCTTTGGAAATGGTGGGAGGGGGGCCACGCGGCCCCCCCCTGGAGCCAATGATGGCCCTGGGGACCGCCACCCCCCAGGGCCAGCTACAGCAGTGTCCCGGGGTGCTCACATTCGGGATACTGTAGTTTGCTATGGCAGGGCGGGGGCCGCGCCATAGCAAACTTGGTTTGAATTTTGAAAGAGAGAGCAGGAAACCTGCTCTCTCTTTCAAAATTCAAACCAAATTGCTTTTCCACACGGAGAGCTGCATGTTAGCAGCTCCCCATGTCGAAAAGCAAACCCGGCTCCTGAAGGACGCTGGGAGCCGGCGGGACCGTGGGGGGATAGAGGACCCCAACAGAGAGGGCCAGCCCCAGGGGATGGGGACCCCGGGGCTACAAGTCTCCCGGGAGCGGGGCCACGTGGCTCCCCTTCCCAAAAATTACAAAAATAAAAATAAAAATTAGAATGGCTGGCCCCGGGGGATGGGGTCCCCGGGCCTTAAGTGGCCAGAGGAGGGGGACAACGCAGCCCCCCTCCAAAAAAAAGAAGAAATAAAAAAAGGCCATGCCCCGGGGATGGGGTCCCCGGGGCTGATTAAGGCCTCGGGAGGGGGGCCACGTGGCCCCTTCCCAATTTTTTTATTTAAAAATAAATTAGGGGGCAGGCCCTGGGGGATGGGGTCCCTAGGGCCAAAAAATGAGAAAAAGAAGGGGGGCTACGCAGCTCCCCTTCTTAAAAAAAAAAAGAAATACTGGCATCGCGCTGGAGGCCACACCCCCTGCTTTCAGCACTCTTTATACACCTCTCTGCAACGCAGCTCTGTGGCGCTTAATGGAGGTAGCTGGTGGGCTAGTTGCACCCCAGGGACCCTCAGGATTGAAGGGGGTAATCCCCCAACTTAAAAGGCACCACGGGGCACGTTTGCACAGTGGTGAAGGGAGGGGGCGGGGCCTGATGTGATATGTGTGCAAACACGCCCTGTGGCGCGTTTGAAGTTCAGGAATTAATTCCTCTTCAATCCTGAGGGTCCCTGGGGGCCAACTAGCCCAAAAGGTACCTCCTGTAAGCGCCACGTAGCTGCATTGCAGAGTGTTGTAAAAAGGGGCGTGGCCTCTGAACACCTCTCTGCAATGCAGCTCTCTGGCGCATACTGGGGGTACCTGGTGGGCTAGTCGGCCCCTAGGGACCCTCGGGATTGAGGAGGAATTCATTTTCCAACTTAAAACGCGTCACAGGGCGTGTTTGCAGACATGTCACCTCAGGCCCCGCCCCCTTCCTTCACCATTGTGCATACGCGCCCTGTGGTGCGTTTTAAGTTGAGGAATTAATTCCTCTTCAATCTTGAGGGTCCCTGGGGGCCAACTAGCCCACCAGGTACCTCCAGTATGCGCCAGGGGGCTGCGTTGCAGAGAGGTGTTCAGAGGCCACACCCCTTTTTACACCTCTCTGCAATGCAGCTCTGTGGCGCTTACTGGAGGTTCCTAGTGGGCTAGTTTGAACCTAGGGACTCTCAGGATTCAAGGGGATTTAATCTCCCAACTTAAAACGGACACAGGGCGTGTTTACACAGGGGCGGAGGGAGGGGAAGGGGCCTGAGGTGACATGTGCAAACACACCCTGTGGCGTGTTTTAAGTTGGGGAAATAATTCCCCTTCAATCCTGAGAGCCCCTGGGGGCCAACTAGCCCACCAGGTGCTTCCAATAAGCACCATTGTGCTGCGTTGCAGAGATGTGGTCCAGGCCATACCCCTTTATACACCTCTCTGCATCGGCGCTTACTGGAGGTACCGAGTCGGCTACTTTGACCCTAGGGACCTTCAGGATTCAAGGGAACTTAATCTCTCAACTTAAAATGGACACAGGGCGTGTGTACACAGTGGGGAGGGAGGGGACGGGGCCCGAGGTGACGTGTGAAAACACGCCCTGTGGCACGTTTTAAGTTGGGGAAATAATTCCCTTTCAATCCTGAGAGACCCAGGGGGCCAAATAGCCCACCCGGTGCTTCCAGTAAGCGCCACTGCGCTGTGTTTCTGAGAGGTGGCCCAGGCCGTGCTCCTTTTTACACCTCTCTGAAACGCAGCTCTGTGGCGCTTACTGGAGGTACCTATTGGGCTAGTTGGACCCTAGGGACACTCAGGATTCAAGGGGACTTAATCTCCTAAATTAAAATGGACACAGGGCGCGTTTACACAGTGGTGAAGGGAGGGGATGGTGTAGGAAAGTGGCTCTATATATACTGGACCAAAGTAAAATCAGCCGAACTACAAATTCCGATTTACTCACCTGTTATCAGGAGAGACCTCAGTGCTGCATCTTTGAGCCCAATACTGATCCTGAAAAGTAATTCTAACCGTACTTACCAGTAACTTGATTTTCCTTCCATAGGATAGCATTGCCTGCTTTTTGCTGAAAAAGTTTCTAAGTGTTGATTTTTTAAACTTACAAATATTCCTCTAAAATCAGCCGAACTACGAATTCTGTTTTACTCACCCGTTATCAGGAGAGACCTCAGTGCTGCATCTTTGAGCCCAGTACTGATCCTGAAGAATAATTCTAACCGTACTTACCAGTAACTTGAAATTCCTTCCATAGGCTAACATTGAGTGGTTTCACTTGGAAATTCTTCTAAGTGTGGAGTATTGGAACTTTAAAATATTCATCAAAAATCAGCTGAACTACGAATTCCGATTTACTCACCTGTTATCAGGAGAGACCTCAGTGCTGCATCTTTGAGCCCAGTACTGATCCTGAAAAGTAATTCTAACCGTACTTACCAGTAACTTGAATTTCCTTCCATAGGGTAGCATTGCCTGCTTTTTGTTGAAAAGGTTTCTAAGTGTTGATTTTTTAAACTTACAAATATTCCTCTAAAATCAGCCGAACTACAAATTCCGATTTACTCATCCGTTATCAGGAGAGACCTCAGTGCTGCATATTTGAGCCCAGTACTGATCCTGAAGAATAATTCTAACCGTACTTACCAGTAACTTGAAATTCCTTCCATAGGCTAACATTGACTGGTTTCACTTGGAAATTCTTCTAAGTGTGGAGTTTTGGAACTTTAAAATATTCCTCTAAAATCAGCCGAACTAAGAATTCGGATTTACTCACCTGTTATCAGGAAAGACCTCAGTGCTGCATCTTTGAGCCCAGTACTGATCCTAAAAAATAATTGTAACCGTACTTACCAGTAACTTGAATTTCCTTCCATAGGATATCATTGCCTGCCATTTGCTGAAAAAGTTTCTATGTGTCGATTTTTGAAACATACAAATATTCCTCTAAAATCAGCCGAACTACGAATTCCGATTTACTCACCTGTTATCAGGAGAGACCTCAGTGCTGCATCTTTGAGCCCAGAACTCATCCTGAAAAGTAATTCTAACCGTACTTACCAGTAACTTGAATTTCCTTCCATTGGTTAACATGGACTGGTTTCACTTGGAAATTCTTCTAAGTGTGGAGTTTTGGAAATTTTAAATATTCATCTAAAATCAGCTGAACTACGAATTCCAATGTACTCACCTGTTATCAGGAGAGACTTCAGTGCTGCATCTTTGAGCCCAGTACTGATCCTGAAAAGTAATTGTAACCGTACTTACCAGTAACTTGAATTTCCTTCCATAGGATATCATTGCCTGCCATTTGCTGAAAAAGTTTCTAAGTGTCGATTTTTGAAACTTACATATATTCCTCTAAAATCAGCCGAACTACGAATTCCGATTTACTCACCTGTTATCAGGAAAGACCTCAGTGCTGCATCTTTGAACCCAGTAGTGATCCTGAAAAGTAATTCTAACCGTACTTACCAGTAACTTGAATTTCCTTCCATAGGGTAGCATTGCCTGCTTTTTGTTGAAAAAGTTTCTAAGTGTTGATTTATTAAACTTACAAATATTCCTCTAAAATCAGCCGAACTACGAATTCCGATTTACTCACCCGTTATCAGGAGAGACCTCAGTGCTGCATCTTTAAGCCCAGTACTGATCCTGAAAAATAATTCTAACCGTACTTACCAGTACCTTGAAATTCCTTCCATAGGCTAACATTGACTGGTTTCACTTGGAAATTCTTCTAAGTGTGGAGTTTTGGAACTTTAAAATATTCCTCTAAAATCAGCCGAACTACGAATTCTGATTTACTCACCTGTTATCAGGAAAGACCTCAGTGCTGCATCTTTGAGCCCAGTACTGATCCTAAAAAATAATTGTAACCGTACTTACCAGTAACTTGAATTTCCTTCCATAGGATATCATTGCCTGCCATTTGCTGAAAAAGTTTCTAAGTGTCGATTTTTGAAACATACAAATATTCCTCTAAAATCAGCCGAACTACGAATTCCGATTTACTCACCTGTTATCAGGAGAGACCTCAGTGCTGCATCTTTGAGCCCAGAACTCATCCTGAAAAGTAATTCTAACCGTACTTACCAGTAACTTGAATTTCCTTCCATTGGTTAACATGGACTGGTTTCACTTGGACATTCTTCTAAGTGTGGAGTTTTGGAAATTTTAAATATTCATCTAAAATCAGCTGAACTACGAATTCCAATGTACTCACCTGTTATCAGGAGAGACTTCAGTGCTGCATCTTTGAGCCCAGTACTGATCCTGAAAAGTAATTGTAACCGTACTTACCAGTAACTTGAATTTCCTTCCATAGGATATCATTGCCTGCCATTTGCTGAAAAAGTTTCTAAGTGTCGATTTTTGAAACTTACATATATTCCTCTAAAATCAGCTGAACTACGAATTCCGATTTACTCACCTGTTATCAGGAAAGACCTCAGTGCTGCATCTTTGAACCCAGTAGTGATCCTGAAAAGTAATTCTAACCGTACTTACCAGTAACTTGAATTTCCTTCCATAGGATATCATTACCTGCTTTTTGCTGAAAAAGTTTCTAAGTGTCGATTTCTGAAACTTACAAATATTCCTCTAAAATCAGCTGAACTACCAATTCCGATTTACACACCTGTTATCAGGAGAGACCTCAGTGCTGCATCTTTGAGCCCAGTACTGATCCTGAAAAGTAATTCTAACACTTATAAATTCACCCAGGCACTCTCCTTGTAGTACTCTCATCATTCAGTCAGTATCCAAGTATTCATGCAGCAAGCCAGGCACTAGCACATGGACTGCCTCAAACGCCTATCCACTATGCATGCAGTCCTCTAACCACCTACACACTTGTCTTTAACACCTTCAATTCCCCAGTCAGTATCCATATACTTCCAGTAAACACCCTGTCAATCTACCCATTCAGCACAATGTGCTAATCCATTCACTGCGCCAAAACCCAACCTCTTATAAATTCACACAGGCACTCTTCTTGCAGTACTCTAATCATTCAGTCAGTACCCAAGTACTCATGCACTGAGCCAGGCCTTAGCACATGGACTGCTTCAAACCCCTATCCACTATGCATGCAGTCCCCTAACTAACCAACACACGTATAGTTCTGCACTTACACATTCAACAAAAAAAAAACAGTATTTCAGCTTCAATATTTTAAAAAACATTTTTATTTCCATTTATATTAAAAATATATAACGTAATTTAAAAAATAAAATATGTAAAAATAAACAGTTAAAAAAATTGTAGAACATCAGTATCAAAAAAATACATATAACTATTAGTACATTTAAAAATTATCATTTAAAAAATCTTGGAAATTCACTGAAAAAACATTAGCTTTCAGGCATGTTATAGTTAGGAATTAGCATTTAAAAAACCTTAGAAATTCACTGAAAAAACCATAGGTTTCAGGGCTGTTATAGTTAGCTGGACATTTCACTCGTACAAAACCATTGAAATTCCTCCATTATAGTTAGTTCTGCTAACTATAACTCACGCGCCCGCAATCCACTGCTGATGATGTCACATATTACATCATTCATGACATGGTCAGTGACATCACTGATGACATCACTGATGTTACCGGCACATTATAGTTAGGCTCAGATTTCTCTCATACAAAACCAGTGAAATTCAGGAGTTATAGTTGCCTGAGCTAACTATAACTTATGCCCCCGCAATGCACTGCTTATGACCTCACATATTCCATCGCTGGCCAATTACTTCACTGATGACATCACAGATGACATCTCAATGCTTTTACATTACTGATGACACTACTGATGACATCATCCACAGGACCACTCACACACCCACTCACACATAAACCTCTCATATGCCCACTCACACACCCAAACAACCACTCACTTACCCATTCACAGACCATTACCAGTACTCACACACCAACTTACTCATCCATAGAGCCACTCATATACCAACTCACACATCTTGTACAGCCACTCACACAACCATCACTTACCGATACAGCAACTGATACAATCAGTCACTCACCCATACAGCCACTCACATAGCCACACACTCAGCTATACAGCTATTCACATACCCACTTATTCACCTACACAATCACTCACACTCCTACTCACTCACCCATGCAGCCTTTGAACATAGCCACTCATTTACCCATGCAAGCACTCACATACTTACTCACACACCCACACAATCACTTACATACCCAATCACACATCCATACAAGCACTCACACATACACTCACTCACCCATACAGCCATTCACTCAAACACTCACTGTCCAATACTGCCACTCACACACTGACTCACTAAATAAAACACCTACTCAGCCACCCACTTACTTACCCATACAGCCACTTAAATACCCAGTCACTTACTCATGCAGCCATTCAGACACCCACTCACGTACCCATAGTCACTACACACCCCCTCACTCACCCATACAACCACTGGCACACCCACTCAAGGACCAATACAGCCACTCACACACAATCTCACTCACAAAATATATATTTAAAATAGTATCACTCAGTAGTCGTGTGCCTATTATACCAATGTCACTTTTGTAGTAGGTTAGGATATATGGTTAACACCCATATTCTCTTGAAAAAAGTTACACTCACTTGATGATGTCATTAGTGATGCCATTTTAGATGTCATCAATGAAGTCACTGACCATGTCATGACTGATATAATATTTAAGGTCATAAGCAGTGCATTGTGGGGATGTAAGTTATAGTTAGCCCAGGTAACTATAGCTGCTGAATTTCACTGGTTATGTATCAGTGAAATCTTAGCCTAACTATAAAGTCCCTGTAACCTTTGTTTTTTAAGTGAACATATATAAATATGTATATATTCACTGAAGAAAACAAAGGTTACAGGGACGTTATAGTTAGGAAACAGAATAAAAAATATAGTAATTCATTGAAAAAATAAAGGTTTCAGAGATGTTATAATTAGTCTCACATTTCACTCATACAAAACTAGAGAAATTCAGCAGCTATAGTTAGCTGACATAACTATAACTTACCCCCCGCAATGCACTGTTTATGACCTCACATATTACATCAGTCTTGACATGGTGACATCACTGATGACATCACTGATAACATGTCAAATGACATCACTGATGACATCTCAAATGACCTCACATAGTACATGACATGCTCATGACATCATTGATGACATCACTGATAACAACTAAAATGAAAAAATTATTGACAACACTTTGCATGGCGAGGGCATGAGTTATAGCTATTCGGTAATATATAAATATGACTTTCTTTGTTAATTGTCATCCACCAAAGACAATATATATACATTTGTTTGACTCAACACATTGTATCAGAGACCTTTGAATAATCCTACCCCAAAAGGAGGAATAGAAGAGAGAGTTGGATGCCATCCTGATACAGCTAATGATAAATCACTTCTCAAATATAATTTAGCGCAATTTCCTTTTCCAACATGCCACTGAGGAACCCGTGCCTTCAATGTGTAAAAACTAAAAGGTGCAGCATCTTCAATCTGTCAAGAATCACAGAGCTAGCCAAAAAGGAAACCCCTACAAAGTGCCACAGAGGTATTAAAAGGACTATAAAAACACTAATTTTATTGTATTGACCTTTGCAGGTAATTTTGCTGCTGTAGCAGATGATTTGTTTTGCTTTTAAAATGCATGTTCCTAAATAATATTTTAAAGCAATAATGGTTTCTAAATAACAAACCACTTTAATTGCGCAGAAGCACTTTCAGCGCTATAAATCAGAGGCATGTAGGGAGTCTATTGTTCTATAGGCAATATTAATGGCTGCATATGTCAAGGGTTTTAAACGAATTCTGCCACTCCTCTGGGAGGAAACAATTTCAAGCCTTTTCTAAAGCATCATTCCTGTTTTCTTGTATTTCATATCTGATTTGTGAGAACATGGAAACATTGATCTGCTATAGTGAACCAATTCCTTCAAAGTGCATGCAAAAAGTCAGAGAAAAAAATCAAAAGGTATCGTAATTCCTATACATGTTTTCCAAATTAAGGGAGGTAATGAAGGGATGTTTTTTATCTGAAAGTCATTTGTTTGACCTGCCAACCACTTACACATGTTTTCTCTCATTTTATGTCGAAACAGTGCTCTTAACCACATGAAATCACAGTACAATTGTTAGCATGGAGTAAGTGTGTTCTGGAAACAGTCCATATGTTTTATCATGTTCACAGACTGGGAGCTGATTGATGTGTCCTCTGAAGGAACCATCTTTGAAGGTTTGCAGACTGTTTCTAAAGAGATCACATTCTCAATAGAGGTTTAAACCACAGACCTCATAGCTCTGTTGTCCTCTGAGGCTGACGTCCAAAGTATTCCTTGAAACTGGAAATCTACTGTGTTTTCACTAACAAGAATGCTGTTGGGATATGTGACATTCTCTCACTTGTCCGTCAGGTGCCTTTATTACTGTGTCATTTCACTTTCTTGCTCTGCCACCCAGGGTGGGGCTATCACTTGCTTACTGCAATAAATCCTCTTTGCATTCAGAATCATCTCTGCTGGGAGGAGAATAAATATGACAACTTGCACAACAACTTCAGGAAACTTACTTTGGGAGACGAGTTGCCTTTAAGCTCACTTAGAAAGTTTGGCCTGCATATCTCCTGTGACCTTTTCGCATGGCAGAGTTTCATCCTCAGTTTACTCCTAAAAAATCTCCTCTATGTCAAGCATAAAAGAGTACCTGTCCATGCATCAGTGTACATTTGCAGAGCTCATGGTTTCATACTGATCAGTTCCCAGAGTGTATGTTTGCCTCCGTAAGTAATTGCAGTATTCCTTATCTCTAATATATGATCTTTGTGGTCACCTGGCTCCGATGTTGTGTCTCTTCCTAGTGTAGCGAATAACAACATGACTTTGATAGCAGTTCCGCCCCATTGACACTTGTGGCTTGCTCAGCCCCCTACCACTCCTGTGGAAGGTGTTGCTTACATTAGGTGGCCCAGAAGATACAGAGAGACTTATAGAATATTACCTCTTTTCTGGTTATAGTTGTATCTTGTCTGTAGTTCACTGTAGAAGAGACAACCAGAGGAAACAGTAAGGGCCTGGTTATGAGTACCGCATTCCATAGAACCGCAATTCTTGCTGTGGCGGTCTGACCACCACCACACTGTGTGAGTGCGCACAGTATTACGAGTTTGGCAGTCAGACCGCCACAAGACCACTGGCTCTGCCGGCATCAGGGAGCCCTCTGAGCCGGAGGTCTGCAATAGGTACAAATATGCTGACGGTGCCGCTGGCGAGATTAACAAGCATATTCTGAGTTGCCTTTTCATCGTCCTTTTCATGGTGGTGAGCCCACCATGAAAAGGGTGGCAAAAACCAGATTTGGGCCTGGGGGTGCATGCGAGGGGGGCACATGTTGTGCCCCACTGTAAATGCACCCCAGTCCCTGCATGGAGTGGCATGCATGCCACACCATGCAGAAATGTGCTGCAGGCACTGTCACGGTAGCGGGCTGCATGTTAGGTTCTTCTATGAGCCTAGCAGTCCACCACCATGAAACCGCTGCAGCACTACCCGCCCAACCTGAATTACACTTGTAATCCAGAAGGTAGCCACTCCAAGGCTTTTGCAGTCCTCCAGTGGATGGTGTGGTGCCAGTGCCGCTGGAGGACCGCCAAAGCCATAATAAGGCCTTAAGTAAGTAATTTTTTCATTATTTTTAATTTTTTTTAAATCTTACATGAAGTTCACTTTAAAACAGTCACTGTTTCCTTCAGGTAATAAGCATAGAGGAGAATATTTAAAAATGGAAAAACCAGCCAATGCTCATAATGAATACAGAAAAGGTGGAACGTCACATTGCTGTGGCCAATAAATGGTGACGTACAGAAAGAAAGAGAAGACAACTTACATGTTTAGCTAGAGTGCTTCTATAGCCAAATCGACTTTTACTTTAGTACTGCAGTGGGCAAATCCATCCCACTAGCGACCCATGACCTAAGGTTCTCCAGTGCAACTATGCAATGCTTTTAAAAGCACTGTCAGCTGTCATTGGAGCCACAGGACATATGAACTACTGGAAGTGCAATGGAATGGAAAGATCATCCAATTTAGGCTTTGACTGTCGGAGGTTACGAAGGGTGATAGTGCTAAATATTTTAAAACATCTTACATGACACATTTAGCAATTTTGACATAGAAAGAACTAAACATGCATTTTGCACGTTAAATGTGAAAAGACAATAATAGTGACAAGTGAAGTGACAGCACCATAAAAGTATGCTTAAAAATCTTGGAACAAGAGACAATCATTTCTAATGGTTATAATGCTTATCAATAGGCTCTTAACAAATTATGTATACGATGATGTATTAATTACTCATTTATTGATGATACCATTCATCTAATGGTGTGGCTTAGCATTTCTATTGCATTTTATTGAAACAAATTATGAACAAAATATGGTGCAAAAATGTGATAAATGTGGTTAGAAGTTTGAAATGTATAAATGTGGTAGTAGAGACCATAACAAACATAAAAGTTAAGTAACGATTTTAGTAAAATGATTTTTAAGTTTAAATTACAAGTATGAACATTGAAAAACTGTGGCAATAGAGCACAGCTAGCATTAGTCAATTTTATGTAATAATACACTGGTGAATTATTACTATTTTTCTTTTACTATTAAATATTTGATTAAACTGCTTTATATTTGCTAATAATTGAGTTTTATTCATTGAAAGCTGACATATACATTTAAGACCTTTGTAAACATGTTATTTCCTAAGTTGCATTTTTCCCTTAGCCTAGTACCATGGTTCTTTTGCATTTTAGCAAATGTTGCTGTATTTGTTCTGTATATGTTTAATTTTAATGTTTAAAGGACATTCTTTCAAAGACAACTTCAATCCGATGCCATAGACAGTTACATTGTATATTTTTACTGTTGACAAACCTGTAAGGCCCGGAAACCCAAGTCATTCACATGAAGAGCTTGGGAAATGATGCAGGAGTAACTAAATGTATTTTGTGACTATATACGTAAAACAGTCATTCGATGGACTGACTTGTGGAGTGATACTACGTCACTAAGGTGTCAGAAGGACTATAAAGGAAGGGGCAACTCAATGATATTGTTGTTCTTTGCATGGACACACATCTGTGCATCACCGCATTTTTTCCCTTTAATGCATCGCAGATGCTTTCATAATTATCCTTTAATTTTCCATATTGGACTCCCTTTTTGCTGATGCTGCTGGCTTTATGCAGGAAACCTGGAATCCTTCTATCCCTCGTTATGCCCAAGTTCATGGGCTCGCCCTGAGAGGACTTAAAATAATTCTTTTACCCCTTTGCCTTAACATCTTTAGAGGCTGTTAAGAGCATTGAATTATCCTTTTGCGTTTAATGGTAATATGAATTTGTAACATGTGATTGATGTCTATTTTATAACCATCCTTTTTGATATAACAAACTTTGCCTAAATGTGTAGTCTTGTACTACATGCTTTAATATTCTTGACTGAGATGCTTAAGAAATTGCTTATCTGTATGGATTTCTAATTATCAGTTCAATAACCAAATTATCTAAACTGCCTAACTATACAATTCTATCCCGATGTTCTTTTATTTATAGTGGTAAAGTGAGTTTCCTACATTGGAGGGAAACATATTGTGTTTCTTAAATACTCCTCACACACCTAAAGGGCCCTTGGTGTCATGCAATATCATAGGGGTCTTCGCATCCCTCTACAGGACGCGGCTTGCTACTACCAACGAAATACGTGGGAGCAATGGTATAGTCTCTATGTGTGGTGTGAGAGGTGGTGAGAGGTAGGGTCAGGAGTGAATGGTAAGTGAATATTAAAAATACCTAGCATCATAGGAATAAACATTTTTAATAAGCCTTGGTGCCGATATTATTAAAAAGGTGTGAGGTAGAGGTGTGTTGTATTATTGTGCAAGACCTCCTGCATGTGTCAACATGTTTCGAAGCGTGCTGCTTCTTCTTCAGGACGGGTACACAGATCCCTACCCTACTCACATGAAAGGTGTGACAATGTCAATAAATTACAAACTATGTGTATTCAGATCGCAAAAAAGATACAAAAATGGGACACACTAGTCTCAAATATTATAGGTAATTGCTTTGTTGCAATCTGAAAAAAAAACACAAAGTATAGGAAAAAACATCAGGTAAACAGATTATGTTTTAGATGTTGTTTTCGTGACCTGTATAAGTGATGAATATAGTGCTTATAACTGCAGAGAGTTTACACAGTATCCGTGCCAGTGCAGTGTCCTGTAAAAGAAGGGGACAAGTACAAGATGTACACACATGTAACAAAAAACACACACACTAAGGTTATGTCCCAAGGTAGAACTAATGAAGCCTGGGGAGTTTAAGGAATATAGGGTAAAAAAGAGCCTGAAAATAAAAAGCTGATCACATACTTGCTGTATAGAAGCCAGGGTGTCCAAATCACACACATTAACTACCCAATGAGGACCATTAATTGGTTACTACCGTAAAAATTTGAGATCAAGTTCAAATATACCACTTTAAGGACCATGCTGTAAAAATAAAATATCGCAATGAGGAGACCCAATCTCCAAAAGAAATTAAGTCTAACTAAAATGATATCAAAAAAACAAAGGAGGGAGTGGAGAGTCTGTGTTCTAGACGAACACTGGGGTGGATTTAGCCTCCCCGTACAATTATTGATAAACAACAGAAATCCACCCAAGAGGATTGCAGTTAAATGTGTTTGTTCATAGGTCAAGTGAGTCTCCTACATTGGTGGGAAACACATTGTGTTTCTTAAATACCCTTCACACACCAAAAGGGCCCTTGGTGTCATGCTTCATCATAGGGGTCTTTACATCCCTATACGGGACGCGGCGTGCCACTACCAACGAAATACGTGGGAGCACTGATATAGTCTCTATGTGTGGTGTGAGAGGTGGTGAGAGGTAGGGTCAGGAGTGAATATTAAAAAATACCTAGCATAATAGGAATGACAGTTTTTTGATAAGCCATGGTACCGATATTATTAAAAAGGTGTGAGGTGGAGGTGTGTTGTATTAATTGAGAAGGCAGTGATGGGGGACCTGGGAGGGTTGATGACAGATGACCGAACCTTCTTTCAGAACACAACCAAATTGGAGAAAGAAGCCATAAAACAACTATCGACCAACAGGGATATGACTATCAAAAAAGCCAACAAAGGTGGGGCAATAGTAATTCAGACAACCATGGCATATGACACTGAATGCAGGAGATTATTGGGAGACAAGAGAAATTATGCAATCTTTCAAGACGACCCGACGGAATCATTGCGGATCAGAATTGCGGGGATGGTGGAAGAGGCATTGGCACACAACTGGGTGTCCAAAAAAGAAGCAGAGTTTCCTAACTCAAAAATCCCCCAGGACCCCCTATTTTTACACCATCCCCAAGATACACAAAAACCTGGTACAACCACCAGGTCACCCAATAGTTTCGGGCACAGGTTCTATACTGGAGCCTTAGTCCAAATTCGCTGACGCTTTTCTTCGTCCATTAATTCAACAAACAGACAGTTATCTAAAAGATCCAAAAGCAGGAATTCCAGCTGCTACAAAATGTGCCTTCTGACCCTGACAAGCAACTACTACCGGGGCTTGACGTGGAGAGTTTATACACAAGTTTACCCCACGACGAGACACTTAACATTATGGAGGAAGTCCTCTTCAGCACTACCCGGGAATACCAAACATCATGTAATCTTGTAATGGAATGCATCAGCCTGGCACTGACCAAGAATTTCTTCCTGTATGAAAATAACCTCTACCTACAGAGGCACGGGACCAGCATGGGGAGCACTTTCGCTCCCAGCTTGGCAGGTCTCTATGTACACCATCTAGAGACCTGCAAGATCCTACACCGTGATAACCCTTTCAGACACAACATCAAGACCTGGAAGAGGTATATTGACGATGTGCTGGTCATCTGGGAGGGAGACGTTCCTTTGACTGAGGAGTTCATGGCTTTGCTCAACCAACAAAATACTTTTCTTAGGTTCACCAGTACCACATCGCGTGAGAATCTAGTATTTCTAGACCTAAACATATACCCGGAGGGTGGTAAACTGAAAACCACCAAGCATTTTAAACAAACAGCTAAGAACTGTCTGCTACTTTATGATAGCTTCCATCCGCGTCATTTACGTGACAACCTCGCCTATGGACAGTGTCTCCATCTCCGGAGGAACTGCACCAACCTGTAGGATTACAAAACACAAGCCTCTGACTTGAAAACCACCGGAATTATCCCGTCCAAATCATTGACAGGGCAATGAAGAGGGCCCGGAATAATAATAGGGATGCCCTTTTGGAAGAGAAGCCTTACAAGGATCCTGAGGCCAAACCCATCTGTGTGACCACCTACAACACTCACTCGAACCAAATATCGAAAATTGTCAACAAACACTGGAGGATCCTCAACTGCAGCCAACTTAACCTTGAAAAACCGATGTTCGCTCACAAAAGAGGCAGGAACTTGAAGGATATGCTTGTTCACACACGACCACGTTCAGACACAGTCACAACCAACGAGAATCCTACTCTTCAACCAATCAAAGGCCACCACCCGTGTGGCAAATGTAGCACTTGCCACCTTACCAAAAAGAGCAAACAGATCAAGTTTAGGAATGACAGTGAATGGGAACAAAAAAAGTTCACGAACTGTAACAGCCGGAACGTCATCTATATGATCGCATGCCCCTGTGGCTTGGAGTACGTTGGGATGACATCACGACCAGCTAAGATCAGCATTGGGGAACATAAAAGCAATCACTGGTGTAAGAAAAGCACTACAAAAATGGCAACACATTTTCTAACGGAAGCACACACTGTGAACGACCTCCAATGGACAATCATAGAACAAATACAGTCTGAGGGCGGTCTGTTGGAAAAGGAACAACGCTGGGTGTTCCGCCTAGGCACCAACGTAACGGGCCTTAACGATAATATACCATGGGGCCAGTTTTCTTGAGTTGAGAATAGATACCACTGTAGTTTGGTTTTTCAATCCCTAGATATCCGTTTATTCCAGACAAAGAATTCTGATTTACCAACCTTTTTGGCCCGTCTCTTAAATAAAGGTTAGGTTTCAGTAGGACAACCTGAACCACCCTTTCACACCTCGAGTCTTCGTTCTGTGGAAGTGGTTCAGCATCCTCACTCAGGGTTTTTCACAACTAACTATTTTTCACAACAAAATATTTTTTTGAACATTATGATCTCCAGCCCGGGATCCTTTTTGTCGTTATAAGTCATCATTGACCTACCTAAACAGCATGGGTTTTGTGCGAATCGTAACCAACCAAAATACAATTGCGCCAGAATCCTCTGCTTGGTTTGCTTCGCCCTCCAAGACTGTGTTCCCCCTTTTTATCTTCTGCCAAACACTAAGGTGTTAGGCACTTTATAATCAACCACTGTGAATGCGCGAGGGTATCTTTGATTTTGGTATATTTTCACACCATAACCTCCTTTTTCATCATTGCGCATTTCATATTAATATATTCAATTCTTTTCACACGAGCGCTGTATCAATACCACCGCGGCGAGCGCTCTAGTTGTTACGGTAATGCGTTACTCCTCTTCCGGGTGAGGTACGCGGTTACCACTTCCGGGGCACTGGCAGTCCCGCAGCTTTTGCCTAAAATATTAAGAATCAATCAATCAATCAAAGACATTTATAGAGCGCACTACCTACCCATAGGGTCTCAAGGCGCTAGGGGGGGGGGGTGCCGTTACTGCTCGAACAGCCAGGTCTTGAGCTTCTTCCTGAAGGAGAGGTGGTCTTGGGTAAGGCGCAGGTCGGCCGGGAGGGAGTTCCAGGTCTTGGCGGCCAGGTAGGAGAAGGACCTTCCTCCTGTTGTCGCTCTCCGGATGCGTGGGACGGCGACGAGGGCGTGGCTGGCTGATCGGAGGTAGCGTTTGGGAGCGTAGAAGTTGATGCGGTTGTTGAGGTAGCTCGGGCCTTGATCGTGTAGAATTAAGTGCTCCCCGAGCACACATACACACCGACAGTGGGGTGAACCAATTAGGCAATTAAATTCAGTATAAATAAGTGCTCAACTCGACATGACCGCATCGATGGAGCGGCGAGGGGGATGACAACGCGAGGCAGTTCCTACAGAGAGGGCAGTTCTATTTTTCCATCACCTTTGGGCTTCGACCTAATGCAGCCTTTTTATCTACAGAGTGCTAACAGCACAGGGTCCCTTTCGTTCTAAGGCTCATGATGCCATTGGCTTCTATACAGCAAGTATGTGATCAGCTTTTTATTTTCAGGCTGTTTTTTACCCTATATTCCTTAAACTCCCCAGGCTTCATTAGTTCTACCTTGGGACATAACCTTAGTGTGTGTGTTTTTTGTTACATGTGTGTACGTCTTGTACTTGTCCCCTTCTTTTACAGGACACTGCACTGGCACGGATACTGTGTAAACGCTCTGTAGTTATAGACACTATATTCATCACTTATACAGGTCACGAAAACAACATTTAAAACATAATCTGTTTACCTGATGTTTTTTCCTATACTTTGTGTTTCTTTTTCAGAGTGAAACAAAGGAATTACCTATAATATTTGAGACCAGTGTGTCCCATTTTTGTATCTTTTTTGCGATCTGACTACACATAGTTTGTAATTTATTGGCATTGTCACACCTTTCATATGAGTAGGGTAGGGATCTGTGTACCCGTCCTGAAGAAGAAGCAGCACGCTTCGAAACATGTTGACACATGCAGGAGGTCTTGTACATTAATACAACACACCTCCACCTCACACCTTTTTAATAATATCGGTACCATGGCTTATCAAAAAACTGTCATTCCTATTATGCTAGGTATTTTTTAATATTCACTCCTGACCCTACCTCTCACCACCTCTCACACCACACATAGAGACTATATCAGTGCTCCCACGTATTTCGTTGGTAGTGGCACGCCGCGTCCCGTATAGGGATGTAAAGACCCCTATGATGAAGCATGACACCAAGGGCCCTTTTGGTGTGTGAAGGGTATTTAAGAAACACAATGTGTTTCCCACCAATGTAGGAGACTCACTTGACCTATGAACAAACACATTTAACTGCAATCCTCTTGGGTGGATTTCTGTTGTTTATCAATAATTGTACGGGGAGGCTAAATCCACCCCAGTGTTCGTCTAGAACACAGACTCTCCACTCCCTCCTTTGTTTTTTTGATATCATTTTAGTTAGACTTAATTTCTTTTGGAGATTGGGTCTCCTCATTGCGATATTTTATTTTTACAGCATGGTCCTTAAAGTGGTATATTTGAACTTGATCTCAAATTTTTACGGTAGTAACCAATTAATGGTCCTCATTGGGTAGTTAATGTGTGTGATTTGGACACCCTTATTTCCACCCCTCCTATTGGCAGAGAAAGATCCATCAGAGGAGCCTTCACCTCTGTGGTAAAGGTAATACTGTGATCCATCTAACTTTAGAGGGCCCAGTATGTTTAGAGGGATAAATGAGGAAGTAGCGGGAGTAAAAGCTTAACTGCTTCAGCAGGATCAAATCTTTGGTAGCAGTGTTTTGGTTCTGCACAGAAATGTGAGGTTTTAGGGTGCCAAAAATAGTTTCCCTGTCCAAGTCCAAAAAAGAGCGAAATTTGTACTCGGCAAACAAAAAGATTGATTGGACACTGACTGTATATCGCTCCAGATGTAGTCAATAAGTAGCAGCAAACAAATGTGAGTATTGAAAGAGATCAGAGTTGCTATTGCTTTTGCTAAGGTTGTGTTTTTTGAAAAGGCTGTGTGTTATTGAGCGAAGTGAAGTGGTTAAGGTCCACATGGTTAAAGTCCATGAATGATTGTGGTGCTTGATGCAAAGAAGCTGAAGTTGTAAACGTGTCCGTCGTGGCCTAAGATCTCGAGATATTACCTATGTGGCTGTCTCAGTGTAGAAGACACTTAGTAAGTTGTCTGCTGTTTTATGGTGTTGGCTGTGAGCCATCATGGACAACATCTTGGTTAAGGGTTCTCTTGGTGAGATAGTGGTAAATGGTTGTTAAAGTTGTTCTCCGGTGCACAGGGGATACCTGTATCAATTAGGGTGGAATCCCACTGGTGAGATTTCATTGACGTGAATAATAGTAGGAAAAATGTTAGCTTCTTTTTGGGAGTGTGTTTCCTTTAGTGGAGCAGACAGGTTTCTTTGTTCCGTGCCATGTATTGTGATTTTGTTTAGAGAAAACACACTGAAGAAAATTGTAAAAGAGGGTGAGCTGCTGCAGAGAGCAAGATTAACGTCCCAGTGTGTCGCACTGTGATTGGTCAGTTGGTGTATAGTCACACATGGATTGGTTGGCTACATCACAATAGTCGTGCTGTTATTGGTCAAGACAGCTGAACAGGTGAATTGTGGGAGAAAGTCATTTCCTGGATTTTACGGAAGACATTGTTTAATACAAAATTTAAATAACATTACGTTTTTAAAAGCATTACAGAGATTAGTAAAGAAAGAAGAAATGATATCTTCTTTCTGCAAAGGTAGAAGCACCACCCGAGGGTATGTCAGGATACATTATTATGATGGACATAGGATTACATCCATGTCTGTGGCTTGGATTTTTGCATAAACATACAGAGGAAGACAAGGGTTTACAGTGTCCTCGTTATGGGATATTCAATTTGAGAATTATTGAGAATTTAAGGAGGAAAATGTACGAAATGAGATCACCTCTTAGACCTATCATAATGGAAGCATTAAATACATGGGAACATGTACCCCATCAGAAAGATATAGAGAGAGAAGTGTCAAGGGAGACGTAGTAGAACTATGGATCATTATGCAGAGGCTAGATGGTTTGCACAACAGAAAAGGTGGAGAGCACATATTGTACATGGAACACGATTATATCCTGTGTTAAATGTTAAAAGAGATGATAAAGGAAAGAAGAAAGAGAAAAAGAAACATACAGAGACAGAGAAGAGCGGCACAGGGAAAGAAGGAGATTAGAGTGACATAGATGATGAACTCTTAAATGATTTATTGATGAATCATCCACCACCTTACAATGAGATCCAGGGTAGGGTTTGAAAACACTGGTACAACTAAGATTCTGAATGCACCTTTAATACATGACATACCCAAAGAGCATTCTCTTGTTATTCCTGTAAGAGAGAGAGAGCAGAAATGCAGCTCCAATGAACCTGATTGATTTGAATGCTCCAGATGCTTTAACTGTTCCCGTCACTATTGGACCTGTTGTACCTCTTGATTTGTATCATTAATCTGGGTTACAGGTAAATACTCATTATAATTTGGGTGTATTTACTGGAATAAATACAGCACAAGGAAATCCATTAAAACTGACAAGATCTCTGCTTCAGACACTTATAATTCCAACTCAATGTGTGAATCACATTCCAAGTCAGACTCAATTTAGCAAAAGAGATCACGATGTTTGGGTTTACACTGAGGAAAGACCTGTATTACCTGATAATCTATTGTCACCTATGGCAAGATTCTATCATGGTTCCCACATGTGGGAAGAGATACCTTTTCCAACAAGTGTGGTTCAATCCCAGATTCAGAGTGACAGAAGAGATGCCGTGTTATACGTTTGTGGTGTGTCAACAATATAACCCTGGAAGAAAAACAAAGGTTGTCATGAAGTCACATTGGTAAATTAGTAGGTTCCTTCAACTGAATTCAAATTGACGTTATTAAAATGCTCTTTTGCAATGGTCTGAGGTATGTTTTGGCCGTTTTGTAAATTTTTTCAAAATGGGTTGAAGCTTATCCAAAACACTGGAATGTTAGCTTGACAGTGCCAAATTATTGTTAAGAGAGTTGATTCAGTGTGTTGGATTTACAGCTTCTCCTGAATCAGATCAAGGAACTCATTTCAATAATGAGGTCCTGAAAATGTTATGTGCAGCATTGCAGGTTGAGCAGAAGCTCCATTGCAGCTACTGTCCAGAAGCTTCTTGGTTAGTGGAGCAGGTGAATGGCACATTGAAGTCCAAATTGGCATAGTTGTGAGCTTCAACATCTTTTGAAGTGGCCTGATGCATTACCTCTTTTGTTGATGAGTTTGAGAAGTACACCAGACAGGAGGACAGGATTGTCCACACACAAAGTGAATATGGGCCGAGTGATGAGACTGCTAGCAGTTCCTGTGAACAATCTTGTAAACATTACAGGCAACCTTATTTTGGATTACTGCAAAGGTCTAGCAGACCATGTACATTGATGGATCACCAGGTTGGCGAAGCTATTTGTACAGTTCAGCAGGAGCAGTGCCATGACCTTAGTCCTGGTGACTGGGCAATGGTGATGAAAATTGGGCACAAAACGTTTTTGGAACCACGCTGGAGAGTGACTTTCCAGGTGATCCTAATCATCAACACCTCTGTGAAGTGAGGAGGTCTCCCGAATTGGGTACACACAAGTCATACTCGCAGAGTCCAAGTCCCCTTGATGATACAACAGCACCTGTTCCTGATGTACTGGTGGTTACAGTGAGACAGAGGATCAGGCTAGTCAAGCTGTTGGGCACCAGCACTTATTTGGCCTGAGGGGGGTCTGAGAGAGTCAACTGTAGATACTGAAGGTTCTAAGCAAACAAAGATGTCTGTGAGAGATACAGACAAAGGGTCTAGTGCACCAAGAAAGCTAGTTGTACCCGGTTACTGTTGGCCCAGAACAGGTGAGATACTGAGAAGTTGCCTGACAATAGGACGAATCCCACCAACTATTCCTGAAAGCTCTGAACAGTCTGATCAAAGTGATACCGATGAAGAGCACACTGCTGTGTGGAGAACGAAAAGAGCAAGAGTACCCAGTCAAAAGAAATCATCGCCTGAATGAACTTATCTGGCAGTTAATGAATGGGAACATTAGTTTATTACCCATTGTATTAACAATACGAATCCACCTGAACCTCCTTGAAATTAACATTTTTGTAGATCTGAATTTCAACCTTGGTGTACCAATCGAACCACTGATGCGATTTGTTTGAAATATACTCATCAACGAAGTTGATATGAGAATCTTTCCACATTGGAAGACGCTACTGGTCTGTGCCTTGATATTTGTTGTGCATGACTTTAGTAAAATTGCTCGAACCACTACTGCTATTTTTTAATTTCCTAGTTAAACGATTTGAATTTCGAGAAGTCATGGGGTCCAGCACTGGAATCTCTCCTAGAGGCAAATGTGTATATACTGAAATCTTTTTTATTATTTCTCTGATATTTTTTGCTTTGCTTATTATTTTACATTTATCGCACTATGTCCTTTCATAAGATTCAAAACTTACAATTTCTTCTAAACTGCATAAATTATTGACACTGATTCTATTACTTTGAATGTGAAAACTTTACATCAGGATGTTACAACATCTCGTTTGTCAGCAAATGTATATACTAGATTACTAAATAAATATGTTAATACTATGGATGTTGGTGAATGCTACGTATGTATGCAAATACTTTCATCGGTTGCTGAGGGTGTAACCTATCACAGCTTACCATTGACATATGGAATTTCATGTAGTATATTAACTAGTTTATTCTATGGTCAGTTACAGTATTATTACTCTAATCAAGATTGGATCTTTTCTGAACTTCTGGTGTCAAAACGCTTGAATCCACTTTCTGATGTTTCAAATGCTAAGACTATGGGTTACATATTTAGACCGACTCAATCTTTGGATATGGCTTAGTGAGAGCTGAAAAGAATTTTATAAATCCAGTGGAAAGTAGCCGAGATAATGTACCAATTAATACTAATACCTTGCCTAAATTAACTCCTTGGAAACTACCACATGAAGAAAAGAAAATATTAGTAGGAATGAATTATTTAGCTTTAGACTGGCAAAATAAAGGTGAACTTTGTATATGTAGAAAGAGATCACATTTTTTTTAACATACTTTTATTAATCACTGCTTCCAATGTATCCAGAATAAGGACTTACATATACATTTCCAGGATCTACAGTCAATATATATAATAATTGACGCAAACGTAGATGCCCCTACATTGGCAGGTGCCAAAACTGCAATTTTAATGTTTGCCGATGATTGTCTGATTATAGCTAAAACCCCTAGCGGCCTCCAGAAATCTTTAGGTATTTTTGAGGACTTTTGTTCAGCTCGTGGGCTAGAAATAAATGTTTTAAAATCTAAATTTATGTCTTTTAATCAGTCTAAATCTTTCAAGGGTAAAATATTCATGAATAACCTGCCACTTGATCAAGTTCAAGATTTTATCTACTTAGGTATTTGTATCCAACATGATCTGGGCTGGAAGAAGCAGGTAGATTTGGCAACTCTCAAACATTCTCAACTCTCTGGTGCACTGAGCAAAGAACATACCAAGTCTCTGACAAAACCTATCGACCCGGCTGTCCGTGTATATGATGGAAAAGTGGTTGGTGCAGCGCTCTATGGAGTTGAGATATGGGGGTTTGAGAACCTACATAAGGGTGCCAATTCCGATCCGGTAAAAACCGGGTACGAACCGTCGGACGGAGCCTTTTCTCCGTCCGACTCGTACCCGGTGCGAAATCCATCCGAAAATGCAAGTACGATTCATACGGAAACACCATTTCCGTACGATTCGAACAAAACACCGACCGAACAGAAACTAAACACAATTCCGATCCTGAAAGGAGCCGACGTGACGTCGGTACGCATCCAGCCTACGTTTCACGAACCAGGAAGTACGATTCGAACCGACGTCATCCCGCACGGAAAATATTTACCGGCTGCCAAAAACTGCCGGGAAATCAGGACGACACACGCAAGGAGCAGCTGGACGCGACGAACAGACATGGACCCGAACCTACGTGCCATCCCTGCCCTCCTAGCAGTCCACCTGGCGTACAGGAACCGACGCAGACGCCGCAGAAGGTCAGCACAACAACCAGGGGCAAAGGGGGGGGCAGGGGCAGGACACACAACACCAACACATGGTACCAAATCACACATGGCCTGGACATACCTGACCATCAGGGCCTGGTCACTTCCAGGGGGTGGGGGCAAGGCCAGCAACGCAAGCGTCCGCCACAACGGAAGTGGATGGTCACGCGAACCGGTACGTACCCTACCCAGGCCGCAAGAGCGTGGGTACGGAACGTACCACGCGTCCCCCTACGTCACTCCAACAATAGCGGTACGGCCCGTACCCACGTCAGAAAGGCCTTGGTACAGCTCGTACCAGCATTGCTGGGGTCATGTAGGGGTACGCGTGGTACGACCCGTAGCCACGCCCCCAAGGCCTGTGTACGGTGCGGACCCCACGGCCCGCAACAATGGTGGGACGCACCGTACCCACACACCAAAGGCATGGGTACGGCCCGTACCCAGGCACGCAGAGCGTGGGCAGGGGTATGTACGGACCGTACCCCCACCCGTGGAAGTACGGCCCGTACCCCCACCCGTGCATGTACGCCCCGAACCCCCACTCGTGTATGTACGCCCCGAACCCCCACCCGTGTATGTACGCCCCGAACCGCCACCCGTGTATGTACGCACCCAAGCGCCACCCGTGTATGTACGCCCCGAACCCCCACCCCACCCTGGTATGTACGCCCCGAACCCCCACCCGTGTATGTACGCACCCAAGCGCCACCCGTGCATGTACGCCCCGAACCCCCACCCCACCCTGGTATGTACGCCCCGAACCCCCAGCCGTGTATGTACGCACCAAACCCCCACCCGTGTATGTACGCACCAAACCACCACACCAGCCGTGTATGTACGCACCAAACCCCCACCCCAGCCGTGTATGTACGCACCGAACCACCACCCGTGTATGTACGCACCGAACCCCCCCCCAGCCGTGTATGTACGCACCGAACCACCAGCCGTGTATGTACGCACCGAACCACCACCCGTGTATGTACGCACCGAACCCCCCCCCAGCCGTGTATGTACGCACCGAACCACCAGCCGTGTATGTACGCACCAAACCCCCACCCGTGTATGTACGCACCTAACACCCACCCCAGCCGTGTATGTACGCACCGAACCACCACCCGTGTATGTACGCCCCCGAACCCCCACCCCAGCAGAGTATGTACATACACGGCTGGGGTGGGGGTTTGGTGCGTACATACACGGCTGGTGGTTCGGTGCGTACATACACGGCTGGGGGGGGTTCGGGGGCGTACATACACGGCTGGTGGTTCGGTGCGTACATACACGGCTGGGGGGGGTTCGGGGGCGTACATACACGGCTGGTGGTTCGGTGCGTACATACACGGCTGGTGGTTCGGTGCGTACATACACGGCTGGGGGGGGGTTCGGGGGCGTACATACACGGCTGGTGGTTCGGTGCGTACATACACGGCTGGGGGGGGGTTCGGGGGCGTACATACACGGCTGGTGGTTCGGTGCGTACATACACGGCTGGGGGGGGGTTCGGGGGCGTACATACACGGCTGGTGGTTCGGTGCGTACATACACGGGTGGGGGTTCGGGGCGTACATACGCGGGCGGGGGGTGGTGGGGTGTTCGGCGCGTATGCGGGCACATGTCTCCATGGTTGCTATGGGAGTTCGGTTCGGACGGTGTTTTTTGCGTACGGTTGTGAAATGGGGAGGACGGGAGGGATCGTACTTGCGCAGTCGGACTTTATTTTTCCGCACGGTGGGTTTCTCGCCCGGGGACGTGTCGGTGACTTTTCCCGACCCGAGGACGTGTGGGGAAATCTTCCCAATGCGATTCGTATGGACTTTTTTCCGTTCGAATCGTACTTGGCAGTTTGTACGCTACTTTGACGATTCGGACGGAAAAAAATCCGGATACGAGTCGGACGGGGAATTTTTTTACCGGATCGGAATTGGCACCAAAATGTCTACCTCAGAAAATAGATTTTTACGTAATCTTACTAGATTAGCACAGAGTACTCCCCTGTGCCCTTTGTTTTATGATTTAGGAATGAGACCAATAGCATTAATTGCTTCATTTCGCCCTGTTTTATATTGGCGACGATTATGGGTTACCCCGGAACTTGGGCTTTTTGCCCGTGGCCTTGTGGACATAATTAAGATCGATACCTTTCACAAAGTCAAGTGGATCCATAGGATATATGAGATGCTCAAAGAGTTGGGTCTAAAAGATCTGTGGGAGGACCCAGTAAATGCCAGGTTCCCGCCAAAACAAGTTTTGAAGTCTTTATACTGGGAAATGGTGGCTATTCGAGTTTATAGAAGTACAGCCCCTCTCTCTCTAACAGGTGTTTTTCTCGATTTTAAGGACACGATTTCCCAGGCCTCTTTCTGGGATGATATTATCAATTCCTTGGATAGGAAGCTTTACTTCCAATTTAGAGTTGGTAGTCTTCCAGTTAGAGAATTTACATCTAGATGATCCTCGAGAAACATACTAAATTGCCCGGGTTGCATGGCAACTACTGAATCAATTAACCATCTCTTGTTTCAATGTCCATCATATGTAATCCCGCGACGGGCTTGTATAAAACCAATGTGTCGACAGCTGGGCACTAGGAATGCTAAGGTAGCAGTTAGAATTTTACGCTCTACTGAAATTCCATGTATCTATATATCTGTTGCTAAATTCCTTGGGAGGGCATGGGTGATTAGGAGTAAATTGTTGGCTGGGCAGATTGTCTAAACCCTTGATTTATGAATTAAATTGTAACATTATTTATTTTTTAAAACTATTTCAATGTGTTTTTTCTTGCTGTATATATATCCAATCTTTGTATGCTTTTATGACAATCGTCGAATAAAGCTAATTTGATGATGATATAAAGTATTGTTAACAAGATATCCCATGATAATAAACAGACTCATTACTCGTGAAGAAAGAGATAAAATATATTCACGATTTCTGTAGGTTCGAGCTAATGTGAACATACTTTTGAAATGTGTGAGAAATGGTTAACATACTTAGACAGTGTAGATCCCATCTTTCCTGGAGTGTATTATATATGTGGAAAGAATGCTTTCTGTAAATTACAGAGAGTCTGGTATGGAAGTTGTAATGTGGGAATAATTTTTCCAAAAATGTATCATGTTAAAGATCTTGAAGGAGAAAACAAAAAAGAGAATGGGGAGACTGGAGAGAAGTGCAAGTGCAAGTGAAGTAGTGGGTATTATATTATTTTGAGTTGTAATACCTTCAGTAGGAGTAGCATTAAAGTCACATACATTTAGACAACTTTCTCCTATAGTTGGTACATTATCCACTAGTACAGCTGGGGGATTTTCTGATATAGATGTAGAAATGATTTCAATAAGATTGATTTATTCAAAATCGACTTGCCCTTGATATCCTTCTCGTGAAGGAGGGCAGAGCTTGTTGGCTGTTAAAGGTCCAGCGTTGTTGCACCTACATACCAGATAAGAGCAGAGACTTAGAGAGTTACTTTAAAAACAATTACTGGTTCAAATGAAGACTTAAAATATTTGAAAGCAGATGGTGCATGGCAAATCATTGATAAGTGATTGTCAACTGTTAGCTGGTTAGGTAATGTAGAAAATAGATAATTGATTTCCATTTTGAGACATGTAGTGGCAATCTCTGCATAATGCTGATAATATTAACTTTCAAATTATGCAGATACAGAAAGTGCAAATGAGGAGTGAAAAGAAAAAGAACTGATCTTGAAATAGAAGATGGACAACGTAAATATTATGATGAAATTAACATTTTAGAAGAGAGCAGTAGAAAGAGGTTAAAGACAACCAACCAATAATCTGTGATAAGATCTGATGTGGTAGATATTGTGATAGATTGATTCACCATCAGAGTGGAGGCTTTATAGAGCTAAATATGTTAAAACATCTTCCATGACACATTTGGTGATTTTAAGACACAAAGAACTAAATGTGCACACTGCACATTAAAGGTGAAGCAACAATAGACAAGTGAAGTGACAGCAGCGTAAAAGTGTGCTTAAAAAACCTTAGAACAAGAGGCAATCATTGCTAAATGGTTATAATGCTTATTTATATGTTCTCTTTAACAAATTACATATAAGATTATGTAAGCATTACTCATTTATTGATGAGACTAATGATCTAATGATCTAATGATGTGGCTTAGCATTTCTATTGTTTTCATTGGAACACATTATGAACAAAATATGGTGCAAAAGTGCGATAAAAGCAGTTAGGAAGTTGAAATTTATAAATGTGATAGTAGGGACCATAATGAACATAAAAGATAAGAAATTATTTTAGTAAAATGATTTTTATGAATAAATTACATGTATGGACATTGAAAAATAGTGACAATAGGCCATAGCTAGCATTAATGAATTTCATGTAATAATATATTGGTGAAGTACTACTATTTTTCTTTTACTGTGAAATATTTAATTGCACTGCATCAAATTTGCAAAAACAACAGTTGATGGACAGAATGCAGAACAATGTCATACATTCACCCCAGTACAGAGATCTGGGCCTAAATCCATCATTTTTTTGCTCACGATGCCGTTCCAGTTTGAACCCAGCCATATGCAAATCAGTCTTGACCCTGTGCCTCATGGGAAGAGTCCAGCCCGAACTGCCAAGCCAGGTCCTCCCTGGACTGGAAACAAGCATCCTACGACCGGTTTCGGGGTTTCACCCCTCTTCAGCCAGGATAGCTTGATTCCAATGGCATGGAGAGCAAGGGACCCACGTCTGGGCATACCCTTCCCTCTCAGGGTGACAAATGCAAAAACAACAGTTGACAACCTGAATGCAGAACAATGTCATACATTCACCCAAGTACAGAGATCTGGGCCTAAATCCATCATTTTTTTGCTCACCATGCCGTTCCAGTTTGAAGCCAGCCATATGCAAATCAGTCTTGACCCTGTGCCTCATGGGAACAGTCCAGCCCGAACTGCCAAGCCAGGTCCTCCCTGGACTGGAAACAAGCAAAATAACGATGGATTAAACCCAGATCTGTGACTGGGGGTGAATGTTTTGCCAATTCATCATCTTGTGTGTTTTGCTGTTCACCCTATGTGGGAAGGGCATGCCCAGACGTGGGTCCCGTGCTCACTACGCCACTGGAGTCAAGCTATCCTGGCTGAAGAGGGGTGAAACCCCGAAACTGGTCCTAGGATGCTCGATTCCGGTCCAGGGAAGACATTGCTTGGCAGTTCGGGCTGGACTGTTCCCATGAGGCACAGGGTCAAGACTGATTTGCATATGGCCATGTCTGAACTGGGGTGGCGTGGTGAGCAACATAACGATGGATTAAACCCAGATCTGTGACTGGGGGTGAATGTTTTGCCAATGTGCAACATTCCGTCCATCATCTTGTGTGTTTTGCTATTTGCCCTATGTGGGAAGGGTATGTCCAGACGTGGGTCCCGTGGACACTACGCCACTGGAGTCAAGCTATCCTGGCTGAAGAGGGGTGAAACCCCGAAACCGGTCCTAGGATGCTTGATTCTGGTCCAGGGAAGACATGGCTTGGCATTTCGGGCTGGACTGTTCCCATGAGGCACAGGGTCAAGACTGATTTGCATATGGCCATGTCTGAACTGGGGTGGTGTGGTGAGCAAAATAAAGATGGATTAAACCCAGATCTGTGACTGGGGGTGAATGTTTTGCCAATGTGCAACATTCCGTCCATCATCTTGTGTGTTTTGCTTTTCTTCCTATGTGGAAAGGGTATGCCCAGACGTGGGTCCTGTGCTCACTACACCACTGGAGTCAAGTTATCCTGGCTGAAGAGGGGTGTAACACCAAAACCGGTCCTAGGATGCTTGATTCCGGTCCAGGGAAGACATGGCTTGGCAGTTCGGGCTGGACTGTTCCCATGAGGCACACGGTCAAGACTGATTTGCATATGGCCATGTCTGAACTGGGGTGGCATGGTGAGCAAAATAACGATGGATTAAACCCAGATATGTGACTGGGGGTAAATGTTTTGCCAATGTGCAACATTCCGTCCATCATCTTGTGTGCTTTGCAGTAAATATAAGTCTAATTGAGTTTTATTCATTGAAAGCTGACATATGGATTTAAGGTTCTTTCCTATGCTGCATTTTTCCCTTAGCCTAGTACCATGGTTTTTTAGCATTTTAGCAAATGGTGGTTTATTTGTTTTATATATGTTTCATTTTAACATTTAAAGGACATTCTTGAGGCATGGCCAAGATGGAGGCTGGGTGAAACGTGCTTCTGAGTCTCTCCGGCCTCGCAGAGCACCTGCACCAGATAGCACTGTCCTGCCATCCCTGGGGCATGGGAATTCATACTGGATGACAGAGTGACTTCCCTGCTTGCTGTTGTAGCCCTGGGCGGTGGGTGGGCTTGTAAAGCCTTGCTGCAAGCATTGAAATCAAGGCCCATGGACCTCGTGAAGGGCCGAGTGCGCGTCCCCCGGAGAAGACAGAAGTCATCAACAGGGCTTTGCTGCCGTTGTTTAGCAGAGCTGCAGAGCTATGGGTGCAGCTGGTGGGGCTCCGGATTCCTGGATAATGGCAAGTCCTAGCCCAATGTTGGGGAAAGGAGAGAACCCGCCTGTGGGGGTGATGGCGCAGGCAGAAGAGGTGGGGCCTACTTCCTGTGGCAGGGTCCAGTGGCGGGAAAGGGGAGCTGTGCAGGAGAGAGCAGCCTTTCCCTCCCACATGTGAGAATACCATGTATGGGCTGGGTCTGGAGAATTCTGAGGTGAGACCCACAACTCTGAGCTGCGGCCCCGTGAGAAGGTGACCGAGACAGGCCAGTCTGGTACAGGCAGACGGAAAAAGTGGGGCCTGAGGCCCGAGACCAAACGCAGCAGTGGGAAAGGAGAGTAACGTAAGGGAGTGTGGCCTCCCCCTGCTGGTGAAGATCCTGAATGCAGATTAAGGTTGGGGCACCCAAGAGAAAGGCCGTCACCCTATGCTGTGGCCCTCCAAGAAAGTGCCCGAGATGGATTGCTGCGGGGTATCAGCGGTTAGAAGAGACAGGACCTCTGGCCCCATACTTTGTGCAGCGACAGGGAAGGTGAGCTACCCAGGGGAGTGGGGCCTCCTCCCCAAAGGATGAAGAGCCTTGTGCCCGGACTGAGACTGAGGTAGCCTAAAGAAAGATCTGCAACTCTATACTGCGGCCTCACAAGAAGACGCCCAAGGTGTTGCATAAAACCCAGAGGCAGAAGCAGAACAGTGAGAAGCAGAGGCGCTCATGTGCAGCAATATTACTTGACAAAGTGGACCTGCGGCCTGGGAGACATGAGGCCCTACTGGATAAGGCAGCCTGAAGAAGGCAGGATTTGCGCTGTGGGGGCAGGCCCCTCCTTTGGCAGCTAGGGCTCTGCCTGTTGCAGTGAAACCCTGGAAATAAACAGAGACTAGAAGGCAGATGACCTGCCTGTGGCCCTGATACTATCTGAGGGAAAGGTAGGACATAGCCCTGCTGCATATTGGTAAGGGAGGTGAGGGCTAGTGAGGCGGAGACCCCCCTCTCTCCCTCCACACTAAAGGCCCCATGGACCATGCAGGGTGGCAGATGAAGTCAGCGGGGGATCCTTGCACCAGTGTGCCTGAGCTGAACTGGACTAATACCAAAAGGCCCCCAGAGAGACAGCACCAGACTACAGAGCTGTGGGAGGGGGGTATGGGCCCTGTCCCCACCTGACAGCAGGGCCAAAAGCGGCCCTACTACAACAGATTAATACTGTCGACAAGCATGAATACAGGGGCTCATGGCTCTGCAAGGCCTCATTGCGTGTGAATACTGAGGCACAAAACGTTGCATGCCGAGCTACTGTGCTGACACACTGAGCAAAAGATAACCCGGTCCAGGCCATTTGCCTGGTCTGAAGCCTGGCCTGAAGCCTGGCCTGAGGCTCTGGGACTGGCGAAAAGAGCCCTGTGACTAACCCCAATAGGCGTGAGAGCTGCTTGCATCATCACAGGCGAGCCAGGGTGGATCCCCTGGAGCACGCAGCTGGGTCAACCTTCTGTGCACGCAGGAGTGTCAATAGAGGGGCATAGCCCTGGACTTAACATGATAGCATCTCACAGCATCAGTAGTATCCAATTCAGCTGAAGGTCTGCACCATGTCCTCCGTACGCTCCAAGAAGGGCAGATCTCTTAAAGACATGCTAGTCATACCGGGGACATCACAAAAGGGATAACCAAGAGGAAGAGAAGGAAGTTGATGCGCCTCCCATGAAAGCCTTCATGTCATCACTTTTTACGTCCCTCCGAGGAGATCTACAAACTATCCAAATGCAGATTTCCGCAGATTTTAAAGAGGTGCGCCGGGACTTGGAGGAAGTGGGAAACTGAGAGGTGGCCCTGGAAGACTGCAAAAACAGAAGGGACGAAGAGCTGGAGCTCATGCAGCAGGATAACCTCCGGTTGAAAGAGCAGCAGGTCAAATATCAAGTGCACATGGAAGACTTGGAGAACCAATTACACTGGAACAATGTGCAGATTCATAGAGTCCTGTCACAGGCAGAAGGGATTGATCTGTGAGGCTACGTAGGGGCCCTATTTCACCACATCTTCGGGTACCCTGATGAACCAGAAATCCAACTGTACTGGGTACATAGGGTCGGGCAGCTCCACACCAGCAACGTACCTCCTGCAAACATATTGACTTTTGTCCATGACTTTCAAATCAAAGATGCAATACTCCACTAAGCTCGAGAGTCCCATCTGATCCAATTTCAGGGACACTCCCGACATTGTTGCAAGATTTGTCAGTGATCACCCATCATAAAAGTAGAGATTTCTGCCCTGACATGGCACACCTCAGGAAAAAAGGGATCGCGTATTCATGTGGTCATCTTTTGGCACTAGTGCTAGCTATGGCAACAGAGATCCCTAAAAGAAGTGCTGCCAGTGGTCGGCCTGAAGGAGGATGCAGACACTGCAGTGTGCCAAAAGACAATTACCGATCATTGAAGAAAGCAGCACCACTGGTGGCGACCAGGGAAAACTTCTGAGAGTCTCAAACTGGATGTGGCCACCATGGCTAAAGAAAGACAAGCAGTACTTACCACACTGCCTGGTTCCCCGGTATCACAGAAGACTCCTTAAATTCCTCAAATTCACCTGGCAGGATGTCGGATGAGAGGCGAGGCTGGGGAGACGTAATAACCACGGTACTGGCATTCCGTGGCCCCCCCAGTTGAGACCAGGGTGTCTATTTGGCACAATCCAAGACTTTATCTCAATGTCCTCATGGGCCATCGTCCCATTCGATTATGACCATTGTGACGGACTGATGTCACGCTTTGTTCTAATGTTTGTTTTAGCTGTTGCTCAGTTTTTTGAGGTACTACATGGTCTTGTCTACTCCACCGCATCAGTCCCTCCGGATTTAACATGATAAGCACCTTTCTACTCCCCGCGCCTCCTGGTCAAACACCTGCCTGGCACTAGGCCCTCAACGAAAGCATACTGAGCATGCTGCTCCCCCCAAGTGGTAAAAATACTTAGTCCTAATGTACGGAGCTAAATAGTCCCATAAAATGCACGGCGATCATGCCCCTCAGAGAGTGGAAAGGGAGACATTTGCTTATTGCAAGAAACACATCTCCTCCTCAAAGACACAGCCCGCATGTGCTACCGTTGGTTTCCCTGCCAATTATGGTCCTCAGGGCCCATGAAGAAGAATGCGGTAGCTATCCTATTTTTGCAGAAGTTCACTGTAAGCTGCTCTCCACAATTGCTAAGATCAGGGGACTCCTTCCAGCAATCTGCAAAGAATGGCCATCCTTGACCTTCACCCCGTCCAACATATATGCCCCGAATGCACTTGCACCAGTAGTTGCCAACCCAGACTCGGCAATGCTCATAGGGGGAGATCTTAATCTAGTCATGGACCCCACATTTGATCACTTCAGCCAGCTCTCTTCCCAAACTGGGGCATTCTTGTCAGCAGGCTTGCATTGGCTTGCAGAGAAGGGACTCTGTGACCCATAGCACAAGCTGCCCCCCTCCTTAAGGGCTCATACCTTTTACTCAGCAGAACACAAGACATACGCTTGCATTGATAATTTCCTTGTGACTCCATCACTTATGGCCCAGGTGGGAGAGGCGACCATAGAACAATGCTCTCTATCGGATCACGCAATGATCTCGATATCCCTGTGGACAGTGACCCCCCAACTAATGAGGCCCAGTGGAGATTGCGCAATGTGCTATTGCAGCCCCCTACCACTATGACAGCAATTCGCAAGGTGCTCGGGGACTACCTAAGGATCAACAACGTGGGGTTCACCCACTAGCGTTGGTGTGGGAAGTGCTGAAGCTGGTGGTGAGAAGTGAATTCTTCACAATCTGTGCGGCAGAGAACCGGATGCGGCATGAGAAATGACAGCAGCTGGAGCAAGTAGTCATTGAGCCTGGTCAATTACAGGGCCCTTTTAGTGCAGACAAATAAATCGCTGGTGGCATGGGGCTACTGTGTCTGGCTTGGTCGGGATGTATTGCACTAGACAAAATAGCAGTGCTGCCATGTATTCTTCATATTTTTCAAACAATCCCATTGGTCCCCCTATACACACCGCAATGCTGTGATCACTATAACTAGCTATCAACAAATTTGGATGGGGCAGGAAGAGGCCGCGTCTCCCAGGTAAGCAACTGACAAGGCCAAAGGGGGAAGGAGGGCTAGGACTCCCCGTGATCAGCAAGGATTATCAAGCCACACAACTCGGGTACGTGGTGGAATGGAATAGGGCCCTTTCTGAAAAGCACTGGTCCTTCATGGTTCAGACGGTAGCGGATGTTAACATCAGGCAGGAGTTATTGCCCCCATGTAAATCTAGAGCTTGGGGACAGTATTTGTTATCGGTCATGGAGATGACAATGAAAGTATGGGATGAGGTGGCCCTGAGCAAGCGGTTAATGATGTTCCCCTCCCCACTGTCACTGATTGTTGATAATCCTGATTTCCAGCCGGATTGCTGGTCTGAGGTATTCAGTCGATGGTGTGAGCTAGGATGTAAATGGGTGGGCTCCCTCCTTGATCCTTCTGGGATTATTCCTTTTGATCAGCTCTGACAGGAATATTCACTGCCCACCACTGACGTGTTCCCCTATCTTCAGCTGCGACACTGGGTGACCACCTAGAGCTATAGGGCAGCGGCCTCACTTCTGCTCAGCATCTTCAAGAACTGGCTGGTTCATTAAGACGATAATAAGCACCTTATCTCAGAGCTCTATGCTATGCTTTCTGGAGCGGATGTGTCGGGCAAGACCAGGGGGCAGGCGCGGTGGGAGAAAGAAATAGGGTGTATATTTCTCCCCCAAGGAATGGGCAGATATGTTCTATAGAGCTCACCAAACCACATCACACAGAATTTGCCTGGTACAGAAGCTACCTACAAAATTGATTCTTATTGGTACTACATTCCAGCACGGATAAACAAGTGGAACAAGGGGTGCTTAGAGTTGTGTTTAAGGGGATGTGGGCAGACGGGCTCTCTGTTACATCTTCTATGGTACGGCTCCATACTGGCCAGATTCTTGAAACAGGTGTTAAATGACATCGTTGTAGCATTTGACACCACTCTCCTGCACTTCCTGGTGTTTACTATACTTGGTTTGCCGAATCCACTGACTTTCATGCTCCGCTCCTTGCAGGTACGACAAATGGCCCTTGCATTAAATGCTGTGCAAACACAAGGAGATAATGGACGAAGCACTGAAACTTTTCAGACACTCACCCCCAGTCACAGATCTGGGTTGAATCCATCATCATTCCTTACCTCACTTCGCCACCTCAGTTCAGACCCAGCTATATGCAAATCAGTCTTGACCCTGTGCCTCATGGAAACAGTCCCGCCCGAACTGCCAAGCCAGGTCTTCCCTGAACCGGAAATAAGCATCTTGGGACTGGTTTCTGGGTAACAGCCTTCATAAGCCATTGAACTGCCAAGCCAGGCCTTCCCTGAACTAGAAACGGCTGTGAGCCAAGTTATACTAGCACTCTGCGGCTGAAAAGTTAATTTCTAGACCTTTTCCATACAGAAGGTGTCAAAACAGTGTAGAAGGTTTTGTAGTTATTTAAAAAGCAGTCACAGACATGGTGGTCTGCTGACTCCAGTAGGTCCCCATCCCTGAGCGTGCTAGCCATTCATAATGGGGTCCCAAATTGCACCTGTCTCATTAATATTAATGTGGCAGGCAATTACCGACCCCATTAGGATTCGCAGTGCCTGAGACACTGTTGTACATTCCTATTTGCGAGTTGCAAATTGCGAGTCTCAAAATGACGCAATTTGCGACTCGCAAATTGGTAGGGTCGTCCATCTGGCCCTAAATGTATTTGGTGACTATATGCATAAACCAATCATGCAATGGACAGACTAGTGGAGTCGATACTATGTCACTAAAGTGTGATAAAGACTATAAAAGATGAAACCTCAAAAGAGGCGCCACACAATGCTATTATTTTTCTTTCTATGGACACACATCCACGCATCACCATATTTTTTTCCTTTGATGCAACGCAGTCACTTTTGGATTTTTTCCCTATTGAGAAGGAACAAAACTGTATTCCTATGACTTTATAATCTTCCTTTCAATTTCTATATTGGACCACCGTTTTGCTGATGCTGCTGCCTTTATGCAGTAGACCTGGAATACTTCTTTGCCGAACTACTTGATTTTGTTTTATTTCCCTATTTGCCAATATTCATGGACTCACACTTAAAGTACTTTACATTAATTATGTTGTCCCCTTTGCCTTAAAATCTGTGGATGCTGTTAAGAGAATTTAATTATATTTCTATCTTTAATGGAGGTAGGAACTTGTAACCTGTGATTGATGTTTATTTTATAACCATCCTTTTTTATATCAAACTTTGCCTAAATGTGAAGTCTTGCACCACATGCTTTCCTATTCTTGACTGAGATACTTAAGATACTTAAGAAATTGCTTATCTGTATTGATTTCAAAATATTAATATAATAACCAAATTATCTAAACTGCCTGAGTCTGTTATTGTGTCCTGAGGTTCTTTTATTTAAACTGTGCTGAATTTCTCTTTTGATCTAAATGCTTTGTCGGGAGAATCAGCACACCTTTTCAGAATATCAAGTTCTGCTTCTCCTATTCTGTGTTGCAGTAGCAGACCTTCTAGTGTGGATCATTCTAGTTAGACTTAATTTCTTTAGGAGATTGGGTTTTCTCATTGTGACATATTATTTTACAGCATGGTCCTGATAGTGGTCTATTTGAACTTGATCTCTAATTTGTAAGTTAGTCACTAATTAATGATCCTCATTGCATGGCTAACCTGTGTGCAGTGGCAGCTCGCCGAGGGAGTGCTGCGGGGCGGTGGGGTAGGGGAGGGGCAGGGTGGAGGGTTGTAAACTCCGGCTTACGGCAGAACGGAGTTAAGTAAAGAAATAAATAAATTAATCAATTTACATTGCACGCGCTGCAACGCCAACTCTGCTTATTGAGAGTCATTTTATTCATTCAAGTCTGTGGAGACATGCAGCTCAGTTGTCTAGTGATTTTGCCTGGGTCTGATATACAGCTTAGAGAATTCCAGAGAATTGTATTTTTAGTGCCTTGACAATGACCCTTATTTAATATAACTGAGAAACACTTGAGTTGACCCTTGAAGTGGGACTACATTTTCACTCACTAGAAACTCTATCTTATATCTGCAGGAAATTTGGGGTACTGTCCACTTCTAAAGGAGAAAGGATCCATCCTTCAAGGTGGACCTGAAGGTCCCTAAATTGTAAAGATGACTAGGTCAAAGGTGGGAGAGAAAATTCAGTGCATGAGTTTCTAATGATGGCTACCCCAGGAAAGACATGAGAAACATTGTTCCAGCAATACCTACAAATCTCCAGCAAAAACACGGATACCGTACAAGACTGCTTGAAAAACCTTTTGAAAGAGGCTGAGTAAGAGATCATATATATTTCTGCTGACTTAAAGACATGCATGCAAGAGCTACATGGCAAACAGTCAGAGCCCGATAGGAGGGTGGATAATCTGGAACAAACAGTAGATGAGAGATTAAGCAGTAAAAGCCGAAATTTGAACTGAAATATTATTGTGTGAAGATCAACATGATGAATATGCATGATTGGTAAGAATTACAGCATTACAAATGACAAAAATAGCAAAAATATTGTACCTGTTCCATACTATGCTATTGGTGTCTCCTATCACTCTCACAAGAAGCTCGTATAGGTCGATAAATGAGAAAGGCTCGACAACAAGAACAGTTTTGAAGAAACGACTGCTCAATCTTCATAAATAGTGTTTGGGGTGCTGAATGAATTTCCAGGTTACTATAACAGAGGCCTTGGTGTGATGCAGAGAGATAGAAAAGGGATGGTGCTTTGTAGAGCATACAGCTGGCTACCAACCCATCTGGACCTCGCCTTGAATTTGTTTTGTCTTCTTATCCGAGTGCTCATAAAAAAAAAGAGGGGAGGCACCTCCCTAACCATTTCAAATACATGTATATTTATTTGTATTTGTTTCATCGAAGTTGCCCAAAATATCAAACTTTTACTTTATATATATATATATTCACTGAAAAAACCATAGGTTTCAGGGGCGTTATAGTTAGCTGAACTTTTCACTCGTACAAAACCATTGAAATTCCCCCGTTATAGTTAGTTCAGCTAACTATAACTCGTGCGCCCGCAATGCACTGCTGATGACGTAACATATCACTCATGACATGGTCAGTGGCATCACTCATGACATCAGTGATGACATCTCAAATGACATCACTGATGACATCATCCAGTGAATGTGTGTTTTTCAGAAAATTAAATATGTTTTATATATGTATATCTCAAGGTCGATGGAAGAATAAATGGGTATATAAGTGTCTAAATGGATGTATTTTAAAAAAAACATTGTTTGTATAACTGACTGATTAAGTGTATCTTAGTGAATACATGGCTTAGTGAGTAATGTTTAAATATGTAAATATCTGTATCAGTCTCTCACTGTGTATAAGTGGCTGCATGGATTGGTGAGTAGCTACATGAGTGTCTATATAGGTTATTAGTTGGTTTTTTGAGTATCAGTATGAGTGTCTGAGTGTCTGTATGGTTCGGTGGGGGTATTACGTAGTGCATAGGTGCATGAATGAGTGACTCACTGTATGTGTTGAAGACAGCATGTGTGCAGGACTGTATGGGTGGATGAGTGTGTGCATGGGTGTGTTAGTGAGTGAATGACTGTCTCAATAGTGTCTTTATGAGTAACTACATATGTTTTAAACTAGTATATGTGACTATTGGTGTATATAAGTGAGTATATGTGAGAGTGAGAGATTGGAAGAGTTCCTGTATGAATAAGTATGTGTTTCTATAAGTGATTGTTTAAAAGACTAAGTATGTGTAAGTTTCTGTAGAAGTAAGTTTGGTGGTGTGTGTATAACTGTATATACAAGTAAATGGATGTTTGATTCTTTATTAGCATAAGTGACTATGTGTGTGAGTAACTCTATGGATGAGTGGCGTTGTGTAACAGGATGTATAGGTGTATGAGTACATATGATGAGTGAGTACATGTATGAGTGAATTTATAGGACTGTTGGTGAATGAGTGGATGTGTATGTGGATCTTAGAATTACTGAATAGGTTGTTGTAACTGGTATTGGAATGTCCATTGTTTTGAAAATTTTAGTTTCTATTTTTGAATATGTGTATCAAAGGTTAAATTAGGGTGAGAGGAGGTCTGCCACTCTATCACAAGGATGATGTCATCAGTGATGTCATTTGAGATGTCATCAGTGATGTCATGAGTGATGTCACTGACCATGTTATAAGTGATGTAATCTGTGACGTCATCAGCAGTGCATTGCGGGCGCGCAAGTTATAGTTAGCTGAACTAACTATAACGGGGGAATTTCAATGGTTTTGTACGAGTGAAAAGTCCAGCTAACTATAACGCCGCTGAAACCTATGGTTTTTTCAGTAAATTTCTAAGATTTTTAAATGCTAATTCCTAACTATAACGTGCCTGAAACCTATGTTTTTTTCAGTGAATTTCAAAGGTATTTTAAATGCTAATTTCTAACTATACCTACAGAGATAGGACATGTGAAGAAAGAAGAAAAAACACACCGAAAGAAAAAAAAGAAATGCAGAAAGAAGCAACAGAAGTCCTCAAAGATGAAGAAAAGTGCAGGAAGAAGGATAACGTGCAGAAAGAACAAACAGAAGAGCAGAATGAAGCCTTGTTGCAAAATCATCCTGTACCCTCAACTTTTTCAGATGGATACTGGTAGTAACTGAGTCTGACTAACCAGTCTCTTTGTTTGACATAAGTAACCAGTCCTAGAGCCAGTGCTATGTGAAAAGACACTCAGAATTCAGTGAAAACACCTACATACACTAGAGAACACTATGCGTTGGGGTCCCCCTGTGATTAGCATTACCTGCTCTGTAAGCCCCTAGTATATAATAGGGCAGGGGGATTAAAACTACCTCTTAAAACGCGCCACAGGGCGTGTTTGCACACGTCACCTAAGGCCCCGTCCCCTCCCTTCCCCACTGTGTAAACACACCGTGTGGCCGTTTTAAGTTGGGAGATTAAGTCGCCTTGCATCCTGAGGGTCCCTAGGGTCCAACTAGACCACTAGGTACCTCCAGTAAGCGCCACAGAGCTGCGTTGCAGAGAGATGTAAAAGGGGGCACGGCCTAGACCACCTCTCTGCAACGTCGCACTGTGGTGCTTACTGGAAGCACCTGGTGGGCTAGTTGGCCCCGAGGGGTCCCTCAGGATTGAAGGTGAATTATTTCCTCAACTTAAAACGCACCACAGGGCGTGTTTGCACACGTTAACTCAGGCCACGTCCCCTCCCTTCACCACTGTTTAAACATGCCCTGTGGCCGTTTTAAGTTGGGAGATTAAGTCCCCTTGAATCCTGAGGGTCCCTAGGGGCAAAATAGCCCACTAGGTATGTCCAGTAAGCACCATTGCAGAGAGGTGTAAAAAGGGGCACGGCCTGCACCACCTCTCTGCAACGCAGAGCAGTGGCGCTTACTGGAAGCACCTTGTGGGCTAGTTGGCCCCCAGGATCCCTCAGGATTGAAATGGAATTATTTCCCCAACTTAAAACACGCCACAGGGCGTGTTTGCACTCGTCACCTCAGGCCCCGTCCCCTCCCTTCATACCTGTGTAAAGGCGCCCTGTGGCCGTTCTAAGTTGAGAGATTAAGTCCCCTTGAATCCTAAGGGTCCCTAGGATCAAACTAGCCCACTAGGTACCTCCAGTAAGCGCCACAGAGCTGCGTTGCAGAGAGGCGTAAAAAGGGCCGTGGCCTCAGAACACCTGTCAGCTCCCTGGTGCATACTGGAGATACCTGTTGGGCTAGTTGGCCCTCAGGGACCCTCAGTATTGAAGGGGAATTAATTCCCCAACTTACAACTGGCCAGGGGGCACATTTTCTGACTGCTGCAAGGAGGGGGCGTGGCCTCCGGCGCGATGCCGGTCTTTTATTTATTTTATTTTTATAAGAAGGAGGGCTGTGTGGCCCCCCTTCTTTTTCTAATGTATTGGCCCTGGGGACCCCATCCCTCAGGGCCTGCCCCCTAATTTTTAAAACATTTTTTTTTAATTTGGAAGTGGGCCGTGTAGACCCCCTCCCAAGGCCTTAATCGGCCCCAGGGACCTCAACCCCCGGGGCATGGCCTTTTTTTTTTTTTTTATTCTTTAGGAGGGGGGCTGCATTGCCCCCTTCCTCAGGCCACTTATGGCCCCGGGGACCCACTCCCCCGGAGCCGGCCTTTGTTTTTTATTATTTAAAAAAATATATATATTTATAGAAACACCTAGGACTTGCTGGACAAACCGTATGTACCTATCACCATAACGATTCGCGTGAAATTCATTAAAAGGCGACTATGCATACAATGAATCCACGTGGAATGTATTTACACCACTAGTGAAGCTCTGATGTGTCTGATGCCCTACCGTGCCTAATCCAGGCTCCCCCGCCGGTGGGTACTCTCCAAGTAGACACCCTTGTCGTTTATTTATACAAACATGGGTAGCTATTGACGGGCACATTTAATACACACGCACACCAAGCCATTCAAAGGGGATTCGACAAAAATTCGACCAAAACTATGCAAGAAACCCCCCTCACGGTTAATAAAACACACATCCGGCGCCGGATGTGTAATACTTTTTATTTTACTCTCTGGAAAGGAGACAAACCTCACTTGAGAGTCACAGCGCACTCCTGGCTGAGCCCAATGCTGTGTTACACCCACCAGTGCCCGCCGAGGGCCACACACCTCTGTGTTGTATTCCACCAGCTAGTGCATATGCTATGACACTCTCTAGCCCATGTGCACTTTAACACCACCCTGTGAATATGTCATGCCACACTTGCCTTCGCACGGGTTATATTGCCCCATCTAACGTGCCTTCCTCGATGCCTATGTTATAACGCACAGCGCTATGCCATACATATTACAATCTGGGATCCATATCTTTGTCACAGTGCATATGCAACTTTACACTCCCCAGCACATATTTTATATTACAACTTTAGAGACTAGTTAGGTTACACAACACTGCCCTGTGCATATTACACTCCAAGGCGCATATCGCATAGCACGCGCTAGTGCCTGTGCTATCTCGCGCTCTCCAATAGATCTGTCATTGCGCACAATGTATTGCATATCATATTTCACACCCCGGTTCATCTTATATCACACTTTTTGGTGCATAGTTTATACCATACACTATATCTAGTTTTCATTTTCAATCGTGCTCTCAGGACTATGTTCTATATAACACTGCGTTCACCTACCCTTTTCATAGGCATTACATTTTGCGATGGGGTTGGAGGGTCAGGGTGTGTTTCTGCCAAGTGAGCCCGGAGTCACAGTCACAAACGTCCTCTTCTTCCAGAATAAAAGTGAGATTATGCTGCATACTTGTTCATATTTTAAGTAGTTCGCACAGACACATATTTTAAAAACAATAAAGTTCCTAATACCCACCTTCTCTGAACAGTTAGATTGCTGCCCCATCCACCTCCTCCCTATCCTCTGTTGTCTGAATTCATGGACTAGCCCCCTCCCTCCTGCCATGCATGGTCTGATGTGCCGCCACTGCTCTCCATTTAGTATGATGTACCAGTCCACTCCTCCAGCCCTCCATTGCCCAATTCTATGCCCAATCATTGACCTCCTGCTTAGCCTCTTTGCTTAGCTTGCTGCCCCTATTCTCCTTCCCCCTGCCCTCCGATGTCTTTGTGCATGCCCCTGCTCCATCCTTTTTGCCCACCATGTTCCTTGGACCTGCCACTCCTATCTACTCTGAGTGTTCTGTTGAGCAGCCACTCCCCTCCCACCTGCCTAGCATTGTCAGATGACTGTAACCTGTCCCTGCTACCTCCACCCTGCCTGTCCACATGCCATGCCCCTATCCCCTTCCTCCTGTCATCCATGGTCCATTTTACTGCCACACCCTTCTGCCCTCCCTGGTCTTTTGTGCTGCAACTGCTCCTCCTGCCTTCCCCACATGGTCTTTTGTAAGGCCCCTTCCCCTGAACTCTCTTCTCTGTGCCCAGGTCCTGACCCTCTCTTCTATCCTCCATGGTCCTTTGTGCATGCCCCTGCACCCTCCTTCTTGCCCATCATAGCCATTGTGCTGCCACTAACCCTCCTGCAGGCCATGCATGGTATTCTGTGCTGCCACGGCCCCTCCCACCTTCCCTGTGTGGTCAGCTAGCTGCCCTTGACCCCCTCCCACCTTCCCTCCATGGTCTGTGTGTATGCCATCATAGTCTCATTGTTGCTCTCCATGGTGTGTCTTGTTTCTAGTGCCCATCCTGCCTGACCTCCATGGTCGTCTTGCTGCTCCTGCCCTGCCCCCTTGCCCCCAGCCCTCTGTTTCCATGTGCAGACCCCTAGTCCCTCCCTCCTGGCTTGTCTGTTCCATTGTAATGCCCCTGATCCATCCCTTCTGCCCTTTATCTGTTATGCTGCAGCTTTCTCTCCTGTCTGTCCATTATGGTCAGCTAGCTACCATTGCCTCTTTCCCCTCTGTTCTCTGTCGTCCATGTGCATGGTCCTGTCCCCTCCCTATTGCTTTCTATGGATTGTTGTGCTGCACTCCCGTCCCGCATGCCCTGTGTGGTGTATTGTGCTGCTGCAAACCCTGAAGCCTGCCCTGTAGGGTCAGTTTGGTGCACCTCTCCATGTCCCTCCTGTCCTCTGCTATCCGTATCCATGTCCCTACACCAATTCCTCCTGCCTTCCATGATCCAATGTACAATACTTGCGAACATTTTGAACTTGGTAAGAGGGAGATTTAGAAAAAAAGCTGAGGTATTGATGTTCCCCTTTGAGTTACATTGAAAAAGAGGAGATTGTAGACAGGAGACAGATCAAATAAAGCCCATTTGAGCTTAAAAACATTGGACGTTTCCTGGCTGAATCGGGTCTGTTGGCATGTATGGTTGTACTACCACTGCCTCTTCCTTCTGCCCACAATGGTCAATTATATTGCCACAGCCTCTCTTGCCAGTCCTGTATTGTTGGTTTGTTGCCCCTGCCCCCCTTTCCACTGCCCTCCATAGTCTGTTGTGCTGCCACTGCCCTTCCTGCCTGCCCAGTGTGGTCAAAATGTTGCCTCTGCACCCTCCTACCTGCCTTCAATTTTCAGAGTCCGTGCCCCTGGCCTCTGCCTCTCAACAGTATCCTAATGAACAACTAGATTGCTAACATTCTATATTTATTACAAAAGTGTGGAACGCCTGACGTCATCTTGATGTAATCAAAACTATAATACCTACAGCATTTCCTTTAGAAATTACATATATGAGAGGGTCTTATTTGCATCAAAATTATGGTTAGTGCTCTAAAAAACTAAAATGAGGACATATTTACTGAGTTTTCAAATAGCGACAAAGCACTTTTAAATTATTTATTATCTTTATGTTTTTTTATCCAGTTGACCACTTGATTAAATGTTGCACTTAGGGGAGAGGATGTGGTGTTACTTCCAGAGCTGCAGACTTTGCAACTGGGGAACCAGGTTGGAGTTTCTGCTTCAGCTCAACATTCTGTGATTCTGGTCAAATCACTTAATCTCCCCATGTCTACAACCAAAATGAATTTGATCTTGTGTGATATAACTAATGCTCATGTAAAACACTCCAATACCTGACAAGTCTGCACTATATAAAACTGCAAAAACACATAAAAAAAGTGTTTTGCACACTTCTGTCATTGGGCTACATGTGTGCTACATCTGAGTGATATTTGTGCTGCATTTGGCCTCTTTTGTCTCTGGTGGCCATCTTGGGAGATTTATTTGTTATGAAGTTTCCTAATTTCCTCATTTACTGCAGTCTCCTCAGTAGAAAATGCTTTCAGTTTTTTACTTTGATTCCATCAAGAAGGTATTCAGATATCACACATTTGCCATAAATTATTAATGTTAGCACTCTAGTTGCCCATTAGATCACTGTAGTAAAGCTACTGCTCACCACGGAAGTCTGCTGCTGGTATTAAAAGTGCATGTTTCAGTCTGCATGTCAGAATTTTTTAATGAGATAGAAGAGGATTTGAGAAGTCACTCAAAATGTGCCCTAATTTTTCTTTCTTCAGCACTAATAATTTCTATGGCAAAATGAACCCCCTCGTTGTGTTTCTTTTTAAATTAAATTTTTAAGTGTTACCACTTTATTCCAATCAAGATGGCTTCAGGTGTGCCATACTTTTGTCATAAGTAAGACAGTAAGCGCTCTAGTTGTTCTTAAGAACACTCTGGGACATTCTGTCATTGGGCTATACTTGGGCTATATCTGGGTGATATTTGGGCTACATATGGGCTCTTTTGTCTCTGGTGGCCATCTTGGGAGATTTATTTGTTATGAAGTTTCTGAATTTATCTAATTTACTGCAGTCTCCTCAGTAGGAAATACTTTCAGTTTTTTACTTTGGTTCCATCAAGAAGGCATTCAGATGTGTCACACATTTGCCATAAATACTGAATGTTAGCACTCTCGTTGCTCATTAGATCACTGTAGTAAAGCTACTGCTCACCAGGGAAGTCTGCTGCTGGTATTGAAAGTGCATGTTTCAGTCTGCATGTCAGAATTTTTTAATGAAATAGAAGAGGATTTGAGAAGTCATTCAAAATGTGCCCTAATTTTTCTTTCTGCAGCACTAATCATACTTTCTATGGCAAAATGAACCCCCTAGTTTTGTTCCTTTTTAAATTAAATGTTTTAAGAGTTACCACTTTATTTCAATCAAGATGGCTTCAGGTGTGCCATACGTTTATCATAAGTAGGACTGTTAGCGCTCTAGTTGTTCTTTAGAACACTCTGGGAAGCTGCAGTAGAACACAAAGGAATCAACTGACAGTCTCTGCCCTTGTTGGATGTACATGTTTTACTGGGAATGTTAGACTTCATTCTCACATGACTGAGAAAGATAATGTGAATTTAAAGAAAATATGCTCTCAGTTTAGCTTATAGATCACCTTCCAAATCTCTCTGGGAAAAGCATGAGAAAATAGTTTTCTCTCAAACATGATTCATGACATCCCAGCAGAAGGCTTTTTCACATGGTAAAATCACCTTAGAACATACCACAATTCCTAAAATGAGTATGGTACCATCAACAAATGATTTATAATGTAACTAAAGTCTTAAAACCTTCTATTAACTGCAATGCTTTTTAATGAGGTGCTATCATGTATATTGGTCTCAAGATGGCTGCCAACACTTCTTGGATGAAGTGTTGACAGCCAATCAGATCTCACGGTGAGATGTGTGGTTAGGCTCCGCCCAGATATATATGTGATTTTACTTTTGATTTTCTCAGGAACTACTGAACAGATTGACACCATATATGCAAAAGGCAAATGCCTGACCTGAGGACTATCTCTTTGCCAAATTTCAAGTAAATCTGTTCAGCTGTTCGGGCTGTACCTTCGACTAAAGGTCCTATGGGAAAACGTGTTTTGGGACCCCCCTTTTTTCTCAGCTCTCGCTTGACGAATCACCCCGAGACTCTCAGGGTAGGAGCTGAGCGGAGCGCCCCATTAGTTTTGAAAATTTCACGAAGATAAGTCAACCTGCGCCAAAGTTATTCAAAATAGAATTTTCAGATTTCCTATGGGAACTCGGTCCTAACTATAACTATCTACTGGCGACTGCCAGTAGATAATATATACATATTTAAATAACTAACCAAACCACATTCACTGGATGATGTCATCAGTGATGTCATCAGTGATGTCATCAGTGATGTCATTTGAGATGTCATCAGTGATGTCACTGACCATGTCATGAATGATGTAATATGTGACATCATCAGCAGTGGATTGCAGGCGCGCGAGATGTAGTTAGTACAACTAACTATATCGGAGGAATTTCAATGGTTTTGTTAGAGTGAAATGTCCAGCTAACTATAACACCCCTAAAACCTGTGAATTCAGTGAATTTCTAGTGTTTTTTAAATGCTAATTCCTAACTATATCAGGCCAGAAACCTATGGTTTTTTCAGTGAATTTCAAAGGTTTTTTAAATGCTAATTCCTAACTATATCAGGCCTGAACCTATGGTTTTTTCAGAGTCCGTGCCCCTGGCCTCTGCCTCTCAACAGTATCCTAATGAACAACTAGATTGCTAACATTCTATATTTATTACAAAAGTGTGGAACGCCTGACGTCATCTTGATGTAATCAAAACTATAATACCTACAGCATTTCCTTTAGAAATTACATATATGAGAGGGTCTTATTTGCATCAAAATTATGGTTAGTGCTCTAAAAAACTAAAATGAGGACATATTTACTGAGTTTTCAAATAGCGACAAAGCACTTTTAAATTATTTATTATCTTTATGTTTTTTTATCCAGTTGACCACTTGATTAAATGTTGCACTTAGGGGAGAGGATGTGGTGTTACTTCCAGAGCTGCAGACTTTGCAACTGGGGAACCAGGTTGGAGTTTCTGCTTCAGCTCAACATTCTGTGATTCTGGTCAAATCACTTAATCTCCCCATGTCTACAACCAAAATGAATTTGATCTTGTGTGATATAACTAATGCTCATGTAAAACACTCCAATACCTGACAAGTCTGCACTATATAAAACTGCAAAAACACAAAAAATAAGTGTTTTGCACACTTCTGTCATTGGGCTACATGTGTGCTACATCTGAGTGATATTTGTGCTGCATTTGGCCTCTTTTGTCTCTGGTGGCCATCTTGGGAGATTTATTTGTTATGAAGTTTCCTAATTTCCTCATTTACTGCAGTCTCCTCAGTAGAAAATGCTTTCAGTTTTTTACTTTGATTCCATCAAGAAGGTATTCAGATATCACACATTTGCCATAAATTATTAATGTTAGCACTCTAGTTGCCCATTAGATCACTGTAGTAAAGCTACTGCTCACCACGGAAGTCTGCTGCTGGTATTAAAAGTGCATGTTTCAGTCTGCATGTCAGAATTTTTTAATGAGATAGAAGAGGATTTGAGAAGTCACTCAAAATGTGCCCTAATTTTTCTTTCTTCAGCACTAATAATTTCTATGGCAAAATGAACCCCCTCGTTGTGTTTCTTTTTAAATTAAATTTTTAAGTGTTACCACTTTATTCCAATCAAGATGGCTTCAGGTGTGCCATACTTTTGTCATAAGTAAGACAGTAAGCGCTCTAGTTGTTCTTAAGAACACTCTGGGACATTCTGTCATTGGGCTATACTTGGGCTATATCTGGGTGATATTTGGGCTACATATGGGCTCTTTTGTCTCTGGTGGCCATCTTGGGAGATTTATTTGTTATGAAGTTTCTGAATTTATCTAATTTACTGCAGTCTCCTCAGTAGGAAATACTTTCAGTTTTTTACTTTGGTTCCATCAAGAAGGCATTCAGATGTGTCACACATTTGCCATAAATACTGAATGTTAGCACTCTCGTTGCTCATTAGATCACTGTAGTAAAGCTACTGCTCACCAGGGAAGTCTGCTGCTGGTATTGAAAGTGCATGTTTCAGTCTGCATGTCAGAATTTTTTAATGAAATAGAAGAGGATTTGAGAAGTCATTCAAAATGTGCCCTAATTTTTCTTTCTGCGGCACTAATCATACTTTCTATGGCAAAATGAACCCCCTAGTTTTGTTCCTTTTTAAATTAAATGTTTTAAGAGTTACCACTTTATTTCAATCAAGATGGCTTCAGGTGTGCCATACGTTTATCATAAGTAGGACTGTTAGCGCTCTAGTTGTTCTTTAGAACACTCTGGGAAGCTGCAGTAGAACACAAAGGAATCAACTGACAGTCTCTGCCCTTGTTGGATGTACATGTTTTACTGGGAATGTTAGACTTCATTCTCACATGACTGAGAAAGATAATGTGAATTTAAAGAAAATATGCTCTCAGTTTAGCTTATAGATCACCTTCCAAATCTCTCTGGGAAAAGCATGAGAAAATAGTTTTCTCTCAAACATGATTCATGACATCCCAGCAGAAGGCTTTTTCACATGGTAAAATCACCTTAGAACATACCACAATTCCTAAAATGAGTATGGTACCATCAACAAATGATTTATAATATAACTAAAGTCTTAAAACCTTCTATTAACTGCAATGCTTTTTAATGAGGTGCTATCATGTATATTGGTCTCAAGATGGCTGCCAACACTTCTTGGATGAAGTGTTGACAGCCAATCAGATCTCACGGTGAGATGTGTGGTTAGGCTCCGCCCAGATATATATGTGATTTTACTTTTGATTTTCTCAGGAACTACTGAACAGATTGACACCATATATGCAAAAGGCAAATGCCTGACCTGAGGACTATCTCTTTGCCAAATTTCAAGTAAATCTGTTCAGCTGTTCGGGCTGTACCTTCGACTAAAGGTCCTATGGGAAAACGTGTTTTGGGACCCCCCTTTTTTCTCAGCTCTCGCTTGACGAATCACCCCAAGACTCTCAGGGTAGGAGCTGAGCGGAGCGCCCCATTAGTTTTGAAAATTTCACGAAGATAAGTCAACCTGCGCCAAAGTTATTCAAAATAGAATTTTCAGATTTCCTATGGGAACTCGGTCCTAACTATAACTATCTACTGGCGACTACCAGTAGATAATATATACATATTTAAATAACTAACCAAACCACATTCACTGGATGATGTCATCAGTGATGTCATCAGTGATGTCATCAGTGATGTCATTTGAGATGTCATCAGTGATGTCACTGACCATGTCATGAATGATGTAATATGTGACATCATCAGCAGTGGATTGCAGGCGCGCGAGATGTAGTTAGTACAACTAACTATATCGGAGGAATTTCAATGGTTTTGTTAGAGTGAAATGTCCAGCTAACTATAACACCCCTAAAACCTGTGAATTCAGTGAATTTCTAGTGTTTTTTAAATGCTAATTCCTAACTATATCAGGCCAGAAACCTATGGTTTTTTCAGTGAATTTCAAAGGTTTTTTAAATGCTAATTCCTAACTATATCAGGCCTGAACCTATGGTTTTTTCAGTGAATTTCAAAGGTTTTGTAAATGACAATTTTTAATGTATTATATATATATATATATATCATCATCATCAGTCTTTATTCGATTTAGAAAAAAAATCATAAAAGACACAAACATAAATCCAAACATTGCAGATAAAATACATTAAAATATTTAAGTCCGTCAATAAATAGGTTAAAAAGTTCTTTTTAAAAAAGACATTAAACTAGTCAAAGTGGCAACAATTTTAACAATACATAATTAATAAATCCCCATCAACTACAGTACTATGGAAAAACAATTAATAGAATTGCACACTAGGTAACAGCAGGTTGGGTTGTGTGGTGGGAAGTATTCTGGTGCTTGGCACAGGCTTTCGCCCTTAGAGACCATTCCCAACCCAAAAATTTAGCTATCGGTATAGAAATAGTTGGGGAAGTGTTGGTGCATAAAATTCTCAGAGCAACAACACTACTCCTAGTACCCAAGTTTCTACACAGTGGTGATAACCACACTCGTCTAGGAGCAGCTAGTACAGGGCAAACAAACACGAAACGGGCAATAGATTCTGCCTGTAACCCACAGGCAGGGCAAATTTCCTCTCGTGGGCTAGACCACCTGCCTGTAAGGGACTTAAGTGGTAGAGAACCTGCTCTAAGCTGAAAGTAGAGCTTCCTGTCTCTGGGTTTCGCAATCAAGTCCCAATATTGTTCAAGGACAGGCTTGGTCTTGGTCTCTAAATAGCAGCCAGCCATCCCGTTGGGGGTAGCACGACTCCACACCTGATGGTCGAACACATTCCCAATAGATAGCTTTTATAGTTTTCTTTGTGGGAAACTGAGCAGATGCTGGATCGCGCCATAACCCCACCATGCCCATGAGTGTCAAGGTCTGGCGGAGCTGCCTCAACCATTCGATCTTATGAAAAACGTCTAAATCTATGACATCCATGAGCCCTTGGGCATACAAGGAGAGCTCAGGAGTAATCCAGAGCCTACGCCAGTATAGAACCGGGCGAAGCCTAGCAATATCCACAATGGCCTTCCTACCCAGCTCATACCTTACAGGAACCATAGGGGAACTCTGGGGGAGGCTTGTTATGCTGCGGAGGAATGAATTTTCGGCTAAGGCTAAAGGAACCAGCCGATTAAACCCCCATAGTTCTGCCCCATACAACGCTGAACCCAAGGCCTTAGCCTCATAAACTTGGAGTACAGGTTTTACGGGCTTAGTGAAAGATTTTTTATGTTCACTAATTATTGCGCCCGAAAGTTGCCTAAGTTTCAGGGCGGCTACCTCTATATGCTTGTCCCATTTATTACTACTAGTTATATGTATGCCCAAATAAACAAAATTGGAGACCATTTCTATTGGTTGCCCATCCAAAAAAAACTTTCTCCCTCTAAAACTTGGATGCGGGTTGAAAGCCATGAATTTCGTCTTAGCCACGTTTACCTCCAAACCGTGGCCAAGGCAGAAATCCTCAAAAACTAGTAGCGCTTTCTGCAAACCACTTGGGGTTTTTTATACGAGAATCGTATCATCTGCAAACATTAATATCGGAGTAGTAACTCCGGCAAGCTTTGGAGCATCAGTAATGGCGCTAAGCATAGATTGGGCTATCCCATTAATATATAGGGAGAAGAGGCTAGGAGCCATAGTGCAGCCTTGCCGCACACCTTGTTCAACCGGAAACTCTGGGGTGACTTCGCCCACTCCTCCCCACTGGATTTTAGCGAAATTAGAATCATGGAGCCTCTTTAACAGAGTCAAGATTTCTACTGGGAGCCCTAATTTTTCGAGGACTACCCACATCCGATGGCGAGGGACGAGGTCAAAGGCAGCTCTTAGGTCCACAAAGGCTACATAGAGACTGCCTTTCCCCAGAGTAACTACTTTCCAGTGAAGTTGCACAAATCGGAAGACCTGATCCAATGTGCTGGTTGACTTGCGGAAACCAGCTTGGAAGGGAGACAGAATCTTATTATCATCAACTAACGTTAACAACTGGTTCAGTATCATTCTCTCTATGACCTTCTGCATAGTATCATTTAGGCTGATTGGCCTGTAATTCCCAGGGAGGGTTCTGTCACCCTTCTTAAACACGGGAATTATGACAGCCCCCCCCCCCCCAGGATTTAGGAACTGGGGCGCCAACAGCAATAGCCTTTGCCAGTAAGGTTATGTATTTGCTCCAGGACTTTTTGTTGTAGAGGAAAAGATCAGATGGAATTCCATCGGGTCCTGGAGCTCGCCCAGCTGCTATGGATCCCAAAGCTATTAGGGTATCTTTGGTACTAAAAGGACCACTAGCGAAAAAACACAAGGGGTGTCTCGCCTGCGGGATTTATCTGGGAATCACATGCATATTGGGGTCTGAAATAGTTTACCCAGTCTTCTTGTGAAACATGGTTTAGAGGGCTGTCAGGCAACCCTCCCCTGCCCCACTTAATAATATTCCAGAATAGCCGAGTGTCCTTCGCATCGCTAGCATTCTTTAGGTCAGACCAATAGAGCTCGTCCCATTTCCTTTTAGCCTGAGCTATACATTTCTTATACGATTGGCGGGCTTCTCTCACACAATCAGTACTACCATTGGAGAGGGCTGCGATAAGATTAGTTCTGGCACTCTTACAATCCTTGTCATACCACCGTAGGCGCTTTGGGGGGAGTCGATTACTTTTTCTTGCTGGTTTAAGAAAAAACTGTCGTAGTTCCTCAAAAAATGCTTCATGGAGACCAGTGATTAGTGAGATACCTAAATCGATGTCCATGCAACTTTCAATCTCCACTACAACTTTGGACAGCAGATTATCAATATTATCAACAACTTTTTCATTAGACTTTACCATACTCCACTTAAGCCTACGCATGTCGTTGGAAGGGAATGTTTCAGGTGGCTTAAGTATCGTCTCCTCTTCTTTAACATTGCCATTTTTCCACCAGGAATGTGTTACACATAGGGGGTTATGGTCACTTTCAGGTCTGGTTTCAACTACCATGTCTTTTACAAACCGCCATAACCTCATGCTGCAGAGGACGTAGTCAATTCTGCTCCTGTGACGGCCATTGTCAAAAGTTTCTGCCCCTTCCTTATCCCCTGGGGTTCTTCCATTCAAAGCCCTCAAGCCTCTTTCATAACAAAGTGCGTTGGCCTGGACTGCTATCTCAGACCAGCGTTTTATTGGGTCCATGTCGAGGCCCGGGATACCCCATAACTGATCTTCTTCAGGGTCAACTCCCCAACAAGAGTCTGAATTTAAAAGGGCTTCAAAGGTTACATTCAGATCCCCCGCAACGAGCACTCCCCTCTCACATGAGTGTTGGGCGATAAGGGAATCCAATGCAACCAGAGTCCTGGACTTTGCCCCGTTCATCCCTCTCAGGTACAAATTATAGATATCCACGTCACCCACTGAACCCAAGGATAGTCTGACCTGTAGAATGTCAGGAGACCCTGTGTGGATTTCATCGACCGCCAAGAATAATTCTTGGCGTGCCCATGTTATTAAGCCGCCCATGGGGCGCCCTTTGGGTCCCTTGGATGCGGGAACGTGGAAATTAAAAAAACCCGGCAGAAGCTGGGGCTCACAGGACCAAGTCTCCTGGAGGAGACAGACATCAAAGTTACCGATAAATTGGACCCACTCTGGGGAGTCCATTTTTTACTTCAGCCCGGCAACATTCCACGAAATCATTGAACCCACCCCTGTTCCCGGCAAATTATATAAATATATATATATATATATATATATATATATATATATATATATATATATATATATATATATATATATATATTTATATATTATCTACTGGCGGTCGCCAGTAGATAGTTATAGTTAGGACCTTGTTCCCATAGGAAATCTGAAAATTCTATTTTGAAATCGTGAAATTCTATTTTGAAATCGTGAAATTTTCAAAACTAATGGGGCGCTCCGCTCAGCTCCTACCCTGAAAGTCTCGGGGTGATTCGTCAAGCTGGGGCTGAGAAAAAAGGGGGTCCCAAAACGCGTTTTCCCCATGCATTTTCCCATAGGACCTTTAGTCGAAGGTACAGCCCGAACGGCTGAACAGAATTACTTGAAATTTGGCAAAGAGGTAGTCCTCAGGTCAGGCATGTGCCTTTTGCATATATGGTGTAAATCCGTTCAGTAGTTCCTGAGAAAATCAAAAGTAAAATCACATATATATCTGGGCGGAGCCTAACCACACATCTCATTGTGAGATCTGATTGGGTGTCAGCACTTCATCCAAGAAGTGTTGGCAGACATCTTGGGACCAATATACATGATAGCACCTCATTAAAAAGCATTGCAGTTAATAGAATGTTTTAAGACTTTAGTTAAATTATAAATCATTTGTTGATGGTACCATACTCATTTTAGAAATTGTGGTATGTTCTAAGGTGATTTTACCATGTGAAAAAGCCTTCTGCTGGCATATCATGAATCATGTTTGAGAGAAAACTATTTTCACCTGCTTTTCCCACAGAGGTTTGGAAGGTGATCTATAAGCTAAACTGAGAGCGTATTTTCTGTAAATTCACATTATCTTTCTCAGTCATGTGAGAATGAAGTCTGACATTCTCAGTAAAACATGTACATCCAACAAGGGCAGAGACTGTCAGTTGATTCCTTTGTGTTCTACTGCAGCTTCCCAGAGTGTTCCAAAGGACAACTAGAGCGCTACCACTCCTACTTATGATAAACGTATGGCACACCTGAAGCCATCTTGATTGAAATAAAGTGGTAACTCTTAAAACATTTAATTTAAAAAGGAACAAAATGAGAGGGTTCATTTTGCCATAGAATGTATGATTAGTGCTGCAGAAAGAAAAATTAGGGCACATTTTGATTTTGAGTGACTTCTCAAATCCTCTTCTATTTCATTAAAGAATTCTGACATGCAGACTGAAACATGCACTTTCAATACCAGCAGCAGACTTCCCTGGTGAGTTGTAGCTTTACTACAGTGATCTAATGAGCAACTAGAGTGCTAACATTCTGATTTATGGCAAATGTGTGACACATCTGAATGCCTTCTTCATTGAATCAAAGTAAAAAACTGACAGTATGCCTACTGAGGAGACAGTAGTAAATGAGGAAATTAGGAAACTTCATATCAAGTCTCCCAAGATGGCCACCTGAGTCAAAAGAGCCCAAATGTAGCACAAATATCACCGAGATGTAGCCCAAGTATAGCCCAATGACAGAAATCCCAGAGTGTTTTAAAGAACAACTAGAGCGCTAACAGTCTTACTTATGACAAAAGTATGGCACACCTGAAGCCATCTTGATTGGAATAAAGTGGTAACACTTAAAACATTTAATTTGCAAAGGAACAAAATGAGGGGGTTCATTTTGCCATAGAAATTATGATTAGTGCTGCAGAAAGAAAAATTAGGGCACATTTTGACTTCTCAAATCCTCTTCTATTTCATTAAAAAGTTCTGACATGCAGACTGAAACGTGCACTTTGAATACCAGCAGCAGACTTCCCTGGTGAGCAGAAGCTTTACTACAGTGATCTAATGAGGAACTCGAGTGCTACCATTCAGGATTTATGGCAAATGTGTCACATCTGAATTTCTTCTTGATGGAACCAAAGTAAACAAGCATTGAAAATGCAATAGGTCTCGCCCTTGTTTAAGTTAAAGCAATTCTGTTTGTAATTAGGTGGCTTTTTAGCTTTGCTTTTATTAGTGTTTTTCAAAATTTCATGTACATAACATGCATATATGTATATGTATGCATGCATTTATATTTGTATTTATATAGATATGCAGAATATATATATGTATGTATATATATATATATATACACATACATATATATAAATGCATATGCATATATGTGCATATGTGTGCATGTAGAGAGAGGTAGAGAGAGGTAGAGAGGTAGAGGTGTAGAGGTAGAGATGTAGAGGTAGAGAGGTAGAGGTAGAGAGGTAGAGGTAGAGAGGTAGAGAGTATTAGAGAGAGAGGTAGAGAAAGGTAGAGAGGTAGAGAGTAGAGGATGAGTAATAGAGAGTAGAGAGTGGAGAGAGAGTAGTAGAGAGTAGTAGAGAGAGTAGCAGAGAGTGAGTAGGAGAGAGTAGTAGAGTGAGTAGTAGAGAGTGAGTAGTAGAGAGTAGTAGAGAGTGGGAAGTAGAAAGTAGTAGAGAGTGAGTAGCAGAGGGAGTGGTAGAGAGTAGTAGAGAGTGAGTAGTAGAGAGAGAGTATTAGAGAGTGAGTAGTAGAGAGTAGCAGAGAGTGAGTAGTGGAGACTGAATAGCAGAGAGCGAGTAGTAGAGAATGAGTAGTAGAGAATGAGTAGTAGAGTGAGTAGTAGAGAGTAGTAGAGAGAGTAGTAGAGAGTGAGTAGTAGAGAGTAGTAGAGAGTGAGTAGTACAGAGTAGTAGAGAGTAGTGGAGAGAGAGTAGTAGAGAGTGAGTAGTAGAGAGTGAGTAGTAGAGAGTGAGTAGTAGAGAGAGAGTAGGAGAGAGTGAGTAGTAGAGAGTAGTAGAGAGTGAGTAGTAGAGAGTAGTACAGAGTGAGTAGTAGAGAGTGATTAGTGGAGAGTAGTGGAGTAGTAGAGAGTGAGTAGTAGAGAGTAGTAGAGAGTGAGTAGTAGAGTGAGTAGTAGGGAGTAGTAGAGAGTGAGTAGTAGAGTGAATAGTAGAGTGAGTAGTAGAGAGCAAGTAGTAGAGAGTGTGTAGTAGAGAGAGAGAAGTAGAGAGTAGTAGAGAGTGAGTAGTAGAGAGTGAGTAGTAGAGAGAGTAGAAGAGAGTAGTAGAGTAGTAGAGAGTGAGTAGTAGAGAGTGAGTAGTAGAGAGTAGTAGAGAGTGAGTAGCAGCGAGAGTAGTAGAGAGTAGTAGAGTGAGTAGTAGAGAGTGAGTAGTAGAAAGCGAGAGTAGTAGAGATGAGTGGTAGAGAGTAGTAGAGTGAGTAGTAGAGAGAAGTAGAGAGTGAGTAGTAGAGAGAGTAGTAGAGTGAGTAGTTGAGAGTGAGTAGTAGAGAGTGAGTAGTAGAGAGTAGTAGAGAGTAGTAGAGTAGTAGAGAGTGAGTAGTAGAGAGTAGTAGAGTGAGTAGTAGGGAGGGAGTAGTAGAGAGGGAGTAGTAGAAAGAGAGTAGTAGAGAGTAGTAGAGAGTGAGTAGTAGAGTAGTAGAGAGTGAGTGGTAGAGAGTAGTAGAGAGTAGTAGAGAGTGAGTAGTAGAGAGTAGTAGACAGTGAGTATTAGAGAGTGAGTAGTAGAGAGTAGTAGAGAGTGAGTAGTGGAGACTGAGTAGCAGAGAGAGAGTAGTAGAGAATGAGTAGTAGAGAATGAGTAGTAGAGTGAGTAGTAGAGAGTAGTAGAGAGAGTAGTAGAGAGTGAGTAGTAGAGAGTAGTAGAGAGTGAGTTGTATAGAGTAGTAGAGAGTAGTAGAGAGAGAGTAGTAGAGAGTGAGTAGTAGACAGTGAGTAGTAGAGAGTGAGTAGTAGACAGTGAGTAGTAGAGAGTAGTAGAGAGTGAGTAGTAGAGAGCAGTACAGAGTGAGTAGTAGAGAGTGATTAGTAGAGAGTAGTAGAGTAGTAGAGAGTGAGTAGTAGAGAGTAGTAGAGAGTGAGTAGTAGAGTGAGTAGTAGGGAGTAGTAGAGAGTGAGTAGTAGAGTGAGTAATAGAGTGAGTAATAGAGAACAAGTAGTAGAGAGTGTGTAGTAGAGAGAGAGTAGTAGAGAGTAGTAGAGAGTGAGTAGTAGAGAGTGAGTAGTAGAGAGAGTAGTAGAGCGAAGTAGAGAGGGAGTAGTAGAGAGGGAGTAGTAGAGAGTAGTAGAGAGTGAGTAGCAGAGAGAGTAGTAGAGAGTAGTAGAGTGAGTAGTAGAGAGTGAGTAGTAGAAAGAGAGAGTAGTAGAGAGTGAGTGGTAGAGAGTAGTAGAGTGAGTAGTAGAGAGTAGTAGAGAGTGAGTAGTAGAGAGAGTAGTAGAGTGAGTAGTTGAGAGTGAGTAGTAGAGAGTGAGTAGTAGAGAGTAGTAGAGAGTAGTAGAGTAGTAGAGAGTGAGTAGAAGAGAGTAGTAGAGTGAGTAGTGGAGAGGGAGTAGTAGAGAGGGAGTAATAGAGAGAGAGTAGTAGAGAGTGAGTAGTAAAGTAGTAGAGAGTGAGTGGTAGAGAGTAGTAGAGAGTGAGTAGTAGAGAGTGAGTAGTAGAGAGTTGTAGTAGAGAGTAGTAGAGTAGTAGAGAGTAGTAGAAAGTGAGTAGTAGAGAGTGAGTAGTAGAAAGTAGTAGCGAGTGAGTAGTAGAGAGTGAGTAGTTTAATTTAAAAGGAACACAATGAGGAGGTTCATTTTGCCATGGAAATTATGATTAGTGAGGAAAAAAGAAAAATTAGGGCACATTTTGAGTGACTTCTCAAATCCTCTTCTATTTCATTAAAAAATTCTGACTTGCAGACTGAAACATGCACTTTCAATACCAGCAGCAGACTTCCCTGGTGAGCAGTAGCTTTACAACAGTGATCTAATGAGCAACTAGAGTGCTACCATTCAGAATTTATGGAAAATGTGTGACACATCTGAATGCCTTCTTGATGGAATCAAAGTAAACAAGCATTGAAAATGCAATAGGTCTCGCCCTCGTTTAAGTTAAAGCATTTCTGTTTATAATTAGGTGGCTTTTTAGCTTTGCTTGTATTAGAGTTTTTCAAACTTTCATGTACATACCATGCATATGTATGCATATATGTATATGTATATGTTTGCATGAATTTATATTTATATAGATATGCAGATTATATTTATATGTTTATATATGTATATATATATATATATACACATACATATATATAAATGCATATGCATATATATGCATATATATATGTGCATATGTGTGCATGTACAGAGAGGTAGAGAGGTAGAGGTGTATAGGTAGAGGTGTAGAGGTAGAGAGGTAGAGGTAGAGAGGTAGAGAGTAGTAGAGAGAGAGGTAGAGAGGTAGAGACTAGAGAGCGAGTAATAGAGAGTAGAGAGTGAGTAGTAGAGAGTAGTAGAGAGTAGTAGAGAAAGTATCAGAGAGTGAGTAGTAGAGAGTAGTAGAGTGAGTAGTAGAGAGTGAGTATTAGAGAGTGAGTAGTAGAGAGTAGTAGAGAGTGAGTAGTAGAGTGAGTAGTCGAAAGTAGTAGAGAGTGAGTAGTAGAGAGTAGTAGAGAGAGAGTAGTAGAGAGTGAGTAGTAGAGAGTAGTAGAGAGTGAGTAGTAGAGAGTGGTAGAGAGAGTAGTAGAGAGTGAGTAGTAGAGAGTAGTAGAGAGTGAGTAGCAGAGTGAGTCGTAGAGAGTAGTAGAGAGAGAGTAGTAGAGTTTAGTAGAGAGTAAGTAGTAGAGAGTAGTAGAGAGTGAGTAGTAGAGAGTGAGTAGTAGAGAGAGAGTAGTAGAGAGTAGTAGAGTAGTAGAGCATGAGTAGTAGAGAGTGAGTAGTGGAGTAGTAGAGAGTGAGTAGTAGAGAGTAGTAGAGAGTGAGTATTAGAGTGAGTACTAGAGAGTAGTAGAGAGCGAGTAGCAGAGAGCAAGTAGTAGAGAGTGTGTAGTAGAGAGTGAGTAGTAGAGAGTGAGTATTAGAGAGTGAGTAGTAGAGAGTAGTAGAGAGTGAGTAGTAGAGTGAGTAGTCGAAAGTAGTAGAGAGTGAGTAGTAGAGAGTAGTAGAGAGAGAGTAGTAGAGAGTGAGTAGTAGAGAGTAGTAGAGAGTGAGTAGTAGAGAGTGGTAGAGAGAGTAGTAGAGAGTGAGTAGTAGAGAGTAGTAGAGAGTGAGTAGTAGAGTTTAGTAGAGAGTAAGTAGTAGAGAGTAGTAGAGAGTGAGTAGTAGAGAGTGAGTAGTAGAGAGAGAGTAGTAGAGAGTAGTAGAGTAGTAGAGCATGAGTAGTAGAGAGTGAGTAGTGGAGTAGTAGAGAGTGAGTAGTAGAGAGTAGTAGAGAGTGAGTATTAGAGTGAGTACTAGAGAGTAGTAGAGAGCGAGTAGCAGAGAGCAAGTAGTAGAGAGTGTGTAGTAGAGAGTGAGTAGTAGAGAGTGAGTAGTAGAGAGAGTAGTAGAGAGTGAGAAGTAGAGAGAGTAGTAGAGTAATAGAGAGTAAGTAGTAGAGTGAGTAGTAGAGAATAGTTGAGAGCGAGTAGTAGAGAATCAGTAGTGGAGAGTGAGCAGTAGAAAGTAGTAGAGAGTGAGTAGTACAGAGTGAGTAGTAGAGAGTAGTACAGAGTGAGTAGTAGAGAGTAATAGAGTGAGTAGTAGAGAGTGAACAGTTGAGAGAGAGTAGTAGAGAGTGAGTAGTAGAGTAGTAGAGAGTGAGTGGTAGAGAGTAGGAGAGAGTAGGAGAGTGAGTAGTAGAGAATAGTAGAGAGTGAGTAGTAGAGCGAGTAGTAGAGAGTAGTAGAGTAGTAGAGAGTGAGTAGTAGAGAGTGAGTAGCATAGAGAGTAGTAGAGAGTAGTAGAGAGTGAGTAGTAGAGAGTGAGTAGTAGAGAGTAGTAGAGAGCGAGTAGTAGAGAGTGAGTAGTAGAGAGTGAATAGTAGAGAGTGAGTAGTAGAGAGAGAGTAGTAGAGAGTGAGTAGTAGAGAGTAGTAGAGTGAGTAGTAGAGAATGAGTAGTAGAGAGTATTAGAGAGAGAGTAGTAGAGAGTGAGTAGTAGAGAGAGAGTAGTAGAGTAGTAGACAGTGAGTGCTAGAGAGCATCAGAGAGTAGTAGAGTGAGTAGTAGAGAGTAGTAGAGAGTGAGTAGCAGAGAGTGAATAGTAGAGAGTAGTAGTAGAGAGTAGAGAGAGAGAGAGTAGTAGAGAGTGTAGTAGAGAGTGAGTAGTAGAGAGTAGTAGCGAGTGAGTAGTAGAGAGTAGTATAGAGTGAGTAGTAGAGTAGTAGAGAGTGAGTGGTAGAGAGTAGTAGAAAGTAGTAGAGTGAGTAGTAGAGAGTGAGTAGTAGAGAGTGAATAGTAGAGAGTAGCAGAGAGTGAGTAGTAGAGAGTAGTAGAGCGTAAGTAGTAGAGAGTGAGTAGTAGAGAGTGAGTAGTAGAGTGTTGTGGCGAGTGAGTAGTAGAGAGTGAGTAGTAGAGTAGTAGAGAGTGAGTAGTTGAGAGTGATTAGTAGAGAGTGAGTAGTAGAGAGTAGTAGAGTAGTAGAGAGTGAGTAGTAGAGAGTGAGTAGTAGAGAGAGAGCAGTAGAGAGTAGTAGAGAGTCAGTAGTAGAGTAGTAGAGAGTAGTCAGTCAGTGTCAGTCAATGTCAGTCAGTCAGTGTCAGTCAGTCTGTCAGTGTCAGTCAATCAGTGTCAGTCAGTGTCAGTCAATCAGTGTCAGTCAGTCAGTGTCAGTCAATCAGTGTCAGTCAGTCAGTGTCAGTCAATCAGTGTCAGTCAGTGCCAATCAGTGTCAGTCAGTGTCAGTCAGTCAGTCATTGTCAGTCAGTCAGTGTCAGCTAAAGCAGCTCTGCTGACCTGGTTCTCTGGCTCTAAAGCAGCTCTGCTGACCTGGTTCTCTCTCTCTAAAGCAGCTCTGCTGACCTGGTTTCTCTGGCTCTACAGCAGGTCTGCTGATCTGGTTCTCTGGCTCTAGAGCAGCTCTGCTGACCTATTTCTTATGCTACAGTCAGTCAGTGTCAGTCAGTCTGTCAGTGTCAGTCAATCAGTGTCAGTCAGTGTCAGTCAATCAGTGTCAGTCAGTCAGTGTCAGTCAATCAGTGTCAGTCAGTCAGTGTCAGTCAATCAGTGTCAGTCAGTGTCAATCAGTGTCAGTCAGTGTCAGTCTGTCATTCATTGTCAGTCAGTCAGTGTCAGCTAGAGCAGCTCTGCTGACCTGGTTCTCTGGCTCTAAAGCAGCTCTGCTGACCTGGTTCTCTCTCTCTAAAGCAGCTCTGCTGATCTAGTTCTCTGGCTCTACAACAGCTCTGCAGACCTGGTTCTCTGGCTCTAAAGCAGCTCAGTTGACCCAGTTCTATGGCTCTGAAGCAGTTCTGCTGACATGGTTCTCTGGCTCTATAGAAGCTCTGCTGACCTGGTTCTCTCCATCTAAAGCAGCTCTACTGACCTGGTTTCTCTGGCTCTGCAGCAGCTCTGCTGACCTGGTTCACTGGCTCTAGAGCAGCTCTGTTGACCTGGTTCTTAGGCTCTAGAGCAGCTCTACTGACCTAGTTCTCTGGCTCTAAAGCAGCTCTGCTGACCTGGTTCTTTGGCTCTAAAGCAGCTCTGCTGATTTGGTTCTCTGGCTCTAGAGTAGCTCTGCTGACCTGGTTCTCTGGCTCTAAAGCAGCTCTGCTAACCTGGTTCTCTGGCTCTAAAGCAGCTCTGCCGGCCTGGTTCTCTGGCTCTAAAGCAGCTCTGCTGACCTGGTTCTCTCCCTCTAAAGCAGCTCTGCTGACCTGGTTTCTCTGGCTCTACAGCAGCTCTGCTGACCTGGTTCTCTGACTCTAGAGCAGCTCTGCTGACCTAGTTCTTGGGCTCTAGAGCAGCTCTGCTGACCTGGTTCTCTGGCTCTACAGCAGCTCTGCTGACCTGGTTTTCTGCACTCACGACGCACGCACCCGACTTCGCGAAAATATTTTTAAAAATAATATAAGTTTCTTATAAGTACAAATATATTATTTTGATGAATATCTTACATAATCTCTTGCCTTAATATGTATATTAAAGACACATACATATAATTTTGGAACATAAATTGTTTTTGCGGGAGTGGCGCACCCAGCGCTCCCCAGCACGTATATGATGTCACGCGGGACCCGCAAGCGCGCAAACATCTCGTACCGTAATGCGCATGTGTCCCGAATGCGCGGGAGCAGGAGTCGCTGACTGGTCGCATACCAATCGCACATATCACGTGGTATTAAATGTATCTGATGTAACTGAAAAACACGCAGCCGTCGCACACCATACGCGGATCCTTCATGACTTTTCTTAAATGGCGGCTAGAATGAGCGCACCCACCGTGATGTGTACACTTTGAGTGCCAACTGCGAAAAAAATTGGAATTTTTTTTTTAAATAAAATGATATAAATATATTAAAATAAAAAATGAAAACAATAAAATTAATCAATATTTCAGTTTTAATTAAAACATGTTTTTTTGCAATTTTCAGAAAAATATATCATGTTATTTAATGAATTAAATATTTATAAATAAACAGTTAAAAAACTGTAGAAAATCAGTACAAAAAAATAGATATAACTACTATCACACTTAAAAGTTAGCATTTAAAAAACCTTTGAAATTCAGTGAAAAAAAACATAGGTTTCAGAGACGTTATAGTTAGAAATTAGCATTTAAAAAACCTTAGAAATTCACAGAAAAAAACATAGCTTGATGCAATATGTGACATCATCAGCAGTGCATTGCGGGCGCGTGAGTTATAGTTAGCAGAACTAACTATAACGGAGGAATTTCTATGGTTTTGTACGAGTGAAATGGGCAGCTAACTATAACACCCCTGAAAGCTATGTTTTTTTCTGTGAATATATATATATATATATATATATATATACAAATGCGTAACCAATAAAGGCATAAAGAAATAGCAACAGATCAAGCATTTCTCACTATTAAAACATAAGCATGATTAAGACATATTAAAAACATTCATGCCAAACAGTAAACGCATCTTTTTGGTAGAAACAGGTGGACAATGGGGAGGCGGGTGGGACAGTGAGGAATCCACAGACAGATACTGTATCCACCAGAAAAAGCGTTACCGAAGGAAAGTAACTTGCTCTTCTGATGGATACCTCTGCCTGTTGATTCCTCACCTTTTGAATAGAATCCTCAAGCCGTACCTCACCCGGAGGAGGGTGTCCACCTGATCAGACCAAAAAATCTTGCAAAACAGATCGAGCAAAATGGCCATCCCTCCTAACCTCCAAATCCAATAATAATCGAATAATTTTTAGTCTAAATTATATTGAAAATAATACTTTGAAAAATACATTTATTAAAGAATTTAGACAAACACTTAAAGGAAAACTTTTATTTATAATTATTTTAAAGATATTTCATACTTTACAAATTACGCTGAAGTCGCGACCCCAGCGCGACTTTTCAAAATGGCTTCCGGAATGCGCGCAGCCATCGTGTAGGGTGCGGGAAGGGTGCGCAACTCCTGTATAATATTTTTTAAAAAAAAGAATGAATATAGTTTTCCTAACTAAAAATTATACATTTTGAAAAAAAAAAAATATATGTATATATATATATATATATAAGAATGATGCAGATTTCCTATGGAAAATAGGTCCTAACTATAACCCTACTGGCGATTTATATATATAAAATAAAAAAAACATAGGATTGAGGCACATTAGGCTTGCAAATTTTCATTTAAAAAATCTTTGAAATTCACTGGAAAAACCATAGGTTTCAGGCACGTTATAGTTAGAAATTAGCATTTAAAAAACCATAGAAATTAACTGAAAGAACATAGGTTTCAGGAACGTTATAGTTAGTTGGACATTTCACTCGTACAAAACCATAGAAATTCGGGTGTTATACTTAGTTCAGCTAACTATAACTCGCGCCCCCGCAATGCAATGCCGATGATGTCACATATTACATCATTCTTGACATGGTCAGTGACATCACTGATCACATCACTGATGACATCTCAAATGACATCACTGATGACATCTCAAATGACATCACTGATTTATTTGCGCTGCCGCTGCGTTATTTCTGTGATAAAGCGGCGGCGTAAACCTTGCACCACATTGCGCCCTATTTACAACGTGACACATTTAGGGAGATGCGTCACGTTGTAAAGCCCTGCAGCACATGTAACCTGCGTCAGGTTTCATGTGGGCGTTACGGCGCAGGGTGGGCGTTCCCTCGCAGGTACGCTCGTAAACGTAACGCAGTGAAATCTACAAGATTTCACTGAGTCACTTTTACAGCCATGCTGCGTCAAACCTTGCGCCTGCGCCTGCTTGAAGCAGGCGCAAGGAGTGAGCAGCATGTAAGGCATAGGGCGCCCATGAGCCTTGTTGGAGCCACGGCGCACTTGCGACGTGACTCCAGCAATGTGCTGCCTTTACGACGGGGGATGCGACACGCATCTGCCCATCACTGTCGCCATGGCGCGTCGCATTGTAAATGCGGTGAATCAGTGGTGGCGCATGGGCTGTTTTGCCTGTTGCAAGTGTTCTGGCTCATCCCTGCTGATTTACAGAGATGCGCCAGACCTTGTAAATATGCCCCAAAATGTGCAAGTGTTTGTTTAGAAGTGCTAGGACGTAACTACTTCATGCTGGTAGATTAAATGGTATGCCCAAAATCCCAGAGTGAAGTGCAAAGACTGGGACCTGAGCCAGTTTCCTAGCTCTAGCTACAGGCCACATCTATACTATGGGGCATATTTAACAAATGATCACACAGCGCAGCAAGTCACCTTGGTGCACTCCGCTACATGATAGGGAAAGGGCAAGAATGCACCATACTTAACAATATACAGTGCATTCCTGTAATTTCCCAGCACTGGCACACAATGTGCTGCCTAGCACCAATGCAGGCACCCTCGCACCATGGTGCAAGGATGCTTGCATTGTAATTAAGATTGTTTTTGTGCAGGAAAGGGTACCTTCCTTCACAGAAACATCCCCTGAGGCTTTTTAATCTTTCTATGTGTGCTGCAGAAGGCAGCACACATAGAAAGATGTAACAAGGAGAAATAAAGATATCTTATCATTTACAGGGGAAGGAAATGTTTTTGAATACTGACAAATTTGCAGGTTTTTGGGTGTTCAAAGCATTTTGCAGGTATAGGCATGCCCTGTCAAGCCCACTAACTGCCCTGTCAGCCGATGAAGTGACAAGTAAAATGGTGGCCGACTATCAGAATTTTACATGGGAAAAGTTGCAAAGATTTTGTAGAACCTTATAACCTTCCATTAGGTTCAAACATTTTGAAAGTAAAGATAAAGTCCTGAAAATTTTATATTTATGAAAAAGCTACAGAAAATCCACTTTGAAGCAGTTAATTATTCTACTACCCAAAACATGATAAACTTTGCAAATGCAAGAAGGTGCAGTGTTCATCTTCCAAATAGTTTGTTGCCAATATTATATATTTCTCACCACTATTCCCACGGTGCCAAAGATCCGATACTCTGCTAATGGTATCATAGGGGTAACCTGGAGATCAGCTATATCTTTTACTAGTATCTATATATAGTACTACAGTAGCAGGCCCAATGGTGCTCTAAATGAAACAGAAGTATATCTGCCAAGAGTCTTGAATTTTAGAATCCATATTTATAAGAGGATCATTGTGGTCACATTTTTCAGCGGTGAAGCCTCCCACATAATTTCGGCAACCCACTGGATTCACAGCTTCCCACCAGCATCCTGGAAGGTGCTGGTATTAATTCTAGAATTCTACTGCACCTTTAAGTAGGTATTTCTCTAAAGGTCTAGAATAAGGACTTTTTTAAGAAATAGAATACACCTCTGACAGAACCCAGAGAGTCCGCCTCCCTCCATTCCGATCCGAAGCCAGCAAGATCATCTGCGGCATACCCCAAGGATCATTCCTCAGCCCGACCCTCTTTAACGTATACATGACACCGCTCGCCAACATCATCCGATCACGCAACCTCAACATAGTATCATACGCCGACGACACTCAGCTGATCCTCTCCCTCACCAGAGACCCTGCCACCGCCAAAACCAGCTTCCATGCAGGGATGAAGACCGTCGCTGAATGGATGAGGAGCAGTCGCCTGAAACTGAACACAGACAAGACGGAGGACCTCATGCTCGGCTTCACCCATTCCACCTGGGACGACTCCTGGTGGCCAGACTCGCTGGGAATAGCACCGACACCCACCGACCACGCACGCAACCTGGACTCAATGCTCTCAATGACCCAACAAGTCAACTCCGTCTCCTACTCCTGCTTCAACATCCTCCGTATGCTTCGCAAGATCTACAGATGGATCCTCACCAAAACCAGAAAGATGGTCACCCAGACCCTCGTGACCAGCAGGCTGGACTACGGCAACGCCGTCTACGCGGGTACCACGACCAAACTCCAGAAGAGACTCCAACGCATACAAAACACCTCGGCACGCCTCATCCTCGACATCCCACGCCGCAGCCACATCACCGCCCACCTGAAGGACCCGCACTGGCTTCCCATCAACAAGAGGATCACCTTCAAGCTCCTCACCCACGCTCACAAAGCACTCCACAATGCAGGACCAGCATACCTCAACAAGCGACTCACCTTCTACACCCCAACCGCCAGCACCGGTCCGCTGACCTCGCCCTCGCCACCATGCCATGCATCCAACGAACTACCACCGGCAGCAGATCCTTCTCCCACCTCGCCACCAAGACATGGAACTCCCTCCCCATCCACCTACGACAGACCCAGGACCTCCTGACCTTCAGAAGACTCCTCAAGTCCTGGTTGTATGGCCGGTAGCTGCCTCATCCCCTCCCCCCAGCGCCTTGAGACCCTCACGGGTGAGTAGCGCACTTTACAAATGTTTGATTAATTGATTCCCAAAATTTAAGAGGGCAAGGGGCAGGGATTGACTGCACCTGTTAGACTGTCCATTACAGGCACAATTCAAAGATATATTTGGCCCTCGGTTTGCACTTTGCAGCATCAAATCCTTGAGTCATTGGTCACGCATCCCAGTAAGTTTGCTCTTGCGACTGCAGTCAGCCCCTCGCCTTTGTCAAGTTGTCCATTAATATTTTATTTAGTAAAGGCTCAGAATGAGGGAGTAGCTGCGTATGAAATCAGGGTCCGAGTCCAATATCATCCACAACTGGTGCTGCACGGTGTCCTGAAAAGGCTAGAAAAACAGCAGGCACTGGTTTTTTAACGCAAAGTTTTCTGCCTCTACTATCATACGCCAATGCGTCATCACAAATTCTCAAATCAGATCATGTTTACCAAGTTAATTGAAGCATTTAAACCAGCTAAAGGGACAACATATTTGAGTGTGGATACTTGTTGGTTATTTAGCTCTTTCAATGTACTCACTAATTTTTCTCTGAAGAAAGACTTTCAAAGGCTGAAGTGAAAAGGCCATTAAAGTAATAGTTATATTACAAACCGTGGTACTTTTTTTTCTTGACAATTTTAATTTGATTACAGAAATCTGCTCAGCAGACATATATTAAACAGGCTGATTCCTATAGGTCCAAAATGAGAGAAGTAGAGGCTACACATATATACCATGATAAAGTCAGTGGGGAGCATCCCATATGGATATAGAGATGAATAATTTAGTGGAAAGGCAACGTGAAAGCGGATTCCAGCAACTAGATTAGTCACAGCTAGAATTAAAGTAGAAGATTACATTTCATGTCGAGTAATAAGATAATTATTTGAATGAAGGCCAAAATCTATGTGAGTAGGGAGCAATCTCGAGCTCTTTGCTAGACTAATTCACATTTTCCCAGGGTCATCATTGCCAGCTCTCAAGGATACGATTCTCCCAGATACATTCCTGGTAAACAATCCCAAAAAAATGTTGTTTTCTAAATAATGGGAAATGTTGCCATTTTAGGCACTGTGTAACACACTCGAGATGCTGTTTCACATGGTAAAGCGAGCCATTTTCAAGGCATGCCTACACTAAAAAAAAACGTTCAGCCCCAGATGTATCTGAGTGTCAGTGAGGCACAACGTTGGTTCAAATGCAAGGGAACCTAATTAACTGGAACCCCCGAGGGACAGGTTTACAGTGAGAGCAAAGACTTTAAATACAAAAATCAAAGTGGCAAGGGTTACAAACTATTGTTAATGCTCTCTAACTCCAAATTGGATGCATAAGATGATGGAAGTAAAATGGCTAAACCAGAATCAGTCATTTAATTTCTCATCAGGTTATTAGAGTTGAGAATTTTTTTCATTCAGTGATAAACGGAAGTATATCACAATCCGAATCCGTGGAATATCCTGATCCACTTACGTCATGAAGGAAAAAGAAGATGGATGGTAGCTAGTAATTCCATAACGAACCAGTCGACGGGCTCATTTCTGTGAGTCTTCTTGATGGATTCTTGTACCTAGAGAGCCAACCAAACTGCACAAACCATGTGGAATGCCCAAAATCTACCCATTTCTCTGGTGTTGCAGGGATTCTGCTTATGCACAGAACTATGCACAGGAAACCAGGACCTCAGTGTTCTAAATATGCTAGTATTAGGTTCTCAGAGCTATTACCATGAAGGACCCATGTGGACAAACATTGTTTATTCAGGTCGTGGGTGAATGATGGGGTTTTTTCTTTTGGACAATGATATGAGTGCCGTCCAGCTTCTGATGAATAAACTGTAAAAGAAACTCAGTAACAGTAACTGCATTTAGATCTGGGTCCCTGAGAGGCACAGATCAGAACAAATAAACAAATTTCACAGGCAGTGTCTTACCTGTAAGAAATTGTATTCCATACTACATTTGTCTCTTGCGGAACATTGTATGAGAATTAGGTAAAGTATCACAGTGAGGCTCATGATTTTGTGTTCAGAGATCTATGCAATGTCTAAAATTATTTTGTTCCAGATGATCACCACTGACATCTCTTAGATTGCCAAGCTATACTATGTAAATGGTGAAGTCGCATACCTTTAAGTGGAGATTGGATTACAGAGCTAGGGGCCTTTTAGGATGGCGGGCGAACTAATGTCCGCCCGCCACCCTAGCGGTGCTGGGACCGGCCGGAAATGGTGCGGCGGTCCCGCAATGGCAATTAGGATGCCACCGCCATGGTGGAATCCAGCATTCACATCATAACGGCGGGCGGTGCACACAGCACCGCCCGCCACAATGCTGTGGCTGCACCTTGTGCATTTGCCTGCACAACGTGGCAGGCACCGCGCATGCCTGAAAGCCACTAATCTGCCTGTATGCTAATATGGATGGCGGTGTCTTCCAGACACCGCCACCATATACAGCCCCTTATCCGCCTGGTCGACTGGTCGACCGGCAGAAAACTGGCAGACGGTCTTTCCGTCCGCCGGGGTCCCCCCCGCCATAGTAATATTGCGGGGAAAATGGGTGGCGGGGGGTGTATAATGTCAGACGGATCACCACCGCCATATGGGCGGTGGCGATCTGCCCAACATTATAATAGACCCCCTAGAGACCATCCCACGGGCAGAAAATATAATTTTCACTGAGAAATTCAGACATGCATGAATGCAGTAACGTTGCTATAGGCCTTCGTACAAGCAAGGAAAATCCCCCTCTCCCCCACTCCTAGGTTAGGTAGATTAAAACAGCCATAATTGTGGTGCATAGGGCCCCTCCCATCCCTGGTCATGGGTGGCACTGCATTTGCTGATCTATTGAAATCTTTGCCCAAGCATGAGAGAATGCATATGAACAATGCATTGTTGTAAGAGAACAGTGAGAATTAAGCCATCTTTTAAAATGTACTACGTAAAAGAAATAACTTGACATTTTTGTTCTAATCACAGAAGGCTATTTATCAAAATGTAGGTTTTAGCAAGTGCTACAGGCCTAATATTGGGAGAAGAGAGGACAAATTTAGCTGTGGTGAGACATTTGCACTTTATGTTCTTTTTGACTACTACATGTATATTGGTTTTATTCCATTGTGTTAAACTGCTTTGTTTTATCTAAGGAAACTGGATAACGGGAGTATCAAATTCAGTGGAAGCCAGCAACATTAAAATATGGTGAGGCACGATATGTTGCACAGAGCCACGTCCGGTATATCTTTCCTCAGTGACGATTCCAGCAGGCAGCAGGAAAGGGAAGGATTTTTCCCTTGTGCAATGTAATTCCAACCAATCCTGGAGCTGCAGAGCACTTGGAGCAGGCTAACCCAGCACTCATTTTGTGTCTGACAGCCTGTGGCTGCAATCCTTTGATTGTTTCTCAGCCCTGAGAATGTGCAGGCTGAAGTGCATATGTCAGATTGACCGACTGTAGGCAGACAATCTGACATGTGCACTGAAAGGGGCTGCAGTAATAGTGCAATTGCACGAATCCGTCCTGCTTCTGCCCTCCTGGTTTAACAGCATGAGCCTGCAAACAAAATTAAATGGTATTTATGCCAGCAGCTGGCAGGCCAACTCTCCTCAGTCATAACGAAGGAACTGCCGCTGATCAGATTAGGTGCATGTCAAGCTATCAAATCATGGTGCATTTCAAATGACTATAGAACCATTTAGCAGTCACAGATGCTGAACTGGATATACAGGTTGACTGCATATGCTGTCCATGTTTATAAATCACTTTTGGGTTTGTTTTTTGGGTGGTGGGCGTGCTAAATATGCCTTTAATCTGATTTATTTTATTTCAGATATGTAGGTCAATGTGTTGTTATACAGCAGCTAGTGCCTTTAGTGACTTTTCCAATTGGTGGATTCCAGTAATCGCTTTTCTTATGAGTGATCAAGAAAATGTTGTAGTAATCACAGAACATTGAGCCAGACGCACTAACCAATTTAACAAGGCAGATGCTCCAATACGGCATTTGGGACTGTCAAAATTCATTTTTGCTGAGTACTAATGCCATTTTAGGAGTCAGAAACGTTTTTCCAACTCCTAGAATAGATTCCCATTGGGTACCAATTCGGCATCTGAAGCGGGGGGGGGGGGGGGGGGTGTAACAAAACATTGAAATTTTACTGACACCCAAATGGAGGTGCTAATGCATTCACAAAAGGGTAAAGCTGCACAGCCCACTCTTCAGAAAACATAGAAAAAAACTTTTTTAAACGCAGCCCCATTTTCTTTAAGGTTTTTGGTCTACATTTGAAAATGTTTGCTTAATTTAAAAGCAATCACAGACATGGTATTAATGATTTCTATGTAGGATCCAATATGCAAATCTTCATTTAATATGATTGATTGTGAATCTATTTTAATACAGCCAATAGAAGTGTGTTTATTAACATGATTTAGTAACGCCACATTTTGATAAAAACTCAATTTTGGGTAAAATGAATGCTACTGTTGTCTCTGTTTTTACTTCTGTAGTCACACTCTCCTATTAGGTTCCCTTCTGCATCTCCTCTCTCCACAGGTCTGCTGAACGAAGATAAGTTGATGTAATTTTTCTGTTGTGCTCTAAATGAACATTCTGGAGTTCCTAATTGCTAAATTTTTCCAAGCCCCTTTCTGTTGCTGAGACTAGTTGTATTCATCAGTGTAAAGGTTAATTGTCCAAATTTTTCATATTAGTTTGAACATTTCTTGATGACAATGATGGGAAAAATCAGCGTTTTAAAAAAATTGGGTTACTTGTTTGGGGGGGGGGGGTGAATGTAAGATGGCCAATCGAACGTGATCGGTATCGGCTCCAGCCATGTAGCGGTCTCCGCTAGATCAGGAGCACCAATGTGGCCAAGATACATGGAGTTGGTACCCTGAAACACTTCTGCCACATAGGAGCCAAGACTGAACACACACCTGGGTGAGGAAACGTACATTCTGAGCTGAGACCCGGGAGCAGCTGCGCTGGGCAAGATGGTGCCAAGGGAGTCCGGTGGCCACTCGTGAGCCGAGGTGAAAGCTGAGAAACACAGGCATGGATGGGGTGAAGGTCATAGACAAGGTGCAGCCAATGGACAGCAGTGAGAGACGGCCCGCCCGATACTGGCAGCTTACACCCACTGAAGGGCTCGGGGATCCAGGGAGGACCTCGCCCTCCATCTTGAAAAATGAGGAGCGGCATAGCGGCAGTGAGTGGGGGTGCTACGGGATAACTGGACGGCTCACAGTGAACTCCGGAGGTGGTCTGAGCCTTCTCCTGTAACCAAAAGACTGTCCCCATCAAGGAAGGAATATTGATCCTCGCCCGTGCCTGACTCCAACATGGCGCCTATATTGCTATAGCTACGGGATGGAATGAGTAGGCCCATTTCAGTTGGTGACCTTCCCACTGGACCACTGGGGAGTCCCTGGATCACCCGAAGACACAATTCGGGGGGCTGGCTTGTCTCCAAGAATAAGGGGCATGAGCATCACACCACACCTGACCCTAAGATGGCTGCCACTGATCCCATAAAGTTAAGGGGGAAGCCTCTTGGCTGAATCCAATCAATCCTGTAGGGTCCTGGGCCGACTACCCTCTGGGAAAGGGGCTAAAAGGTGCAACTGGGAGGATCTGGAATCACTGGTGGGCCTGGAGGAACACTGAGGTCATACAGGAGTTAGGGATCGCATCTATGCCACCAAAAAAAGCTGCACCCAAAGTCTCAACTTTTTTTTGCACATACGGAGAAAATGCAACCTCAGGATCGGAGGAATACTGAGTTGGGTATGTCATTCACTAAAGAAGACCTTTTGGCCTCCCTGAGGGAATTCAAGGTCGAACTATGTACAAAGTTAAAGAGCGACTTGCAAGCCTCAATGGAGCGACTGAAAGCTGACCTAATGGAACATATGACCTCCCTACAGCATGGCGTAAATTCCATAGGAACAAGGCCGTAAACAGGATTTGGACAAGCGAATGGCTGACACCCAAGATAGAATGCAAGACCTTAACAAACAACTGCAGCTGGCCCTCCTTAAAAACAAAGATTTGGAAAACCGGTCGAGGAGAGACAATATCAGAATTAGAGACCTGGAGGAGAGAGCAGAGGGGCCCTATCTGGAGGGCTTCGTGGAGGGTCTCTTTGCAGGGGTTCTAGGGCAGCGTCAACTGAAAATTAAAATAGAGAGTGCTTATCATTTGGGACCCTCAGCACCCGGAGAGAGAGAAGACGCACTTGCGACGTCCTGGTCAAGCCCCACTCATTCAAAGTTAAGGAAGCCATCCTACAGGCAGCATGGAAAAAGGACTCAATATCTTTCCAAGGCTTCTCCTGCGTATTGTTTCCGGACTTGGAGCAATCCACCCTCCAACGTAGACAAAGCTTCAGAATGCTTATGGAAGTTACGATCCAACAATATCAAATTTCCATGGACATATCTGTTTGGGCTTGCCTTTGAACTCCACAATAAGACTTGACATATCACAGAGTTCCGGGAAGGACTAGAAGTTCTGGTTCTACCAGTCCCTGAGGAGGAGCCCACTTCGGTCCTCATAAAAATGAAAGAGACAGTGCGTACTAAATCCTCTCAATAGAGGGCGATATCCAAGGGGAGTCAAACCAAAACATAGTTTGGGAGGGAAACATACTCCAGTTACAGTCAGGATCGCTCTGAAAGACGTCGGAAGCCGGGTGAACGAATGAACTTGAAGTCACTCAGATTGAACTGGACAGTAGCAACATCCGAAAAAGAGAAAGGCTCTTACCCCAGAGATACTACAGGTCGCAAAAGGACACAGACAGACCGACTTTAATGGTAAAAATCGCTACATCTTATTTGCAGTAATAGCGGTAGGCCTTGGCCAAGGCTCCTGCCAATATATCCTTAGTCTGGAGAGACGTCACTGTGGGTGACCCGATGGCCCCTTTGTCCAGGTTTTTCCATGTTTTTCACTGTTGCATGTTTTTATAGTTTTAGGGGGAGGGTTACACACAAGGGTTGATGGTGGAAAAGCAAGGGAAGAGGTCAGTCTAAAACAAAATTTTGCAATTGTGGGAGGGCAGCTTGGGAGAGGGGGTGGGGCTTAGGGGGTGGAGAACCCAAGGGGTCGGAGGAGGCAGGAGAGAGTGGGCAGACTAGATGGGCTGCATTCTGAAGGGGATATGCTTAACCTGGAGGGATGATCATTGTAACCTCATGGAACGTAAAAGGCCTGAACTTCCCTCTCAAACGCCACAAAATTTGGAAATTTGTGGTTGATCATCAATTTGACATGGTGGCGCACCAGGAAACACACGTAAAGAGAGCCGAGAAACTCAGGCTACGGCACAAAAATTACTCTCTTACATACAGATCCTCTGCCTGCACCAAACATAATTGGGTAGCGTTGTTGTTTCAGAACAACACCAAATTTTAACCAGAGGGCATAAAGACGGACAGAGAGGGATGGGTGGTGATGGTGAAGGTGAAGCTGGGGGGGAGACGGCCCACCTTTGTTTCGGCATATACACCTAATACAGGCCAAGTTGCATTTGTGACCTCTCTGCTTGATATGCTCGGGGGCTTCGATGAAGGCCAGATAATACTCATGGGGGACTTCAATCTTACATGGCGCTTGGAAGAGGCCAGTACACACTCCCACAGATCCATCGGGGGCAGTTTCTCCAAATCCCTAAAACACAAGTTTCAATCTCTGGCCTTAATGATGCGCAGAGGACCTTCAACCGTGACGCAAGGGATTACACTTATTTTTCACACGTCCATCAAATGTATTCAAGATTAGATTATATATCCGTTAACCAGGGGCTAATGGGGAACCTCCAAGATGCAATGATTCACCCTATTACACTTTTAGATCGCAGCCTGGTCTCGGTGTGCCTAAATTGGGGAGGCATTGCTCACAGCCCGCGGGGATGGCTTTTCCCTGTTTCTATAACACGGGACAGGCTGCTTCGAGATGACCTCCGCTCAGCAATTAAGGAATTTTTCCAATTGAATGATCCACTTCCAACCTCGCCACTGAACAATTGGGACGCCTTGAAGGCGGTATTGCGGGGCAAATGCATCGAACTCATGGCGGTGCTAAATAAACATAGAGCTGCGGAACGAGCAGCGCTGGAGGCAGAGCTTGTTTGGATAGATACTGAACACAAAAAATGGCCACCCAGATTTTGAAGCACCAGCTCAGCGCATTAATAGGGGAAAATCAATGCAATTTACACCAATAGAGCAGAATCTATGCTCGTGTGATTGTGCCATAATGCGTATGCTCAAGGGAACAAGGTGGGCACACATTTGACTCTGCAGCTCCGGGAAAAAAGGGAAAGGGAATATATAGGAGGGATTTGCAGGGAGGGAGGGGGAAAGAATATTCAGATCCTGAGAAGGCGAACATCTTTGGGGACTTCTATAAAGAACTCTACCGTGCAAATCCTGTAGACACTAAAGCCTAGCTCTGATATTTAGATTCACTCACGCTGCCCCAAGTTCCTTCAACCTGGAATGAAAGGTTGAATCTCCCAATCTCTGAGGATGAGGTGACACAGGCAATCAAAGCATTAAAACTACATAAATCCCCTGGGCCTGACGGTATACCATCCCACTTCGACAAAACGTACGGTCCAGAGATTGTTCCCCACTTGACCTCACTCTTTAATGTGATAGTGAAGGGCCAGCAGGTGTCAACCTCAATGGCAGAGGCCGTGATTACGGTGATTCCGAAGGCAGGGAAGGACCCACAGTATTGTGCCTCCAAAAGGCAAATTGATTTTTTGAATCTGGGTGCCAAATTATATTCAGCAATCTTGGCGGAAAAACTGGAGAACCTAATGCCAGATATAATCCACCCCGACCAATCAGATTTCATAAAGGGGAGGCAAACACATGACAACATTCACAGGACGTTACATCCAATAGAAAATGTTTCCAAGATCAAGAAGCCGGGACTCTTGGTGGGCTAGATTCGGGAAAAGCCTTTGACAATGTTGACTGGTCCTTACACTGAAAGGCTTTGGATTTGGGGACCCGTTCGTCAATATGATTAGAGTTAATTATGCACACCCTCGCTCGAGAATACAGGTTAATGGGGTAAGCTCTAAGCCATTTGCCCTAGGCCGGAGAGCACAACAGGGCTGTCCATTAGTCCCCCCTGCTGTTTGCCTTGTGTTTTAAGCCCCTGGCAGCTCGGATTCGAGCAGTACCAGAAATCAAGGGAATAAGATTTGGAGGGGAGGACCACACGTAGTCGCTTTTCGCAGATGGCGTTCTGATGACACTCTCCCCCCCGATCCTCTCTACGGGCCCTTCAGGATGAACTGAAGGAATTTGAAGAGGTGGTGGGCTTCTGAGTCAACCTAGCTAAGTCTTCCATACTCAACTTGACTCTGTATGAAAGGGAGAAGACTCTTATACAAGGGAAATCTCAGTTTCTATGCGCTAAACATAAACTCACGTACCTGGGGATGCAGATTATGCCACATTTAGAAGGATTATTTAAGGTTAATTATCCTACCCATCTACTCCAGATCCAACAAGATCTTAAGAGGTGGAAACCATTGTTTGTATTGTGGCTGGGGTGTATACACACGATCAAAATGACGGTCCTGCCTAAACTCCTTCATCTGTTCCAAGCACTCCCAATAGACTTAGAGAGAGACTTCCTTCCAGGGCTACGCTTCCTCATCACCCGCTATGTATGGCAAAATGGCAGTGCTCGACTGCTGTTTCACATGTTAAGACATCCAAGGGCCGAGGGTGGGGTGGTGCTGCAGGACTTTGGCCTATATCATAAGACAGCACAATTGAGGGTGGTGGTGGAGTGGTCCATGAGGGAGTTGGATAAGCACAGTCTCCACATTGATTGGGCAATTGTGGGTAGAGTGATTTGGGATGTCCTCTGGAATCCTAAGAAGGACAGACCGCTCAATGCTTACTGGAGCATGTCCACACAGACTACCCTCAAAGTATGAGATGAAGTCACTAAGGGTTCAGGATGGACGACATTCCCCTCCCCATATACTCTGATATATTTTAATCATGAATTTCCCCAGCTCTACAGGCGGGCCCATTCGATGCTAGGAGGGAGGGGGTTTGTCTCTTCCATAACCATGACATTCTTACATTCGAACACTGTCAGAGGGACTTCCATTTTCCATCTACTGAACACTTCCACTACCTTCAACTCAAACACTGGGCATTGCACGTCCCCACCAGGGAGGCCCCCACACGAGGCTTGACACCAATAGAATCCTTTGTTTGAAGGGTGGGTTTCATGAGGGGAGTGATTTCCTACTTGTACAATCTCCTGGTCTCCACAGAACGAGCCTCGAAGCCATGCTACATCCATTTTTGGGAAAATACTTTGGGGAGGGAGGTGGCAGAGAGAGACTAGAAACATCTGTGGTCTGATATCTCCAAGAACAATCATTCACTAGACCTAAGGGAAACCCACTATAGGACCCTTTTTCACTGGTACCTTTGCTGGAGGGGTTGTGGTTTACATGGGGACTGTCGTCACATTTGGTGGGACTGCCCTATCATTAGACCATTCTGGGAAGAGATACTGGCCCAAATGAAAGAGATGTTAGTATATCCTAGCCTAACTTTGGCAGACACAGCAGTTCTCGAACTCAGGGATCCAAACTTGGGGTGCCAAACTAGAGCAGATAAGGCGATCATGTGGGCATACTTGGGGGCGGCTAAAAAGGCTATTGCAGCCTCCTGGAAGAAGAAAGAAGCACCAGCCCAGGCACAGTGGCACTCTCATCTGTGGAAAATACTCACTATGCAACGAATGGCTGACATCTTTAGAGATGACTACAGGAACTTTGAATATAGATGGGGACCCTTGGTGTCGTATCTTACAAAAGGCCTACCGCTGGCGGAGTGCCCACCCACGATGAGGGACCTGCATCTGTTCCAGTTTTAGAGCCTTTGTGGGCTTGTCTACGAGCTTTTCCTAACAGCCCCTCTCCTAACCATAGCCTTCCGAGGTGGCATCTGCCCCCCCACCCAACTTACTCATGGTGCAAAGTTATACACTACGACAGAAAGGGCTTCTCCACCATAGGGGAGAGAGGAGGGTGCAGGGGATCGGGTAGTTATATATGTTATCAAAATGTTGTGTAGGCGGATGGGACTGACAGTGACATTGGATATAATGTTGATTCTCCCCTGCATTAAGACACTGTGCAGTCTATAGCAATGGGTGGAATGCTGGAGTTGACATTGTGAGGTAGTGTCTCTCTGTTTGTTGCACTCTTTCAATAAAAAGAAGTTTGACAAAACAAAATAGAGGAGTGTTTTTAAGAAATTGGGTTACTAGTTGAGGGAAGGTGAATGTAAGAAATTTGGATTACTGGTTGAGGGGGTGTAACCCTACTCAAGCAGCAACCACAATTCTTGTGAGGGTGTAGTCACAAGCAAACCCCAAATGAACCTGTGTTCATCCCCCTGGTAGCTTGGCACTGAGCAGTCAGGCTTAACTCAGAGGCAATGTGTAAAATATTTATGCAGCCAGTCAAACAGTTAGAAAGTGATACACAACACAAGAAGAATCTCACACCAATTTTGAGTAATTTGTAATACATAATTAATACCAAAATGAAAAAATCAAATCAGCAGAACTGGAGATAAGAAATGTTAAAGATTTAAGTGAACATAGCTCCAAAAAGCACAAAGCACCAACGGAGGTAATCTGTGTGCTTCACCTGGTCTAAGTCATAAGTTCAGGCCTACTATGATGGAGTATGAGCATGCTACTGGGGCCAACTTAGGCCCGCTGAGCTAGAAGCCTGCTTAAATCCTGTTTGCAGAGCATTGTGAAATCCCACGTCAAGAATGCGTCCCGCAGCCAAAGCGATGAGAAGTCCTGGTGTGGAGATGCATCACATAGCGTCGGTTTCAGGAAGCTGGAAGGCTGTGATACGAGGTCCTCCATTATTTTCAAGGATTCTGTCGATGAGAGGCATGTGATGTGATATCCTGCATCAAAGATGCGTCACACAGTGGCTAGTTCTGAAGAAGTTGCAGAGCTTGTGTGGTGTAGTCCTGCGTCATCGACGAGAAAGGGACTTGTGGAGTGAGGACCTGCATCAATAATGCATCGTGCAGTGGCAGTTCCAATGTGGCTGCAATGCAGTGTCCTGCATCAGAGATGCGTCGTGCAGCGGTTCAGATTCGGAGTTATGTGAGGCGATGCATCGCTCTGCGGCTTTGCTGCAGAGTTTTGGGAAGTGATGCATCGCGCTGCATCGGTTCTGTTGGGACCACAGCTGGGCAGGCAGAGCATCTTTAGGCACACTTCCAAGGATCCAGGACTGAGGTGGCACCACTTGGGAGGGCAGGGCTCACAGCTGGCATAGTCCAGTGGCTAGGTTCAAGGTTGCTTGAGTCTGTTCTGTCTCTAAGACTCTGATCGGGGGCGCACCCCCACCCCCATCAGTGCCTTGAGACCCTCACGGATGAGTAGCGTGCTTAGAATCCCCTGATTGATTGATTGATTGATTGATTGATTGATCAGGAGGCCAGACAACCCCACACTTAGATTCACTCTGGTGGCCTTAGTTTCAAGGTGCAGGTCCCCTCCTTTCCACTCATGCAGGAGGGCAGCAGGGAAGAAAATCAGCACAGCATGGCAACAGAGTGGCAGTCCTTCTTGCAGCAAATCAGCACATAACTCCAACTTCTGAGTCTTCCACAGGTCCAGATATGTGTGCTGAAGAGCAAAGTCTGAGGATCCATTATTTATATCTGTTGCCCACTTTGAATTAAAAGAAGGCTCTGGAGGTTTCCACCCTCCTGCAGTGTCAGGCACCTCCCTTCCTTCCTTCCTGTCCTGGTCCCAGATTGTCTGGGAACACAAAAGACTGGTGACAAAACCTTTGTGACTGTGTTCAGGCAGAACCTTTGCTATGTGCCAGTGTGGTAGGCGACATCTCCTCCCCCTCGTTAATCCAGAGTAGCTCCTCCTGCCAACACCTAGCCTCCCTTTATCTCACTCACTGTTGGGGAGCAATACACAAAGACCAACTGCCAGCTATACCTAGTCACGTGACCCAGGGACAGGCTGCTGGCACCAAACGGTTAGGATAAGAAAATGCGGCTTTCTAAAAGCGGTATTTTCAGACTTGTAACTTAAATTCCAACTTTATCATTAAAAAATACTTTTTATTGCAATTTTTTAGAAACCAAACTAAACCTGTCCTACTGCTCCCAATTGGAAGCTACTACTTATTAAATGTAATAAGGGACATATTGTTAACCTTTGGGAGAGTTAGGCCTTGTAGTAGTGAAAAATTAATTTAAGAGTTTTTCACTCCAAGGTCATGTAAAACTTAAAAGTACATGTCCAAATTCTTTAAATACACTGCACCGTGCCCTATGTGCTATTAACAGCCTACCCCAGGGGTGACTTATATGTATTAAAAAGAAAGGTTTAGGCATGGAAAAAGGTTAATTTTGCCAGGTCAAAATGGCAGTTTAAAACCTCACACAAGCTGCAATGACAGGCATGGGGCATGTTTAAAGACTGGGGCGTAGTGTGCAGAGTTTTTCTACGCGGAAATCTGCGAAGTTACAAAAAAACTCAGCAAGTTCCGCGAGTGGCGCAGTGCAGTGCGAACTGCAGTTTGTGCTGGTATTCCTGCCGCTCGGGTGGAACTTCTACCCGAGCAGCAGCTCGTGCTCGGGAACTTACCATTCGCGATCATGAACTTAGTGTTTGCGATTGCGATCGGGGAAAAAACTCCGCTGCAAATCGCCAAGCGGAGTTTTCTGCACTCCGCGGGCTCCGCGGAGTGCGGAGTGCAGACAACTCCCCAAACTCCGCGAACGGAGCGAAGTTCACCGCCCAGGCCTAATTTTACAAGGCTATTTAAGTGGGTGGCAGAATCAGTGCTGCAGGTTCGCCAGTAGCTTATAATTTATAAGCCTTGCGTACATGGGGTACCACTTTACTAGGGATTTACAAGTAAATAAAAAGTGTTAATTGAATACAAGCCAATTCTACCGTGTCTAGGGAAGAGAGCACTTTAACAGTTCTTAGCGGTAGTAAAGTGCAGAGACTCATAAGAGCAACAAAAATTAGATCAGCAAAATTAGAGGGGTAGACCACCCTAAGTGTGACTAGTCTAACAGCATTGATGTAAAATGTTATGGATGTGAAATTATTGAGACTTGCTAAAGCATTATTCCATAGGATCGTGCCATGCTGAAGCTGTCATTTTAGCTCATTTTCTGAACAAGAATTGTGTATAAAAGCCCCTTGAGTCTCGGGGTGTACCAGAATTTAGATTTTCAATAGACTTTCGATTTTCTTACAAGGGAAGCTACCCTTTGTTTTTAGATTTTTGTATGCTAATTTAGGACTTACAATTATTTCTGAGTTTGACTACTATGTAAAACTCTGAATTTGAGCCTTCATGGCATTATTTTTTGTGTAGCTAGATTTTTAGATATCTGTAATAAAACTCATAAACTTTTCCTCCTGATCTAGAACTCAATTATTCAGTGGTCACAGTTACTTATTTTACTAATCTGCTAAATTGATTTTCGGAAGGGTTCCTTTTGACGCAGAATCAACCTGTAGTAGAACAGCCTCATGTAATTTTTGGGATGATCTAAATTTTGAGGTGTAACCTACTTCATTAATATTCCTGAGGTAGGTTGGATTACAATACACTAGGGTTTGGAATTTTAAGAGCCAACTTATTAGTACAGTTCTTAAAATTCCTTAACGGCCACAAAAACACTGGTCTCAAATTACCACATGTGTTCTCTGACCAGTAACTAGCACATCTGGTCCTTGTTTTCTTCTTAATTTTCGTGAGTATGTATCTTCACTACCACCTGATATGTTTATCAATTTTGTCATGGTTTCCCGTGATTAAATATAATGATTTTTATGACTATGTCCTATGTATAGTTGCTAGCTTTGGTGCTTTGAGGCCTGCTTTTAAAGACTGTGTTGAAGCATGGTCAAGCACAAAAATCACAGAGCCATGCCAAATTTCTGCAAAGATGATAGTTGTTCAGCCACCTGATTTTGAATTCCAAATCTATTACCGTTTCCCACGATTAGCACTTGGAAAAGATGCCATAGAAACTGTTATTAAATGGTTAATTATGGTACCCTGAATGCAAGGGAACACCTCCAACATATTTGGAAGGCAAGATATGTCAGTACTGATAAGGTATATTGCCAGTGCCCAGGTGAAGTGATGTAAATTCAGCCATGCAGCAGTGTCATTGACACAATTTTCACTAGATGTTTCCCTCCGAAAGTGACTTCTGCCTCAGTGAAAACATCCACTTTGACGTATATATCTCCAATAACTAGGTGAATCCCGTTAAGTATGACCAGTGATTCAACGTTATATTCTTTACTGAGTTAGGTTTATTATATTTTCTTATCGTTATACCACTACAATCTGTGATTCCAAAACACATAAATGTTTGGACTTAAAAATATTTCCCATAAATTAAGTGCATACGGTAATCATTGCATTGAGGAGTTATATGAAATACATTTCTTTTATATGCAGTGTGATGAACAGGTAGATATTATTTATCCATGTATTGGTTCATATATTTATTTGTTGTAGAACTATCTACCAATCACTAAAGTACTTCATATTTACACAAGAGGCTATTACAAAATTAAAGGTAGACGCTATCTTCGATATATGTTTGCCCAGTTAGAAATGAGCAGCGGGTGAAGACGTTTACTGATGAGCAAATAATCAGTGTCTTTCTATGTGTGAGAAGAGCATATTAGTGAGAGTTCCAAAGACTGGTTGTATGAGAAGAAACAGACTCATTCACAGACTTTGCTTTTCTCACTTAAGAAGAGATCAGCTATAAATCTGGGTTACTTATATTGTTTGTGTCTTCTAAGAGGTTCAATTTATTTTAAAGGAATGATGGCTGCTGGTAGAGTAATGCATTTTGAACTATATAGCATGTGTTGAAGTTAATTCTTGCTTTAGTAGGTAGCCACCAGATGTCTCACTTCTTAAGGCAGGTGGTGAACGCAAAAGGGACATGTCAGAAGCTTGTGTTCTGGTAGGCACTTCTGTCCTAGGGGGACTGTAATTCATTATGGGTAGGGCACTTGAGTTGGGAATGAAAAAGGATTACGGTCTCTGGGGAAACTTTGAGGACCAGTCGCTCACTGTCTGATTTGAAGTGGAAGTTGCATTGTCTCAGCACTGAACCTGTTGAATTGTCAGTTACTGCGGTTGTCCCAGTAAGAACAGCCAAAGCATGTACAGCATTTCCTGTTGCTCCAGACTTATACAAAGGGACTACCGAACCTATAGTGATGGGAACACTCAGTGCACCTGGGGCATTTAGATCATGTGATATGGAAGGAACCATGGTCACTGAATTTTCTCCAACTAAATTTGTATTCACACTAAATGGTGCAGAAGGCACATTAAAAGTTCTACCAACTGGTGCACTACTCCATCCAGCAATTGGTATCTCACTATATAGAGGTGGAGTATTTAACAATAATTCTGTCACAAAATTCTCATTTAATTTGCTTTCACTAGCTTCAGGATTATTCCCATCTCCTTCTGTCTCTATATGCTTTTTCTTTTCTTTGCGTTTGCCCTTCTCTTATCCTTCGGTTGTCAATACAGGATACAGTCAGGTTCCCTCAATTGTGTACATTCTCCAGGTTTTCTACTGTGCATCCCACCTAGAATTCGCACAAGGGCGTATGCCTTTCTTGACTCTTCCCTGATATTTATCTCTCTTTAAGATATGCAACATGTTCCCAAGCATTAAGTGCTTCATATTGAGTAGGTTTAGGAGACGGTTTCATTTCATACAATTTCCTCCTCAAGTTCTCAATAATTCTCAAATTGAATATTCCGTAACAGAAAAACTGCGATATGCCTTCTTTCACAGTGATTTTATGCCATTGTGTGAGCCAAACATATGTATGAAAACCCGCATCTGTCAACATAATACGACCTGTTGTACCTTCAGGTGGTGTTTCTTCTCCTTCTCTAATGGGCACAGTCACATTCTCCATTCTGAACGATTAGAGTACTGCAAAGAGAGTGCCTGGGTGAATTTATATGTTTTTGGGTTTTGGCGCAGTGAATGGATTAGTACATGGTGCTGAATGGGTCACTAGAGGAGTAGATGGGGAGTGACAGGGTGTTTGCTGGAAGTGTATGGATACTAGCTGAGGAATTAAAGGTGTGAAAGAGAACTGTGTAGATGGTTAGAGGATTGCATGCATAGTGGATAAGAATTTGAATCAATGCATGTGCTAAGGCCTGCCTCACTCCGTTACTACTTGAATATTAACTGAATGTTTACAGTATTGCAAGGACAGTTCGGGGTGAATACATAAGCAATGACTGCCTTCTAATTCTACCAAAACTTGAGAACAGGAAAGTTTTTAAGCAGTTATGCGTATTCAAAGATATGAAGTACCCAAATACTTCTCTCACAATGGTTCCCAAATGCACACAGACTCACAGTGTGATTCTAGACAAGCAACAATATCCCGAGGAGTTTACCAAAACTCATTCACTACTGTGGAAGGGGTAAGGGGACTGCACACAATCTACATATTTCAGTACTGCACTTTACTGTCAATGCCTGACTCATTTTATCAATGCATAAGCAAAGACTGGCTTCTAATGCTACTAAAACTTTACAACATGACAGGTTTTAAAATAGTTATCTGTCAGCAAATACAAGAGGTTACCAAATGCTTCTCTCACAGTGGTTCCCAAATGCACACAGACTCACAGTGTGATTCTAGACAAGCAACACTATCCCTAGGAGTTTAACAAAACTCATTCACTACTGTGGAAGGGGTAAGGGGACTGCACACAATCTACATATTTCAGTACTGCACTTCACTGTCAAAGCCTAACTCATTTTATCAATGCATAAGCAAAGACTGGCTTCTAATGCTACCAAAACTTGACAACATGACAGGTTTTAAAAAAGTTATCTGTCAGCAAATACATGATGTTATCAAATGCTTCTCTCACAGTGGTTCCCAAATGCACACAGACTCACAGTTAAGCCTGGGCGAAGAACTACGCTACGCTCGCGTAGTTTGCGAAGTTCGCGCTACTTCGCACTACACGAACTGCACGTAGCACAGTGCGAACACGCGTAGCGTAGTGTTGCGTAGTGCTGCAGTAATTTTTTGCTTGCTCGCGATCCTCAACATCAAGTTGGCGACCGCGAGCAAGCAAAATGACATCCCGGCGAGACTTTTTCCTTGTTCGCGATCAGCAACTGCAAGTTGGCGATCGCGAGCATGGAAAATAAACCTCCCGGCGAGATTCCCCACGCGAGGAGGTCAGGTTTCTCATTGCGAGTGGTCGCGTATGCTCGCGACCGCTCGCGATGAGAAACTACCAGTTCGCGTTGAGAAAGCTGAAGCTCGAGTAAAAATCTACTCGAGCAGCAGAAAACTACAGCTCGCACTGTGCAAGATGCCATTTTCAATGATTGCACAGTGCCGGTTGCTTGTCCGCACTGTGCAATCATTGAAAACAACATCTTGCACAGTGCGAACATGTTACTACGCAGTTCGCGAAGTGCTACGCATAGCTCGCGTAGTGCGAACTTCACTTTGCGTAGCTTCGCGAAGTGCTACTTCGCAAACTACGCCCACCCTTACTCACAGTGTGATTTTAGGCAAGCAACACTATCTTAGGAGTTTACCAAAACTCATTTACTAGTCTGGAAGGGGTAAGGGTACTGCACACAATCTACATATTTAAGTACTGCACTTTAGTGTTAAAGCCTGACTCATTTTATCAATGTATAAGCAAAGACTGGCTTCTAATGCTACTATAACTTGACAACATGACAGGTTTTAAAACAGTTATCTGTCAGCAAATACACGATGTTCGCAAATGCTTCTCTCACAATCCTTACCCAAATGCACACAGACTCACAGTGTGATTTTAGACAAGCAACACTATCCTAGGAGTTTACCAAAACTCATTCACTACTGTGGAAGGGGTAAGGAGACTGCACACAATCTACATTTTTCAGGACTGCACTTTAGTGTCAAAGCCTGACTCATTTAATCAAAGCATATGCAAAAACTGGCTTCTAATGCTACTAAAACTTGACAACATGACAGGTTTTAAAACAGTTATCTGTCAGCAAATACATGATGTTACCAAATGCTTCTCTCACAGTGGTTCCCAAATGCACACAGACTCATAGTGTGATTCTAGACAAGCAACACTATCACTAGCAGTTTACCAAAACTCATTCACTACTGTGGAAGGGGTATGGGGACTGCACACAATCTACGTATTTCAGTACTGCACTATACTGTAAACGCCTGACTCATTTTATCAATGCATAAGCAAAGACTGGCTTCTAATGCTAAACACAAAGCACCACCACGGCTGACCACCGGTTCTGCACCTCAGTCTTACTGTATACAAAAATATATAGGTCCTGTGCACAATTCTTCCAAAAGTCCGCCGCAGAAGGACTTTACTGATTTACAGATATAAAGACTTTTTTAACAAAAGAGGAAGGTGCACCAGTAAGAAGTCCAAAACAATATGGAGAGTCCTTATTATGTTTCTTTAATCCTTGTATATTTTCTTAAAAACAGACATCAGCCAACGCGTTTCGTTCTATAAGACAAGAACTTCTTCAGGCCTGAAACAAGTAACAAACAAATATACAGACATAACTACATTGATATAAAAATATATAATCATACATTATGTTGTAAACAACAAAGAAGCACATAGGACCATACAAAACGACATAGATATATGCACAAATATTCATACAATACATATATATATATATACAAAAATACATCAAACCTTTGTACTATAAAAACATACAAATACATTCAAATGTCATGAATAGTATAAAATCCAATAGCAACCATTAATTCAAAGAATAAAGTTCATTGTGAATATTCCCAAGCTATTTCGAACACTTATATATTTATATTTTTCAAGAATATATAAACAACTTAAACTTAATTGGTGTGCAGCCTATCGGAAAAACCCCAACAGAAAAGTTAAAATGGGGGAAGGTATATATAATTAAAGCAATCTCACCTCTACTTTAGCGAAGTTGGATTCCCGCAAATATCAATCTGTTTCCACACGATCAATAGATCGGTATTGTAATAAAATTCAGTAAAGAATTCAAAGATGTATATAAAATTGAGTCATACAGATGTCTTTCAAAAGGTCTAAAGGTTCGGTAACCGAGAAGAAAAGAGAAAAAAGTTCTTCAATAGAAAAACCGGAAAAAATAAGAAGTAAAAACGAACAATAAATTTGGCTCGTAAGTACGTGAAATGAATGGTTATCAATAATCAACAAAAATAATTAAGCAACAAACTTGTAAATGTTTGATCCATAAAATATTGTCAGCGATTCAATTTATATACAGCATGCCAATGTGTATTTAAAACGAGATATCCAATTTATTAAACCATAATATGGTCATACTAAAGAATAATCCCAAATAATAGCTCACCTAAATAATGTTGGAAATTCACTTGAGAAATATAATAAAGGATGCCAGTATGTCCATTAAGTCATGACGCCAAGTGGCAAGAGTCTGAATGTTATTTAAACATTTCAGAGCGCTAAAACAAAGTGAAAGGAAAACGATGAACGAAGGAAAAATACACAAAAGTAAACAACAGCAATAAGTGAAAAAGCAGAAAAATGATACTCAAATAAAAATAAAGCTATAAGTATGAGAAATAAGCATGACCATAGTGCTAGTAGTCACAAATAGAATTAATTCTTCTTATGATTGGTAAATATTCAAACAGCGCATGGGCGCTTGGTCACAGGATACAGTCGCGATTTAAGAATTAATTCAAGTTGTCAAACATATGCGATGCTATTCTATTGACATAGCATAAAGACCATAAGGCATGTAACATGTATATCACCAAAACAAGTTTGGACACAGTATCACTGACCCCAATAAAAGGCAAAAAATCCTGTTGTTTATCCATCCCTATTAGAAGTCTGACCGTAAAGTTAGATAACGAGTAACTGTAACGGAATTTCCAGTTACCAAGATTCAAAAGGACGTGTGATATACACGAGATGAGAGCTTACCTTTTCCTGATACGAAAAGCAGCGAAAGGAGTAACGCGATCAATCAGCACACCTGTGTGTTAACAGGTTACCGCGGGAATGCTATTTAAATCTATTGCCGGAAATGAGGTGGCGCCTCCCATGGTATAAATTGGAGGGCCTGTAAATAAAGGCGCCATATTGGAGTGGCGTAGAGTTAGCATCAGCAAATGTAAACCCAAAAATAAAAACGGCTTTAAATATATAAAGAAGGAAATAAATGACCAAAAGGTACCAAAGGTAATAACTAAGGCATTACCAGTCTGCCAATATATAAACAGAGAAGAAAAAATAAAAATAAAATAAGAACAATAATATATAACGTAAATAGAAAAAATATAATTATTAATATATCGCGTCCAAAATGTAACCAGACCAGAGTAGATACTCCCACTTGATCATAATTACAAAGGCGGAACGTATGGTCCGGATAATACTGGTGAACCAAATATCAGAAAAAAAAAAAAAAACGGCTATATATATTGTAGAATCGGCCGAGAAGCGCCATATTTAAGTGGTATAATCACACTTAATCACAAGTGTGAATTCAGATCTTATTGCCGGAATAGTATTATTAGACCGAACGTCTGAAAAATACAAGCATATGTAAAATACAGTCGAGCGAAATGTGCCGTATTTTGAGTAATGTATAAGTCAGGCAATGTTGTTTATGCAGAATTACGGGCCAGACAAGAGTAATATATTTGGGACTGAAAAAGAAATGTTATATATATCTTAATTAATTGGAGGTAATATGTCTCCACCTATATTTTCGAAATAGATGTCTTTATAGAGAGAAATATATTTATTTATTTGTACCACATCCCAGATATACATTGGGAGTGAGAAAATAGACAATAGCACTATGGACATACACACATGAAAAGAGAAAGGAAAAATAAATCAAAAAAATATATGTATATGTAAGTGATGCATCGGACAGATATGAACTGATCCCAGATCATATCCAAATGATTAAATACACATATTGATTATGACCGTATATCGTCACGAACATAGAACAGAGGCTCAGCTTAAATAAAAAAATATTTTTTTTAGTTCAACCATCATAAGAAATAATGCATCTCGGTATCAGAATTGTGTCCCAAGGTGGCAGCTCGTAGACGACAAATCCATTTAGATTCACATTGTCTCAGTATCAACTCTCTATTTTGTCCTCTTTTGCCTCCAGGGATATGTTCTATTCCATGGAACCAAAAAGAGGAAGGGCAGTCTGTATGTTTCATCCTGTAATGTTCAGTGATGGGGTATCTGGTATCATTATTTATTAGTGCTCTCCTATGTTCTTGTATACGTGTTTTTAAAGGGCGGATGGTACTACCCACGTAAATGATGTCACAGTCACATCCCAGGATATATACAACATGGGTAGTATTACAATTGATAAATTTGTTGATGTAAAACGTTCGTACACAGTTGTACGAGAAGCTTTTGATTTTGTTTTTACCCATGGGGCATACATTACAGCTGCCGCAAACAAAGAATCCTTTAGGTTTGTTTGGAAGCCAAGTACCACTTGTTTGTGGGGAGGTAATATAACTGGGACACAAATCATTTCTCAAGGAAACGCCTTTTTTGTATGTAACACTAGGCATTAAAGAGATGCTATCTTTGAGTCCATCAATGGAAGTCAAAAGATGCCAATTCTTTCTTAGAGCTCTAAATATACCATCACTATGTGTAGTGTATTGAGTAATAAATCTTGCCATGTTGTTAGATTTGTCACCAATTTTGTTTTTGTCCAGTAGTGTTGCATCCCTGGTTGAGGACAAAATTCTTCTTTCAGCATTATCAAGAATCTTCTTACTGTAACCTCTGGTTTGAAATCTTTTTTTGGTTTCACTGACATTTAAGAGAAAATTGTTCTCCTCGCTGCAATTCCTTCTAATGCGTACAAATTCCCCAAAGGGGATGTTCTTAATTACTGAACTTGCATGGGCACTAGAGGCATGTAGAACTGAATTGCATGCAGTCTCCTTTCTATAGAGTTTACTTTGGATCATGTCATTTTCAACATAAAAGTTGATATCTAGAAAATTCATACTGCTTTTATGGTATGACATAGTCAGTTTTACATTGAACACATTATCATTTAGATATGTGTGGTATTGCTCCAATTTTTCAACAGAACCGGACCAGAGACAGATGATATCGTCTATGTACCTCCCCCAGAATACAATGTATTCGGTCCAGGGGGAGGCACATCGGGCCCAGGCATGCTCCTTCTCGTACCACCCCATAAAGAGGCAGGCATACGAAGGAGCAAACCTGGAACCCATCGCCGCGCCCTTGATCTGCTGATACCACTGGTTGTCATGTAGGAAAAAGTTGTTCATTAGTATGATATTGACCATCTTAATGACCATCTCGTTATGTTCGTAACGCTCCGCACCTTCCCGGTCCAAAAAAGAGCGTAGTGCCATTAGGCCAAATTTTTGGTGAATACACGTGTAAAGACTTTCAACATCAAATGTTACAAAAAGTAATTCCTCAGACCATTGAAAGTCTTTGAGTTTGACAAGAATATCTTTACTATCCTTTACGTAAGATGGTAAGTCCAATACATATTTGCATATTTGAAGATCTACAAAGTGTGAAAGTTTTTCTGTGGGTGAACCAACTCCCGAAATGATAGGTCTTCCTGGGGGGAATTGTCCCCCCTTGTGTATTTTCGGTAGAATATATATACAAGGGAATGAAGGACATTCAACCTTTAAGAATCTATATTCATCTTCTGATAGTAATGAGATATCCCTCCACTCGACCAGTGTGGAATTGATCATAGTGGAAAGGGCAGGTATTGGGTTATTTTTGACCTGCCTGTAACATGTGTTATCCTTTAGTTGTCTATTGATTTCATTGAGATAGTCTGTGCGATTCATAATGACCACATTTCCCCCTTTATCTGCCTCGCGTATCACTATGGTATCATCATCTTTTAGACGCTGCAGGGCCTGTCTTTCTTCAAGGGAAATGTTCTGCGTTTTGCGTGGTTTATATTTATTAGGTGTTTCAAGTGCATAGAATTCTTCAGTCATTTTTTTATAGAAGATATCAATGTTTGGATCGTATCCAAATGTAGGTACAAATTTGGATTTAGGACGTAAACCACTATCATTATGAACATCTTGACAAACATTAAATTCATTCAACAGAGAGGGTATATCACTTGGACAGTCATCACAAATAGACAAAAGACATTGGATATTCTTAATGTCCGCTATTGTATGAGAGCTAGGCTCAGTAGTTGTTACATTGGTGTCCTGTTCATGTGGTTTGTTTGAAAAATAGTCACGGAGTTTAAGATTTCGAACAAATTTATAGAGATCCACATGTATGTTAACCAAATCACCACATTGAGTAGGACAAAAGTTCAAACCTTTACTTAGGATACGGATCTCATTGTTATCAAGAATTTTATTGGAAAGATTGACAATTTTCAAAGTATGCTCATCTTCATTAGCAACAATATCATCAGATATTAAATCATGTTTCACTTTTTGGCCTTGGTCGATGTATCCCCCTTGCCTATTGTAGCCTTGGTGTTTCCTTTTGGACCTCCTCCCACCACGCCTGATCTTAACTGTTCCTGTTTTTGTTGTAGTCTGTTGGAGATGCGTAGTTTCGCAAGTTCTTTTTGAAAGGGCGATGTCCCTTCCCCTAAAGGGATGTCCTGCGCTACAGAGGTTGATGCAACACTCCCTTGTGATGAGATAGATATGTTGCTAGTTGATCCAGTATCATCACTCTCTCCCTTGTCATCTCTGTTCCTTTTCTTGTCCTCAAGCCCTTGAACATTATCAAACTTTTTGTGAAAAGTATAAATTCTACCATCACGGTAGTCTCGGTCGTCCCTCTTAATCTTTCTGAGTTTTTTATCTCTAAGGTATGTCTGGTGATTATCTATAACCTGTTTCAAGATGTTATAATTTTTCTCGACTAGATCCTTCTCAGCCATATCATTAATCTGCTTTTCAATCACTGCAATCTCCTCCTGCAACTTTTCCCCTTTTTCCTTCGCATGTTTTACCAAAATTTTCATCATGATCTGTGATGCTCCCTCCAGATTGCCTTCCCATTCCTGAAGTAAGGCATCACTAAGATCCTCAAATGTTGGGAAGATCAGGATGCGTAACCCTCTTGGCACCTTGCCATTTTCTATATATTGTTGGAGGGTTACGCCATCCCACCACCTGCTTAATTCCGCTTTTTTAAGGCGTTCTAATGCTACTAAAACTTGACAACATGGCAGGTTTTAAAACAGTTATCTGTCAGCAAATACATGATGTTACCAAATGCTTCTCTCACAGTGGTTCCCAAATGCACACAGACTCACAGTGTGATTCTAGACAAGCAACACTATCACTAGTAGTTTACCAAAACTCATTCACTACTATGGAAGGGGTAAGGGGACTGCACACAATCTACATATTTAAGTACTGCGCTTTAGTGTCAAAGCCTGACTCATTTTATCAATGCACAAACAAAGACTGGCTTTTGATGCTACTAAAACTTGACAACATGACAGGTTTTAAAACAGTTGTCTTTCAGCAAATACATAATTTTACCAAATGCTTCTCTCACAATGCTTACCCAAATACACACAGACTCACAGTGTGGTTGTAGACAGACAACTATCCCTTGTACAAAACACATTTACTAGTCTACAAGATCTAAGGTGACTGCACACTTTGCAGAAAATCTGCTACTACAGATTAGTACCAAAATGTTACTCTCAAAATGATTCCTAAATGCACACAAACTCACTGTGTGATCCTAGACAAACAACACTATCCCTTGCAGTATGCCAAAACACATTTCTTAATCTACGAATACTACATTTTAGTGTAGAAACATGACTCATTCTGCAAATTCATAAACAATGACTGATTTCTAATTGTACCAAAATATAAAAACAGCACAGTTATCTGTCTGCAAACACATGAAAAACACAAATGCTTATCACAGAATGATTTCTACATGCACACACACTGTCAATAAGATTGTAGACATAAAAAGTACTCCCTGCACTTTAGCAGGAGAAATACATTAGTCTGATTAAAATCAAATTAGACCACATACATCCCCTCACAATTAAATAACTCACCTTTCAAGTTGTTTTGAAGATTAAGAAGTATATCACACACCAGATTTTCTTATACAGAATTTCTGCACTGTGCACCTGTCAGCAAAACCAAAGAATGGCAAAGTTTCCCTCTCATTTTCCACACATATACATGTAAACATCAAATCACATTCCTTCCCACATAAATTCAAAAGCTAACACACATTTCTATTGGTTAAACAATTCAACCCTTTCCAAATAACATAAATTGGAACCCTACCCCCAATCTGCCTTCTGCCTGTTACCATAGAAACAGGTCATGGAACACTGAACTGAGCACACAGGTCACAAGTTCAGCACACAATGTTGCTAATCAAAACAGCAAGTGTGCTTGACTTTTCAACATATCAGCTTATCATATATAATGTTCCTTTCAATCACTTTTTGTTAACCAATAGGAATCATGCGTTTAAAAAATAGAAACATGCACCAATGATTTCTTGTCTTTTTTCAAAACTGCATCTTAGCCACCATTTTAGAAAAATCTTACTTTTCAAACTGCCATTTCATTTACAGAGACCATCTGAGTGCATCCAGACCTCCCTTCAAGATGCTTAGAGTGTGGATTGTGGGACACAGCTATATTTTCTGGAGCCAAAGGTATGCAGAAAACAAAGGCATTCACAAAGACCTAGGTTTGCCAAATGTAGACATTACATGGATTGGACAGAGAGGGTTAAAGTGGCACGAATTGATGCCATTGGTAAAATCCTTTATGCATATCCAACACCCTGACCTCATAATAGTGCACTGTGGTGGCAATGACCTAGGCACTTTGACTGGTGTAGGTCTGGAAATGCTTATGAAGGACACCTTTGCAGAATTGATTTCACTTTTTCCCAAAACTGCCTTTGTGTATTCTAACATATGCCAAAGGCAGAAATGGAACTGGTCCAATCATTTTTGTCCACAAGTTGAGAAAGCTAGGAAACATGTGAATAAATCTGTTTCTGCTTTTCTCCGAGACTATAGAATGGGGTCCATTTACATTAACAATTTGCGCTTTCATATGCAAAAGATGTATAAGAGAGATGGAGTACACTTTACTGATGAAGGAAACAGAGTCTTCCTCAACAACTTTAGACTCTGTATAGGTACTTACTTATAAGTACCAAAAACTCTCAATGAACACAACGTCTCTTTTTAGAGCCACTCAAGAACGAAACACTTAAGCTTGATGTTTATTTCCCAAAAATTTCAGGTTTTTTTCCTTGGATCCGCGCAGCCAACGCGTTAGGAACCGCGCACCCAACGCGAGAGAAACCGTGCACCCAACGCGTTAGGATGCGCGACTCCTAATTTTACCGCGTCCTTCGGGAGCCGGCATTGTTTTTCCACATGCAGCTCCTCGTTTAGAAAAGCAATATCGTTTGGATTTTGAAAGAGAGAGCAGGTTTCCCTGCTCTCTTTTTCAAAATCCTAACCAAGTTTGCTATGGGAGGGCGGGAGACTCCCACCCTCTCATAGCAAACTGCAGTGTCCTGAGGGTGGGCACCCCAGGACGCTGTAGGAGCCAGCCCTGGGGGGTGGCAGTCCCCAGGGCCCTCGAGGGCTCCAGGAGGGGGGCCACACAGCCCCCCTCCCCCATTAATTTTTAAAAATTTTGCCCCCAGGGGCTAATTATTAACGAAGCGCGGAAGCCCATGCTTCGGGGTTTTTTTTTCGGACGGATCTGCGCACCCTGCGCGTATTTCACCGTTTAAAAATAAAAGGGGAGCCCAAGGGGGTCCTTCTGGGACCCCCTAAGCAACACTAGAGGGTCAGAGTATTTCTACCCTGTCCCCTTTAGATCTTTCACACACTTATTTCCCTTACTTAATCAGCTTTGCTTCTACCGAGGCACAAAATGGCTGCCAACAGTTCCTGGTTTCGAATGTAGACAGACACTTGACAGCCAATTAGCATTCAGCATGTGATTGGGAGGGTGCGCGCTCGGTTCGCAGAGGGTGCGCTTAGCATGCGGGGAGGGTGCGCGGATCCTCCAAGGCCATAGATATATCTATCTTTTTAACTCTAATTTTCTCAGGAACTACTGAACGGATATACACCATTTATGCAAAAGGCACGAGTCTGAACTGAGGACTACCTCTTTGCCAAATTTGGTGTAATTCCGTTCAGCATTTTGGGCTGTAGCTGCGTCAACAGGTCCTATGGGAAAGTGCATGGGGAAAACGTGTTTTGGGACCCCCCTTTTTGCTCAGCCCCCGCTTGACGAATCACCACGAAACTTTCAGGATAGGAGCGGACCGGAGCTGGCCAAAAGTTTGGAAAATTTCACGAAGATTCGTCAACCGGCACCAGACTTATTGGGAATAGAATGTTGCGGATTTCCTATGGAAAATAGGTCCTAACTATAACTACCTACTGGCGACCGCCAGTAGGTAATTACATCACTCATGACATGGTCAGTGACATCACTCATGACATCACTGATGACATCTCAAATGACATCACTGATGACATCACTGATGACATCATTCCTTGTGTAAGAGTGGCAGACCTCCTCTTATCCTAATATAAATGTTGATACACACATTGAAAAATACAAACTAAAGTTTTGAAAACTATAGAGATACCAATACCAGTTAGAACAACCTATTCAGTAATTCCAAAATCTACATACGCATCCACTCATTCATCAACACTTCTATATAGTCACTCATACATGTACTCAGTCATCATATGTACTCATACACCTATACATCCTGTTACACACCTACACTCATACATAGAGTTACTCACACACATACTCACACATGCAAATAAACATCCATTTACTTGCATATACAGCTATACACACACCACTACACTTACTTCTACAGAAACGTACACATACTTACTCTCTTAAACAATCACTTATAGAAACACATACTTATTTATACAGGAACTCTTCCAATCTCTCACTCTGATATATCCTCACTTATATACATCAATACTCACATATACTAGTTTAAAACATATGGACTTACTCATAAAGACACTATTGAGATAGTCATTCACTCTCTTACTCACCCATACACACACTCATCCACCCATACTGTCCTGGTCACATACTGTCTTCAAAACACATACAAACAGTGAGTCACTCATTCATGCATCTATACGCTAAGTAACATCCCCCACTGAACCATACGGACACTCATACTGATACTCTAAAAACAAACTAATAACCCATATACACTCTCATGTAGCTACTCACCAACCCATGCAGCCACTTATACACAAAGTGAGACACTGATACAGATATTTAAATATTTAAACATTACTCACTAATACTTGTATTCACTAAGATACTGTTAATAAGTCATTTATACAATTAATTTTACCAAAAAAAACATCCATTTAGACACTTATTTACCCATTTATTCTTCCATTAACCTTTAGATATACATATATAAAAAATAATTATTTTTCAGAAAGACACATATTCACTGGATGATGTCATCAGTGATGTCATGAGTGATGTCACTGACCATGTCATGAGTGATGTAATATGTGACATCATCAGCAGTGGATTGCGGTCGCGCGAGTTATAGTTAGCTGAACTAACTATAACGGGGGAATTTCAATGGTTTTGTACGAGTGAATTTGAAAGGTTTTTTAAATGATAATTCCTAACTATAACGTGTGTGAAACCTATGGTTTTTTCAGTGAATTTGCAAGGTTTTTTAAATGCTAATTCCTAACTATAACGTGTGTGAAACCTATGGTGTTTTCAGTGAATTTGCAAGGTTTTTTAAATGCTAATTCCTAACTATAACGTGAGTGAAACCTATGGTTTTTAAGTGAATTTGCAAGGTTTTTTAAATGCTAATTTCTAACTATAACGTGTGTGAAACTTATGGTTGTTTTAGTGAATTTGTAAGGTTTTTTAAATGCTAATATATGTATGTCTTATTATATTTTTTATATATTTATTTTACAATAAACTACCTATGTATATAGTTATAGATTGACTGTATCCTGTAATATGGAATGGCTCAGCTCTTTTTTTTTTAATTTGGATTAAGTTGAACAGCATAGTTAATATCTTCTATAAACATATAAACAGTTTTAAATGTTTTTTTTTAAGGGTTTTTCACGGTGCGCGCACCGTGCGCGCACCGTGCGCGCACCGTGCGCGCACCGTGCGCGCTCCGGAAATTTTTTTTATTAAAGGAAATGTTTTTTTTTTATTTACGAGGTCCTTTAGGGACCCCCTGAGAAGGTCTAGGGGGTCAGGGAGTATCTTCCCTGCCTCCTTTTCATGTTTTAGAAATCGGGTTAAAAGTAATTCATTTCTGATGCGTGCGTGCACCGTGCGTGCATACGTGCGAGCACCGTGCGCGCACGGCAAGTCATGTGATTATGAAACAACACTTTTCATTGGTTCATAGTAGTTTCTGTTCCAGAATCTTCAAACACCACACCCACTCCCCTCACTATTTCTTCTTATTTCCTGGGACAAGGAGCTGAACAGCTACTCTAGTAAAATTTTTACTTGAATATGGCAGAACAGCAGTCTACTTCAGGGAGTGAGGAGGAGACCTTTGTGGTACCACCAAGGAAGACCAAACAAAAAGACTCTTTCATCTGGAAATTCTTCACCTTTCCAGAGGGACAAAAGAAGGTCAATGCCCCGAAGGTGACATGCACTATTTGTGGAACTGTCTTATCCAGAGGAGATCCCAGCAAGAAATACTCGTTTAGTATTTATTCAATGCTGAGACACTTCAAGGCAGTGCATCCTGTACCTTATGCTCGAGAGTCAACTAGAGCCCTAAGAGACAACCCTCCACCTGCTCAGCCGAGCACATCATCTGCGGCCGCAGATTCTCCGTGTACCAGGTCACTGGACATCCGCCCACTTTCCCAGAAGGTGCACATACATTGTAATGTGTGCAATGCTGTTCTTTGCTACGGTGAGAGCAGTATTCACTTGATCGAAAACAAAATACAGCAGCACACATGCTCCAGCCCATAATTTTTTTCATTTATTGTTCATGTTCCTGTTGAACAGTTTTTCATTACCAGTTTTTTTTTGGTGCTCTAAAAAAATTTAAAAAAATACAAAATTGTTAAAAAACAAAAAAAAATACACAAAAAAACCAGTTCTTTTCAGAACTCACTTAACTTCTCCAAGAAGAGCTGTATTCCTAATATACTGTGTTGTAATTTTATTGAATGAATGTGTAGTGCATACATGAATGATTGAAATGATTGAAATGACTGAGTGAAGAGGAGGAAAGGACAGACAGAATGAGTGAGAAAAGGAAAGTATGATCAGTCATGAAAGGGAAGTGAAAGACTGACTGCAACAAAAGGACTAAGGGTAGAGGATACTGGTAAGAAGAGTGAATGAGTAAGGGAATGGCAGTGAATAATGGAGAGTGAAGGAGGGGGAGTGAGAAATGGGGAGTAAGGGACGGAGATAGGAAAAGGGAGTAACAGATGAAGCAGTTGAAGTACAGCAGGGTAAAGGGATTGAAAGTAAGAGAAGTGGAGTGATGGTGAGATAAGGGGTATGAGGATTAGAAAAGGGGGTAAGGGAAAGTGAGAGATGGGGAGTGAGGGGATGGAGGGATTTAGGAAACTGGAGTGAGAGAAAGGGAGTCAGAATTTCAATGAGCAAAGGAGAGTGAAGGAAAGAATGTGAAAAGATGAAGGGGTGTGAGATACAGACAGGAGGAAGTGAAGTAGGAGAATAGGAGTGACTATGAGTAAAGGATAGTGACAGTTAGGGAAGGTGAGGGAAGGAGAATGACGGAGAAGGTTAAAAAATTAACATAGATGGAAAATGAGTGATGGAGAGAGGAGGAGTGGTAGAAACAGAGATGTTAAGGAAATTAAGGGTAAGACAGACAAAGGGAGAGAGACAGAAACAGAGACAGAGAGCAAGGAACTGAGAAGGAGTAAGGCAGTTAGAATGACTGAGACATATGGAGACAGGGAGAGAAACGTGGTTGAAAAAATAGTGATGGAGGCAGTAAACCTAGGGGAGTAGTAGAGAAGGAGTGAGGGAGTTACGAAAGAGCAGTAAAGGAAGAAGAGAGAGGGAAAGGGAATGAGAAAAGCAGAGTGAGGAGAAGTGAAGAAAAGGGAGCATGAAAGTGAAGGGGTGAGAAATACAGATATTTTAAACTTACCTGACCAACAAAATAACTTAATTAGAAATAAATGTTTTTTTTTAATTACAAGAAAAATGGATTCAATTTCCTAAATTTTCTTTCTAGAGCTGAAAAAAAAGTAGTAATATTTAACAAAACATTTTAGAATACAGTACACATATTTTCATATTTAACAAAGTTCTTTTTTGCCCTTTTTTTGCTGTTTTCAGAATATATTGAATTTCACTGAAAATAGTGATATCAATTGTATTCATCACTTAACAGCGGGCAAAAAAATAAACAATCTGAAAGATTGTTTAAAAAAGCCCTGAATCTATCCTCAGTAAAACAGACCTTGATAGAAATGTAACATATATATTAAAAATATCTTCTAAGAACAATAACGTCTGTAAAACTTGTTGCTTAAGCACATACACCAAAATAATATCTGTCAAAGAAGTCCACAATAGAAACATTTACCTTTCCATGAGGCCAAATGGTAATTTTTTTTTTTTTTTTTTTTGAAACCGTTTATTACAAGTCTCAAGAGTATACAAGTATGGGCCTACAACCTTCCGGCCGGCCGCTAGCAATGACAGGAACATACGACATACATTTATGGAACACGTGGTGTTGCGGAGGAGCATGCTCAGGAGGTAACAACGTCAAAAGCCACATCATCCAGACCCCACTATACGGTTTCATTTTAAATTAAGAACAACAAAAAAACCCCACCCACAAGGCAACCCACAATCGGAAATAGCAGCACGTGCTCCCCTAGAGGGGGGATCCCAACTATCCACAGAAGTCTAAAGAGAGGGAAGAGAGCAGAGCGAGGACTGGGGGAACCCAATGCCCGGCAGCGGGGGAATGAGTCGGCTAGGGGGATGGGGCTGGCGAGGTATCAGGCAGCAACGGTGGTGCTCAGATACCCCCGCGGTAGGCGTTCCAGGGGCCCCATACTTTCACCCATGTCCCAGGCTTACCCCTCGCCACATACACCACCTTTTCTCGAAACATGTGTTCTTTCCAGGCCGAGACCGTCGGGGGCCTCTGGGATCCCCACAGTTGAGCAATATCACGCTTGGCTATCATATATCCCAGAGTCACCCACCACGTCTGCGGCGCCGAGTAATCAGTCGGTTCCCACACATTCAACAGGCATCTCCTCGCTTCAGGCAACAGCGCCACATGCGTAACCAGTCGCAGCACCTCATGTACACCACGCCAGAACCCCTCCACCTCCGGGCACTCCCACAAAATATGCAAAAAGGTCCCCAAAGCACCACACCCACGCTTACACAACCCATCTCCAGCATAGCCCATACGCAGAAGCTTTGGCCCCGTCATGTAGACCCGGTGGAGTATCTTGAGCTGGACGAAGCGAAGGCGAGCCGGTATGGCCACCTCCTTCGGGGAGGCCACCGCGGAGGTCCAGTCCTCGTCGTCCAACTCCAGCCCGTCGGCAACCCAAGCCGCACGAAGGGCAGTCAACAGGCCCGAGCGGTCATTTATCAGCTTTTTGTATATCAGTGAGATCGTGCTGTCCGGGACGTGCCCATCCAGCATTCTATCCTCCAGGGGGGAATATTCCGGGATGGAGGCAACGTCCGAGAAGACGGAGCCCAGCGCATGACGGACCTGCAAATACCGAAAGTATTCACTGCCCTGCAACTGAAATTCCGTCTGCAGCATATCGAACGTTTTAAATCCTCCCCTCGTCCAGAGATCCCCCACTTTACTGATACCTATTATGTCCCACTTCTCAAAGCCCTTAGAGGTCCACAGGGAGCCTAACCGCTCAGACGCGTATAGTGGTGACGCCCGGGTCAAACGGTCCTTCCACCCCATAGCTGCATTGGCCGCGTGCCACACTTGCACCATGACACGCGTGGGGCCCGTCAGACGAGCGTCGGGCGCGCTAGAATAGAGCGCTCGATTGTAGTCGCCACCTGGCAGGAGCATCTTGTCCATTTCGAATGCCGGGTTTAAGGCGGGCCCGTATAGGCCATGGTTAATTGCAGCGAGCTGGGAGGCCCAATAGTACCGTTTAATATCCGGGAGGGCAATCCCCCCGTCATACCATGGGAGCGTCAACTTCGCCAGGGCGATACGCGGCCTCCCGTCCCAGAACAGGCGCGTTGCAGACTCTCCACCTCACGGAAGTAGCGCGCCGGGACTAAGTCCATAGTGTTCTGCAAAGCGTACAGGAAACGCGGCAGAGACATCATCTTGAACAATGCCGCCCGGCCGAGCGGCGAAAGCGGCAGGCGCCGCCAGCGTGCAACATCTACCTGCAGGCGCTGGAGGGGGGGAAGCAGGTTCCGTTCATACCGGGCCTCCGGGTCCAGAGTAATGAAGACACCCAGGTACCGAAATCCCTGCGGGGCGATCTGGATCGGACAGCCCCGCGGGAGAATAGGAGCCTCCCCAGAGAGAACATACACGCACGATTTAGCCCAGTTGATGACGAGACCGGAGTTACGACCAAATGAATGTAAAACATCAACCAGCACTATAAGTGATTTACGTGGGGAGGCTAGGTACAGAAGGATGTCATCAGCGTATAGGGATACGCGGTCCTCATACTCGGGGGTCCAACGGAGACCACGGATGGAAGGCTCCCACCGCAGCCACTCCGCCAGGGGCTCCAAGGCAAGCGCAAAAAGAAGCGGCGATAAGGGACAGCCCTGTCGCGTGCCCCGGCCCAGCTCAAACGGGGCCGATACTCTTCCGTTCACCACCACCTGCGCCAATGGGCCCGAATACAACAATTTGACCCAACTGATGAATCCTGGGCCAAATCCAAACTACGCAAGCATCGCCCAGATGTACCCCGTGCAAACGCCGCAGGTTAAGGGCTGTGTTGCGATGGGGAATAAAGCCGGACTGGTCCTGATGAACCAGATCTCCCACCACCCCGACCAGCCGATTGGCCAGTACCTTTGCGAGAATTTTGGGCTCTGCATTCAATAGTGAGATAGGCCGATAGGAAGTAACCCGGTCCCGAGGTCTCCCCTCCTTGTGGATCACCACGATTGTAGCCAGACGCTGGTCAAGCGGGAGGGAGCCCAGCGAGTGGGCCGCCAGGAACATTGCGCGGAGGTGGGGCGCCAGTGTATCCGGTCGCAACTTATACAACTCGATAGGGATACCATTCGGGCCCATGGCCTTGCCAGAAGCGACCGAGCGTATGGTGAGGGCGATTTTGTCGGAGGTGGGAGCGGCGTCCAGCGACACCCTGTCCTCCCCGGAAAGGGACGGCAGCGCGATATCCCTGAGCAGGGCACGGGAATCCTCTTCAGAGCAAGAAGAGACCGGGGAATACACCTCGCGGATATAATCCGCGAAACAGGAGACAATTTCTTCTGGCTCAGTTACACACACACCATTCGTTTTCTCAATCAGCGGGACCACACGATTCGCTCTCTCCTTTTTATCCAACCACGCTATCAGTTTACCAGCCTTATCACCCACATCATACAGTCGCCCCTGTTGCTCTCTACTAAGGCCCCTGGCCGCCTCCGTGACGAGGGCCCTATAAGCCGCTTGTTTGAGTTGGAGGACATGTAGTGCAGCATCCGTCACCCCATCTTCTAGATTACCCTCCAACTCGGCTATTTCAGCCTCCACCCGGGTCACCTCCTCCCGCTCGCACCTCCGGGCGTGGGAAATAAGGGATAGGGCCTCCCCTCTGAGTACTGTTTTGAAGGCCTCCCACAGGGAGATAGCCGAAGGCACTGACCCCACATTCTCATCAAAATATCGCTGGAGGGATTTAATCAAGTCAGCGCGGATGGTGGGGTCGCGCAGGTACCAGGAATTGATTGGGACCACCCTGCCCTCACCCCTCGGAAAGACATCAAAATGTAACAGGAGCGGGGAGTGGTCCGAGATACCCCGTGCCAAATGGCGCACCTCCCCCACCCTCCCGACATAGGCCGCCGGGACAAGGACATAATCAAGTCGTGAGAGACTACCATGGGCCCCCGAGTGGAAAGTGTACTGCAGCTGCGTGGGATGTTTTAAGCGCCAGCAGTCCACCAATCCCAGTGTATCCAAGAGGCCGGATAGCCACGCCTGTGCCCGGGGGAGGTCCCTAGGGGGGTGACGATCCACAGTCCCAGAAACCACCGCATTGAAATCCCCCCCCACCACCAGAAGCCCCCCCGGAAGGCCAAGGAGGAGGCGCCCCAGGTCTGCAAAGGTGGTCGACTGCAGCCCCGGTGGGACGTACACTGACACAAAGACAACCACTTTGCCCTCAATTCTCCCCACCAAGACCGTGTAACGTCCCCTATCATCGTGGAGCACCTCATCAATTTCTAACGGGAGCGAGTTCTTTACCATGATACCCACACCCCTTGAGCCTGACGTGAAGCCCGAGTGGGCCACGAGGCGGTAGCCACGCCGATTCATGGCACAGAAGGAATTGCCAATAAGGTGCATCTCCTGCAGAAAGACTACATCGGGCGAGAGTCGCTTCAAAAACTGCAGGACCACACCTCGTTTGATCCTGTCCCCCAGTCCATTAACGTTCCAAGACAACAAAGTTAATTCCCTACCCCCCATCATACACAGAAACCATCATTCGTCCCCCCGAGAGCACCTTAGGACCAGCACAAAAATAGGTTTGCCTTGTGATAATAACGAACAACACCCCATCCCTGCCCACCCACCCCAACAGAACTCCCCCCTCCCTGCACCCCTGCATGAGCCCAAACAGCCCCCCCAACGTGCAGTGTGCCTGTCGCCCCATAGATAGTTAAACTAACTAGACCCCCAGAGGAGGAGGGAGAACCCCCAAGAGACCCCACACAACCTCCATAGGAGGGGAACTTAAGCGAACAGACGTATGGTCAAAAGTGGCATCATTTTTGTCCCGAGCGAGGCCTAATATTAGTCCCTCAGTCCTGATCCGGCGAGCCCTCTCCCCCCGTCGCTCCCCCCCCGCCCCCCCGATCCCGATCCCCAGACAGAGTATCCAGCCAGTCCCCGGCCGCTTCGGGACGATCAAAAAAGTGCGTGCGACCATCCACCTCCACTCGCAGCTTAGCTGGGAAAAGCATGGCGTATTTGAGGTTTAGGTCCCGGAGACGGCGTTTGACACCGAGGAAGCTCAGTCTCTGCTTCTGGACCGCTGGGGTGAAATCAGGATAAAAATTAATGTCCATATTGTCAAGTCTAATCGGTCCCTGTAGTCTGGAGGATTGCAGGATAGCGTCTCTGTCTCGAAAATTAAAAATCCGGGCAATGAGAGGTCTCGGAGTGGCTCCGACCTTAGGCCTTCACCCGGGAACCCTGTGGGCCCTCTCCACAGCAAAGAATTTACTCAGCCCCCGTGGCTGGAGATGGGTAACAATCAGGTCTTCCACGAAAAGGTCCGCCGCCGCCTCCTCACGTCCCTCAGGCACCCCGATGATACGGATGTTGTTCCTCCGGGCCCGACTCTCGGAGTCCTCCAGGCGGCGATCCATCAGCGCACTCGCCCGAGCAAGCCGGCGCACCTCCGTTTGTAGGGCCGCCACATCTGTCGTAAGGCCCGATGCGGTGTGGGCCAAAGAATCGACTCGGTCGTTGGTCTTGGAGGGATCGGCCCTTAGCAGGCCAACCTCCACGAGGACCGAGTCGATCTTCTACGCCAGTGTATCGAAACGCTGGCCCACCGAGGCCTTCATCTCGGCGATGGCGCCCATGACATCCCGCAGAGTCAGATCCGTGGGCAGATCGGGGGCATCAGTAGGGCCCTCAGGGGACCTTCGTGGCACCTCGGGAGATCCCTTCTGGAGGGTATATCGGTCCATGCTGTTGGACTGATGGACTGCGCCACGCCGGGTCGATTTTATCTTTGCCCGGTCACCATCTTGTTTTGTGGCCATGGTCCCAGTCTCCCGGTCGCACCAGCCACGTCGTGAAGGGCAGGCAAGCCGGTCCACGGGCTCCGGGGGGGGGCCACCTCAGATCTGCGGGGCGGATCACAGCCGGCGGGCAGGCAGGGTCTCCCGGCGAGGCCACACCAACACACAAAGCCCCGCAACCCAACCTCGCAGAGACAGCAAGGGGGGTGCGAAAGCGAAAGTGAAAGTGCGGGGTACGCGAGCCACCAAGCCCTGCCCGCCGCTGTTGTTCACTTTTTCACTGGATCGCCCCACAGCGCAAATCCGGGGTTCGGCTAGGAGAAGGCCGCAAACCTCGATCGGTGCTCAAGCCGGTGTCCGAGGTCCGATTTGGAAGCGGAAAACGGGTGCCACCTCAGCTCAGGCTCACCAACACAGTCCCCTCATCTGGGACAGGATATGTTCAGGATAATCATAGTAGGTCGCGGAGGTCCTCGGGAGCCTCGCACCTACGCGGCCATCTTGGTTGCGCGCTAGGCTCCTCCCCCCAAATGGTAATTTTTAAATCCTTTTTAGGTGAAATATCCAATGGTAATCCTATAAAATTGAAATAATGGTTTCTTCAGATGCTGCAATTTGTATCTAAAATTTTGGTTTTAGAAAAATTAAGTAGGAATTTGGTAATTCTGCAGGCAAACGTTGCTTGAAAATCAATTGAGAATCATTACACAGTGTCCAGCCATTTTCACATTTTAGATAAACTGTGTAATGACCAGAAGTTATAGAAGGTCCATCATGGAAAATTATTGCAACTGCAACAGAAGTCTTTCCTGATATTGATAATTGATTTCCTACAAACTTCTTTATTAAAGTGTCTAATTTTGTTCCATCAGCTCTACAACGTTGCATCGTTAAAATTATATACTGTCCATATTTCTTTAAAAATAACGTTGATAACATTTCTGATTTACATTGAGAACATTCCATGTTGTGATTTGCATCTTTAACTAATTTACTAAAAGTCACTGATTTACTCTCAGGTAATGTTAAATGTATGAACCTTTCAGAATCAACATTAGTGCTGCATGTGTTCATACAGTTTTCACAACAATGTTCCCATTTATAAGAGAGACCAAACATATTTTCTATTTCTACCCCTTGATCTTCCAGTACCATAAGCATATACATTAAGAATTCCTGTGCATCTTGCTGGACATTTTCAGTAAACTGTGTACATCCAGAACATACATCTAAAAGATTTCTAACATCAGAAGCACTTTTAATTTTAGTTTTATCATTACTCAACTTCTCATAAAGGAAACTCAGCAGAGAACAAAATCTTTTTTCATGATTTAGTATTATCTGCTCTTGCAAACTTTCATGATAAAATACAACATTCAGCACTACATTAGCGTAGCAGTTGACACCAGAGCTATTTTCAAAATGGCAACCAACAACCTCTTCAACATTGTCCTTTTTCTTTTTGCTTGCAATCACATCACTCTCCTTTTGTTTTCTCTTCTGTACATCCTCATTACAGATATTCTCAATTCACCTTTTCCGACAAACAACACGTTTTTCAAACACAGGATACTGACCTAAATGAGGAGCATAGCTTCTTCTTAATCTATTATACTCCTTTACACAATTTGCATCAGCACTAACTTTTGAGTCATCAAAGTCTATCATGAATATACCAGATAATTTTTTCACTCGTGACAAAGCAACATATGCCATACCTTCTTTAAACACACTAGATCCAATGTTTACAAAAGCACTATCTACAGTTAATCCTTGAGATTTGTGAATAGTTACAGCATATGATAGAGAAAACGGAAACTGCTTCCTACGTACATATAAGTCTTTCACAAGCAAAAAACGAACTGAACAACGACTAATGTCTTTAACCTCTTCAATCTGATCAAATTTTATTTTTAAAAATTAAATTCCATCTTTTTTCTGGTAATTAACAAAACCCACAACTTTACCCATAGCTCTATTCACTAAACCTTTTTCTACATTCAAATTACGTCTTAAAATTACTCGACAGTTCATACATGCATAAAGATTCTTTTCTAAACCAGCTGTTTTCGATATGATTTTCTCTAGAGAATCCAATTTAGTTTTCAATTTGCCTGTCAATATAATAGTTATTACTTCATGCTGTATTTTATCCATGGCTTCCATTTACATAATCTCTTCATTTTCCAATTTCAAAAGTTCTTCATTGAATATAGAGCATTCATGTAGTGTTGGCATTAAGCAGATTACAGTATTTTTTTCTGCAATTTTCTTGTATATTTTCTCTGGAACTATTTGTTCTGTTGGAAACAAATTACATAGCAATCGACTCTGTAAAGCTTTTCTGCCATGTTCTGTGAGTAGTCCAATTCTGATATCTTTGAGAATACTTGCATAATCATCATCATTTGCTTGCCGCATATTGGTAATGAGTTTTTTGTACTCAAAGTATGACCAAATATTCACATTACCTATACTTCCTAATGACTTTTCGTGTCTTCATGTGCAAGAGTATTAAATACTGGTTGTCCTTTAACTGGAGTGAGCTGCAGTAGATCCCCAAAAACTATAACATGTTTTCCTCCAAATAACACGTCATAGTCTGTCTTTAGAAGTTGCTGCATTCTTAAATGCATAAAGGCAAGCATTAAATTTGATACCATGCTTACCTCATCAATAATGAGAACTTTCATTTTCTTCAACACTCTTGAAACTTCAAAACATGCTTCTCCTGTTAGCTTGTGGTATTCTATTTTGTTCTCATGCTCTACTAGTAACATTAGCAAACAATGTAAGGTAATTCCTTTTATGTTATATGCTGCTAACCCAGTTGGAGCAGTAACAACACAAGACAAAGTTGAATCCGTTTTTTTCTGTAAGTAGCTTCAATTACTTTAATTAAGAAACTTTTTCCAGTTCCAGCTTGTCCACTCACATACATTCTGATTGGTTCAAATGATGTGCATGAGCACTCTTTATTTTCATGTAGTAATCCATGATCAATTTGTTTTGTGGCTTTTTCATAAATTTGTTGTTGTTCATCATTCAGTTGTTGGTCCAAATTTGGTAAGTCTATTAAATCTTCCTGAGCTTGATTCATAGCTGTTTCCACTTCAGTCATGGCTATTGCAGCTTCATTTTCTACGATTGGTTGTCCTAGGGGATCTTGACTGAGCGTAACAGAACTTTGACTGTCTTGAGAACTGTCTCTAGCTACTTCAGCTGCAATTGTAGCTTCTTGTTCAATTTCTTCATTTAACATTTGTACATAATTTGTGAAAGTACTGCATTCTCTGCTATCTTTACCTGCATTAAAGGAATCTTCATAGTTCTGAAAATCTCCAAGTAATTCATCCTCTGAACGCCATGGTTTAAACAGCTGTAAAAGTGCTAAGTACTAAAATTCCTTTTTGTCAGTAGTGTCGCAACTCAGCTTCCTGTGATTAATCAAACTTCCTTTTGCTTGTTTCACCAAACATCCTTCCTCACCAATGACTTTATATTTTGCATTGTTGAGATCTTCTGTGGCATTCCGTTTAAAAATGTAGTTCTGCAGCACTTCATAGAGACACATGTTCTCAAGATGATGACTTCTGTTTGGGTAATATGTGTCCAACATGTTTGTTTTCAAAATGTCTGTACTTTCTGGTTCGTTCTCTGCTAAACATTCAATTTCTCGAATAGATTTCAGTACCCGATTTCGCATTCCTGCAAGGCCTAAACTTACCCAAATTATTCTTCTGGATTTGGATTACAGACTTGCAGATAATAACCTATCTGAGCATTCGTATGACCCAATTGCTCGATGCGATAACATCTTTAAACTGAAACTGTATAGCTTTTTACTGACAGTCTTCTCGTGAGAAATCTCTTCCCACATTTCTTTCAATTCCGTTTTCTCAGATTTAGTGATGTAAGATGTGACATACCGAGCAACAGAAATAGAATTGTCAGCTACATACTGAATATCCATGTTAGCATTCCACATGGATAAAATGACTGGGTTGTAGTCATTTATATATTTTGACTCTTCTTTTCTTCTTAGGTTGTAGGTATTTTTCGGAGGTTTTCTTGTAATGGTATGTCGCACAGCTGACATAAAACTGTTTACTCTTCCTTTTGAAAGAACAGGTCATGGAAATCCAAATCGATATTTTGTGCAGAATTTATCTTTACTCTTATACTTTCGTCAACAGTATTTTCCACACCGATGACTTTGGAAACATAAAACTTGCTCTTTTAAGTTTTTTTCTTCTGTGCTTTTAGGTATAGCACATGTTGCATATTCTTCAATGAAAGATAAAACTGCATCATCAGAATCTGTTCCAAATTTTGGGGCATCCTTGATCCACAACAGCATATGAATATGAGGAGCACCTCTTGCTTGGTACTCTTTTCTCCAAAAGAAATCCACAACTTCTCCAAGAGGTGGATTTTTTTTATTGCAGATGAAGGACATCATAGCCTCAAATCTATGATTGAAATATCTGCAAACATTAACCGGATCCAATGAGCACAATTCTCCTGCTGTCTTGTATTGGAAGTTTTCAATATTTGAATTTGCCTCTCGAAGAAAATCCAGTAAATCATCCAAGCGTACTCAGCACAGCTTAGGGTAAGGAACCATGTAGGAGTTCCTAAATTCCGTAACATACATTTCAATTCTCCATGGCGTCGGTGCCAATATTCATTAGTCCCACGCTGACAAGCCATCAGATTAATCAATTGAGATTCCAAATGATCATCTCGCTGTTGCACTTTGTTCATAAAATCCTTTGCAAACACATTATGTAGATGTACTCCAGTTTTTAAAATGTGATTTACTGCATAAGATAGCCCAGACAAGTCACTTTCAAATAAAAGATGGAACAAATTAGGAATAGTTTGACGAAAACTTGAATCTTCTGCGTATAATCTTGTAGTCCGATACTCAGAAGCAGGAATCTGTACTGGACGTTCATCATATCGTCCACCTTTTCCTGTAGGAAACAGCTGGGGAAAACAACGAGCTATCAAGCTCTCCTCCCATACACTCACGGGAGTTCCTTTTGCTTTTTTCATCTAAAACAGATCAATAGTGTTTCCCATAACTTCTTTAGAATGAAGAGGGTGTATGCTGAAATGTTCATAAATTTCTTCTTCTTCTTTTGACTTATCCACTTTTTCAATTTGCCCAGTTGGTATTCCTGTGTCTGCTAGTAAAACTTCTTCATCTTCATCCATATAAATTGATTCATACCATTTATTATTTCTTTTCAAATATAAATTTGCTCTTTGTACTTTTCGTACATATACTAGCTCCTGCCAAATTTTCTTATTCATTGTAGGTACACCATTAACCAGAATAACTAATGGTTCAGTTTCCAAACTATCTGCATCAATTGTTTCAATATTTTTTTTCAAATCTAATGGCAAATAGACAACTCTTCCTTTTAAACCTCTTTGTAAATCTGAAGGAGGTAATTTACCTGTTTTGGGCTCCATACGAACTATAGTCTGAAACGGATGGTCACATTGAATGAGTATAGACTCTTACGTATTTAAATTACAAAGTTCTGGAGGAATATCAACCAATTCTAAATTATTATGTACAGCTCTAGCTGGCATTTTATTTTCTTCTAACTTGTTATAACAGTATTTACAAATACACTGATCTTCACCCAAATCAAAACAATTTTCCAGAAATAAATATGAAGCAAAATCCTTCCACTCATAATTATTTTCTTTTTCACTTTTTTTATAGAGATCAACATTCCTTGTTTGAGTTTTCCGGCTTCTCCGGCAACAAATACAAGTAATATTTGGTCTTTCATTAGAGATGATAGTAAATTTTGTCATTTGATCTTCAAAATTTTTACTAACAGTGAGTTCTACATTCTCTTCCACATTTTCCTCAATAACTGTGTCAATTCCTGCACTTTCTTGCTCTGGACCAAAGTAACAAAACTGAATATCATCAGTAACCTCCTCTACATCTGATACAGATCCACGGAACAGAGCACTATTCAACTCATTTAACTTTAGTGCTGGACTTTTAGCAAAATACAATCTTCTCACAAACTTTCTCATTTCAGTATGATGTACTGCCAGCATCCTAAAATGGTGAAAAACACTTTGACAAACTTTCCTAGAAAGACAAGCCAGAGAATGTCCTTGCAAACCAGTATTCTTTCTCACTCTGCATGGATCTAGTCTTTGAAGCACCTTAATCTTCTGTTTAACACTTTTTTTTTACTATATTCTCTTAGAAAGTCACGTAATTTATCAATAGATTCTTGTCATACAGTACAAATACTACTACAATTCGAAGTGTACACTGGGGCTTTAGGACGTTTCCCCATAACCTCATCAGCTAATACTTCTTCCTCATTTCTTGGAACCATTTTCTCCTTTTCCATTACACAACCATCTTTAACTTCACAAGCTCGACCACTGGTGACAACTGCATGCAGCAAACTATTACTTTGAAGATAACTCTCTTCATTAAAAAATCGTTCAGTACTTGAACTATGCTTCCATTCTCCTAAGAACACTTTACAAAAGTTATTTTTTTTCACTACTCTTTTCCTTTTGCTTTTTGACTTCATTACATTGACTATTTTATCTAATGTACGGATCCTGTTCAAAATTAAAATGAATAGTTTTCTTTTTAATTCCAAAGCCTTTGCAACAATTGATTCAATATGTTTCTTTTTCTTATAAAATTTTGCTTTCTTCCTATATTTTTTCACATCCTTTAGCAAATTGAACATCAATCTTCTCTGAAACATTTTTCTACGAATGTTTTGAAATTCTGTTTTTCTTTTTAAGTCATTCTTTCTTGCTTCTGATTGTACATTAGCATTTAGTATTTTCTTTCTATTGTCTTGTTGTTTTCTACTTGAAACACTATTTGCAGTGGATATATTTTTTACATTTTTTCTATGTTTGAGGATATTTTTAAAAAAAATCCTTAGTCTCCTTACCAGAAGACTTTTTCTTTTTTCCAACGTGAGGTTCTTCAACTAATTTGTGTTGTCCAGTTGTCTTCAAATATAGATGTTTTTGCTGTTCTTTTCTCTTTTTGATTTTATAGGCATGTTTAATTTATTTCAGTGTTGTTCAGAAATACCTAAAAGAAACTAAAAAAAAATACCTTTATGTAATTTAAATATATTACTATATTTTTTTTGAGCTTTTCAAATCCTATCATATGAGCTGCCCCTTTCCTATGAGTGCAAGTCTTACACAATAAGAGCAACACGAATTAAATCTCTGACAACAATTCCTGTGTGCAGACAGACTCATGGTGTGATTTTAGGCAGAAAACGATATTTGATTGGCAGTTTCAAAGCACATTTACTACTGTGGTAGAGCAAGTGAAAATTACTGTAACAGCCTGACACATTTTCCTTATAGTTTAGAGAGGCAGAAAAGAGCACATGTCCTAACAGCTACTTGAGACCATGAGCATGTGGAACCTGGGTGAGTGATTAGACTAGAGCAAAGGAAATGAGCCTTGGTGACGTTGAATGTGTTAGCGTTACACACTGCTTTCTGAAATACCACACAGTGTTGAATAGTAAGCATGGGTGTGCAGGAGAAGCAGCTGGCTGTGTGCTAAGAGTGGGTTTCTGGAGACTGTGTATTGTCAGGTGCAAGACAGATCTGCATGGACGCTTGCACAACTGCATGAAGACTGCAGAGATGTATGTAAGAGTACATGTGTGGTAAGGGTTAATTGGAGTTTTGAACATGTAGGAACTACCTCACCCATTGCAGGAGTGGAAGGAAAATCTAGCATGTTGATTTCAAATGTGTTAGCATTTGCCTCTCATTTGTGAGATAGTGATTTGTGCTGAATGCTAACCATCACAGTTCAAGAAAACAAGCTGCCCCTTTCCTGCGAGTGCAAGTCTTACAGAACAAGAGCAACACAAATTAAATCTCTGACAACAATTCCTGTGTGCAGACAGATTTATGGTGTGATTCTAGGCAGAAAATGATATTTGATTGGCAATTTCAAAGCACATTTAGTACTGTGGTAGAGCAAGTGATAATTACTGTAACAGCCTGACACATTTTCCTTATAGTTTAGAGAGGCAGAAAAGAGCACATGTCCTAACAGCTACTTGAGACCATGAGCATGTGGAACCTGGGTGAGTGATTAGACTAGAGCAAAGGAAATGAGCCTTGGTGACGTTGAATGTGTTAGCGTTACACACTGCTATCTGAAATACCACACAGTGCTGAATAGTAAGCATGGGAGTGCAGGAAAATCAGCTGCCTGTGTGCTAAGAGTGTGCTTCTGGAGACTGTGTATTGTCAGGTGCAAGAGAGATCTGCACGGACGCTTGCACAACTGCATAAAGACTGCAGAGATGTATGTAAGAGTACATGTGTTGTAAGGGTTAATTGGAGTTTTGAACATGTAGGAACTACCTCACCCATTGCAGGAGTGGAAGGAAAATCTACTATGTTGATTTCAATTGCGTTAGCATTTGCCTCTCATTTGTGAGATATTGATTTGTGCTGAATGCTAACCATCACAGTTCAAGAAAACAAGCTGCAGGAGCCTAGCGCGCAACCAAGATGGCCGCGTAGGCTTGTGGCTCCCGAGGGCCTCCGCAACCTCCCACGTCTATCCTGTCATAATCCTGATTTTTTCGACGGGCTTTTGTCCATGATCTTACGCTAAGGTGCCACTCGTTTTCCAAATCGAAATTGGACTCCGGGAACCTGGTTTTTTGGCGACCTGAAGTTTGCGGCCTTCTCCGGCTTTGGTCTCGGACTCGGGTTGGTGAGGTGCCCGGCTGCAAAGTGAACAACAGCGGCATGCCAGGCTGGGCCTGCCCTGGAACTCGTACTTTCACTTTCGGTTTCGAGTTGACCGACCAAAACTGTTGAGGAGACATCGGGAGAGCTGCACCGAGTGCGGAGTGCCAAGCCTGGACATCAGCTAGCGGCCCGGATCCCCGGGCCTTCCTCCGGGTGCTGGAGGGTGCTGACCTTGCTGATCGCCAACGATGACGACAAGAGTGGATGGCGACAAGCTAAAACCCAAATCTACCCGGAGGGGAGCCTATTCTCAGGCCAACAATATGGACCGCTATGCTCAGCCAAAGGGATCCCCTAGTGGATCACGTAAATCGCCTGAGCCGCCCAAGGAGGCCTCGGGCGCATCACCCGAATTGACTTTGCTGGATGTCATGTGGGCCATCGAGGAGATGAAGGTGACCGTGAACCAGCAACTGGATACTCTGGCCAACAAGTTGGACTCGGTGCTGATCGATGTCACCTTGGTCAGAGCAGACCTGTCGAAAACCAACGACCGGGTCGACTCGTTGGCCCAAGCGGCGTCGAGCCTAACGGTGGATGTGGCCGCTTTGCAGACGACGGTGCGGAGGTTGCAGCTCGCAAGCGATCTGACCGAGCATCGCCTCGAGGACTCTGAAGGCAGGGCCAGGCGGAACAACGTTCGCATTATCGGCGTGCCCGAACGATCGGAGGAGTCTGCTGTGGACCTCTTTGTGGAGTATCTAGTGGTGACTCATCTAGCACCCAAAGGGCTGAGCAAATTCTTCGCCGTGGAACGGGCCCACAGGGTTCCAGGGGGTGCGCCTAAGGTGGGTGCCCCCCCGCGGCTGATCATTGCCCAACTTTTTAATTTTCGGGATAGAGACGCTATCCTGCAGGCGTCGAGGGTGGCGGGGCCATTACGATTTGAGAACTCTAATGTTAGCTTTTACCCAGACTTTATGCAAGCGGTTCAAAAGCAACGGATGGGTTTCTTGGCCATCAAACGGCGCTTGAGAGACATGGACTTCAAGTATGCGATGCTCTTCCCGGCTAGGCTGCGAGTCGAGCTAGATGGTCGCTCACACTTCTTCGACCGGCCGGAGGTGGTGGGAGAGTGGCTGGATGCCCTGCCCAAGAGTCGGGAGCCGGAGGGGCGGATGACGGAGAGCGGAGAAGGTTCGCCGGAGTAGGAATGGAACTGTGATTCTGGCGCTGGACTGCTTTGGTAACGTTTTGCGCCTGTGGCTGCACCGGACTCCAGTTGTTGACACTTTGCCCCGTGGTGTTTGGAGGTTGCGGGGGGCTTGCTGGGGCCCTTTCCTCCTTCTGGGGTTCTTTTTTTGTCCTTCTTGTAGTGAATTTTATAATGGGGCGACAGGCACACTGCAGGTTGGGGGGGCTGTTTGGGCTCACGCAGGGGTGCAGGGAGGGGGGAGTTTTGTTGGGGTTGATGGGACGGGGTTGGGGATTGTTTGTTTGTTTCACAAGGCGGGATAATATTTCATGCTGTTCTACTATGATTGTGCCACCCGGGAGGGGGATGTTCTGTGCTGGGAGGGATGGGGGGTAGGGGGCTGAAGCTTCTTTCCTGGAATGTGAATGGGCTGGGGGACAGGATAAAGCGGGGGGTAGTCCCGCAGTTTCTGAAACGTATCTCGCCAGACATTGTGTTCCTGCAGGAAACACACCTCATAGGGAACTCTTTCCATGCCATGAACAGACGAGGGTATCGCCTTCTGGCCCATTCTGGTTTCACCTCTGGCTCGAGGGGAGTGGGCATTTTGGTCAGGACCTCTCTCCCGTTAGTGGTGGATGAGGTGATCCACGACGACAGAGGGCGCTATGCTGGTGGGGAGGTGGGAGGGTAGGTTGATTACGCTGGTCACGGTCTATGTCCCGCCGGGCCTGCAGACGGCCACCTACGCTGATTTGGGACGTCTGCTGCTTGGGCTCCCGGGGGGGGGTGGTGGTCCTGGGGGGGGATTTTAACGCTGTTGTTTCCGGAGTTGAGGATCGATACCCCCCTAGGGACCTCCCTCGGGCCCAGAGTTGGCTGGGGGGTTTTCTGGATGCCCTGGGACTGATAGATTGCTGGCGGTTGAAACACCCTGGGCAGGCGCAGTATACCTTCCATTCTGGGGCCCATGGTAGTCTTTCGAGGCTTGACTATATGCTAGTTCCTGCGGCCCAAGCTGGGATGATCGGGGAGGTGAGACACTTGGCACGCGGTATATCAGATCACTCCCCCCTTTTGTTGCACCTAGATATCGCCCTGGGGGCGGAGGGGAGGGTGGCGCCGGTCAACCCCTGGTACCTACGAAACCCCACGATTCGTGCAGACTTGGTCAAGTCTCTGGAACATTACTTTAAGGACAACGTGGGGTCGGTGTCTTCCGCCATCTCCCTTTGGGAGGCCTTTAAAACGGTGCTCAGGGGACAGGCCCTATCTCTCATTTCCTCCACCCAAAAATGCGCTGCGCAGGAGGTTGTTCGGCTAGAAAATGAGATTACTGAGTTGGAGAGTGAGTTGGAGCAAGGTGTAACGGATGACAGATTGCATATCTTGGAGCTCAAGCAGGCCGACTACAAGGCGCTGGTTACTGAATCTGCTAGGAGTATGAGCAGGGAGCAACAGGGACGTTTGTATGATATGGGTGATAAGGCCGGGAAATTGATTGCTTGGTTGGATAAGAAGGAGAGAGCGAGTCGAGTGGTACCGGAGGTTGAGAGGGTGGACGGTGTGCGTGTGACGGACCCCGGTGATATAGTTGATTGCTTTGCGGAGTATTTTCACGGGGTCTACTCTCCGGTCTCGGAACGCTCGGAGGAAGACTCTCGACTGCTGCTTCGAGACGTAGCTCTGCCCTCCTTGTCCGATGAGGATAAAGTAGTGATGGATGCGGCCCTGTCGCCAGATGAGATTGCTTTGGCCATCCGCTCGATTGCATCGGGCAAGGCCATGGGTCCTAACGGACTCCCCATTGAATTATACAAGTTGCGCCCAGATGTTATTGCGCCTTATCTCAGGGACATGTTCCTTGAGGCTAGGGCGGCAGGCTCCCTCCCCTCTGACCAACGTCTCGCTACCATTGTTGTTATCCATAAGGAGGGGAAGCCCCGGGATCGATGTGCTTCTTACAGGCCCATCTCCTTGTTAAACGCGGAACCTAAAATCCTCGCCAAGGTACTGGCCAATCGTCTGATCCGGGTTGTGGGCGACCTGGTTCATCAGGATCAATCCGGCTTTATACCCCATCGCAATACCGCTTTGAACCTGCGGCGGTTGCATGGCGTCCTTGCTCGCGCGCCATTCCTTCGTGAACCGGCCATCTTGGTGTCATTGGACGCTACCATGGCGTTTGATACCCTGGAATGGCCATACATCTGGGCAGCATTGGCGAAGTTTGGTTTTGGCCCGGGGTTCATCGGTTGGGTGAAATTGCTCTATGACAATCCGCTGGCACAGGTAGTGGTCAACGGACGGGTATCGGCTCCCTTTGTCTTGGGCAGGGGCACCCGACAGGGTTGTCCGCTGTCGCCTCTCCTATTTGCGCTTTGTTTGGAGCCCCTTGCGGAGTGGTTGCGATGGGAACCCTCGATGCGGGGTCTTAGATGGACGCCGGAATACGAGGACCGGGTCTCCCTATACGCGGACGATATACTTTTGTATCTTGCATCGCCTTGCAAATCGCTCATTGTGTTGGTGGACGTTTTGAGCTCCTTTGGTCGCAACTCCGGATTGGTCATCAACTGGGCTAAGTCCTGTGTGTACGTTCTTTCCGGGGAGGCCTCCTCCCTTCCGCGGGGATGCCCTATCCAGATTGCGACGTCGGGATTCACTTATTTGGGTATTTTTATAACACTGGACCCAGTGGCCCGCTACGAACGGAATCTTCTCCCCCCCCTTCAGCGCCTAAGGGCGGATGTGGCGGGTTGGCGGTGGCTGCCGCTCTCGCCACTTGGCCGGGCAGCGCTGTTCAAAATGATGTCGCTGCCACGCTTTTTGTACGCCCTACAGAACACCATGGACCTGGTGCCGGCCCGTTATTTTCGGGAGGTGGAGTGTCTCCAGCGTCGATTGTTTTGGGATGGGCGGCCGCGGATTGCTCTTGCCAAACTAACCCTGCCATGGTACGATGGGGGGGTCGCCCTCCCGGACATTAAACGATACTACTGGGCCTCCCAGTTGGCTGCCGTCAATCACGGGATGTATGGCCCCGCTTTGAATCCGGCTTTTGAGATGGACAAATTGCTATTGCCGGGCGGTGACTATAATCGAGCATTATACTCGGGGTCCCTCGATGCGCGGTTGACGGGCCCGACGCGGGTCGCGGTACAGGTGTGGCATGCAGCAAATGCGGCGATGGGGTGGAGGGATCGCTTGACTCGGGCTACACCATTGTATACATCTCAGCGCTTGGGCTATCTGTATACTACGAAAGGCTTTGAGAAGTGGGATACGATTGGTATCAGCACGGTAGGGGATCTCTGGACGAAAGGGAAATTCAAGACGTTCGACATGCTGAAAACTGAATATCAGTTGAATGATAGGGAATACTATCGGTATGCTCAGGTTCATCATGCCCTGTGCTCCGTGTTTCCGGACGCGGCGGCTATTCCGGAGAATTCCCCGTTGGAGGACAGGGTCTTGGACGGCCATGTGCCGGATAGCACCATTTCGCTGATTTACAAGAAGCTTATTAATGATCGGGTGGGTTTGCTGGCCTCATTGCGGGAGACTTGGATTGCCGACGGTTTGGAGCTGGACGACGAGGATTGGGTGTCAGCGGTGGCCTCCCCGAAAGAGGTGGCTATCCCGGCCCGATTGCGGTTCGTCCAGCTTAAAATACTCCACAGAGTGTACGTCACGGGGCCTGGTTTGATGCGTATGGGATATTCGGTGAATGGGTTGTGTAAGCGAGGCTGTGGGCTACTGGGGAGTTTCCTCCATATCCTGTGGGAATGTCCGGAGGTGACTCGGTTTTGGTGCAGAGTGCATGCAGTGTTAGAAGAAGTCACGCATGTGGCCTTGTTGCCGGAGGCACGGCGATGTCTGTTGAATGTCTGGGAGCCTACTGATTACAATGCGACGCAGACGCAGTGGGTGACTCTGGGCTATATGGTAGCGAAGCGTGACATTGCACAATTGTGGGGCTCCCAGAGGCCGCCCACGGTCAGCGAGTGGAAAGAACACATGGACTGGTGTATGTTCAGAGAGAAAACGGTGTACGTGGCGAGAGGCAAGCCTGGCAAGTGGAGTAAGGTGTGGGGTCCTTGGAACTCCTATCGCGGGGATATATGTGCCCCGCCTCAGACGCGTGAGATAGATGCCGCGCTGTCGCCCTAGCCCGCGCATTCCTGTACGCTCCTGCGACATGCGAGTTTGGTTTCTTCGGCCTTGCCCCCCTCCCCCTCTGTTTACCCGGGTTGGTTTACTCCCTCGACACGATGGGCACATGCTACTGCTTTAAAATTCCTTGCCTTGTGTGTTTATTGTTATTCGTTTCTTAAAAATATTAAACCTTTGTTTGTTCATGGACTACAACTGCGGCCGACGGCAAGGATTTACTCTCCAGTGACCCCCTTTTATGGCTTCATCGACGTGAATGTTCCAGCTGTACCTAGGGTCACACTGCATTTTAGTGGCCGGCCTATTGGTTGTAGGCCCATACTTGTATTTCTCTGAAATTGTAATAAAGGTTTTTCAAAAAAAAAAAAAAAGAAAACAAGCTGCCCCTTTCCTGCGAGTGCAAGTCTTACAGAACAAGAGCAACACGAATTAAATCTCTGACAACAATTCCTGTGTGCACACAAACTCATGATGTGATTCTAGGCACAAAACAGTATTCCTGAGTGATACCAGTACACCTTAACTTATGGTGAAGACATACTCCATAATATCTTACAAGTTCAAGGCAGTTAAATATCTTCCAAAACATAAAATGAAAAACACAACTTTAAAAGAAGAAACACATTTCTATTATTTATATCAAAATGCATCACATACATCCCCTCTCAAATTCATAACTCACCTTTAAAAGTAGTTAGTTGAGAAAGAAATGTGGCAATCACAAAGCAGATTATCAGAGCCAGAATCTCTGAGCTGTACACCTCTCACCAGAACCAGTATATGGCAAACTTTCCCTCTCGTTTTTCACACATATACATGTTAACTTCAAATCACATTGCTTCCCACATTTTTTCAAATGGAAACACATTTCTATTGCTTGCAAATTTCAACCCTTTCCAAATGATTCCTACCCCCAACATGACTTCTGCCTGCTAGCATAGCAACAGATCATGGAACACTGGTGTGAGCAGAGAGGTCAGAAGTTCAGCACACAATGTTTCTAATCCAAAGAGCAAGATTGCTTGACTTTTCAAACCTAACAGCAAATCCAAAGTAATGTTCTGTGGGAACACATTTTTCTGAACCAATAAAAAACATGCTTTTAAAAATGTAAACATACAGCCTAGTTTTTAGTGTTGAATGGTCTGAAACAGCCAATGAGTTCTTTTTATTAAAAAAAAGTATGTAAGCCTCCATTTTACAACTATCTTTCTTTTCATATTGCCATTCTACTGAAAGACACCTTCTGAGTGCATCCAGGTCTCCTCCTCACTCCCTGAAGTAGACTGCTGTTCTGCCATTTTCAAGTAAAAGTGATAGCTGTTCAGTTCCTTGTCCCAGGAAACAAGAAGAAATAGTGAGGGGAGTGGGTGTGGTGTTCTGGAACAGAAACTACTATGAACCAATGTTTCTGAGTGCATCCAGATCTCCTCCTCACTCCCTGAAGTAGACTGCTGTTCTGCCATTTTCAAGTAATGATACCTGTTCAGCTCCTTTTCCCAGGAAATAAGAAGAAATAGTGAGGGGAGTGGAAAGGCATTTATAGAGGAGACGGTGTACATTTCACAGATGAAGGGAACAGAGTCTTCCTCTTGAACTAAAGACTCTGCATCGGTACTTACTTATAGGTACCAAAAAACACTCTATGAACACAACGGTACTTTTTAGAGCCAACCAACATCTAAACATTTAAACTTGATTTTTAATTCTATTTTTTTAATAAATTTGTTGCCGCCATGCGCGCACCGTGCGCGCACCTCGCGAATTTTTGGAAAAAAAATTAAATGTTTTTTTCACCCTTTGGGGTCCTTCAGGGACCCCCTGACAAAGGCAAGGGGGTCAGGAACTCTCTACCCTGCCCCCTTTTCACGTTCTCCACCTTTGGTTTTCACTGCCACACACAAAATGGCGTCTGACACTTCCTGATTTCGACCGATTCGAATGTTGACTGACATCTAACAACCAATCAGAATTACGCTTGCGCACGGCACCGTGCGTGCACGGTGCGCGCCTATAGATATTTATGTACATTTAACTGCAATTTTCTCAGAAACTACTGAACAGATTGACACCATATATGCAAAAGGCACATCCCTGACCTGAGGACTACCTCTTTGCCAAATTTCAAGTAACTCTGCTCAGCCGTTCGGGCTGTACCTTCGACTAAAGGTCCTATGGGAAAATGCATGGAGAAAACGCGTTTGGGCCCCCCTTTTTTCTCAGCCCCCGCTTGACGAATCACCCCGAGACTTTCAGGGTAGGAGCTGAGCGGAGCGCCCCATTAGTTTTGAAAATTTCGCGAGGATTCGTCAACTGGCGCCAAAGTTATTCAAAATAGAATTTTCAGGTTTCCTATGGGAACTCGGTCCTAACTATAACTATCTACTGGCGACCGCCAGTAGATAATGTATATATATATATATACATATTCCAAAATCTGCAGCGTCTCTGCCTTGATTAGCCACACACAGACCACATTCTTGGTGCAAATTAGGTATTTATTTTGTGGATGTCTCCGCCATTACGTGTTTCAACTCCTCAGAGTCTTGGTCACATGGTAACGTTCTCAACATCATTTGCATATTTTAAAGTAACATTGTGCTTTGTGATAGGTACATAGTTTGCACGTGTTCATAGACATAGAGGAAACATTCATGTATACATATACATGATGACTTAGATACTAATCGATAGTAATATTTTGCTACCGATATGTGAATGGGTCATAAATGTTTTCCTCAGTATCACAGCAGTTTGTAGCTTTTTTTCCCCCAATATGTCACAATAGAAATTATATAAGAATTGCAAATTTCAATTTCTTATTGCCTCTCCATTATTTGATTTGATTATTGATCTAAAATTGCAGTTTATATTGTTTGCTTAAGTGCAGGGAGGACTAGTACATGGCCTTACTAAATAAGACTATTAATTCATAGTACTTGAGTGGGTCATTCTTTCATATTATTTACTTCTCTGACATGGTGTGTGGTGATGCTGTGATATTCGGTTTGCGCCTTTTGCCCTAAATGTGCAAATTGTGCAAAAATGTGCAAAATGTGCAAATAAATATAATATATTAATAAAATACTGTAATTGTGTTTCCCGTCATTTAATGTATCATTATCTTATAATTCTCACAGTTACTTTGTGTCTGTGTTGTTACTAGGATCTCCCTTATGTTCATTCATGAAGATCGAAATAACTGGGCGAGACTTTATTGAGTTTGAAGACATTTCATATGTGGATTGCAGTTAACTGTATGTCCTTGAAACATAGATCTTAATTAGGTTGTCCTGTGAAGCACATGTCCTTCATATGTGGTACAATAAATATATTAATATATAAATACATATATAAATAAATAAATATGTATATATAAATATATAAAACATATATAATATTGTCTAAAAAGTCATGTAAAACCATCAACCTAATGTGCTAAGGCATGTTTTGGTTTTTTGTGCATATATGTAAATTCCAGTCCATTGAATATGGGTAAGGATGTTATATACAAGTATATAAATCTTCCGTGATATTAAGACCTCCTGGGGTCTTTGAGTCCATCTCAAGGATGTATTGTGTCTCTAACTTTCTCAGTTTTGCTTCTCTATTACCTCCACGTCTGCTTGGGGGTACTGAGTCGATTAGATACAATTTAAATTCCTGACTCCTAGAGTTGTGGTGTTCACGAAAGTGTCTGGCTACAGGATATGTGTTATCGTGGTTATTGATGGCCCTGATGTGTTGTAAAATCCGTTTGTGGGCTTGTAGCTTAGTACTACCAATGTATTGTAGCCCACAAGGACCCATTAGGACGTATACAACATATTCTGTTTTGCAAGTAAGTAACTTATTGATTTTGATCTCATCCTGACTGAATGGCGTTGTATATGATGTTTTATTTATACCCAATTGGCATGCCTTACATGTTTTGCACCCATAAAATCCATTGTGAGATTTGAACCAACTGCAAGTTTCAATTAATTCAGGAGTTGTTGTCACTAATCTATCTCTCATTGATATGGCTCTCTTGTAAGTAATGGATATTCTGTGTGGTAATGACTGTCCTAGTACTGGGTCACTTAAAATCAGGGGCCAGCTACTGGTAATGATATTGCGTAACTCCTTATGTTGTTTACTGTAATCCATGATAATACGAAATTCCTCTAGCTCATTTTTTCTGTCACTGACATTGCTTTTCAATGATGTCTGATATTCCTTTGTTTTGGGTTTTATTAAATCAAGTCTGTTCATATTCATGGATTTATGTATTGCCCCCTCTATTGTTTTCAGTGAGTAACCCCTGACTAGGAATCTATTTTTGGCCTCCTCTTGTGCTTGTTTTAAAGCCATTGCATCACTATTGATCCTCCTTAATCTTAGCATTTCCCCGTAGGGGATGCTATTGATCAAGTGTCGTGGATGGGCACTGGAGCTGTGTAATGTTGAATTTCCTGCTGTTTCTTTACGATATAATCGTGTTTGAATTTTGCTGTCTTGAAGAAAAATATTTGTATCAAGGAAATTTACAGATTTGTTACTGATAGTGCCTGTGAATTGTAAATTCATAAATTGTTGTTGATGGATTTCATGAATGTCTGTGCCTCGTGTTCAGTACCCTTCCATATGAGGAAAAGGTCGTCTATAAAGCGTAGCCAAATAATTATGTTATTTTTAACAATTTCCTCAAATTCTTTAGATAGAACCAGCTCCTCCCACCAGCCCACGTGTAAACAAGCATAGCTGGGGGAGAAGCTGGCTCCCATGGCTACTCCTGATTGTCTGCTGATAATGTAAATTATTGAACATGAAGACATTATTTGTCAGACAAAATTCAACCATCTCTATTATCATGGCACTATGTCCTGTTAGTTCTTCCTCTCCAGATCTTAAATAGTGCTGAAGTGCTCTAATACCATCATTATGTCTGATACTCATGTACAATGATGTGACATCTAATGCCATCATCATGTAGTCATTTTGCCATTCCACATCTTTAAGTTTATTCAAAAAATCTCCTATGTCCCTTACATATGAAGTCAAACCTTGCACATGGTTTTGTAAATAAAAGTCCACATATTGTGAAGTGTGATCCAAAAGGCTCCCTCGCGCTGATATAATTGGTCTGCCGGGTGGCTTGTTCCTGTCCTTATGTATTTTAGGTATAAAGTATATTGATGGTGTAACAGGATAATCATTTTTCAAAAAATTGTATTCATCTTTGGTTATTAGTTCTTTAGTTTTCCAGGATAATAGTTTAGTGTAGTATTTTCGATATATTACTTTTAGATCCACTCCATTCCGCCTTATGTAACAATTAATGTTGTTGAGTTGGGACAGCGCTTCTTTTGTGTATTCTGCCTTGTTCCAAATGACGATATTGCCTCCCTTATCTGAGTTCCTGATGACTATTGAGGGATCCTTTTCTAATTTTTTCATAAGCATATGGTATCCTGTTGACTGTTTGTTGTATCTTGTCTTGTCATTCGGTACTTTGTAGTGCAATTTCTTTATAGCACCGGTTACGTGTTCGTTGAAGATATCAATGGAGTCCATTTGGCTAATAGGTGTAAATGTGGACTTAGCTTTGAAGGGTGATGGAATTATTGCTCTCTCGACTTCCTTGTGTCGTGTTATTGTATTGTCATTGAGTCTCTTTGCAAGATCCTGATCCGTTGTATATTGCCTTCAGACCATAATTCATTTAAGGTGACTAGCAATGATGCCTCCTGGATGGTTTCATTTTGTGTTGCCAATTCATCATCTGCTGTTGCTAAATTTTTGTTGTTATCAATTTCTTTGGCTTGTAACAAGAAATGTTTCTTGAGTTTAAGTTTTCTTATACATCGGTAGATGTCCATCATTGTTCGTGAATAATTGAAATTGCTTTCTGGGCAAAATGATAAACCAAGGCTCAATATTTGTTCTTCCGCCTTTGATAAATTAATTTTTGCCAAATTGATAATTGTTTGATTTGTTTCATTGCCAATTACTGTTTTTGTATCCATTTTCCCCTGGCTTGCCTCCTGGGATTTGTAGAACTGAAGTCTCGCTTTGCGCCTCTGCCTGCGTTTGTAATTTCTGCGGCTTGGGCTCTGTTTGATTGAGTCCTTGGGCGCAATGTCTGTCGTCTGTCCATACATAAAAAATTAATTTCATCCCCTGTTTCAGGTACTGGTTGAATGGTGTTATCCGTTTTATTCCTTAACACAGAATCTGAGCCACTGTCCGGGGCAGAGCTTAAATCCGAGTTAGATGTTTGCACTACTTGTCTGTTGCCCTGTGGAGTACTGCCTTTTTGGCCATCTTTTGCATTTGTTTTGGTACAGCGTATTGTATCATATTTTTTTGAAAAAGTGAAAATCTGTCTCAATTCATAGTCATTTTTGTCTCTGATGAATTTGTAAGCCTTTCTTTCTTTTATTTTTTCCTCCTCTTTTTTCAGGCGTGCTGTCATTTCTTTGCTCATTTTATCCGTTTGCGTTTGATTAGCCTCTGTTTTTTCAAAATTACCAATCTCTTCATTTAGTTTGTCTATTTGTTCCAATAGAGCAGCGTGGTCGATCTCTGCATATTTGATCAGAATCAGTACTAAATTCCTGGATGATTCCAAGTTGCATTTTCCCATTCCTGCATCATTTTTGGGTTAGGGTTTTCATAGCTGGGTGCTATGAAAATTCTTAATCCATGAGGTATGCGCCCAACATCAATATATCTTTGTAGCGATTTTGTTTCCCACCACTTACTTTGTTCCTGGCCCACATGTTTTTCTAACTGCTTAAACATGTCTTTTAAAGTACTGTTATTCTTGTTAGGTTCCTCATTAGATTGCTGTGTTGTCAAATTAGTGACGGGTAAATCACTAAACATTTCTAAAGCTGCCGCTTCTCGATCTCTTAACGTATCTCCAGACATCATTATGAGTATCAAAAGTTGTTTACGTGTCTTATTGGCTCCGTTATTTCTCTTTACTTCGCCATGCATAAACATATATATAAAATCTGCATATCAATATAAATACAAATATAAATGCATGCATACATTTACATATACATATATGCCTACATATGCATGTTATGTACATGAAAATAGCTAAAAAGCCACCTTATTACAAACAGAATTGCTTTAACTTAAACGAGGGCGAGACCTATTGCATTTTCAATGCTTGTTTACTTTGGTTCCATCAAGAAGGCATTCAGATGTGTCACACATTTGCCATGAATTCGGAATGGTAGCACTCTAGTTGCTTATTAGATCACTGTGGTAAAGCTACTGCTCACCTGGGAAGTCTGCTACTGGTATTCAAAGTGCATGTTTCAGTCTGCATGTCAGAAGTTTTTAATGAAATAGCAGAGGATTTGAGAAGTCACTCAAAATGTGCCCTAATTTTTCTTTTTTCAGCACTAATCATACTTTCTATGGCAAAATGAACCACCTCATTGTGTTCCTTTTAAATTAAACTACTCACTCTCTACTACTCACTCGCTACTACTCTCTACTACTCACACTTTACTACTCACTCTCACTACTCTCTACTACTCACTCTATTACTCTCTACTACTCTCTACCACTCACTCTCTATACTCTGCTACTCACTCTCTCTCTACTACTCGCTCTCTACTACTTACTCTACTACTCTCTACTACTCACTCTCTAGTACTCTATCGCTACTACTCACTCTCTACTACTCACTCTCTACTACTCGCTCTCAATTACTCTCTATTACTCACTCTCCACTACTCACTCTCTACTACTCACTCTCTACAACTCTCTACTACTCACTCTCTAAAACTCACTCTCTACTTCTCTACTACTCTCTACTTGTCTCTCTACTACTCACTCTCTACTTCTCTCTACTACTCACTCTACTACTCTCTACTACTCTCTACCACTCACTCTCTACCACTCTACTACTCACTCTCTACTACTCTCTCTCTACTACTCACTCTCTACTACTCACTCTACTACTCACTCTCTACTACTCTCTCTCTATTACTCACTCTCTACTACTCTCTACTACTCACTCTCTACTCACTCTCTACTACTCTCTACTACTCTTTCTCTACTACTCACTCTCTACTACTCACTCTCTACTACTCGCTCTCTAATACTCGCTCTCAATTACTCTCTATTACTCACTCTCACTACTCACTCTCTACTACTCACTCTCTACTACTCTCTACTACTCACTCTCTACTACTCACTCTCTACTTCTCTACTACTCTCTCTACTACTCACTCTCTACTTCTCTCTACTACTCACTCTATTGCTCTCTACTACTCTCTACCACTCACTCTCTACCACTCTACTACTCACTCTCTACTACTCTCTCTTTACTACTCACTCTCTACTACTCACTCTACTACTCACTCTCTACTACTCTCTCTCTATTACTCACTCTCTACTACTCACTCTCTACTACTCACTCTCTACTACTCACTCTCTACTACTCTCTACTACTCACTCTCTACTACTCACTCTCTGCTACTCGCTCTCTACTACTCTCTACTACTCACTCTACTACTCACCCTCTACTACTCTACTACTCTCTACTACTCTCTACTACTCACTCTCTATTACACACTCTCTACTACTTGCTCTCTACTACTCTCTACTACTCACTCTCTACTACTCTCTACTACTCACTCTCTACTACTCCACTACTCTCTACTACTCTCTCTCTAGTACTCACTCTCTACTACTCTACTACTCCCTCTCTACTACTCTCTCTCTACTACTCACTCTCTACTACTCACTCTCTACTACTCTCTACTACTCACTCTCTACTACTCACTACTACTCACTCTCTACTACTCTCTACTAGTCACTCTCTACTACTCTCTCTCTACTACTCTCTACTACTCACTCTACTACTCACTTTCCACTACTCGCTACTACTCACTCTCTACTACTCACTCGACTACTCACTCTCTACTACTCTCTCTCTATTACTCACTCTCTACTACTCTCTACTACTCACTCTCTGCTACTCGCTCTCTACTACTCTCTACTACTCACTCTACTACTCACCCTCTACTACTCTACTACTCTCTACTACTCTCGCTACTACTCACTCTCTACTACTCACTCTCTACTACTCTCTACTACTCACTCTCTACTACACACTCTCTACTACTTGCTCTCTACTACTCTCTACTATTCACTCTACTACTCACTCTCTACTACTCTCTACTACTCACTCTCTACTACTCCACTACTCTCTACTACTCACTCTCTAGTACTCACTCTCTACTACTCTTCTACTCCCTACTACTCTCTCTCTACTACTCACTCTCTACTACTCACTCTCTACTACTCTCTACTACTCACTCTCTACTACTCTCTACTACTCACTACTACTCACTCTCTACTACTCTCTACTACTCACTCTCTACTACTCTCTCTACTACTCTCTACTACTCTCTACTACTCACTCTACTACTCACTTTCCACTACTCTCTACTACTCTCTCTCTGCTACTCACTCTCTACTATTCACTCTCTACTACTCACTCTCTACTACTCTCTACTACTCACTCTACTACTCACTCTCCACTACTCTCTACTACTCACTCCCTATTACCCACTCTCCACTACTATCTACTACTCACTCTCTACTACTCTCTGCTACTCACTCTCTACTACTCACTCTACTACTCTCTACTACTCACTCTCTGCTACTCTCTCTACTACTCTCTACTACTCTCTACTACTCACTCTCTACTCTCTATTACTCATCCTCTACTCTCTACCTCCCTATCTCTCTCTACCTCTCTCTACCTCTCTACCTCTACCTCTACCTCTCTACCTCTACCTCTCTACCTCTACACCTCTACCTCTCTCTACACGCACACATATGCACATATACATATGCATATATATGCTTTTTCTTTTTTATTGAAGTCAGGACAAGAGATCAAATCAGCAATTTATTTGAAAATACAAAATAATTTATACATTGTCATATCAATATATCTTAAAGAGCAGGGATATAAGTGTCATAATTAAGTTGCAAAAGCACAGAGTTTGCATAATTATCGGTTGCAGGTACAGCATACAGGACCGAAGAGAGAGAAGAGAAAGAGAAAGAGAAAGAAAAAAAAAAGGGGGGGAGGTTCAGATAAATGTAGGCCCCCAAATTCTGTCTAGCTTCTGAAGAGAATTAACTCCTCTGATTTTAGCTAGGGAGGATTCCATAGTATAGATTTCTCTGACAAGAGTCCACCATTCCATCACATGTGGTGGATTGCTTGCGGTCCGCTCGAGCTAGAGTCAATCTAGCACAGCTTATTAAGATGTTAGAGAGATCCAATTGTGGATCTACTTGTACATTGTTAGAGATCTGAAAGCCTAACAATACATTGATTATGTTAAGTGTTATTGCTCTAGACATAATCAGAGCCATCCCTTGTTCTACATTAAACCAGAATTCCGTAAGTCGAGGGCATGTATACAGCATGTGTTCCAAGCTTGCAGCTAAGAGATCACATTTAGGACATCTAATCCGCTGATTACCAGTACTATAGCTGTACCACTTAGAAAGTCTTTCAGGAGTGTAATATAACTGGCAGATAGTTTTATAATGCTGTAGCCTCAAGCTAGAAGAGTGAATTATACGATTTATATGACTAAAAGCAAAGGAGATCTGGTTAGCAGTGATATTAAGGCCTAATCGGGTGCTCCATTTCGCCGCAATTTTCCCACAGTCATCTACATTATATGAGATTAGAACACCGTATCCGAAGCTGATAAGTGATCTATCTTTGCTGGAATAGAAGCATTTTCGGGTAGTTTGTAAAGTATTCTAAGTGTCTCAAAGGTCAAAAGACCGTCATTACCATATAGATCTCCGAGTGATTCTATTCCAGCATTTACCCAAGTTTTAAATGACCCATCATGGAATATTCCTGGGAGACCTGGATTCGCCCATAAAGATAATTGAGAGTGATAAAATGTTGTATTGCATTTAGTCAAAATTAATTGCCAAATTTTAAAACTGTCTTTGACAGTCTTAAATTTTACTCGTTTAAAGTAGTTGGGATCGTTCATTTTTGCTAAAAGCATGTTAGAATCCTCATCCATCGAGAGTTGATAACAAAAGCATGTATTCTTGTTACGGATAAACAGACTCCGAAGACGACTAAGAAAAGCTGAAAAGAAGTATAATCTAAAATCAGGAAAATTAAGGCCGCCTGGATTATAAAGCAGTTTAAGCAAATTAATTGATCTTCGAGCTTTTTTGTATCCCCAAACATAGCTACTAAGAATCCCATCTAATCCTTTGAAATAAGAATTAGGAACCAAAAGTGGTATAGACCTAAATAGGTATAAGAATTTAGGTAGTATGCTCATTTTAATTAGATTAATTCGACCTATAATGCTAAGAGGAACCTTATGCCATTTTTTTAATGTTAAGACTGTTTCTTTAAGAAGGTCCTCATAGTTAAGAGTGATTATTTCATTAGTATTAGAGGAAATTTTAACGCCAAGATAGGTAGCTATTCGGCATGTACCTAAAATCGGAACGACCGGCTGGTAATTGAGAATAACTTGTGTCTTGTGTGAATTAAGTTTATAACCAGAAACAGACCCAAATTTATTAGCCTCCTCCATGATACCAAATATAGCTTCTGGCACATTAGTAGAATATATCGCTATATCATCGGCATATGCCGTAATTTTTAACGATGTCTGTCCATATTCAAAAGGGTTAATTCTGGGGTGGCCTTGTAGGGCAACTAGAAAGGGCTCCAAGGATAGCGCGAATAGTAAAGGCAATAGTGGGCACCCTTGTCGTGTTCCACGTGAGATTGGGAAGCTAAGCGAGGTTAACCCAGCATAGCTAAGCTTAGCTTTTGGTAAATCATATAGAGACTGTACCCATTTAAGGTATTGGCCGTTAAAGCCCATAGTAGTCAGTGTAGACCAGAGATAGTCCCACCCGACTCGGTCAAACGCCTTTTTGGCGTCCAAAAGTATCATGCCGAGTGGAGTGGGACCAATCCCAGCCACGTCAAATGCCGTAATAGCCGTATTGATATGGGAAGTAGTATCTCTTAATGGGATAAGATGTACGGTTGCACTCAATTGTAAGGAGAAAATTCAGTAATTAATCCTGGTAGGAAAACTTTGGTGCTGGTGAGTCCACCTCCTAACCTTAGAGGTGTGAGCGAAATAATGTTAAGACAGCGCCTTCAGGAAAAGACGACCTCACTTTAGCACTCAAATGGCGGAATTCCGCTTAAGGAAGAGGTACAAAACTTGTGTATAGTTGTATATGGAAGCTTTTAATTCATCTGTCGTGACGTATGATAATTCTCATACTCAAAAGAGAATTTCCATGTAGGTTAACAACACTGTTGGATATTTCACAGTTTTTTAAGTAGTCTTTTCAGATGTCCCCGATGCATTTCGGGACTCGCCCTTCGTCAGGGGGGTGTATTTCTACAAGAAAAATGAGGAAATTGGCAATGGTCCAGGACATAAGAAAAATGTATTAAGTGAATGAACCCGAGTGTCGAGTTACGAAGGTAAATATGAAGTGATAGGTAATAGCAATGGTGAGTATTAGTCAACCAAGATGTGGCCCGTACGCAAACAAAAAAAAGAAAAGTGAAACACGGTATCCATTGTGATAGCGTCGGGAAGGTGAAAAATTGAATTAACAGCGAAAAGTATGGAGTGAACCAGGCAGCGCGGTGATGAGTTCCCAATACAAATCGTAAACCAAAGCATAGAAGTATACCAGTGCAAGGTAAGCAGTGGAGAGAGGAAAGAATATGCGAAGAGTCAATGGTGAAATACCTGAAAAAAACCATCGAAGTTTCTGGGATGAAGTTTCATCAAGAGGTGATAGAAATCCAAGTGGGGACGGCGGAAATAAATGTGCTGTTAACCCGGAAATTATATCTACGTAACGTGCGTGAGGTGACGTGTGACTAAAAAAGAGTGAAGAAAGACTTAGTGCGTGCAGTAGTCATAGTAGCTTCGGGTGAATGCTATGATATAGGGAAAAGTGGATGAGAGTTATATCAAAGGCATAAATTAAAAGATGAACAGACTGGGAGTAAACATCGGTAAAAGTGGCCTAAAAAAATAATAATGAAAAAGTACACAGTCGTAAAAAACAAGAAGATACAATAGAGCACGAGAGGGTACAATGAAGCACGAGAAGGTACAATAAAGCATGATTGCTAAAACATGAAAGCAAATAAGTAATGCAATGTTCAGGAGTCATAACGCGAATATGACGTATTACAAATAGCAACTGTATTCAACACGTTCATTCATTCCAGAAGGATGAACTGAATTGAGTTTGTTGATCCAAAACATTTCACGTTGTAATAGAAAAGCATTATTGTCTCTTCCTCTTAGTAATGGGACTTGTTCAAAATGTTTTGCAACAGTTGACTTGGTGTTGTGAGTTCTTATGTTCCTTTTGTGTTCAATTAGTCGAGTTTTCATTTTTCTTTCGGTTTTGCCTACATACGGGAGTCCACATGGGCATTTGAGAAGGTAAATTAAGTTGCTGGAATCGCATGTCGCAGTTACTCTGAGATTGATGGGGGTTCCTTTAGAGGGATGCATGACATTGGTTCCCTTAATGATGTTATTGCAGCCACCACAATTGTGACATGGGATAGTTCCTTTACAAATCTTCTCACAATCGGAGGAGGTCTTGTTCAAAAGTTGTTGTAAGTTGGGTGTTCTTTGATAAGCGAAGATGGGCAATTGGTTGAAAATGCCTTTAAAATCTGTTTCTGACTGTAATAGTGGCCAATATTTTTTTATCGTGTTTTTAATTCTATAGCTTTGTTTGGAAAACTTGGACACAAATACCAGTCTTTCATTGGAAGTCTTGTGGGTAAATTTTTGTAGGAGATCAGCTCTGTCTTTGATTTCGGCTCGATTTATGGCATCCTGGAGAATTGGTGCAGGGTATGCTCTCTTTTTAAATTTGTCAATGAGGATATCACTTTGTTTCTTGAAGATCTCTTCATTGGACGAGATTCGTTTGATTCTCAATAGTTGTGAGTAAGGCAGGTGTGTTTTCAAGGATTTTTGATGGAAACTAGAGAAATGTAAAAGATTATTACGATCAGTTATTTTGGTGAACACTGAGGTAATGATCTCGTTGTTTTGTATTGTGATGTCTACATCCAAGAATGTGATATGTTCCCGATCAATTTCATGCGTAAATTGGATGCGGTCATTGATGGTGTTCAGATAGGTAATCTCAGTCAGTAGTTCCATTTGTGTACCTTTCCAAATCAGGAAGATATCGTCGATATACCTGTAAAATATTAGTACATTTTTTGACCAACTTTCCCGTGACAAAATGTGATCAAGCTCGAAGCGATGCATGAACAGATTGGCGTAGGCAGGTGCGGCACAATTGCCCATTGAAGTTCCGGACAATTGCATGTAGTAATTGTCATTCCAAATAAAATAGCTGTGGTATAATGAGAAGTGCATAAGTTCAAGTACAAAAACTTTCAAGTCTTCATCCATGTTGTCCTTGACGAGAAATGATTCAATCGCTTGTATGCCCAAGTCATGTGGGATGGAGGTGTACAGGGATTTAACGTCGATAGTACACAAAAGCAATTGATCCTGGTGTGTCATTTCGATTTGGCTGAGTTTGATAAGAAAGTCTGTGGTATCCTTGAGATATGTAGACATAGCTTGAACTATCGGTTGTAGGTGTTTGTCAATATATTTACCGACAGGTTCATGAATTGTATTTCTGGTGCTCACGATTGGTCTGAATGGAGGCTTCTCCAGGTTCTTATGAATTTTGGGTATCATATATAAATATGGTACCTTGGGATGGTCTGTAATAAGAAAACATTTGTCTCTGTCGTTGATGGTGCCTTGTTCCAGAGCTTTGTTGATGATCTGAAGTAAGATAGCAGAAAATTCTTGAGTAGGGTCTGATGGCAATTTCAAGTATGTGCCTTGATCATTCACATGTGCTTCAACATTTTCTGTGTAGAAAGCGGTATCTAAAATAACAAGAGCCCCTCCTTTATCAGCCTTGCTGAAGGTGATGTCTTTATCTGCTGCCAATTTTTTAATGATGTTACGTTCATTACGGGTCAGGTTGCTGGATTTCACTGGTTTTTCCAGGAGTAGATTGGAAATCTCCTTGCCAACGATAATCTCGAAAGTGTCCAAAACTTTGTGGCTCACAGGAGCCATAAATTTGCTTTTGGGCCTTAAGCCCATTAAGGTGTCTTTGTCTTGAATCGTAGAAGATTCTACGATATTAGTGAAGAAATGTTTTAAGCGAAGGTTGCGCATGAACTTGAATAAACACACTTGAGTTTCCAAATCATTGGTGTTGTAAGTAGGTACGAATGAAGTACCCTTCTGTAAGGTTTGGATTTGTTGTGGTGTGAGTTGTTTTTGGGAAATGTTAATAACTAGGTTTTCTGACTCCGTGTTGTCCTTGCTACAGAAGTGTCTTTTGCTTTTGAACTTTGCCCTCCTGGTTCGTCCGGAGTTTTTCGGCCTCTTCCTAAAAAAGGAATTGTTTTGTTGGTACTCTCTGTAGAAGTCGAAGGTTGACTCTCAGTTGGGCCATCAGATGGTTTTGCTATAGGTCTTCTAGGTTGGGTCTGTGCATCATCGGATGACGACGTTTCTCCTTCTGTGGAGCGGTTGTATGGTCTCTGTTGTCTGCGTGCAGCGTATGCATCCGCCCATGTATACACCTCCCCAAGCTTGTAATCCACTGTGTCCCTTTTAAATTTCCGTAGTTTCCTGTCGTTGATTTCTTTTTGGTATTTATCAAGTTGGCTGTTAACATCTTCTAGAGTTTTGGTCATTTCTTCAGGAGTCATTTTGGCGCTTAGATCTGTTTTTAACTGTGTAACTTCTTTTCCAAATTCGTCTAAGAGGATAGATAATTCTTCCACAATTAAAAGAATAAGGTCTAAGGAACATCTGTTTAAGATGGCATACCAGCGTTCTGTAAATCTCGTATTATTTTTGCAGAGGGTAGACTTCAGAGGGATGCGTAATCCCCTGGGTATTCGTTGGACTTTGTGGTAGCGGATCAGGGTGCTAGCATGCAGTCTCTGGTTGATCTCACGTTTGGCGGTGAATAATAGTTGTTTGATGATGGATTGGGTTGAAGCAGTAGTTGAAGTGAAACATTCTGTGTCCTCAATCAATGCGTATATCCGATTAGTTTCTTCTGTTGAAAAACCATAGGTGTCTGCTCTGTTTGCCGTGAGGTTTGCGATGTCGTCATAAGACATGTTTGAGTAGGTGCAGACCGTGTTGGTTAGGGAGGCAAATAATGGGATAAGATGTACGGTTGCACTCAATTGTAAGGAGAAAATTCAGTAATTAATCCTGGTAGGAAAACTTTGGTGCTGGTGAGTCCACCTCCTAACCTTAGAGGTGTGAGCGAAATAATGTTAAGACAGCGCCTTCAGGAAAAGACGACCTCACTTTAGCACTCAAATGGCGGAATTCCGCTTAAGGAAGAGGTACAAAACTTGTGTATAGTTGTATATGGAAGCTTTTAATTCATCTGTCGTGACGTATGATAATTCTCATACTCAAAAGAAGTTACACAGTTAAAAACAGATCTAAGCGCCAAAATGACTCCTGAAGAAATGACCAAAACTCTAGAAGATGTTAACAGCCAACATGATAAATACCAAAAAGAAATCAACGACAGGAAACTACGGAAATTTAAAAGGGACACAGTGGATTACAAGCTTGGGGAGGTGTATACATGGGCGGATGCATACGCTGCACGCAGACAACAGAGACCGTACAACCGCTCCACAGAAGGAGAAACGTCGTCATCCAATGATGCACAGACCCAACCTAGAAGACCTATAGCAAAACCATCTGATGGCCCAACTGAGAGTCAACCTTCGACTTCTACAGAGAGTACCAACGAAACAATTCCTTTTTTAGGAAGAGGCCGAAAAACTCCGGACGAACCAGGAGGGCAAAGTTCAAAAGCAAAAGACACTTCTGTAGCAAGGACAACACGGAGTCAGAAAACCTAGTTATTAACATTTCCCAAAAACAACTCACACCACAACAAATCCAAACCTTACAGAAGGGTACTTTATTCGTACCTACTTACAACACCAATGATTTGGAAACTCAAGTGTGTTTATTCAAGTTCATGCGCAACCTTCGCTTAAAACATTTCTTCACTAATATCGTAGAATCTTCTACGATTCAAGACAAAGACACCTTAATGGGCTTAAGGCCCAAAAGCAAATTTATGGCTCCTGTGAGCCACAAAGTTTTGGACACTTTCGAGATTATCGTTGGCAAGGAGATTTCCAATCTACTCCTGGAACAACCAGTGAAATCCAGCAACCTGACCCGTAATGAACGTAACATCATTAAAAAATTGGCAGCAGATAAAGACATCACCTTCAGCAAGGCTGATAAAGGAGGGGCTCTTGTTATTTTAGATACCGCTTTCTACACAGAAAATGTTGAAGCACATGTGAATGATCAAGGCACATACTTGAAATTGCCATCAGACCCTACTCAAGAATTTTCTGCTATCTTACTTCAGATCATCAACAAAGCTCTTGAACAAGGCACCATCAACGACAGAGACAAATGTTTTCTTATTACAGACCATCCCAAGGTACCATATTTATATATGATACCCAAAATTCATAAGAACCTGGAGAAGCCTCCATTCAGACCAATCGTGAGCACCAGAAATAAAATTCATGAACCTGTCGGTAAATATATTGACAAACACCTACAACCGATAGTTCAAGCTATGTCTACATATCTCAAGGATACCACAGACTTTCTTATCAAACTCAGCCAAATCGAAATGACACACCAGGATCAATTGCTTTTGTGTACTATCGACGTTAAATCCCTGTACACCTCCATCCCACATGACTTGGGCATACAAGCGATTGAATCATTTCTCGTCAAGGACAACATGGATGAAGACTTGAAAGTTTTTGTACTTGAACTTATGCACTTCTCATTATACCACAGCTATTTTATTTGGAATGACAATTACTACATGCAATTGTCCGGAACTTCAATGGGCAATTGGGCCGCACCTGCCTACGCCAATCTGTTCATGCATCGCTTCGAGCTTGATCACATTTTGTCACGGGAAAGTTGGTCAAAAAAGTTACTAATATTTTACAGGTATATCGACGATATCTTCCTGATTTGGAAAGGTACACAAATGGAACTACTGACTGAGATTACCTATCTGAACACCATCAATGACCGCATCCAATTTACGCATGAAATTGATCGGGAACATATCACATTCTTGGATGTAGACATCACAATACAAAACAACGAGATCATTACCTCAGTGTTCACCAAAATAACTGATCGTAATAATCTTTTACATTTCTCTAGTTTCCATCAAAAATCCTTGAAAAAACACCTGCCTTACTCACAACTATTGAGAATCAAACGAATCTCGTCCAATGAAGAGATCTTCAAGAAACAAAGTGATATCCTCATTGACAAATTTAAAAAGAGAGCATACCCTGCACCAATTCTCCAGGATGCCATAAATCGAGCCGAAATCAAAGACAGAGCTGATCTCCTACAAAAATTTACCCACAAGACTTCCAATGAAAGACTGGTATTTGTGTCCAAGTTTTCCAAACAAAGCTATAGAATTAAAAACACGATAAAAAAATATTGGCCACTATTACAGTCAGAAACAGATTTTAAAGGCATTTTCAACCAATTGCCCATCTTCGCTTATCAAAGAACACCCAACTTACAACAACTTTTGAACAAGACCTCCTCCGATTCTGACAAGATTTATAAAGGAACTATCCCATGTCACAATTGTGGTGGCTGCAATAACATCATTAAGGGAACCAATGTCATGCATCCCTCTAAAGGAACCCCCATCAATCTCAGAGTAACTGCGACATGCGATTCCAGCAACTTAATTTACCTTCTCAAATGCCCATGTGGACTCCCGTATGTAAGCAAAACTGAAAGAAAAATGAAAACTCGACTAATTGAACACAAAAGCAACATAAGAACTCACAACACCAAGTCAACTGTTGCAAAACATTTTCTTGAGAACAGACATAATTGCAGCCAATTGAGATTTCTCATTTTGGAACAAGTCCCATTACTAAGAGGAAGAGACAATAATGCTTTCCTATTACAACGTGAAATGTTTTGGATCAACAAACTCAATTCAGTTTATCCTTCTGGAATGAATGAACGTGTTGAATACAGTTGCTATTTGTAATACGTCATATTCGCGTTATGACTCCTGAACATTGCATTACTTATTTGCTTTCATGTTTTAGCAATCATGCTTTATTGTACCTTCTCGTGCTTCATTGTACACTCTCGTGCTCTATTGTATCTTCTTGTTTTTTACGACTGTGTACTTTTTCATTATTATTTTTTTAGGCCACTTTTACCGATGTTTACTCCCAGTCTGTTCACCTTTTAATTTATGCCTTTGATATAACTCTCATCCACTTTTCCCTATATCATAGCATTCACCCGAAGCTACTATGACTACTGCACGCACTAAGTCTTTCTTCACTCTTTTTTAGTCACACGTCACCTCACGCACGTTACGTAGATATCATTTCCGGGTTAACAGCACATTTATTTCCGCCGTCCCCACTTGGATTTCTATCACCTCTTGATGAAACTTCATCCCAGAAACTTCGATGGTTTTTTTCAGGTATTTCACCATTGACTCTTCGCATATTCTTTCCTCTCTCCACTGCTTACCTTGCACTGGTATACTTCTATGCTTTGGTTTACGATTTGTATTGGGAACTCATCACCGCGCTACCTGGTTCACTCCATACGTTTCGCTGTTAATTAAATTTTTCACCTTCCCGACGCTATCACAATGGATACCGTGTTTCACTTTTCTTGTTTTTGTTTGCGTACGGTCCACATCTTGGTTGACTAATACTCACCATTGCTATTACCTATCACTTCATATTTACCTTCGTAACTCGACACTCGGGTTCATTCACTTAATACATTTTTCTTATGTCCTGGACCATTGCCAATTTCCTCATTTTTCTTGTAGAAATACACCCCCCTGACGAAGGGCGAGTCCCGAAATGCATCGGGACATCTGAAAAGACTACTTAAAAAACTGTGAAATATCCAAGTGTTGTTAACCTACATGGAAATTCTCTTTTGAGTATGAGAATTATCATACGTCACGACAGATGAATTAAAAGCTTCCATATACAACTATACACAAGTTTTGTACCTCTTCCTTAAGCGGAATTCCGCCATTTGAGTGCTAAAGTGAGGTCGTCTTTTCCTCAAGTAGTATCTCTTCCCATAACAAAACCGTGTTGGTGAGGGGTCACAAGATAGAGTATACAAGGAGCTAATCGCGTGGCCAGCACTTTAGCGAAGATTTTAGCATCTGTATTGATAAGTGAAATGGGTCGGTATGACCCACATTGGTCTCCTGGTTTGCCTTTTTTTAAAAAGAAAACAATCCTAGTTGTGTTCCCAGAATCAGGTGCTTTTCCGGTAATTCCTATGTTATTTATCACAGTAGATAATACAGGTAAAAGTTCCTCAGAGCATAGTTTATAAATTTCAAGTGGAATAGTATCCTCGCCAGTAGCTTTACCTAAAGGGAGCGCATTGATGGCCGATCTTATCTCTGACTCGGTAATGTTATCAGAGAGCAGCTCGAATCCTTCAATCTGTTGATCCTTTACTAAATTAGTGTCTAAATATTCTTGAATCTGATTCTTAGCCGGATGCTCCTCTGAGGTGTATAATGCTCTGTAGAATATAGCAAATTGCTCTAAGATCTGTTCTGGTTGAGTATATACTATATTATTTGAGTCTTTAATTTCTTTGACAAGAGTTCTAGATTTATCGTCAGCAACTTTATACGCAAGAATTTTGCCTACCCTATCCCCACTCTCATATTGAGAGAGGTGGTACTTATGTGAGCTTGTCATATTTTTTTCCATAAGCCTAGTTTTAATATTAAGCTTAGAGCTGGCTAATTTTTGACATATATCTGCTAAATTTGATGAGCCCTGGATCAGAGCCAATGAGAGTTGTTTTTCCAATATACTTACAGCATTAACCAAGATGTCCTGGCCAAGTTTATATTTAGAGTTTTGAATTAAGACATAATGTTGTGTGAAACCCCGTATACTCGCTTTAACCGTATCCCAAACTATACTAGGTGTGGCTGAATTAATATTAAACATTATAAACTCCAGTATATGTGCTTTTAATTGTGAAACATAATCCTTATTAAACAACAGATGCCGTGGAAATGTAAATGATCTTGGTTTTGGACAACTATGTTGAATATTGAAGGATAGTATAATAGGATTGTGGTCCGAGGCAACTCTCGGGCAGATCTCCATGGAGCTATTAGCTAATATATTATCCGACACCCAAGCCATGTCGATTCTTGAACAAAGTTGATGTGGTGCCGAATAGTAAGTAAAACCAGCGACAGAAGGGTATAATGAGCGCCACGCATCTTTAATGTTATGGATGCGTCCAAGTTCGATAGTAGCCGCTCTAGATCGACGCATCCTCTGAAATGAGTGATTACGGGTAGTATCAATATTGTAGTCCATAATCAAATTAAAGTCACCCATTAGGAAAAGTTCTCCTCCACTATCGAGCAATTCAATATTTAGCCTATCAAGGATAGAAGGATCATCTACTTTTGAGCCGTAGAACACACAGAAAGTATAAGTGTTACCATACCATAATATTTGAGCACTAGCCCATCGCCCAGCTTTATCGACCTTCGTTTTAGTTATTGCTAGATTTAGACCCTTTTGTCTTAGAATGGCGACACCTCTAGTTGGCATATTACATTCTGAACAAAGCACCACCTCATATCCTAATTTCTGGAGAAGCTTACGATCTGTATAAGTGATATGTGTCTCAGAAAGTAGAACCAGCTGGGGTTTATACATATTTAATTCTTCTGTAACAAGTCGTCTTTTATTCCTGCTGTTGAGACCTGCAACATTCCACGCCATACATCTAATTATATCCATTGAATATATATATTTCTGCTCCCTGCTCATTATTTTGAGAATCCATGTATCGTTTCAGAGAAAGTTTGAAAAAAAAGAAAATCGTCTCTCTCATCCTGATCATTTGAACATTTTTACCCACTCCCAACCTACCCCCCCAAACCCTATGAACCATCCAGAGGAGGTTCAAACTGAACCCCCACACCCAATCCCCAAGAGGAGAAGAACCTCTTATACCCTGCTGTCGCTGGATGGGCAGCTCTAAAGAGAAGCAGCATAAGAGATCAACCTGCAAAAAACCCATAAATTTATTTATTCATAAGTTCGAAAAACTCCAAACAATCCATAAATTCCATAGAATCCGTAGAATCCAAGTAATATAATACTCAGACAACGGTTTCCCCCCCCCATCGACTCAGGTTACCACCCCTCGACTCTCACCCCATGGAAATAATCAGTATAACATGCCAAAGTATAGAATAGACCTCCACCTAAACATAAGTAAATAAGTAAATAAGTAAAGAGTAAATAGTAGATAACCACTGCGATAGTAGTTAAAACTACAAGCTTTTTTCCCCTTTCCTATTCCCTTTCCTAATCGACTTTCCCCGTCAACTTAGATTGGCTTTTCCTCTCGACCTTCTAAGTTGTTAATTTAGAGAGCACCTGGTCTGCCTCCTTATCATCGGTGAATATATATGTGCGCCCCCCATTGATCACCTTTAGGCGGGCTGGTTCCTGCAAAAAAGCCTGACCTCCCAGAGACTTAAATGGGTCAATGAGCTGGCGCAGCCGCCAACGTCTGTCCATAGTATTTTTACTTAAGTTGGATCGTACAAAGAAAGAAATAGAATCTACTATGGAGAATTTGGCCTGGCTTTAAATGAGACTGCCTGTCTAAGCAAAAAATTACCAAAGTAAATCAAAAAAGGACGAGGGAATTTACTGCCCTTATTCACTGCATATAATGGCAATCTATGAACTCTTTGGAGCTGGTAGTCCCAGTCCCAGTCAGAAAGATCGGGAAAAGCCTTCTGGAATAATGTCACAATATAAGTCCTCGGATCAGCCCCTTCAGATCCCTCGGGTATACCAAAGAGTCTTAGGTTAAGTCGCCTTTGCCTGTTCTCCATATCCTCCAGCTTATTTTGTAGCCACCCAATTTGCTCCTGTTGTCTGTCCGTCGCATCTTTATTAGATGTACAAGTTGCCTCAACCGTTAAGACCCATTGCTGTAAAGACTCCAGATCTTGAACTACCCCTCCTATTTTATTATTTAGTTCCTGCATAGAGTTCTGAATCTTGGTGTTATCTTCCCGCAGCTGAAGAAGATGTTGTTGCGTTTCCTTATGTTGTTCAGAGAGAGTCTGTAAAATGATATTGAGAGGGAAAGATTGTTTTTCAGGGCAGTCAAGATCAACAACTGAGGGAGTAAATAAAGAGCCAGATATAGACGCAGAATCCACAGAAAAAGCTGGAGCTAGCTTGAGAGTTTTATCATTACATGAGGACATTTGCTCCTCGGCAGAAGCTGGAGTCATAGAGTCCGACCCGGTAGGTGGATTAAGAGCAACTGGTAGAGACTTGGAGAGGGCCTCGAAGGGGGAAAGTGGGAGGGGTATCGCTGTACCTGTTTGTATTTGAAGTTGGATTGGAGACATTTCTTTTGTCTGATCTCCCAATGTTGAAATGTTACCAGAAAGGCGTAAAGCCATTTTCTTAACTCTCCCACTGGCCTGGATCCACTTGCTGAGTGGGCTTTTATCTGTGATAGACCGTCCATAAGAGGCATTTGTGTGCATTTATATATATGTATGTGTATATATGTACACATACATATGTAAACATATATATAATCTGCATATCTATATAAATCCAAATATAAATGCATGCATACATATACATATACACATATGCATGCATATGCATGTTATGTACATGAAAGTTTTAAAAACACTAATAAAAGCAAAGCTAAAAAGCCACCTAATTACAAACAGAATTGCTTTAACTTAAATGAGGGCGAGACCTATTGCGTTTTCAATGCTTGTTTACTTTGGTTCCATCAAGAAGGCATTCAGATGTGTCACACATTTGCCATAAATTCTGAATGGTAGCACTCTAGTTGCTCATTAGATCACTGTAGTAAAGCTACTGCTCACCAGGGAAGTCTGCTGCTGGTATTGAAAGCGCATGTTTCAGTCTGCATGTCAGAATCTTTTAATGAAATAGAAAAGGATTTGAGAAGTCACTCAAAATGTGCCCTATTTTTTCTTTTTGCAGCATTAATCATACTTTCTATGGCAAAATGCACCCCCTCATGTTGTTCCTTTTTAAATTAAATGTTTTAAGAGTTACCACTTAATTCCAATAAAGATGGCTTCAGGTGTGCCATATGTTTATCATAAGTAGGACTGTTAGCGCTCTAGTTGTTCTTTGGAACACTCTGGGAAGCTGCAGTAGAACACAAAGGAATCAACTGACAGTCTCTGCCCTTGTTGGATGTACATGTTTTACTGAGAATGTCAGACTTCATTCTCACATGACTGAGAAAGATAATGTGAATTTACAGAAAATATGCTCCCAGTTTAGCTTATAGATCACCTTCCAAACCTCTGTGGGAAAAGCATGAGAAAATAGATTTCTCTCAAACATGATTCATGACATCCCAGCAGAAGGCTTTTTCACATGGTAAAATCACCTTAGAACACACCACAATTCCTAAAATGAGTATGGTACCATCAACAAATGATTTATAATGTAAATGAAGTCTTAAAACCTTCTATTTACTGCAATGCTTTTTAATGAGGTGCTATCATGTATATTGGTCCCAAGATGGCTGCCAACAATTCTTGGATGAAGTGCTGACAGCCAATCAGATCTCACGATGAGATGTGTGGTTAGGCTCCGCCCAGATATATATGTGATTTTACTTTTGATTTTTTCAGGAACTACTGAACGAATTTACCCCATTTAAGCAAAAGGCACGACTCTGAACCAAGGTCTACCTTTCTGCCAAATCTCGTGTAATTCCGCTCAGTAGTTCAGGCTGTAGCTGCGACTAAAGGTCCCTATGGAAAATTCCATGGGGAAAACACGTTTTGGGACCCCCCTTTTTTCTCAGCCCCCGCTTGATGAATCACCCCGAGACTTTCAGGATAGGAGCGGACCGGAGCGGGCCACGAGTTTTGAAAAGTTCACGAAGATTCGTTAACCGGCGCCAAAGTTATTCTAAATAGAATGTTGCGGATTTCCTATGGATAATAGGTCCTAACTATAACTACTTACTGGCGACCGCCAGTAGGTAATATATAATAGTAGTTAACACTTAACTGACGGGAGGGATAAACATCCGTCGAGTACATAGAACAAAACAAAAGAAAGTTATGTGTCACAGCTCCGCCTATATGGCATCATAAATGGACACTGAGCTATTTTTTGTTTTTTGTTTTCATTGGTGGGGTAAATTCTGTCCATGAACTACAGAATTCCTAATTTTTTTAGCACTGTGACCAGGAAGACTGACGAGGTAGGTTATGAAGGGTGCAATCTTTATTTCTTCTGGTAATTACCAGTGCGATAAACATTACACCACTTGTAATTGCGAGCCCTTCGCAAACAGATGATTGAGTAGGGGGTCACAAATCTATAGGCCACTTAATCAAGCCCTATGTATTTTATTCTTATAAGTTGAAAAGTATTTGAGAAGCAGTTTTTAATTCACACGTTCAATATTTCTTATTTTTGTACTTTTCCCTGAAAGAACAGAGGGGCATATTATCAAGCACGACATTAAAATTATCGCTGCTTTAGCGGTAGACAACTGCCGCTAAAGCAGCGATAATGGGCTTGATAATATACCCTTGAGAATTCCCACAGAAGCCCATGTTCTGGTGTCAACATGGGCTTCTATTGGAATTCTCTGCGAAATATTATCAAGCCCATTATCGCCGTAAGCGGCGATAATTTTAACGCTATGCTTGATAATATGCCCCTTAGTCCTATTTTGCGTCACACAAAACTATATTATCTGAGAGCCTGATAGAGTGCATACCTAATTTTAGATCGGATAGTGATCTCTCGTTTTGGGGCTTCACATCAGTGTCCAAATGAAAAACAAATTCTTATAAGAAAAAAACCGAAAAGGAAACTCAAAGTGAATAGGAAATGGACAATGAAGTAGAAAAAATCATAGCACAGATACTACTCAACTAATAAAAACAAACCACTCTGGTTGTTCAAGGCTCTATACAGCAGGACAGTGTGTGTCTTGGAGAACACCCGCTAATACATCATCTCAAAGAGAAATCATCTCACATTCTGAACTGCTTTCTGCTGCCCAGCTTGGCTGTGACAGTGATTTATGGAGCTGAAAAAAATCCAGACAGCTTCATTTTCAGAAACCAGACTGAACCTGCTGGACAAGGAACGACTCGGAAACTTGTTTTGACTTGTAAACTGAAACAAACATGACATGAAAATCAATACTACCGAACAACAGAGCCACCACGTTGCAAATAAAAAACATTTTCCACTTAAGATGGAAGGTGAAAAAGTATATTATGCATGCTTTAAAAATGGGAAGAATTGAGAAGCCGACAAATAAGTGATTTGTCTACAAGACTAGAACATGTATATCCTCAGATGTATTTTTCTACAGTGTTACAGAAGTAGGTTCACTGTCATAAAACACCAGATGCATAATGGATCAAATTTAGAGACTGTCTTTCATGTTTTTTTAAAGAAACACTTAGCATCTCTGCAACAAGACATGCCATGTTTCAGTCCCCTACTCAAAATACGTATCATGGAAGCAGGAGTCTCGTTTCTTTCTCTTACGTCAATTGCTTTACACGAACATTATCTGTGGTTGCTGAAAAGCAGAGGTGCGTGTGAAAGTCGCTGGAATCATCTTATCATGCAACAATACTCCATGATCAACAATGAAATTAGAAGTTTGGGATTACCATGCTAGATGGATAGTGCCGGCAGACCTACACATATGTAATGTATTGTTAAATTTGCTGCCCTTCTTTCCACAAGCAGGAATGATTTTTTTTATTTGTCTTAAATAGGAAACCCAATTTTGTAACCATTACTGTGTTAATCTAGTGCATGCTCCAACAGTAAGTACTGTGACCCACATTTAGCAAGGGCTTGCATTGCTTTGTGTCTCGCAAAGCAATGCAAGCTCTTCAGTCAGACTAATCCACGCGGCTTGGTAAATCTTCAGTGACATAAGGCAGCGCAAGTCGCTGCCTTGTGTTACTCTACATTGGGAAGGCGTTCCATGGGTGGAGCATGGGTGTTCCCACACCTCCACCCATGGTATCTGGTGCATTCTCAGATTTACTAAGCTTGGTAAACCTGGGAATGCGTAAAAATGCGACACATTCGCAGGTGAGGTGTAACGCTGAGAAATATGCTTATTTCTCCTCACTGTTTCCTCTTTCTATGTGTGCTACATTCTGCAGCACTCGTGGAAGGAGGAAAATGCCTCAAAGGATTGTTTTTGTGCAGGATGCTGCCCCTTCTTGAATAAAAATAATCCTGCCAGTAACGCAGGCACCCTTGCACCACTGCACAAGGGTGCCTGCATTGGTGCTTGGCAGCTACAAGTGAGCCAGCTCAGAGAGGCAAGAATGCGCCATAGTAAGTATGGCGCATTCCTGCTCTCTCCATTTAACACAGTGTAGTAAGTTGTCGTACTGTGTTGCATTGCGCTAAGCGTTAATAAACCTGGGCCTTTGTAGAAAACAAGCCATATTTTATTCAACAAATTTTCAAAAGAATATAAGTCCTAATTGGCCATGTCAGGAAACAAATTTTTTACCTTTGATAATAATAAGAATTTTCACAAGCATAAAAACATGAGTAAATGCATAAGTAAATACGTTTATATATTAGGAATGACAGGAAAGTAGACGGTGAACCTCCTAAGCATATAAGCTAAGGAACAAATACAAGGCATCAACTCAGAAAAGTCAGTCTACGGGTAGACATCTCTGCCGACATAGCTTTATTCTCACACCTGGATGCAAATCTTTACCTAGATGAAATTCAAAAACAGCAGATGGAAGTTTATGTCTAATAGTAGGCATACATGCCCCCCCTCAAACATGTACCTTTGTTGGTTACAAGTACATCTCAAAATACGACTAAAGTTAAAATACATAACTATACAAGTGTGTTTCAGGCATCAAGCAGCCAAATGTAGGTCTACATAGCATAGGCAACAACTCTGCCTATGTTATGTAGGACTACAAATTGAAAAGAAGAGGGGAACACTCATCTGCTGTGGTAATAACACACACCTGACAATAATCACAAGTAGAAGCATATAAATGCAGCCCACAATCTGGGAACTGCCCTTTTTTCCGTGCACTGGAATACGTTTCTAGGCCCTGGCCTATTTGCATTGTGTTACACAGTGCATATGTGTGTTTGTGTGTAAGTCTGTGTCTTTTTGTTTTTGGACATCCACCGTCGTATTGTGTGTTTGAGTATTTATAGAGTGTGTTACATGTAAGATGAGTATTTTTTTTATAATTCATTAGCAATTTACACATTTGTAAAGTTCTAAGTATTTATAAGTATGTGCATCTATTATGTTTATTTTTTTACAAAGTGATTTGCATGGGTGTTCCCAATGTCTTGTGTTTTATGACTGTTTTTTGCAGATGTTTTAAGCATAAGTCATTTAAGCTGGTAGTGTTATCTGCCTCATGTAATTTAAGTGTGATTTCTTTGCAATACTCTGAGTGGGCATATGTGGGGTGCGACTAATTCCAAGGCCTGGCTGAAATATATTTCTGCCTGTTTGGTCTGAAGTATTACTGGAGTAGACACTGGTGAACATTTAGTGCACAGCAATTTATTTACACTTATGTAAATGTGCTTTTATATTTGTATGTCCCTCTCCATGCCACTCTTTAATTTTCCTTTTTCTCAACCCACCTTGTTAGTAGAAATCGACATTTTCCAGCCACTCCTTGTTGGCACTCCCATAGTTACACCCAAAACATAGAATGTGCATTGTTCTATGCATTCTTGGTGAAGAACTCCACATATAAGACATAGTATTGCACTAGAGTAGAGATATGCATGCACATTTGAGTCTTGCATTTATGAGTAAACAAAGTAACACTACAGGAGTGAAACTACACAAACCCGTAAATGCCTTTCTGAATTACCTCCACTATACTGTAGTTTGTAAAAGTTTCATTTGACTCCAAAAAATAGAAATATGGAATGGAATGTTGGCTTTAAAGAACACTTCTTCAAATGTAACATCTTTTCATAAAAGGCAAACATTTGAATTATAGTCATGGTGGATCAGGTACCCAAAATATGCTTTCACATTCTTTAGACACTAAAGTTACATAAACAATTTATTCAGTCAGGAATCGCAGCTAACAGCTCTGTTCGTTTCAAATTCTGATGTTTACATGTGGTTTGTTACAAAACAACACAAAATAGCACAACATGTATGCACTAATGGTTTCCAAGAAAGGCAGCTTAATTAGTTCATATTCAAGTATACTTAAAAGTAAATTGCAACCCCCTCCCTATAATACTGCTTATTTCATTTCGTTGAAATGTTAGCACACATCTATTAGAGCACTGCAAATTATATATCTTTCTGTTAGAGGAAAAAGGGTACAAAGATGGGGATTCACAGTTTGGCTTTAATGAGTCATATATTCTTTTAAACAATTTAGCTGCATACTATTTATATTTAGTAATTTCAAATACCTAAGGATCATGAATGCTGGTTTGTTATGTTTTCAAAGGTATAGTTCAAGAACAGAAATTCTTGCAGCAAATACCCTTTTGTGAGATGTGCTATACTAAGAGTTTGTGTTTACCAGAGTCTGCCTCAAACTTGGAATAGGAAGGAAGTTCATTTTGGCAATGACCTAATGCTGTTCAGAGAATAAAAGAGTTGAGAACCATCAGTGGTCACCTTACAAATGATAAGCCAAATTGAATCCATGGCTGTAATTACTTCTGCCAAAGAGGCATACTCACCTACTTGTAAAACGACTTGAGCATTATATCCTACGTGTACGACACTCAGCTCATCCTATCCTTGCCCTCAGACCATACCACCAAATCATACTTTTACAGGTGCATGACCAGCATTACCAGCTGAATGCAGAACAACTGCCTCAAACTCACCGCCAATAAAACTAAGGTTCTCATCTTCAGGAGCAATACCTCCCCTTTGAACGACTGACTCCTTGTGGCCAACCCAACTTGGTCCCCCACCCACAGAACACGCAAGGATTCTTGGCATCATACTTGACAGCAAGCTCATGAGGAGGAAGCAGATATATGCCATCTGCTCAGCATGTTTCCTCATCCTATGCATGTTGAAGAAAATATAAAAATGGCCCCCACCAACACCAGACAGCACATCATGTAGGCATTAATTACCAGCTGCCTGGACTATGTCAACACCCTCTATGTGGGGATCACCACACAACTTCTAAACAGACTCCAGACCATTCAAAATGCAGCCACATTGCTCATCCTCGACCTCCTAAGGTGAACCCACATCACCCCCACCTCAAAGCACTACAATGGCTCCCCATCAACAAATGGTGCTACTTCAAACTACTCACCCATGCTTACAAGGCCCTCCACAACAAGGGTCCAGCCTATCTCAACCACGGAGTTAACTTCCACCAACCCGTCAGACAGCTGCACTCCTTATGTCTCTCCCTGGCTAACACACCAAGCATCCACAGAAGCAGGAACTTTCGCGCACCTTGCCGCAAAGTCCTGGAACAACCTCCCTCTCCAGCTACGAACATCTTCGACCCTGCAGGAGTTCAGGAAGGGCCTGAAGACCTGATTGTTTCATGGATAGCCCTCAGCAGCAGCTCTTCCGCCCCATCAGCACCTGGAATCCCTCCCAGGGGATAAGCAGCGCTCTATAAACCCTGTTGATTGACTTCAAACCACATTAACATAAATCACTTAGGGATCATTCCTGCCGGCCAGTATTTATTCCTTATTATTATTTGTATATATAGGTTTGTTGATTTATTTCATAGCACCGCTGCTAGACTTTTGTCTCAGTTAGGCCAGGGTGAACGTTTGATCAAGAAAGTACATCAGCAAAGCCAGGGAAGGTGATCAGAGCAGATTATTTTAACTCTTAAAATATTATGGGCAAGAGGCTGGCATGTGATCAGTGTTCTAGAGGATCTAACTTCTGTTAGATATCTGGTTCAATTTATTAGTTCATATGGTCCTCCAAAACGAAAGTAATGGTTGTGTGTTTCTGTGTCTCTTACACTAAATTCTAATTCATGAGGTTTTTCATGCTTGAGTCTGTGTGCTCTTTCTTCTTTATTTAGAAACATTGCGCTGCTTCTCTAAATATAATTTACATTGGCAAAGAGTGCCAAGACTCCTTATTCCACAAACATATTAAGTGACTTTGAATGATACCATATGTCATGTGACTCCACAAATCTGTGGAATGGACGAGAGCATAATTGGCAATGATACCATCCATCTGAAATGCTGCAAGTCATTTTTTATCTCAATGAACTGAAAGCTGCTGTCTAAGGCCAGGCTCAGAGTCTGGGATCACTATCAATGACATAATTGAGAAATCTATGATTTTCTTAAAGATGATATAAAGTGGGGGCTGGTTTCTATGAGGCATAAGAGTGACATTTTTATGGTTTTAAAGTTGCTTAAATTGCAGATGATATAAATAAGTTGCTGAGCCACCAATGTGACTACACACCTGGTACAGGCATTACTCCCCTCTCCTTTGCTCAATGGGTTGGAATTCCTTATTTTAATAAATCTTTTTTTTAGTTGACCTTGATATGATAAGTGCACTGACAATTTAAAGAAAATTGCGAATACTTCATATTAGTGGTTTAAAACAGATCTTTGAAATCTGTTTCAATTTATTTCCTCAATCATAAATGAGGGTTGTCAAGGATTGGCCCAATCATCAGAAAACCTCGTTGGCCTTCCTAAATGCAAAGACACATTAGGGATTTTAGAGGATTGGTGTGATTAATTTTTCCTGTGCTCATTTTTTTTTGTTCACTGAGAGTTTATTAATTTATAATTAATCAGTGTTTTTCATCTTTATCATTATTTGAGTGCCTTGTCACTACCTTGAATAGTTGTGGTAAGCAGTGCTTTTGAGAAAAATAATGGTGATAATGATATGCTAGTTTTCAGATATAGATTGTAAAGGCACAAAGTCTGATGATCTTAATGGTTTTTATAATAGAGAATCGATCATGAGTAATATATAAGTGGAATTTTAAGAGAGATTGTGTGGTGATTTGGCATGTAGGTATTGAGAACAAATTTATTGCGGTAGGAAAAAGGGTCATTGGTATGGAGGCAGGATAGAATTTGAAAAGTGCTTTTAGACAGTGAGTGAGACTTCTGATTCAAAGGGGAATGGAGGCAGAGATAGCAGTGTGTGGTGAGGAGATAATGATATTTTATAGCAGGAAGGATATATACCAAAGCCATTAGGTGGAGAGGAGGTAAGAAAAATATCCATGGGAAACTATACATTTTATATGGATGAGTCTCAGGAGTGTGTGGTGTGACACAATGAAGATATTCCACAGATTGTAGCCATGTGGAATATACCTTTTATTCTTCAAGATGCTTTGGACCACAGAATATTTGCTCATCGACCATTAGAAACACAAGCATTTCCAGGTGTTTACAGGGCACACTTTTGCAAATATGAACCAGGAAATTTGCCTGATGTAAGTTCCATAATTGACAAATGCTCATTTTATGTTCACTGGCCTCAGTAAAATAATTTCCTACAAAAAGTCAACCCCCATCATTATGGACAAAAAATGTCAAGGCAAGAACCTTTGAAAAAGTGTACGCGAAAATCTCAGTACATTAGGCATAAAAAACATTGAATATAATCAGCACATATTGATTAAGAATAAAAGAGAGACATTCTCAACATTTTAAAAATAAAACAACAGTAGATGGTGCCAGATGAAGTGCACTATTAAGCAACCTGCAAGAATCATAGGAAAATTTATAAATCCAGAATTAAAAATAGACTGCAGGCAAAAATATTAAAAGATTATAACTTTGTGCATGTAAAGTGCGTTTTATAAGAAGGAACCAACTGTCTTGCAGGTATGATGACCTTCCAGTTGCTGTAGAAAGAGCAACGCCACTCTACACCTACTGAACATATATTTATGAAGTTAAGGGAGTAGAAGCCATTTGATAAGAGAGAGGTAGAATTTACAAAAAAAGATAAAGTGCAGATGGATCTGAGGGAACAACGCATCACATGGACTAATTCATACATCTGAAGGGGCAAACTGACTTTGAGGGAAGTACAGGAGCCATCTAATGGAACCTACTCTAAAGCGGGTCAATAGAATACGTTCCCACGTATTTTGCGCACGAATCATATAAGAAGGCACCTCTTCAATAGTTTGGAGGAGGCAGCATTCTCGAATGGCAGATTTCATTAGTTCCCTGCCCTCCATCGGAGCCCATCTTTGGGAAAAAGGAGTCCTTGACCACCCATTGTGCCTCTTTGTGATATTCTCAGGCTTTTCATATATATATATTTCATTCAAGTATGATGAATATATATATTTTTTTCTATGTTTATGCTCCACATGTTTATGCTCCAAATGTGACATGCACGTACCTTTAAATAAACTGTAATGGAGGATGAGGTCATGTGACCAAGACCACAGACGTGGTCAAAACGCAGCTTCCTTTTCTGCTGTGCAAATAAAGATCCCTGCATGGGATCAAGTGGGCTCGTGGAAACTTTGTTGTTCATTTCTCTTCACATGGAAATTGACATCGCAATACCCAGGCAACAAGGTATTCAATTATCAGATACAGACATCAGCTCTGCAGGCAACAGTACTGATTCGGAGGATAGCACGGCAAGCAGCTTGCAGTCACAGTTGCCTACTATCTTTTCGCCATCAGAGGAATTGGGTTTTTAATCGAGGATAGCCACCAAACATTGCTGCCGCAAAATCCTGCGAAGAAAACCGATGAAGGAGGAACAAACACAGGAAACAAAGGCGCAAGCTCAGGAGGCAACAACAGAGGAAGAGGTGGGAGAGCAAAGAGGTGGCCCCAACAATAAACAACCCTTACAATTCAGATAATACTGTCATCAACCTCTCCGAAATAGAGTTTTCAGCTGCAGAAACTCAACTGCTGTCACTGGGTTTGTCATTTTGCCCAGTGAATGGTTTCAAGTATGCTCAAACCCGAGTTGATGTTTTTAAGTTTATTTGTAAACTCAAGCTCCTCAAACACTTCAAACAAAGCATAGAAACCAAAGCTGCCTTACTCATTGTGCCACATGGACTAACTGGCGCTTCTTTTCAAGTATCAGGCATAAGTGCACTAAAAACTATACACTCGTTGGCCCAGAATGAAGAAAATATCATTAGCTCCACACAAGAAGAGCTTCAACAAATGGGCATCCGAAAAAATAATCCCTCTCCAAGTCTGTTTCGTCCACCTTCAACCTTTATCCCCCTAATGCCTAAAGACGCAATTGATACTTTCAGTGACTGTGTCATTAAAGATCTTTAAAAAATTAACCACAAAGTGTTAAGTAAATCAAAACACAGAAAATATTCAGAGAAACAATACACCAACCTTATGCGTAAATTACAAGACAACGACAATGTGATTGTTAACAAAGCAGATAAAGAGGGAAACATTGTGTTATGGCCTAGGGTCCTTTATTTGGAGGAAGCGGAACGCCATTTAAATAACACGTCTTCCTATAAAAAACCTTTAATGACCTTATGATAATCAAAGACTTAATTTTCAAAGAACTAGCTCAATGGAAAAGAACAGGATTACTCAGCAAGAATGAATACTGCTTTTTAAAGAATGATCACTCGATTACAGCAGTACTATATTTTATCCCCAAAGTCCACAAAAACATTATATCTGTTCCTGGGAGACCTATAATATTGGCCCAGAAAGGCATCTTAGAACCCATATCAAAATATATGGATTACTTTTTACATGACTTTGTGGAAAATCTTGCTTCCTTTATTAGAGATACGGGTCATTTATTTATTTATTTATTTATTTTGGTTCCTCATATACCATTATGAAATTCTTAAAGGGAGCTTAGGCAACTCAATATGAAAAGGTCAATCCTATCCGGCCCTGATGTTAAGTGACCAAGTTCATAAAGAGCCATGCCTGATCCCTCAAGTTGCCACTGCTTTTCCCAATCCACTCCTTTTCACGCCAAAACTGACTCCCTGTGTTACTAGGGAGATTTAGGAACCAACAGGGCCCAGGATAAATCATAGGAACACCAAATTACCTTTACCTATCTTACCATGCCACCAAGGGCTTCCAAATTTCATCAAAACTTGTGAGATCACATGCCATATCTGACTTATTAGTAAAAATAACATGTTTAAGGCAGTTAGAAAAAGATGGAGGTAATGGATCTTTCCAGGCTCTGCATATTTCACGCCTGGCTAGGAGTATGACATAGAAAATAAACCTTGTGTTAATATCCTCAGTGTTGTAAGCAACTCCTAGTCCGGAAAGAATAGTACTAGTTGTTATTACTATTGGTGTCTGCAGAACCTCCCCCAAAAAACCCTGTACTGAATCCCAATAATTTTTTATTTCTGGACAGACAGCCAACATATGCACATCGTCTGCGGCCAGGAGTCTGCATCTTGGGCAATGATATTCTAGATTAACGAATTTCATAAGTTTCTTTGGGGATATATATGCCCTTTACATGGTATATAAATGGTTCCGCTTTAATGTGGCCGGTCACCACAGCCTGCAAGATGGTAAATGAATCGACCCAAATATCCACCAAATCTACATTCTCCAATACTAGTATATTATTCCATAGCTTTTGTATCTCTGATTCGCAGATGTTCTCAGCTTCTAACATAGCCTTATACCAGTATGAAATTTGATTTTTCCACTTATTTTTCCTATATATTAGATCAAATTTTGGATTAGGGTTATTGAGATTCCACGGCTTGGATAGCCACCATCTAGATAGCTGATGATATTTAAACCTAGTGAGTGTACCTCCAGTAAGACCAGATACTGCCTCCCAAATGAGAAGCTGTGAGTCAACCTGGAGATCCCCCCAGCACTCAATCCCAGCGGCCCTGAGAGGTCGCGATAGTAAATCGTCAAGGCAGGCCGGTGTTCCTGGAGAATCCCAGATTGGAGCCTGCACTGAATAATAGGGAATATCGAGCTTCTGCCTCACAAAAACCCAATTCCTAATAGCTGTCCCCAAGATCTTTAGTCTTATTTTTTTTTTTAAATTTGGGTCTCCAAACTTAAAAAGAAAATGTGATTGGCCCTGTGGTATATCTCGTAGCAGTGCTTGAAATAATAAACCTAACGATGTTGCCTCTATCTCCCCCGCCAAGGGTCTGAAGTTTTTAAAATGGAAAGCGTGGCAATAGACCAATATATCAGGGAAGGCCAGATCTCCTGAGCTTCTTCCATGCTACCCTTGGCAATTTAGAGTTCCAAATAAAGGAACCCAATTTCCCTTGCAACTTTTTAATAGATGCAGTATTAAAAGATAATGGGATAGAATTAAATACGAAAGTAAGTTTAGGAAGGATAATCATTTTTATTAGATTGACCCTCCCAAAGATGTTTAGAGGGAGTGATGACCATCTTTGCAGTAAAGCACAGACCTCCTTAGAAACCTTATCCATATTAGTTTTGGTGATGTCCTCAATTTTATGGGTCAAAAGGACCCCCAGGTACCTCATTTTTGACTTGGTACCCACCGTACTAACCTCTTGGTTCCACTCCATAATTTCGGTTTTATCTTTATTAATGGAGTAACCAGAGACCGCCCCGAATTCGTCAGCTAAAGCTATCAATTTGGGCAAGGCGACCCCTGGGTTTGAAGTAAACATAAGAAGGTCATCTGCATATAATGCTAATTTTAGTTCTAAGTCAGAAATCTTAAAGGGTTTAAATGCTGGATCAGATCTAAGTAAACAAACATAAGGCTCAATATACAAATCAAACAATAAAGGTGACAGCGGACAGCCCTGCCTAGTTCCGCGAGCAATTGGTACCCGGGAGGTTAAGAGACCGTTTATTAATATCCTTGCCCGTGGGGAGCGGTAAAGAGACCTCATAGCAGTTATAAACTTACTTGGGAAGCCGAAGGCTTCCAAAACCCTCCATAGATATAGCCAATCTACCTGATCAAATGCCTTGGCGGCATCCACTGCTGCCAGGGTCAAAGGAAGCTTCTTGCTGATAGCGACATCTATTGCTGCGATAACCTGAAATGTCAGTTCGTTTAGTTGTCTGTCTGGGATGAAACCCCTTTGGTCCTGATGAATAATTGTCTTTACCATTTTGGCCAGTCTGGCTGCAAGCACACCGGCAAAAACCTTATAGTCTGTTTTTAACAGCGAGACTGGCCTGTAAGATTCGATCTTTAATGGATCTTTATTTGGTTTCAGGATTAACGTTACAGTAGCCTCTGCCCATGAGTCGGGAGCATTCTCACCGTCTGTATAGATTTTATTACACAGAGTTGTAAGAACAGGCACTATTTGATCTATAATTATCCTGTAAATTTCTACTGGGAGACCGTCGGGCCCAGCTAACTTGCCCTTAGCCATTCTCATCAGCTGAGCTCTGACCTCACCTTCCTTTATGTCCGACGCAAGGAAGCTATTATTCTCCTCAGCTAAACATGGGAGCTGTATCTTACTTAACCAACTTTCCAATGGCAAGGGGGATTGGTTTATTTTAACAGAGTACAACGTTTTGAAGAAGGATTCAGCCTCTACCCTAATTTCCTCATCATTGCTTGTAACAATACCCGAACTTCCCTGGGTTAGACTTGTGATCATATTTCTATTTCTGTCCATCCGAGATTTCCAGGCAAGAAGGCGACCACATATCTCCCCATAAGAAAAATTTTGAAGTTTGCTGGCGTTCCATCTGCCTTTCAGGACTTTATCCAAACCTGCTTGATAGTCTGCTCGCAGGGCATCTAGTTCCTTTTGCAGGAGAGGTTTTATACTGGAATGACTGGCAGAGGCTGCTTGGAGTTCCAACTCTTTCACTTTGATTTTATGAAGCTCTTCTTCCTTCTTCTCCTTATTTTTCCTATTCCTCACGATTGACAAGGAGGTCAGCATACCACGCAGAAAAGCTTTATATGTTTCCCAAACCACTTGTTGGGTGGCTGAGCCTGTATTATTATTAAAGAAGTCCTCTATCAAAATTATCAGATCCATTTTTGTCCCGTCCTCTAGTAGCATAGATCTATCTAGGGTCCATCTCCTTTGTATTTCTTTTACTTTAAAAGTAATGATTAACTCCACTGTTGAGTGGTCGGACAAGATGGCTGGGGTATATTCGGTAGTGTCAACTGCCGCAAGTAACACCTGATCAATAAGGAAAAAATCTATTCTGGAATGGTGGCCATATCTACGGCTATAGAAAGAGAAATCCCTCTTTGTGCTGTTTCTAACTCTCCAGACGTCCATAAGATTATAATCTTTAACTAAGTTTTTAAGCTCTCGCCGGGATTTCACTGGGGGTGTAAATTTGACCCTCGATGTTCGATCCAGCTTATCGTCTAAAATCAAATTAAAATCGCCCCCTAAGATAACTGGCCCTGTATGATCTAAAAGAGTGGTTCTAAGCTTCAGGAGTGCCCCTGGAAGATCTTGATTGGGGCCATAACATACAGCACATACCAAAGGGATACTCTGACATTGTAGAGTCGCCACCAACCACCTTCCTGATCGATCCGTATCATATTTCACAACCTTAATTCCTGCGTTAGCTCCAATCAATATCGCTACCCCTCTAGTACTACCATTCTGGTCTGAACATAAGACTTCTTGTATCCATCTAGCCTTCCCCAGCTCGGTTTCACACTCTTTTTTCTCTAAATGGGTCTCTTCCAATAAACAAACCTGAGCCCCTGTCCTAAATAAATATTCCTTAACCCTTGAAAGTTTCCTCTTATCTCTTAGGCCATTCCAACTGACAAACTTAATTTTGTTATTCATATTAACCTCTCCATCTACCACCACAAGCCCTGCTCCCTTCCATATCCAGTGTATTTATTAATGTGTATATGAGAATTTTTTTTACCCCTTTTGCCTCAACCACCCAGCAAACCACCCACCCCCCCTGAGAAACCCCTCCTATACCTACTCTGGCGATCTTGTCGCCTGTGGGGGCTCCCGTGATCTGACCTGGATCCTTCCCGTCAGTTGCTAAAAAACAAAAAGAAACAAACAGAAACAGACTCCCATATATGAGCCGGGTGTCTTGTCATGTCTACTGACAAAAAAAAAACCTTATACCTTTTCCCTTTTTTTTTTTTCCTTTTTTTATTCCCTTCCTTTTCCTTCTCCCTTTTCCACTTTTTTTTTTCTTTCTTTTTTTTTTCTTTCCTTCCCTTTCCCTTTTCCTCCCTTCCTTCCCCTTCTTTCCCCCTCTCTCCTCTTCTCCTCTCTCGCCCCCTCCCATACAGTGAGAACTACTAGATTCCATTAGAAAATTCTGCTAAGGACTCTCTCTTATTGAAGTTATGAAGGAGTCAACTTCATGTGGGGATAGAAAGTTATGAGTCTTATTCTTCCAGACGACTTTTAGGAATGCAGGGAATTTCATTTGAACCTGGGCGCCCAGGCTCCTCAGATCAGGCATTCTGTTTCCCAGCTCCCACTGCCTTTGTGCGGTGGCTTTTCCTACATCTGACCTAATCGAATATCTGATAGAGTCTATCTGGAGGGTTGTATCAGCAAGTGCTCTACTCAATATTAGCTCCTTTACCGTATAGGTGAGGAAGTTCACCTAGATTTTCCTAGGTGCCTTCCTCTCCTTATTCAGCCTATAGGGATCTCTATGAGCTCTTTGGATTTCGGCCTCAAGGTCTATGTCGGGCCTGTCTTTTAGTACCCCATCTCTAAGCAGGTTGCAAATAAATGCTTTAACATCCCCTTTCTCTGCTCCCTCAGGAATCTTTAGAAATTTGAGGTTGTTCCTTCTCGAATGTATCTCGAGTCTCTCAATGTCCATATGGAGATTTTTGTTTTGCAGTCTGAGAGCCTCTAGATCTCTCTCGTGCCGCTGAGAGACCCCTGTAAGCAGAGACACATCTCCTTCCAACACACCAGTACGCTTAGACACTTCATCTAATTTAGCCTCCAAATTAGCACATTGATCATGGATGCTTTTCTGATTTGCCTCAGAGATTGCAAATTTAGATAACAAATCCTCCCTCATGTTTAGTAATAAGGACTCTAATTGAGAGAGCCTGGGTCCGACAGAGATATCCATAGTCAACTGCGGGGCTTCCTCGTCTACTGGTGGAATCTCTTGTGTTTCTGAGTCGCAATCTAAGATAGAATATCTGTTGGTTAGAGGTAGACCCCCTTGCGCCGTGGTAGTAACAGCGGTGGGTTGTATAATAGGAGTTGAGCCCCTCGATGGTTGGGCCGGGAGTTGTGTCGCATTCAGAACTTTCTTTAATGATGGCCTTGATGCTGACTTAGGTAGAGAAGATAGAGGGGGTAAGCTGCCCCCCTTAGAATCCATGGCCTGCTCCAAAATTTTAAAATAGGACTTCAGGGATGGGGTCGGTTTACTTCGAAGGGGCAAATTCTTGGGAAGCCTCTGTTTCTGCTCGCCAACCCCCCCTTTTAAGCTTTTCCCCTTCCTTTCCTTCTTCTGCCCTTTAGGCGAGGGAGCGGCAGTCCCTAGCCCTGTCTCTGTTTCAGACCAGGTGCCTGCCACCTGGAGACCCACCTTATGGAGCTCCAAGTTCGACCTAAGCTGATACCTGTTTCTGGCGCCCCCTGTTCTGAGGGCAGCTGGGGCTTTAGAAACCGGGGGTTTGATTCCTAATTCCTTACTGCTTCTCTCTGATAAAGGAAAGGACCCCCCTGGCGACTCGGAGTGAGCTGTAAGTAAAGGGCTGGAAAATTGAGAGATGTTCAAACTCATTCCCTTCACTTCCCTTCCCTCCCGCAGCTCTGGCTGCCAGAAGGGAGGGACTGGCTTCAAGTATGAAGGATCAATTGATAGTTCAGCAGTCGGTTCACCTAGCTGTTGTCCGCTATCGGAATAACTGTCCCCTCCAATCTTAGTAGTCCTTAAAGAATATGCACCAGAAAACCTTCGGAACCCGACTCTCGCTAATACCAGCCTGACACCATGCCAGAACTTTGCACGCCCAAAAAGCCAATTCTCGTGCTTCAGTTCAGGCTCCTTTGTATGTATTAGTGCTCGCTGGTACGTTTGTGCTTGTATTTGTAATTGTTTGTAATTACAGCTCGGTCTCACCACTGTTACAGGGGGCTCGGCGGTTTCCAGAGACACCATCAGAATTGCATACGCCCAGCGCCTCCAGTGGTCCTAGCGCCCAAATGTTTGCTCCTACACGGGTCATTTTTTGACCAAACTACAAACTGTTAACTTGGAATGAGGAGTGTCTGTTTATTGTAATGGACATTTGTACCCTTTATACTAGTATTCATCATTCTGATGGGTTGGAAGCAGTGAAACATTTTTTAAGCAAGTGCAGTATTAAATTTTACCAATATGATGTTATGCTTTGAAGAATGATTGAGCTATGTCTTATGAATAATGATTTCATATTCAACAAAGAGGTTCATCAACAGCTACGTGGAGTGGCGATGGGGGCATGCTTCTCATCCAGCTATGCATGCCTTAACGTTGGCTGGTGGGAGGAGCATGTCCTCAGAACCACCCATAAGAAACTGTATGATGCCCACATACTTAATTGATGGCGATTTATAGATGATGTCTGTGTAATTTGGAAAGGTACTATTGAATCGGCTAAATGCTTTGTTGATATCATTAACAACAAAATGTTAAATTTGTAATTTACTGCCCACATAAGTAATCAATGTGTGCAATTCCTAGATGTTGAACTGTATGTTGAGAATGATGTTATCAATACCAAACTCCACTGCTGGCAATTCTGTACTTCATGCCAGCAGGTCCCACCCTAGCCATCTTATCAAAAGCATTCTGTATGGAGAGTTTTTAAGGATAAGGAGAATCTGTAGTTCTGAAACAGATCTTCAAATTTGTCAGACAGAAGCTCTCCAAAGATTTAGTGCTCGCGGCTACAAAACAAAAGATCTAAAGGCTGCTATGGCGAGGGCTAACAGCCATTCTAGAGAGGAATGTCTACAAAACACTACCACTAACACTACCTCCACTGATTCAGAGATTTTAAGTAATCTATCCAAAACGAGTGAAACAGTAAGATTAATAACCACCTATAGAGGCCGGGAAAAGCAAGTAAGGAAAATCATTAACAAAAACTGGCCTATAGTATTGACATACCTAACGCTGTCTCAAATTTTGCCAGAACATCCGGCGTTGACATTTAGACCTGCTCCCTCGATGAGGGATACACTTGTTAAAACTAGCCCGGAGGTGTCTATTTCTGGCAATTGGTTATCAAAAAGGACAGGTTTCTTTAAATGCAGCTCACGCCGAGCATGCAAGTTTGGTAAAAATACAACTGAATATGCTACCACTTTTGAGTCTCAACCTACCAAGATTAACGGGATGTTTACATGCAGAACGGAATTTGCAGTATATGTATTGGAATGTTCATGCCATTTAAAATATGTGGGCAGTACAAAATTGCAAGTATTCAACCGTATACTGCAACATCTCCGAGCGGTAGTCAATTCTGACTCTAGTTACCCTGTCGCTCGTCATTTTAAACTTGTACATAAAAGCAATCTCAATGACTTGAGCTATTCTGTAATTGATTCAGTACCTAAGTCACTCAGAGGAGGCAACAGAGAAAGGAAACTTCATCAGTTAGAGTCCCAATATATTTTAACATTGGACACTAAAATGCCGAATGGTCTCAACACAGGGGAAGATTTACATAACTTCCTTTAGATTGGTGTTCAGTTAATTCAGTGATGTTCCGTATCTCTTAAGATTGGCTTTCAGATTTTAGTTTTTTATGGCCCAGTTTTTAGCCTGGTTTTAACCCAGTTTTACTTGGTTTGACCTGGTTTTTACCAGGTTTTTCCTGGTTTTACGTAGTTTTAGTTGGTTATGAACAGGTTTTTTTTAACTATATCTTTAGCCCTCTTACATATTTGTACTGTATGCATCTTGCACTTTTTTCTTATGCTTTTGTTTTGATATCAATCTGTATGCACTAGTGGAACGTTATTAATATTGCACTTGCAATGTATTTCTATAGAGTTTCCACAAGCTGCATTGGATTTCATGTGTATATATACGGCTGTATATATTACCTACTGGCAGTCGCCAGTAGGTAGTAATAGTTAGGACCTATTTTCCAAAGGAAATCCACAACATTCTATTTGGAATAATGTTGGCGCCTGCTACGGTCCGCTCCTATCCTGAAAGTTTCACGGTGATTCATCAAGCGGGGGCCGAGAAAAAAGGGAGGTCCCAAAACGTATTTTCCCCATGCATTTTCCATAGGACCTGTTGACGCAGCTACAGCCCGAACTGCTGAACGGAATTACACCAAATTTGGCAAAGAGATAGTCCTCAGTTCAGACTTGTGCCTTTTGCTTAAATATGTTCAGTTGTTCCTGAGAAAATTAGAGTTAAAAAGATAGATATATCTGGGCGGAGCCTAACCACTCATCTCATCGTGAGATCTGATTAGCTGTCAGTACTTCATCCAAGAAGTGTTGGCAGCCATCTTGGGACCAATATACATGATAGCACCTCATTAAAAAGCATTGCAGTTAATAGAAGGTTTTAAGACTTTAGTTACATTATAAATCATTTGTTGATGGTACCATACTCATTTTAGGAATTGTGGAGTGTTCTAAGGTGATTTTACCATGTGAAAAAGCCATCTGCTGTGATATCATGAATCATGTTTGAGAGAAAACTATTTTCTCATGCTTTTCCCACAGAGGTTTGGAAGGTGATCTATAAGCTAAACTGAGAGCATATTTTCGGTAAATTCACATTATCTTTCTCAGTCATGTGAGAATGAAGTCTGACATTCTCAGTAAAACATGCACATCCAGCAATGGCAGAGACTGTCAGTTGATTCCTTTGTGTTCTACTGCAGTTTCCCAGAGTGTTCTAAAGAACAACTAGAGCGCTAACAGTCCTACTTATGACAAACGTATTGCACACCTGAAGCCATCTTGATTGGAATAAAGTGATAACTCTTAAAACATTTAATTTAAAAAGGAACAAAATGAGGGGGTTCATTTGGCCATAGAAAGTATGATTAGTGCTGCAGAAAGAAAAATTAGGGCACATTTTGAGTGACTTCTCAAATCCTCTTCTATTTCATTAAAAAAGTCTGACATGCAGACTGAAACATGCACTTTCAATACCAGCAGCAGACTTCCCTGGTGAACAGTAGCTTTAATACAGTGATCTAATGAGCAACTACAGTGCTAACATTCTTTTCCCGCCGCCATCTCGGCGAGGACGGAGGCCACGCCCCTTTGTGAGGCCACGCCCCCCGACGTCACTTTCTTACGCTCTATAAATAATGTGCATATCTCGGCCGCGCAGCGGACGAGCGCAGCGGGCGCGCCGCCAGCGCGCCGAAGGCGCGCTAAAGGCAAGCCCGTCTGCGCCCGTCCGCGCCAGATCGGGCCATGGGGCATGCAACGCTGACTATCACCTCTCGTACTCCTCTCAATCTCTTAAAGACCTGCAACATCTTGCGTCTTCTCCTTCTCCTACGGCTATTCGCCGTATATGTACTGCTGGCCTCTTGCATCCCGAGCATCACCACCTAAGAGGTAACACACCATCAGTTACGCCGACCAGGAATGTCACGACCATCAGGGTGTTATACTTAAACACTCGCTCCTTGGTCAAGCACTCTGTGGATATCTTTATTTTGTTAGCTAACACCAATCCAGACATGCTCCTGCTCACAGAAACCTGGCTAACATCTGAGTCCCTTCCAGATATCTTGGCTGCCCTCCCCCCCGATTATTACATCCTTCATGCCGACCGTCATGGTGATCGGCCCGGGGGTGGGGTGGCAGCCATCATATCCAAGCGCCTTAACTCCGTTTCTTCTTATTCCCTCCCTCTCCCTAAGGTGGATAACCTACTTATCAGTGTGCAAACTGATACCGGCACTCTCACCCTTCTGCTTCTATACCGGCCTCCCAATCCCATGCCATCCTTTCCCACCATCCTGGGTGAACAGTTGTCTAACCTTCTAACGCTGCACTCTAGTTTCGCCCTTTTTGGCGATTTAAATTACTGGTTCAACGACACTAATGCTGGTCCCCATGCCACTGAGCTTTTCGAGACTCTTAATAGTCTGAACCTCACGCAACAGATCACCTATCCCACCCACAATAAGGGTCATATCTTGGACCAGATTTGGACTTGTAATCTGGGATCATCTCCACCTGATGTTTCCCCCTGTGTCTGGTCTGATCATTATCTAGTTGATACTATCATTACTATCACCGGTCAGATTCCCCCTCCTCTGATGGCTGGCGGTTTCTCACGGAAATGGAGTACTTATGACTCTCAAGGCTTTCTTACGGCCCTTGCCGATACCCGTCCAGCCTTCCTCCCCTCAAATGATATAGACAGCATCGAACATGATCTTGGCTCTTGGCTTGAATCAGCCAGCAACCTCTTTGCCCCCCTGGTCAAATTTCCTAGTACTAGGCACCGCAGCTCCCATAGATGGTTCTCTGGTGATCTCAAGCTCCTGAAATTAAAAACACGTCAATCAGAACGCACCTGGAGACGCGACTACTCCGACTTAGCTCGACAGTCCTATCTAGCTGCGCGTAAAGAATATAAAACTGCCATCAGCCTAGCCAAAATGGAACATTTTTCCCACAGGATCTCGTCGGCAGCTGATAAATCTAAGGAGGTGTTCAGAGTTATGGATGAACTCACCACTGATGACAGAACCCTCCCAGCCCAGACCCCTACTCAAGAGGCCTGTGACACTCTCAATTCTTTCTTTCTAGATAAAATTTCGAAAATCAAAAAATCCATCCCTTCCTCTCCCCAGTCCCCTCCACCGGTTCTCTGTACCAACTATTCCTCGACTTTCTCTCTTTTCCCAGTCCTGGATTCCACTTCACTAGCGGAACTGGCAATCCGGGTGAAATCTGGTTCCCCGAATGATTGCTGCCCGCCATCTGTCCTACGAAGCATATGCCTGAACCTGCCTGACTGCATTCTACCTTTACTTAACGGGGCACTTAACAGCGGCATCGTTCCGACCTCTTTCAAGGAGGCCATTCTAGTGCCTCTTCTTAAAAAACCTGGCGCCGATCCCGCGGAGCCCTCGAACTACCGCCCCATCTCCCTCCTTCCGTACTTTTCAAAATTGATGGAGGCCCATGTCACCCGGTGTTTATCAAACTTTATTGAATCATCCAACCGCCTCGAGCCCAACCAAGCTGGTTTCAGACCTGCCCATTCTACTGAGCATGTTATTCTGGCAGTCCTGGATACACTCAGGAACAACGCGGACGCCGGGCTTCCCCAAGCCCTTGTCCTCCTGGATCTATCAGCCGCGTTCGACACTGTGGACCATAACATCCTTCTCCACCGTGTCGGGCAGGCAGGCATCCAGGGTACCGCCCTCAGTTGGGTTAAGTCCTTCCTTACTGGAAGAACACAGGCGGTCCGCATGGGGCCCTTTACTGCTACCAAAACCCCCACGTCCTGTGGAGTCCCTCAGGGCTCCTCTTTATCGCCGCTATTATTTAACCTATATCTCCAGCCCCTGATTCAATCTCTTCAAAAATGGGACATTGTCGTCTATAACTATGCCGACGACTTACAGATCATTCTTCCGCTTAATTCTCCTCATGCCATCAAAACTTTTCATGCAGTCATGATTCACATTCAAGGTTGGATGAACCAGAATCAATTGAAACTTAACCCCGGGAAAACTGAGCTTCTCCTCCCGGGACTCAGCCACACTCACTGGGGCCCGCAGTTTTGGCCCCCGGAGCTAGGCTCCCCCCCAATCCCGGTGAAAGCCGTAAAGAGTCTGGGAGTGATTATTGACTCTGAACTGTCTCTCAGAGCACAGGTGGGCTCGGTAATATCTTCCTGCATGTACCAACTGCGGAAGATCCGTAAAGTCCGTCACCTTCTTCCCTCTTTTGCACTCACCCAAGTTGTCATCTCACTGGTGCTCTCCCGTTTGGACTTCTCTAACTCCATCTATCATGGCCTTCCCTCATCTCTGACACATCGTCTCCAAGTTGTCCAGAACCAAGCGGCCCGTTTAATTTCTAACACCCCTAGATGGCAGTCAGCCAAACCTCTACTCCACAGTCTTCACTGGCTCCCGATCGACCAAAGGGCAGCTTTCAAGGTGGCTTGCCTCACATTCAAAACCCTTCATTGCCCTGGTCCCGCGTTTGTAAAATCTCTTGTTCGTTCCTACCATCCTCAGCGTGATCTCCGATCTGCCCACAGCCATCTGCTAGCCACCCCCAAAATCAGAACCAAGAAATTCGGCGGTCGCCGGTTTTCCCATCTTGCCCCTGGACTTTGGAATCCCCTCCCACTCTCCATTAAATCCTCCTCCTCTCTTATGAACTTCAGGAAACTTCTTAAGACTTATCTTTTCCCTCTTCTCAGTTAGAATCCCGTTTTCTCTTGCCTCCCCCTCATTCACTCTGTCTGTCAGCGCCAGGAAGCTTCGGCGATAGTGCGCTTTACAAATCTCACCTAAGATAAGATAAGATAACATTCTGAATTTATGTAGTAAATGAGGAAATTAGGAAACTTCATAACAAATAAGTATCCCAAAATGGCCACCAGAGACAAAAGAACCCAAATGTAGCACAAATATCACCCAGATGTAGCCCAAGTATAGCCCAATGACAGAATGTCCCAGAGTGTTCTAACGAACAACTGGAGCGCTAACAGTCTTACTTATGACAAAAGTATGGCACACCTGAAGCCATCTTGATTGGAATAAAGTGGTAACACTTAAAATATTTAATTTACAAAGGAACAAAATAAGGGGGGTTCATTTTGCCATAGAAATTATGATTAGTGCTGCAGAAGGAAAAATTAGGGCACATTTTGACTCCTCAAATCCTATTATATTTCATAAAAAAATTCTGACATGCAGACTGAAACATGCACTTTTAATACCAGCAGCAGACTTCCGTGGTGAGCAGTAGCTTTACTACAGTGATCTGATGAGAAACTAGAGTGCTAACATTCAGAATTCATGGCAAATGTGTGACATATCTGAATACCTTCTTGATGGAATCAAAGTAAAAAACTGAAAGCATTTCCTACTGAGGAGACTGCAGTAAATGAGGAAATTAGGAAACTTCATAACAAATAAATCTCCCAAGATGGCCACCAGAGACAAAAGTGCCCAAATGCAGCACAAATATCACCCAGATGTAGCCCACGTGTAGCCCAATGACAGAAGTGTGCAAAACACTTATTTTTTGTGTATTTGCAGTTTTATATAGTGCAGACGTGTCAGGTATTGGAGTGCTTTACATGAGTATTGGTTACATCACACAAGATCAAATTCATTTTGATTGTAGACATGGGGAGATTAAGTGATTTGACCAGAATCACAGAATGTTGAGCAGAAACTCCAACCTGGTTCCCCAGTTGCAAAGTCTGCAGCTCTGGAAGTAACACCACATCCTCTCCCCTAAGTGCAACATGTAATCATGTGGTCAACTGGATAAAAAACATAAAGATTACAAATAATTTAAAAGTTCTTTGTCGCTATTTGAAAACTCAGAAAATATGTCCTCATTTTAGTTTTTTAGAGTACTAACCATAATTTTGATGCAAATAAGACCCTCTCATATATGTAATTTCTAAAGGAAATTCTCTAGGTATTATAGTTTTGATAACATCAAGATGACGTCAGGCGTTCCACACTTTTGTAATGAATATAGAATGTTAGCAATCTAGTTGTTCATTGGGATACTGTTGAGAGGCAGAGGCCAGGGGCACGGACTCTGAAAATTGAAGGCAGGTAGGAGAGTGCAGAGGCAACAATTTGACCACACTGGGCAGGCAGGAAGGGCAGTGGCAGCATAACAGACTATGGAGGGCAGTGGAAAGGGGGGCAGGGGCAACAAACCAACAATACAGGACTGGCAAGAGAGGCTGTGGCAATATAATGGGCAAAAGGAAGAAGCAGTGGTAGTACAACCATACATGCCAACAGACCAATTTCAGCCAAGAAACGTCCTATGTTTTTAAGCTCAAATGGGCTTTATTTGATCTGTCTCCTGTCTACAATCTCCTCTTTTTCAATGTAACTCAAAGGGGAAAATTAATACCCCAGTTTTTTTTCAAAATCTCCCTCTTACCAAGTTCAAAATGTTCGCAAGTATGGTACATTGAATCATGGTAGGCAGGAGGAATTGGGGTAGGGACATGGACTCGGATAACAGAGGACAGGAGGGACATGGAGAGGGGCACCGCAGGCATCAGGGTTTGCAGCAGCACAATACACCACACAGTGCATGCAGGACGGGAGTGCAGCACAACAATCCATAGAAAGCAATAGGGAGGGGACAGGACCATGCACATGGACAACAGAGAACAGAGGGGAAATAGGCAATGGTAGCTAGCTGACCATAATGGACCGACAGGAGAGAAAGCTGCAGAATAACAGACCATAAAGGGCAGGAGGGAAGGATCAGGGGCATTACAATGGAACAGACAAGCCAAGAGAGAGGGAATAGGGGTCTGCACATGGAAACAGAGGGCTGGGAGCAAGGGGGCAGGAGCAGCAAGATGACTATGGAGGTCAGGCAGGATGGGCACTAGAAACAAGACACACCATGGAGAGCAACAGTGAGACTATGAAGGCATACACACAGACCATGGAGGGAAGGTGGGAGGGGGTCAGGGGCAGCTAGCTGACCACATGGGGAAGGTGGGAGGGGCCATGGCAGCACAGAGGACCATGCAAGGCAAGCAGGAGGGTTAGTGGCAGCACAATGGCTATGATGGGCAAGAAGGAGGGTGCAGGGGCATGGACAAAGGACCATGGAGGATAGAAGGGAGGGTCAGGACCTGGGCACAGACAAGAGAGTTCAGGGGAAGGGGCCTCACAATAGACCGCACGGGGCAGGCAGGAGGAGCAGTTGCAGCACAACAGATCAGGGAGGGCAGAAGGGTGTGGCAGTAAAATGGACCATGGAGGATAGGAGGAAGGGGATAGGGGCATGGCATGTGGACAGGCAGGGTGGAGGTGGCAGGGAGAGGTTACAGTCATCTGACAATGCTAGGCAGGTGGGAGGGGAGTGGCAGCTCAACAGAACACTCAGAGTAGATAGGAGTGTCAGGTCCATGGAACATAGTGGGCAAAAAGGATGGAGCAGGGGCATGCACAAAGACATCGGAAGGCAGTGGGAAGGAGAATAGGGGCAGCAAGCTAAGCACAGAGGCTAAGCAGGAGGTCAATGATGGGTCATAGAATTGGGCAATGGAGGGCAGGAGAAGTGGACTGGTACATCATGCTTAATGAAGGGCAGTGGCAGCATATCAGACCATGCATGGCAGGAGGGAGGAGGCTAGTCCATGGATTCAGACAACAGAGGATAGGCAGGAGGTGGATGGTGCAGCAAGCTAACTGTTCAGAGAAGGTGGGTATTAGGAACTTTATTGTTTTTAAAATGTGTGTCTGTGCGAACTACTTAAGATATGAACAAGTATGCAGCATAATCTCACTTTTATTCAGGAAGAGGAGGACGTTTGTGACTGTGACTCCGGGCTCACTTGGCAGAAACACCCCCTGACCCTCCACCCCCCATCGCAAAATGCAATGCCTGTGAAAAGGGTAGGTGGACGCAGTGTTATATAGAACATAGTCCTGAGAGCAGGATTGAAAATGAAAACTAGATATAGTATATGGTATAAACTATGCACCAAAAAGTGTGATATAAGATGAACCAGGCGTGAAATTTAATATGCAATACATTGTGCGCAATGACAGATTCATTGGAGAGCGCGAGATAGCACAGGCACTAGCGCGTGCTATGCGATATGTGCCTTGGAGTGTAATATGCACAGGGCAGTGTTGTGTAACCTAACTAGTCTCTAAAGTTGTAATATAAAATATGTGCTGGGGAGTGTAACGTTGCATATGCACTGTGACAAAGATATGGATCCCAGATTGTAATATGTATGGCATAGCGCTGTGCGTTATAACATAGGCTTCGAGGAATGCACGTTAGATGGGGCAATATAACCCGTGCGAAGGCAAGTGTGGCATGACATATTCACGGGGTGCTGTTACAGTGCACATGGGCTAGAGAGTGTTATAGCATACGCACCAGCTGGTGGAATACAACACAGAGGTGTGTGGCACTTGGCGGGCACTGGTGGGTGTAACACAGAATTGGGCTCAGCCAGGAGCACGCTGTGACTCTCAAGTGAGGTTCGTCTCCTTTCCAGAGAGTAAAATAAAAAGTATTACACATCCGGCGGTGGATGTGTGTTGCATTAACCGTGACAGGGGTTTCTTACATAGTTTGGTCGAATTTTTGTCTAATCCCCTTTGAATGGCTTGGTGTGCGTGTGTATTAAATGTGCCCTTCAATAGCTACCCATGTTTGTATAAATAAATGACAAGGGTGTCTACTTGGAGAATACCCACCGGCGGGGGCGCCGGGATTAGGCACGGTAGGGCGTCAGACACGTCAGAGCTTCACTAGCGGTGTAAATACATTCCACGTGTATTCATTGTATGCATAGTCGCCTTTTAATGAATATCACGCAAATCGTCATGGTGATAGGTACATACGGTTTGTCCAGCATGTCCTAGGTGTTTCTATAAATATATTTAAACAGAAAAATGAAAAAAAACAAAGGCCGGCCCCGGGGGATGGGGTCCCCGGGGCCATAAGTGGCCTGAGGAGGGGGGCAACGCACCCCCCTCCTAAAGAATTTTTTTTTAATAAGGCCATTACCCGGGGACTGGGGTCCCCGGGGCCGATTAAGGTCTTGGGAGCGGGCCACGATGCCCCCTTCCAAATTAATTTTTGCAACAAAACAAATTAGGGTGCAGGCCATGGGGGATGGGGTCCCCAGGGCCAATAAATTAGAAAATGAAGGGGGGCCACACAGCCCTCCTTCTTAAAAAAATAAAATAAATAAAGGATCGGCATTGCACTGGAGGCCATGCTCCCTCCTTGCAGCACTCTGCAAACGCGCCCCCTGGCCAGTTGTAAATTGGGGAATTAATTCCCCTTCAATACTGAGGGTCCCTGAGGGCCAACTAGCCCAACAGGTATCTCCAGTATGCGCCAGGGAGCTGCGTTGGAGACAGCCACGCCCCTTTTTACACCTCTATGCAACGCAGCTCTGTGGCGCTTACTGGAGGTACCTAGTGGGCTAGTTTGACTCTAGGGACCCTTAGGATTCAAGGGGACTTAATCTCTCAACTTAGAACGGCCACAGGGCGCATTTACACAATGGTGAAGGGAGGGGACGGGGCCTGAGGTGACATGTGCAAACACGTCCTGTGGCACGTTTTAAGTTGGGGAAATAATTCCCTTTCAATCCTGAGGGACCCTGGGGGCCAACTAGCCCACCAGGTGCTTCAAGTAAGCGCCACTGCTCTGCGTTGCAGAGAGGTGGTGCAGACCGTGCCCCTTTTTACACCTATCTTCAATGGCGCTTACTGGACGTACCTAGTGGGCTATTTTGCCCCTAGGGACCCTCAGGATTCAAGGGGACTTAATCTCCCAACTAAAAACGGCCACAGGGTGTGTTTACACAGTGGGGAAGGGAGGGGACGGGTCCTGAGGTGACGTGTGCAAACACGCCCTATGGCGTGTTTTAAGTTGGGGAAATAATTCCCCTTCAATCCTGAGGGCCCCTGGGGGCTAACTAGCCCACCAGGTGCTTCCAGTAAGCGCCACTAAGGTGCATTGCAGAGAGGTGGTCCAGGCCGTGCCACTTATTACACCTCTCTGCTAGGCAGCTCTTTTGCGCTTACTGGAGGTACTTAGTGGGCTAGTTGGACCCTAGGGACCCTCAGGATTCAAATGAACTTAATCTCCCAACTAAAAACGGCCACAGGGCGTGTTTACACAGTGGTGAAGGGAGGGGATGGGGCCTGAGTTAACGTGTGCAAACACGCCCTGTGGCACGTTTTAAGTTGGGGAAATAATTCCCCTTCAATTCTGAGGGACCCTGGGGGCCAACTAGCCCACCAGGTGCTTCCAGTAAGCGCCAATGTGCTGTATTGCAGAGAGGTGGTCTAGGCCGTGCCCCTTTTGACATCTCTCTGCAACGCAGCACTGTAGCGCTTACTGGAGGTACCTAGTGGTCTAGTTGGACCCTAGGGACCCTCAGGATTCAAGGGGACTTAATCTCCCAACTTAAAACGGCCACAGGGCGTGTTTACACAGTGGGGAAGGGAGGGGACGGGGCCTGAGGTGACGTGTGCAAACACGCCCTGTGGCGTGTTTTAAGAGGTAGTTTTTATACCCTGCCCTATTATATACTAGGGGCTTACAGAGGAGGTCATGCTAATCACAGGGGGACCCCAACGCATAGTGTTCCCTAGTGTATGTAGGTGTTTTCACTGTATTCTGAGTGTCTTTTAACATAGCACTGGCACTCGGACTGGTTAGTCAGACTCAGTTACCACCAGCATCCGATGATTTTGCAACAAGGCTTCTTTCTGCTCTTCTGTTTGTTCTTTCTGCACGTTATCCTTCTTCCTGCACTTTTCTTCGTCTTTGAGGACTTCTGTTGCTTCTTTCTGCATTTCTTTTTTTTCTTTCTGTGCGTTTTTTCTTCTTTCTTCACATGTCCTATCTCTGTAGGCATAGATAGAAATTAGCATTTGAAAAACCTTTGAAATTCACTGAAAAAACCATAGGTTTCAGGCACATTATAGTTAGGAATTAGTATTTAAAAAACCTTAGAAATTCACTGAAGAAACCATAGGTTTCAGGGGCGTTATAGTTAGCTGGACTTTTCACTCGTACAAAACCATTGAAATTCCCCCGTTATAGTTAGTTCAGCTATCTATAACTCACGCGCCTGCAATGCACTGCTGATGACGTCACATATTACATCACTCATGACATGGTCAGTGACATTACTCATGACATCACTGATGACATCTCAAATGACATCACTGATGACATCACAGATGACATCATCCTTGTGATAGAGTGGCAGACCTCCTCACCCCCTAATATAACCTTTGATACACACATTCAAAAATAGAAACTAACATTTTCAAAACAATGGACATACCAATACCAGTTACAACAACCTATTCAATAATTCTAAGATCCACATACACACCCACTCATTCATCAACAGTCCTATACAGTCACTCATACATGTACTCACTCATCATATGTACTCATACAGCTATACATCCTGTTACACAACACCACTCATCCATCGAGTTACTCACACACATAGTCACTCATGCTATTAAAGAATCAAACATCCATTTACTTGCATATACAGTTATACACACACCACCACACTTACTTCTACAGAAACTTACACATACTTAGTCTTTTAAACAATCACTTATAGAAACACATACTTATTCATACAGGAACTCTTCCAATCTCTCACTCTCACATATACTCACTTATATACACCAATAGTCACGTATACTAGTTTAAAACATATGTAGTTACTCATAAAGACACTATTGAGACAGTCATTCACTCACTAACACACCCATGCACACACTCATCCCCCCATACAGTCCTACACACATGCTGTCTTCAACACATACAAACTGTGAATCACTCATTCATGCACCTATGCACTATGTAATACCCCCCACCGAACAATACAGACACTCAGACACTCATATTGATACTCAAAAAACCAACAAACAACCTATATAGACACTCATGTAGCTACTCACCAACCCATGCAGCCACTTATACACAAAGTGAGAGACTGATACAGATATTTACATATTTAAGCATTACTCACTAAGCCATGTATTCACTAAGATACACTTAATCAGTCGGTTATACAATACATTTTTCAAAAACAAATCATCCATTTAGACACTTATATACCCATTTATTCTTCCATCGACTTTGAGATATACATTTATAAAACATATGTAATTTTCTGAAAAACACACATTCACTGGATGATGTCATCAGTGATGTCATTTGAGATGTCATCAGTGATATCATCAGTGATGTCACTGACCATGTCATGAGTGATGTAATATGTGACGTCATCAGCAGTGCATTGCGGGCGCGCAAGTTATAGTTAGCTGAACTAACTATAACGGGGGAATTTCAATGGTTTTGTACGAGTGAAAAGTCCAGCTAACTATAATGCCCCTGAAAGCTATGGTTTCTTCAGTGAATATATATATACATATATATATATACATATTACCTACTGTCGGTCGCCAGTAGGTAGTTATAGTTAGGACCTATTTTCCATAGGAAATCCGCAACATTCTATTCCCAATAAGTCTGGCGCCGGTTGACGAATCCTCGCAAAATTTTCCAAACTTTTGGCCAGCTCCGCTCCGCTCCTACCCTGAAAGTTTCGTGGTGATTCGTCAAGCAGGGGCAGAGAAAAAAGGGGGGTCCCAAAACAAGTTTCCCCTATGCAATTTCCCTTAGGATCTGTTGTCGCAGCTACAGCCCGAACCGCTGAATGGAATGACACCAAATTTGGGAAAGAGGTAGTCCTCAGTTCAGACTCGTGCCTTTTGCATAAATGGTGTGAATCTGTTCAGTAGTTCCTGAGAAAATTAGAGTTAAAAGTACATAAATATCTATGGCGGGGGAGGATCCGCGGACCTTACCTGCACAGTATGCGCACCCTCCCCGAACCGATCGCGCACCCTCCTGATCGCGCGCTGAATGCTAATTGGCTGTCGAGTGTCTCTCTACATTCGAAACCAGGAACTGTTGGCACCCATTTTCTGCCTCGGTAGAAGCGAGGCTGAAGAAGCAAGGGGAATAAGTGTGTAAAATATATAAAGGGGGCAGAGTGGAAATACTCTGACCCTCTAGAGGTGCTTGGGGGGTCCCAGAAGGAACCGCTGGGGCCCCCTTTTTAATAAAAAAAATGGCGAAATGCGCGCACGGTGCGCGCATCCTATCGCGTTGGGTGCGCGGATCCTCAAAATTTTTTTTTAAAAAAAGACAAGAAATCATTGGTTGTATGACTACTTTGTACACTGAAAGGTAGGGTGTATATTTCTGTTTTTTAAAGGTATGATTCCTATTGGTTAACAAAAACAGATTGTAAGGAACATTATATATGATTAGCTGATAAGTTGAAAAGTGAAGCACACTTCCTCTCTTGTTTAGCAACATTGTGTGCTGAACTTCTGACCTGTGTGCTCAGTGAAGTGTTCCATTACCTGTTTCTATGGTAACAGGCAGAAGGCAGATTGGGGGAAGAGTTGAAATGTATTTCAGTTGGAAAGGGTTGAAATGTTTAACCAATAGAAATGTATGTTTGCTTTTGAGTTTATGTGTGAAGGATTGTGATTTGATGTTTACATGTATATGCGTGGAAAATGAAAGGGAAACGTTTCCATTCTTTGTTTTTGCTGAGAGGTGCACAGTGCAGAGATTCTGTAAAAGAAAATATGGTGATTGACTGATATACTTCTTAATCTACAAAACAACTTGAAAGATGAGTTATTTAATTGTGAGGGGATGTATGTAGACTATTTTGATTTTAATCAGACTAATGTATTTCTCCTGCTAAAGTGTAGGGAGTACTTTTTGTTCTCTACAATCTTATTGACAGTGTGTGTGCTTGTAAAAACCATTCTGTGATAAGCATTTGTGTTTTTCATGTGTTTGCAGACAGATAACTGTGCTGTTTTTATATTTTGGTAGAATTAGAAACCAGTCATTGTATATGAATTTGTGAAATGAGTTATGTTATGTTTCTATACTAAAATGTAGTAGTTCTTCTAGATGAAGAAATGTGTTTTGGTATAGTGCAAGGGATAGTGTTGTTTGTCTAGAATCACACAGTGAGTATGTGTGCATTTGGAAGCCACTGTGAAAGAAGCATTTGGTAACATTGTGTATTTGCTGACAGATAAATGTTTTAAAACCTGTCTTGTTGTCAAATTTTAGTAGCATTAGAAGGCAGTTTTTGCTTATGCTTTGATTAAATGAGTCAGGCTTTGACACAAAAGTGCAGTCCTGAAATATGTAGATTGTGTGCAGTTCCCTTACCTCTTGCACTGTAGTGAATGAGTTTTGGTAAACTCCTAGGGATAGTGGTGCTTTTCTAGAATCACACTGTGAGTTAGTGTGTATTTGGGAACCACTGTGAGAGAAGCATTTGGTAACATCGTGTATTTGCTGACAGATAACTGTTTTAAGCTGTCATGTTGTTAAGTTTTAGTAGCATTAGAAGACAGTTATGGCTAATGCTTTGATTAAATGAGTCAGGCTTTGACAGAAAAGTGCAGTACTGAAATATGTAGATTGTTTGCAGTTCCCTTACCACTTGCACTGTAGTGAATGAGTTTTGGTAAACTCCTAGGGATAGTGGTGCTTGTCTAGAATCACACTGTGAGTTAGTGTGTATTTGGGATCACTGTGAGAGAAGCATTTGGTAACATCATGTATTTGCTGACAGATAACTGTTTTAAAACCTGTCATGTTGTGAAGTTTTAGTAGCATTAGAATCCAGTCTTTGCTTATGCGTTGATTAAATGAGTCATGCTTTGACACTAATGTGCTGTACTTAAATATGTAGATTGTGTGCAGTACCATTAACTCTTCTAGACTAGTGAATGAGTTTTGGTAAACTCCTAGGATAGTGTTGCTTGTCTAAAATCACACTGTGAGTCTGTGTGCATTTGGGTAAGGATTGTGAGAGAAGCATTTGGTAACATCGTGTATTTGCTGACAGATAACTGTTTTAAAACCGGTTATGTTGTCAAGTTTTAGTAGCATTAGAAGCCAGTCTTTGCTTATGCTTTGATTAAATGAGTCAGGCTTTGACACAAAAGTGCAGTCCTGAAATATGTAGATTGTGTGCAGTTCCCTTACCTCTTCCACAGTAGTGAATGAGTTTTGGTAAACTTCTAGGGATAGTGGTTGTTGTCTAGAATCACACAGTGAGTTTGTGTGCATTTGGGAACCACTGTGAGAGAAGCATTTGGTAACATCATGTATTTGGTGACAGATAACTGTTTTAAAACCTGTCATGTTGTTAAGTTTTAGTAGCATTAGAAGCCAGTGTTTGCTTATGCTTTGATTAAATGAGTCAGGCTTTGACACAAAAGTGCTGTTCTGAAATATGTAGATTGTGTGCAGTTCCCTTACCAATTCCACAGTAGTGAATGATTTTTGGTAAACTCCTAGGTATAGTGGTTGTTGTCTAGAATCACACTGTGAGTCTGTGTGCATATGGGAACTACTGTGAGAGAAGCATTTGGTAACATCGTGTATTTTTTAGCAGATAACTCTTTTAAAACCTGTCATGTTGTCAAGTTTTAGTAGCATTAGAAGCTATTGTTTGCTTATGCATTGATAAAATGAGTCAGGGTTTGACACTAAGGTGCAGTACCATGTACTATTCTCTTCACTGTGGCAGAACTGAAAATTTAAAAGTTTTACCCAAGCACTGTCCTAGAAGTAGTCTGATGATTTAGTCAGTTTCTAAGTACCAAGTAGACTGCTTCAAATGTCTATGCAGTATGCATGTAGTGTTCTAACATACTATACACTTGTCTTTTACACCTTCAATTCCCTAGTCAGTATCCATACACTTCCAGGAAACACCCTGTCACTCCCTTTGCAGTCCTCTAGTGACCCATTCAACACCATGCACTAATCCATTCACTGTGCCAAAACCCAAACACTTATAAATTCACCAGTACTCTAATGATTCAGTCACTGTCTAAGTATTCATGCACTGAGCCAGGCCTTAGCACATGGACTTCTTCAAACCCTTATCCACTATGCATGCAGTCCTCTAACCACCTAAACACTTGTCTTTCACACCTTCAATTCCCCAGTCAGTATCCATACACTGCCAGCAAACACCCTGTCACTCCCCTTGCACTCCTCTAGTGACCTATTAAGCATCATGTACTAATTCATTCACTGCGCCAAAACCCAAACCCTAATAAATTCACCCAGGCACTCTCCTTGCAGTACTCTAATCATTTAGTCAGTACCCAAGTACTCATCCAGTGACCCAGGCCTTAGCATATGGACTGCTTCAAACCCCTATCCACTATGTATGCAGTCTTCTAACCACCTAGACGCTTATCTTTCACACTTTCAATTTCCTAGTCAGTATCCATACAGTCCAGCAAACATCCTGTCACTGCCTTTGCACTCCTCTAGTGACCCATTCAGTACCAAGTACTAATCCATTCCCTGTGCGAAAAGCCTACCACTTATAAATTCACCTAGACACTCTCCTTGCTGTACTCTAATCATTCAGTTAGTACCCAAGTAGTCATGCAGTGAGCCAGGCCTTAGCACATGGACTGCTTTAAATGCCTATCCAGTATGGATGCAGTCCTCTAATCACCTACACAGTTGTGTTTCACACCTTCAATTCCCTAGTTAGTATTCATATACTTCTAGCAAACACCCTGTCACTCACCCAGTGTGTCTCCTTATAGTACTGTAATCATTTAGTCAGTTAGCATGTAGTGTTTTAGTGAGGTAGGCTTTAGGGCAGGAACTGTTTCAAAGTAGTATGCACTATGCATGTAGTGTTTTAACCATCGTCACACTTGTGGTTCAGGGGCAGGCTATAGTTTCTTAGTCAGTATTTATATAAAATGTGTTTGTATAGTAATGGAATAGTGTAAATTTGAAAGTTATTAATATACATTTATTTGTGATTCTTTTTTACAGACACAGAACAGGAGTGTTTCTCATCTGTTTGCACTCTTCTCGTGCAAGATTGTTTGGATGAAGGGTCCTTACGTGTTTCATCATACTTGTTGTCCCGCACAAGTATTTTTTGTTAGGATCCCCTCGTAACAGAACTCTTTTGAAAATCTTGCGCGTGGCAAAGGTGGCATTGGTCTTTGTTTGCCCCTCGAGAAAAGTAGAAATTTTCCACATCACTGAAGGAAAACGTTGTGGGCGTGGTGCATCCTCCAAAAATTCATCTTTAGATTCGGTGAATATTTTAAAGCAACATCATTTACAGTTTTTGTAAGTTAAAGTTAAAACGTTTTGTTAGCTGTGTGCATTTTATATATCTGTGATTTGTATCTTGTTTTTTTTCTTTGAGAATAGCATGTTGTTGTTTTTTTAACAATCTTTGAGATTCTGTTTTTTTTGCCCGCTGTTAAGTGATGAGTACGATTGAAATCACTATTTTTAGTGAAATTTAATATATTCTGAGAACAGCAAAAAAGGCAAACAAATTACTTTATGGAAATTATGCTGTGTTGTTAAAAATGTATTATTGCATGTTATAATTTTTTTTTCCTTTTCTTTCACAGATCCAAATTTTAAAATAAGCAATTTATATGAATTTATATTGGAATGAAAAACAGAAAAAAATGTATACCATTTTTTATTCCTATTACTGTGAAGGTAAGTTTAACTAAGTCTCAATATGCAGAATGAAGAGGTCTGCAAGAAGCTACAAAGTTGAAACACGTTTCTAAAAACACTCTGTTTATGTAGTTTTGAAATCTGACCATAATCAGATATCATGTGACCTGCAAAAAAAGAGATTTGAGTGGTTCATAATATTTCCCATTTTAGCTATTGAAGGACCACAATTATTTCAATCATTCTTCTTTGAACATTTTTGCAGACAAAACTCTGTGCTTACCTTCTATCATTCGCAAGGAAATTTAAAAACGGAAAAATGTCACTTTTTGTAACATGGTTATTGTGCAAGATCCTCTTTCATATTTACAAATAGAGGAATAGGCACTCTGTGCACTTTTTATACTCCATGTAAATACAACCTCATCATGCACACCACTTTGTGTTGAAAGGGTGTTCTATAAGTGTTGTTGTGCATGATTGCACTTAATACTCATAGAACAAGACACATGTCTAGATTTATCAGAAATCATCAATCTCAATATGTGTGTGAATGCTGCACCGTTCTAAAATTGGTGTAGGAAAGCACAACAAGGAGAATTGTTTTAATTTCTCCACATTTTTATATCTTCAATGCATGCTGAAATGTTCAGCATACATTGAAGGACAAAAATGCATTTTATCATTGTTTTTGTGCAGGAAGGTGGATTTCCTGTAGAAAAACAAACAGCACATGACACAGATATCCTTGCACTATGGTGCAAGGGTGCCTGTGTCACCACATGGCTGCAGTTTAAGCAGCCGTGCAGAGAGAAGCATAGATTTGCAACATATTTATGTACATATGTTGCATACCTGTGCTTCGGAAGTACCACAGCACACTGCAGTTAAAGAGGTTACTGTGTGATGCTGCAGCACTTCCTCATAGTTCTGCACTTATACATTCACCATACACTACTAATGCATTTATTCAGTCAATTACGTACTACACATACATTCATCTAAACTTTCACTAACAAAGAAATGTAGCTCTTTTTTTAAACCAGGAAAGTAAGGGGCATATCAACAAGGGCTTTAAAAAGGAGAGATAAAACTAGCGCCCTATCAACAACAGGGTGCTAACATGCAAATTTGCATGTTAGCACCCTTTTACTCTACGCTTCCCCTTGCATCTCTAATGAGATGCAAAGGGGGCGTTCCAGAGTAAAATAATAGGAGAAATGTCGCTAAGCGACATTTCTCCTATTATCAAGAATGTCGCTAACCATGTTAGAGACAAAAAAAGCAGCGCTAACCGCGGTTAACGCTGCTTTTTTACGTCTGGTATTTTTCAGATTTAGCCATGATATCCTATGGAAGGAGGATATCATGGCTAAGTTTGCCTGTCCCTATCAACAAGGTAACGTGAGATTATCGCTGGGTTTCCAGCGATAATCTCACGTTAGCCTGTTAGCGTGAGGATTTTTATCGCTATTGAGATAAGCGTTGCTAATAGCACGCTATCTCAGCGATAAAAATTCAAGCTAGCCGGCGAAAATTATCCTAGCGCTAAGTGCGCTTAGAGATAATTATCGCCGGTTGTTGTTGATATGCCCCTTAGTTTTTAGAAGAACTTTTTTTTTTCTTCTTTTTTGTTTTTTAATTTTTTTGTACTTTTTGGAACAATTTTGTTATTTTTTTGTTTTTTTCAAAAGGAAAAAAAGACAACAGGAGGAACAACAGTCAACTTCTGCAAAAAAAAATAATAAACACAAGTTTAGCACTTGTGCTTTTGCTGCGCTCGGAAGATTAGTTCAATTGACTGCTCGCCGTAACATAGTAGTTTGTTGCATTTAATGCAACTAATTTTTAGTTTTCCAAATTCTGGACGTATGTCCGGGTGAGTGCTTGATGGTGATGCTGCAGAAGTGCTTGCCACTGCTGGCTGAGGCTGCTGTCGGAGTCTTCTGCATTCCTGCTATGCCAGGTTCGCGGGATACAGAGTCTTCAGGTGTTTTAACATACTTGCAGTCCCACAAGAGTATTTTTTTGATGGATCTCCTCTGGAAAGCACTCTTTGGCATATTTTACATGTCACTTTAGTTGAATTAGTTTTATTTTGTCCTTCTGGGAAGGAAAAAAAATTCCACACCACAGAGGTGTATCTTTCTGGGCATGGAGGTTCAACAGTGGAGAAGTGTGGCTCAATGGTTAGAGCGGCAGACCCTGATGCAGAGGTCTGGCCCGGGACCAGGGTTCAATTCCCGCTTTGGCGGGTCTTGGGCTCAATTTTCGAAATAATTCTACATCAGAGGCATGGCAAGTGGAAGTCGCAGAGAGGGATAAAAACTGAGCCAAGATCAGCAGTATAAAGTTGTGCAGCCATTATGGATTGAATGGCACTACAAATCCCAGCATTCACGGCACAGTTCTATTCAGACAGCCCACCTGGGCGTGCCATTAAGAAATTAAGACGCTGGAAAAGCCGAATCTGCACACAAGCCGCCATGCCTCCGATTAAGAATTATTTCGAAACGCGTCAGGCACGCAGTGCAGCTGGTTAATTGTGATTGGCATTTGGACTCCGTTTGTACTCAATAAATGCTGTATGCGAACTCTGCAACTCGAGTGCTTCTTAACTGATGGGCAACCTCTGAGCTGGATATTACGATGCGGCCGTCCTGCCGCAGAGAATGCACCACCCCGATCTAAAGGGGGCTACTTGGTGAGATAATCTTCGCACCTACGAGTGGAAGTTGCAGAGAGGGATAAAAACTGAGCCAAGATCAGCAGTATAAAGTTGTGCAGCCATTATGGATTGAATGGCACTACAAATCCCAACATTCACGGCACAGTTCTATTCAGACAGCCCACCTGGGCGTGCTATTAAGAATTTAAGATGCTGGAAACGCCGAATCTGCATACAAGCCGCCATGCCTCTGATGAAGAAATATTTCGAAACGCGTCAGGCACGCAGTGCAGCTGGTTAATTGTGATTTGCATTTGGACTCCATTTGTACTCAATAAATGCAGTATGCGAACTCTGCAACTCGATTGCTTCTTAACTGATGGGCAACCTCTGAGCTGGATATTACGATGCGGCCATCCTGCCACAGAGAATGCACCACCGCGATCTAAAGGGGGCCACTTGGTGAGATAATCTTCGCACCTATGAGTGGAAGTCGCAGAGAGGGATAAAAACTGAGCCAAGATCAGCAGTATAAAGTTGTGCAGCCATTATGGCTTGAATGGCACTACAAATCCCAGCATTCACGGCACAGTTCTATTCAGACAGCCCACCTGGGCGTGCCATTAAGAATTTAAGACGCTGGAAACGGCGAATCTGCACACAAGCCGCCATGCCTCTGATGAAGAATTATTTCGAAACGCGTCAGGCACGCAGTGCAGCTGGTTAATTGTGATTGGCATTTGGACTCCGTTTGTACTCAATAAATGCTGTATGCGAACTCTGCAACTCGAGTGCTTCTTAACTGATGGGCAACCTCTGAGCTGGATATATATATATATTTTTTTCCAATAAGCCTTTTCGTATTCAAAAAGCAATCTCGAGCCCAGCTCCATAAGCGTGATTTCTTTATTTAGAAAATGACAAACAAACGCCCAACGCGTTTCGGTGCAGCCGCACCTTGGTCACGGGTAATCGACAGTTTGTAAACAGTGAAAACATATAGTGTTTAAACAATAACATAAAAGTAGGACTACCTGCCCCAACTCAGTATCAAAGACGTTCAAACATGGCATCCATTTTGAAATAGTCAAATACCAAATGTTCCTGTTTAATATACACTGCTATTGCCATAGTTTCTGATTTGTTATACACGCCAATGTTGTAACATATGTCAAACATACGCTGTGTACATACTGTGCAAATCCAAATTAAATTTGCACAGAATTGCCCACTGGGGTTAAAGCAAAGAACGCAAAAGTGATATATATGTGCATGAGGATAAGTTTTGGTAAAATTACCACTCAATGAGCTTGGGGTTAAATTGCCCACTGGGGCGGGACCATATTAATTTAATTTGGATTTGCACAGTATATACAAAGCGTATGTTTGACATATGTTACAACATTGGCGTGTATAACAAATCAGAAACTATGGCAATAGAGCTGGGCTCGAGATTGCTTTTTGAATACGAAAAGGCTTATTGAAAATTTTGTAGGAGGATCGCTACCTTGCTCGAGCCCTCCCCCGCTAAAGTGGCAGGGAGACCAGCTAACTGTGTTTTGTATATATATATATATATATATATATATACATATATATATATATATATATATATATATATATATATATATATATATATATATATATATATATATATATATATATATATATATATATATATATTACCTACTGGCGGTCGCCAGTAGGTAGTTATAGTTAGGACCACGTTTCCATAGGAAATCCGCAACATTCTATTTTGAATAACTTTTGCGCCGGTCGACGAATCCTTGCGAATTTTTTAAAATAGGTGGGGCGCTACGCTCCGCTCCTACCCTGAAAGTCTCGGGGGGATTCGTCAAGCGGGGGCTGAGATAAAAGGGGGGTCCCAAAACGCGTTTTTCCCATGCATTTTTCCATAGGACCTTTAGACACATCTACAGCCCGAACGGCTGAACAGAATTACTTGAAATTTGGCAGAGAGGTAGTCCTCAGGTCAAGGAAGTGCCTTTTGTAGGTTTGGTGTAAATCTGTTCAGTAGATTCTGAGAAAATAGCCTTTAAATCAATATATATATCTGAGCCAGCTTACGGTGCGCTTACGGTGCGCTTACCGTACGCGTACGGTGGCGTGCGCGAGCGCGATTCTGATTGGCCCTTAGATCTTAGTAAACATTCGAATCGGTCGAAACCAGGAAGCAGCGGCCGCCATTTTCTCTCTCGCACTCTGAGGGGGGAGCTGATAAGCAAATGCCAAAAACATATAAAGGGGCTGTTTAGACAGCGCCCATGCACATAACCATGTTAGTTGAGTCTTCAAAGATCCCCCAAGGCAAAAAACGGTAATTTTTTATTTTTCGAAAATTTCGCCGATTACGCTTACCGTACGCTTAACGTACGCGTACGGTAAATAATTATTAAAAAAAAAACCCACTCTCTCCACCCCGTGTGCAAATGGTGGCCGAAGGCCACCATTTGTGCATGGCGTATAAGAGCACAGCATTTCCCCCAAAAATTTCAACAGATTACCTATCACAAGGAAGCGCATAATATGTCCTCCATGTGCGCACGGTGCTCGAAGCGCATCGTGCGTACATGGCCCATCTAGCGTAACGTGGGCACGCGGTGCGCGTAGTGCACCGCGTGCCTACCGTGCGTGCACGGCACTAACTGCGTAAAGTGGGCGCGCGGTGCGCGAATGGCGTAAAGTAACTTAGCATTAAAAAAACCTTACAAATTCACTGAAAAAACCATAGGTTTCACACACGTTATAGTTAGGAATTAGCATTTAAAAAACCTTGCAAATTCACTGAAAAAACCATAGGTTTCACACATGTTATAGTTAGCGGAAATTTTACTGATAAAAAACCAATGAAATTCCCCCGTTATAGTTTGTGCAGGAAACTATAACTCACGCGACCGCAATCTTCTGCTGATGACATATGTGTCTTTAGGAAAAAAAAATATTTGTAATATATGTATAGCTAAAAATTTATGGAAGAAGACATGGGCAAATAAGTGTCTAAATACAGTATTAGCATCAGCAGAGGATTGCGGTTGCGTGAGTTATAGTTTCCTGCACTAACTATAACGGGGGAATTTCATTGGTTTTTTATCAGTAAAATTTCCGCTAACTATAACATGTGTGAAACCTATGGTTTTTTCAGTGAATATATATATATATATATATATATATATATATATATATATATATATATATATATATATATATATATATATATATATACCTCCCTTATTTTTGCCCCATATGTTGCACTTTTCTCACATGTTTACAGTGCACTAGCACTTTATTGTTCATTTTTATAAGGCATATCTATGGCTTCTATTACTTATTCATTTTTTGTTTGCTATGTATGATAATAGCTAACTACACATGATGAATTGAGTAGTCAATTTCTTGCACTTGCACTTTATTGGATTGTACTTCCCTTTTGTTTCATGAGCTACTTAGGATGACATCAATATTGAATTTAATGAGTATTCTGGATGTTTAATTTATTCTGCTTTTATGAGACACATTAGAGGATACCGCCTTCTATTATAGGATTTTAGTCAAACATTGTTTTGCACATCTAATATTTGTCAATTTTACAATTAGGCGTCAGTTCCTCCGTTTTGACAAACAACAGTGTGTTAATATCTATGGCACATTATTAGCCTGTAACAGAATATTTCAGGTTCTTGATTTTAGGTCTCTATGTATGCGGAGTATGTCTTTTAGCTCTATCATGCAAGGGGAGTATTCCAATTAGTTTCACCCAAACACTATTTATTGTCGTCATATGTCCTGGCATGTCATGTGATCGAGACCGCTGCAATGCGGTTGAAACGCGTAATGCTGGGCACGTTTTTCAACTGCACGTTGTAGTCCGTACCTGATTTTCACCGATGAGTTGGTGTTACAGGACTGTTGTGTCATAGATATAGATGCAAAAAACTTTGACTATGCCAACACTCGTATGGATATCTATAAAAGCGTGAAAAAAGTAAAGTTGAAAAAGTTTTATCAACTCAAGAATAAGCAGGACAATATCAATATACAGGCAACAACAGTGGAGGCCTCATCTGCCATGAACCTCTCCATGCCTGACAACAAACGAGAAATATAATAGGACAAATCACCAATATTTTATGTTGATGAATAACTTGCAGTCTAACAAAAATATTGTCATACGTAATTCGGACAAAGACTGGATATTTGAAAGAGGCTTATCTCCAATTGAATGACAGAGATTACTACATCAAGAGCAATGTGGCTAACCTTAAAATTTGTACAATGAGTTTTATAGACAACTGTTGAATTGGCAAGGGCAGGTTTGCTCAATGTGCAAGATTATAAGTTCCTTAAAAACGAAACGCCAACAGTGCCCACACTATATTTCATCCCCAAAATTCATAAGAATCCCTTAAAACCGCCTGGCAGACCTAATATATCTGCCAGGGATAGCTTACTAGAACATGCTTCTCAATTTGTAGATTATTTCTTACAAGAGCATATGCAAGCTTTGCCATCCTATATTAGAGACACAGGGGATTTTTTGCGTAAACTCAATGACTTCGAATGGGATGATACATACATTCTAATAGCTTTAGACATGAGTTCCCTGTATACAAGCATTAATCACAAGGACGGGGTAAATGCACTTGAATTTTATTTAAACAGGAAACCAACACAGTATACACAACACAATAAAATGCTGCTCATGAAGCAAACATGAGGAGTAGCCATGGGTGCCAGCTTCTCCCCCAGCTACGCGTGTCTTCACATGGGCTGGTGGGAGGAGCAGGTACTTGGCACAGTGCACAAGGAGCACGTCAAAAATAATTTGAAACTGTGGCTAAGATTTATTGACGATTTATATGTAGTATGGCAAGGCTCTAAGGAAACAGCTATTGAATGTGTTAATCTAATAAACATCAATGAGCTCAGCTTGCACTTTGCAGCCAGTATAAGCCAAGAATCATCAGTAAATTTCCTGGACACTGAAGTATTTGTACACAATAATAGATTAGAGACTAGGCTACATCGCAAGGAGACTGCAGGCAACTCTATACTGCATGCCAGCAGCTCACATCCCAGACACCTGGTAGATAGCATACAATATGGCGAGATGTTGAGATTCAGGACAATTACTAGGAGGAAAGAGGACCTAGAAGTGGCACAACAAGCCAGTAAAATAAGATTCAGGGAGCGTGGATATACTGTGCAACCCATCAACAGAGCCATTGACAAATCCATGAAGGTAGACAGAGCAGAGCTACTTAAGGAGAAAGACAATAGATTAGCAGCGAAGCAGCAACTGGCTAAAGATAATCTAATCTCAGAACCAAGCACGGAATTTAGAATCATCATCGCATACAGCAAATAGGAGCAGAGTATAAGGTCCATAATCAGACAGAATTGGCCATTAGTACTCAATGATCCGGTGATAGGACATTTCTTACCTAACAAAGTGTCCTTCTCTCACAGTAGGGGAACCTCTATGAGAGATAGTTTGGTAAGAACGAGCCCAGAGATTTTGGAAAACACCAACTGGCTCAGTACCCATAATTGGTTCTGCAAATGTAAAACATGCAAGGTGTGTCAGCATGGGATTCATAAGAGCTTCTACCATACTCCTTTTGGGGGCAAAGAACATAAGATTAGCAAAGCTATAACATGCAAAATTGATCACGTTATCTACGTTCTCCAATGCCCTTGCAACCTGCAATATGTTGGGAGCATTATACTGCAAGCACATAAACGGGTGCTCAAACATTTAAGAGCCATACAGAATCAAGACAATACGTACCCAGTAGCCAGGCATTTAAACATGGATCAAAAACTGATGGGATGAAGTACTTCCTGATGGACACTGTACCACCTAGCAGAAAAGGAGGAAACAGGGAGGCAAAACTAAGGAAGCTAGAAACCCGCTACATTTTGGAACTGGATTCCCGATGGCCAGCAGGTTTAAATACATCAGCGGACCTGTATACATGCCTACAATGAAGTCGAAATAAAAAAATGTAGTCCCATAAATACAAAAAGAGTATACCACACATAAAATATTTTCCCAATGATAGATAAGAATTTATTCTATTATTTAGAAATAACTGAACAGCAATGAACAAGCTACAGTATTTATACTGAGAATGCAACACAAGCCTTCAAATATAACATAAATTGACAATCGCGTGCATAACAGTCATGGCTATAAAATGATTTATTTAAAGTGAAATTGTAAGCATGAGTAGGAATTTATAGATGGTTTTATAATTTAAAGCACAAAATTAAGTTAGCACATCAGTTGATCACAGAAAAATATTTTTAAGTATTATCATCTTTAAAAAAAGTTTATTTTATCTTGCACTTACTAAAAATGCATTTTAGATATAGATCTATTAAGACACAGATGTGCAATATAATGGTGCAAAGTCAGCAAGGTAAATGACTGTATTTTACAAGAAATTTTACCAAGTATTTATACTGATATTTATATATTTATACTGATTTTAATAATAATGTGCATATTAAGACGTGTGTATTGTTATTTATTGCCATGGTGGAAGTAAGGCTACATATGATTTTATGTGGCAGTATTTGTGACCACGAATTGGAAAGTCTGCAAATATAGGGCATTTCTAGAATTAATGAAAGCATGAGACTTGTAAAAAGACAAACTATACAAGAGCATGATGATGTAGTATGTTGTCTATGTCTATACTTGCGTAATTTGCACATTTTCTCTATGCACTAGTCACTTTAAAAGTATCATCATTCACCATAGCAGTCGTCATGTGAACAAGGCTTTCAGGAGCTGAAACGCGTTATGGCTGTCAGTAAATAAAAAGAAATAAACTTTGCACCATACCGTGGTCTGTACCCGTTTGTAGACAGAGGAGGTGACCGTCATCCAGAACGGAATCCAAGGTATATATATATATATATATAAATATATATCTATATATATTCACTGAAAAAAACCATAGGTTTCACACATGTTATAGTTAGCTGGACATTTCACTCGTAAAAAACCAATGAAATTCCCCCGTTATAGTTAGTTCAGCTAACTATAACTCGCGCGCCCGCAATCCACTGCTGATGACGTCACATATTACATCACTCATGACATGGTCAGTGACATCACTCATGACATCACGGATGACATCACTGATTACATCATCCATTGAGTATGTGTTTCTGAACAATTTTAATATGTTTAATATATATAGGGAAAGGCCTGTTGAAGAATGAGTGGGTGTACAAGTGTGTAAATGGATGATTTTCTGTGGTGCGTAACTGACTCTATAAGTGAGTCATTAAATGTATCTTACTGCCGACTAGTGACTAAACTGTGTAAATTTCTGTATGTTTCTGTATGTTGGTGTATAAGTGGCTGCATAGTTTTGTGAATACCTATATGAGTGTCTATATGAGTTATTGATTGCTTGTCTCAGTATCTGTATGGGTTACTGAGTGTTTGTGTGGGTAGGGTGTGTGTGACTCTATGCATAGATGTGTGAGTGGGTGATTCTATGGGTGCATGGTTTTAAGAGTGCATCTGTGATGGACTGTATGGTTGAGTGAGTGTATGTATGGGTGTGTTAGGGATTGAATGTATATCTCAGTGGTACACTTGTGACTAACTACATATGTGAAAGGCAGTATTTGTGCGTGTAAGAGTATATAAGTGGGTAGATGTGAGAGTGTGTGATTGTGAGAGTGACTGTATGGATGAGTGTGTGCTTGCATCAATGATTCTATAAGAGCGTAAGAATGTGATACTATTTTTATGAGTAAGTGAACTTGAGTGTGTATAACCACATAGGTGAGTAAATGGGAGTGTGATTATTTGCATGACTGAGTAGGTGTGAGAGTACCTCTATGGATGATTGGTAGTGTGTGAGTGTCTATATAGGTGTATAAATGCATATGATAGTTTTGTGTGGAGTGACTGTAAGTATGAGTGACTGTACAGGTGAATGAGTGGAGGTGTATGTAGACCTAAGAGTTAATAAGTGGCTAGTAGTTATTGGTATTGCAGTATGTATGGTTTTGAGAATGGAACTCTTAAATTTTGAGTCGGTGTATCAAAGGTTATATTAGGGTGTGAGAAGATGTGGTAATTTATCACATGGATGACGTCATCAGTGATATCATCAGTGATGTCATTTGAGATGTCATCAGTGATGTCATAAGTGATGTCACTGACCATGTCATGAGTGATGTAATATGTGACGTCATCAGCAGTGGATTGCGGGCGCGCGAGTTATAGTTAGCTGCACTAACTATAACGGGGGAATTTCATTTGGTTTTTTACGAGTGAAATGTCCAGCTAACTATAACATGTGTTTTTTCAGTGAATTTGCAAGGTTTTCTAAATGCTAAATCCTAACTATAACGTGTGTGAAACCTATGTTTTTTTCAGTGAATTTGCTAGTTTTTTTTTTTTTTTAAGGGTTTTGTCAGTGCGCGCACCATGCGCAGTGCAAGCATGCGTACGTACTTTGTGTGCGCATGCGTACATGCTCCACGTGCGCATGGTACGTCGTGTGTGCTCCGTACGCGTGTGCTCCGTTCACGCATGCGCACGTGCTCCGTACGCGCGTGCTCCGTACGCGCATGTGTGTGTGCTCCGTGCACGTACGCGGATGCGCGCGTGTTCCGTACGCGCATGCGTGCGTGCTCCGTGCGCGTACGCGCATGCGCGCGTGCTCCGTACGCGCATGCGCGTGTGCTCCGTGCGCGCACCGTGCACGCACGGCAAGTCATGTGATTTAGAAACAACACTTTTCATTGGTTTATAGTAGTTTCAGTTCCAGAAACTTCCAACACCACACCTACTCCCCTCATTATTACTTCTGATTCCCTGGGAGAAGGAGCTGAGCAGCTTTTCCAGTACTCCAGTACTTGAGAATGGCAGAGCAGCAGTCATCTTCTGGGAGTGAGCAGGAGACCCTTGTGAGACAGAGACAGAGGAAACAGAAATACTTTTATTTGGCAATTTTTTACATTTCCAGTGGGGCAGAAGAAGGTGAATGCTCCAAAAGTTACCTGCACTCTTTGTGATCGTGTCTTATCAAGAGGAGATCCTAAAAAGAAATACTCTTTTAGTATCTTCACTATGATCAGGCACGTTAGAGATGTACATCCTGTGGCTTATGCTCGAGCTGCTAGAGAAAACCCTCCAGCAGCTCAGCCGAGCACATCATTGTCAGCTCAGCCGAGCACATCATTGGCAGCTCAGCCGAGCACTTCATCTGCGGTGGCAGCTTCACCTGGTTCGGTTCCTCTGGATATACACCCTCTGTTTAAGAGGGTGCATATACGGTGCAATGCGTGCAATGCTCTTCTCTCTTATGCGGACACCAGCATTCCCCTAATAGAGAGCAAGATACAGCAGCACACGTGCAGCACCCTATAATTTTTGCCATGCCTTTTTTTCCCTCGGTAACTCAATTAACACAACGGCTCTTTTTAGAGCCACCTAACATCTAAACACTTAAATTTGATTTTTAATTCTATTTTTTTTATGATTCCGCCGTACGCGCACCGTGCGCACACCCCGCAATTTTTTAAAGAAAAATACAATGTTTTTTTCACACTTCATGGTCCTTCAGGGACTCCCTGACAAAAGCTAGGGGGTCAGGAACTCTGTACCCTGCCCCCTTTTCACGTTCTCCACCTTTCTTTTTCACTGTCACACACAAAATGGCGGTCGACACTTCCTGATTTCGACCGATTCGAATGTTGACTGACATGAATCCACCAATCAGAATTACGCTCGCGCACGGCACGGTGCACGTACCGTGCGCGCACGGTGCGCGGCTATAGATATTTATATGCTTTAACTGCAATTTTCTCAGGAACTACTGAACAGAGTGACACCATATATGCAAAAGGCACATGCCTGACCTGAGGACTACCTCTTTGCCAAATTTCAAGTAATTCTGTTCAGCCGTTCGTGCTGTACCTTCGACTAAAGGTCCTATGGGAAAATGCATGGGGAAAATGCGTTTTGGGACCCCCCTTTTTTCTCAGCCCCCGCTTGACGAATCACCCCGAGAATTTCAGGGTAGGAGTTGAGCGGAGCGCCCCATTAGTTTTGAAAATTTCGCGAGGATTCGTCAACCGGCGCCAAAGTTATTCAAAATAGAATTTTCAGATTTCCTATGGAAACACGGTCCTAACTATAACTATCTACTGGCGACCGCCAGTAGATAATATATATATATATATATATATATATATATATAGATATATATGTATATATGAATAATCACCATCCCATTCTCCGTAGTCAAAAAGGAGACACACAGGTACAGACCGCAGCGTGCTACCTTGATCACAACAATATATATATATATTCCTGGATTCTGCTACTCGCCCAATCCTTTGAATTAACGGAACGGACCACCAAAATGTGCTTTCAGATGTTCATTTCAAGGTGCAAGTCTCGCCACAACGCGTTTCAGCCCACCACAGGCCTTTATCACAAGACATATATATAGATTCAGCTCCAAGGCTGTCCAAGAGTCGAGCGGCACTCGGGTAACAGCAGCAAGACAACAGCCTTTAATTGGCAAGGACGGTTCCTCCTGCAGTACTTGAAACAGCAGTTCCGTATAGGACTGCCTTGCGCGTTTCGAAGTTCCTCAACTTCTCCTCAGAGGCTTTAACGGAACGGATGTGTGCATATGCCAATCCCATTCGAATATTACACGTCCTTGCATGGGCCGCTCTTATGAGACTGTGCATGATGGGGATTGTAGTTTTTGGCAATGTCCATAAATGGATGTACACACATTATATCTTGTTGGATTAAGTACTCAATGGACCCCGTAGACGGGTCCATCCTAAATTGTCTGTTGTTGCCCCGCATGTGCAAATTGGTCAATACTAATTCGTGAGGCCCCCCGATTCGCGGGGTGGTGCTAGCTCCACGGCAGGACGGCCACGTTAAAGATTCAGCTCCAAAGTTGTCCACCAGTCGAGCAGCACTCGGGTAACAGCAGCAAGACAACAGCCTTTAATTGGTATGGACGGATTCCTCCTGCAGTACTTGAAACAGCCGTTTCGTATAGGACTGCCTGACGCGTTTCGAAGTTCCTCAACTTCCCCTCAGAGACATTAACGGAACGGATGTGTGCATATGTCAATCCCACAACACCGGACCAGTCTACCTGAACAGCAGACTCAGCTTCTACACCCCCACCCGCCAGCTCCACTCCACCAGCCTCGCCCTCGCCGCTGTCCCCCGCATCCAACGAACGACCTCCGGTGGCAGATCCTTCTCCTACCTTGCCGCCAAGACCTGGAACACCCTCCCTACCCACCTACGGCAGACCCAAGACCTACTCGCCTTCAGAAGACTCCTCAAGACCTGGATCTTCGAGCAGTAGCGGCACCCCCCCCTCCCCTCAGCGCCTTGAGACCCTCATGAGTAAGTAGAGCGCTTTACAAGTACTCTGATTGATTGATTGATTGAGCATATGGTATCAGAGGTGCAGTATATACAAATGCAGAGCTCCCACTGTCTGAGTCCTTATCACAGGCACATTCCCTTTCGTTCTGTCAGACATTATCTTCCAGGCTGGAGAGGACTAAAAATCTGTTCCCATACAGATGCTTACCTGTATATTGGGGTTGGCATTGGAGTTGACTTCCGCTGAACAAGGGAGTGGTTGGGGCAAATGTTTGTTGAAGAAACCTAGCGAGAAGTGAGTTTTGGGAATTTATAATTATGCGGTCACCCTGGAATTGTCGGAGTAAGTGCCCAATCCACCCCACCCTGTGCACAAGGAGGATTTCTTCATGGAGGTACATCCCGAGTTTTTGTAGATCCAGTGTGTCACCTTGTTTTTTTAGTTCTAGTGTTGACTTTGTTGTAACTGGTGATAAGCTTGGGCATTGGCTAACATGACCTTGTATGGGCAAGGAGCAAGTGGTTAATTGATCACTGGAAGAGATTCGGGACAAGTTGGAGTCTCAACTTCAGGAGGATGGCCGGTGGCATTCAGCAAGGTCCTAGGGTGGGGACATCCCTTATTTTCCTGGCAAGAAGAGGGGCATACAGATGCAATACCTCTCTGCTCATTGTTCTTGTCATGTGTTTCCCTGACATTTCCCTGATGTTGGGATCAGTTATAATCCCAGTTGAAATTGAAAGGCGTGTTGTGCCTATGCCCATGCAAGACAGTTCCTTTGGCGGGTCAGGCATGCATTCCTCATTGTTTCCATTAGGTTTGCTCAAATGTTCCTCATTGGCAGAAAGGCGATCATGCAAAGGGGCAAGTTTCAGCTCAAGTAGATCACTAAGCCATCCACATATGCTGTCCAACGTGTCTGACTTAGATTTTGGGGGGCTGGGCACCATACTCCTTTTCTACGTTTAGCTGCAGGTCCAGGGCTTCTCCTCCTGTACAACCCATCACCGATGTTGACAATATCAATAGTATTCACACTCCCTTCAGTGAGGGTATGAATACCAGTGTGGCGGTTGGCCTGGGGCTCGCTGCGATCATCCACTAGGGGAAACACCAAGGGTATAGCGGGCAGGACAAAGTCATCAGCTGTGAGTCTTTCTTCAGCCAACTGTTTCTCTTTGAGATGACTTCTACTGCCTGAACCAAGAAGCTGTAGATCGTTTTGTGGGAATGTGCTTGTAAGGACCCGGGGACCACAGTAGAGACTTTCTACTTTCCCTTTATGCCAGAGGAATTAAAAGACAGTAGTTGGGGAGAAAAACAGTAGAATGCAATGAGTGCAGTGATTGTAGAGAACAGTTCCTTAAGTCCTGCAGTGGATCCAAGATGTATCCGTGGAATTTTAAAGACAAAATCCAAGCGGGGTGGCCCAGTCCAGCCTCTTCCTGATGATGACTGGTGAAGAGAGGCTTGGTTTTGGCCCAGTCTTCGCCCACGCATATGCCGAGGCATGTCCTGTATGCAGGAAGCTGCAAGCGCTTATTAGCGTGCTGGAATGAGTCCGGCCAGTATGTGTGCAGGGAAACCGCCTCGATTTGTCCTGTCCTGTGGGAAGCTGCTGGCGGTTATTAGCACGCTGGAATGAGTCCTGTCCCTCTTGGAAACAGGGAAAGCCAGGGGATGTAGTCCCACCCCAGCCAGGACAAGCCAAGTGCGGCTGTGCGAGCATGCGGGCAGGGAAACTGCCTCCATGTCAATCTGCGCTGCAGGAAGCTGATGGCACTCATTAGCACACTGGAATGAATCAGGCAGGTCCTGAAAACAAGGAAAAGTGGGGGAAGTAGTCCCACCCCAGGCAGGGCCAACCAAGTGCTGCTGTGCTGGCATGTGTGCAGGGAAACCGCCTCCATATCAGCCCATGCTGCAGGAAGCTGCCAGCACTTATTAGTGTGCTGGAATGAGTCTTGCCCCTCCTGGAAACAGGGAATGCTTGGGACATAGTCCCGCCCAGCGAGTGCCAATCTTGCCGATGTGTCAGTATGCAGCCAGGGAAGCTGCCTCCATGTCAGGCATTCATATATAGCTCAGTTCATTAAACATTTTATTAGGTTTGATTTGAGAAATGAATTGTAAATAGAGTCATAATCTACAGCTTTTATAACACCTCAAAAAATCACGTAAAAGATGAATAAATTGAAAATGTATTTTCAGAATATTAATGATGAGGAGGGATGCACATGGCATGCGAATCTTCTAGAGTATTTCATGTAAACCTATAAATATTATTTATTTAATTAGTTACGATAAGTGTGTAGTCATAAAAACATAATGAACACAAGCCTAACTAGTCAGGAAGGTATATAACCACTTGTTATCTTCAGTGAGATTAGGCTGTTTATTCAGTAGAAAGAACACTCAAATGCTGTCATGGGACCACAAGCTATATATGGCTTTACTAAATTGAATAACAGAAATTTTAATAGAATGAGAGAAGGTCAATATTCATCTTGCAGTACTAATTGCATATTCATAGAAGGATTGTTTGAATTAGTGAGAGGTTATTTGTATCAGGAGGAGGCACAGAAAACAGAAAAAAGGGGATTCCAAGTACTGATCATCTCATCCCAAAATATATCTTCTACAGGAGAGGTCCTACCAGCGGTTTTGAACTGCTGACAGTCAAAAAACACTCAACAGGAATTTAAGGTATAACATCACATTTTTTGTGAGGGAATTCTTCTGCAGAGAATGGTTGCACTATTATAGTTCTTAGCCTTGAAAGAGTGGAGAAAATTATTGATGTGGTAACCTGCCTCTAAAACTGCAGCTAACACAACATCATCTGTTCACTTTGCTTGATCTGAATTTATTTAGATTCAGGGTTGCCCAACACAGGATGCTAGTAGGCTGTTTTTGTGAGCTGGACTCATGGAAATATCTTAGCCCTTTATAGAATAATCACTTTGGTTAGACTGTCACCAAAAGACAGAACAACAGAGCTGAATAGCAGTTACCAATAACTTCCCCCGAACATGCTATCTATAGGATAATGGATTAGCTTGGGCCTACTCTATAAAGAGATTTAAGTAAACCCTATTTAACAAATCACATTCAAGTGTACTTAAGGGCATATTTTCAAAAAAGTAACGCAGCCCAGCAAGTCACCTTGCTGTGTTGCGCTACAGGGAGAGGGCAGGATAACACCATATTCATTCAAATACGGCTCATTCCTATTCTTTCCCCAGTCCTGGCACACAATGGGCTGCCTAGCGCTAATGCAGGCACTGTTGCACCATGGTGCGAGGGTGCTTTCATTGTATACAGGATTTTTTTGGTACAGAAAGGGGCACCTTCCCGGAAAAAACAATCCCCTGAGGCATGTTCCTCTATTTATGTAGCACACATAGAAAGAGGATGTAAAGGGGAGAAATAAAAAACATTCTCCTCATTACGCCTGGGAAGGCATGTCATTTTGTGCATTCCCAGGTCTAACAGGTCTACCAGTAATGAAAGATCCATGGGAGTTGCGTGGGAACACCCATTCAACGCTTATTGAATACATCCCTCATGCCGCTGAAGAACACCCAGGTCCGTTCATCTGCCTCACCTGCAACTGCACATTCACCGTCCGCCGCACACCAAACTCACCGACCGCACGGCCCTCAAGAACAGGACCTGAACACTTCAGCTGCATCCTACTCAACATCGACTCCCTTAAAAGACACACCATGGAGATCTAGGACCTGCTTGACTCCATCTCCCTTCTTCACAGAAACTTGGATGAACTCTAGTTCAGCCCCGGACATCAGAACTGTCATCCCCAACGTATACAAAACCATCCTCAGACCAGGAGGAGGCACCGCCATCATACACACAGATGCTCTTAGCCTCACAACCAGCCCGATGACCACTGACCCGACATGTAGCACGTCCTCTTCCAGATCCAGACCACCCCGAATGCCACCATCCATGGCACCCTCTTCTACAGACCTCCTGGACCCCGCCCCCCTTCAGCAAAGCCACACTCTCGCCTCAATGGACTATATCCTATTTGGTGACCTCAATTTCAACCTGGACAGCTTCTAAGACCACAACACCTCAACCCTACTGGACAACCTCATAACCGTCGGACTCAATGACTGTTCACAACTCCAACCCACTCAGCAGGACACACACTCGACCTCATCTTCTCTGCAAGCAACAACATTTCCGTCAGCCACACCTCTGAGCCACACTGGACAGACCACCACTGCATCCACTTCTCCTTCACCAAATACACTGTACGCCACCATGCCTGACAGCAATCCTCGCAGAAGATGGAACAAGGTCACTGAAGACCAGCTCACCACCTCTCTCAGCAAGACCCCACTACACACATCCATGGATGCCAACACATCAGCATGCAACCTTCACTGCTGGATCTCCGACACACAGGCCTCCTCAGGAAATCATCAAGCAAGCAGCCCTCCAAGAAAGCCATCTGGGTCTCCTCTTCCCTCAAGGTGCACCTGCAGAAGGTTCGAGAAAATATAGAGGAGCAGCAAGATCATGGCAGACTACGCAGCCTTCAAATCTTCCGTTATCACATACCACCGCCTCATTAGAACAACGAAGAAAGCAGCCAACGAGGAATGCATCAACACGAATGCACACAACAGCAAAGAACTCTTCGCAGTGGTCAAAGAATTCACGAAACCCAGCAGACATTCCCTCGATCTCAACACCTCTGCGACAACCTCGCCACCTTTTTCCACTGCATGATAAAGGAGATTTACGACAGCTTCACAACCCAAGACTCATCCACCTCACCCACAAGCACCACACTTGATTGCTCCAGTTCCTAGCAGACTTTGGCCAACTGGACTACCCTCACCTTGGACAACACCCTCAGGATCATGAAGAGCATCCATTCTGGAGCCCCCAGAACCCTCAGAGCCCCCTCATACCCCTTACCAAATCTTCAACAGAGCCGGCACCTCCATTGCACCCGAACACTGCTGCACCATCAACTGCTCCATTGAGTCCGCAAACTTCCTGAAAGACTGGAAGCACGCAGAGATCAACCCCCTGCTGAAGAAACCTTCTGCCGACCCGACGGACCTCAAGAACTACAGACCCATCTTTCTGCTTTCTGCTCCCCTTCCTACCAAAGTCATCTCCGAGTTCATCGAAACAAACAACATCCTGGACCTCTCCTAATCGGGCTTCAGAATCAACCACAGCACTGACACCGCTCTCCTTGCCACTATGCATGAAGCTACGGACTCAACATCATCTCCTATGCAGACGACACCCAGCTGATCATCTCCTTCACAGACTAACCCAAAATCACCAAGCGAAACTTCCACTATGTTATGAAGACAGCACCACCTGGATGAAGGACAGCTGCCTCAAGCTTAACTTAGACAAGATTGAAGTCCACATCCTGGGCTCCTTCCCCTCCACCTGGGCTGAATTATGGTGGCCCCAGCTCTCTGGATTGGTAATCGCAAATTAGTAATGCAAAACCAATAATGCTTTAAGCCCCCCTGAAGCACCCCAAAAGAAAATGTGCACATGTAAGGAGCACACATGTCCAAAGGGCATGTGTGTGCTACGTGGCACTTTGAAAAATGCATTTATGTGCTTTTAAAAAATTGCACATGATTATTAGGCCTGGGCGGTAAATTCCGTTCCGTTCGCGGAATTTGCGGAATTTGGGTAATTTCGCGTTCCGCGGAGAACGCGAAATTGCCCAAAAATCTGCGTTCCGCGACTTCGGGAATTTTTTGCTTGTTCGCGTTCTCAATATGCGTGTTCGCGAGATATTTCACCCCGAGCACGCAAACAGCGATCGCGAACAGGAAAAAAGCATTGCGAACAAGCAATTCCGCGTGTTCGCGGAATTTCTGCGTGTTCGCGGAGATTTTTTACCGTTTCGCGGAGATTTGCGTAACGCGATTACGCGAATTCCGCCCACCCCTAATGATTATCATTGACTTGGAGTTGATGATAATAGCATTTCCTAAATGCACGGTTTGCATTTAGAAAATGCTTGGTACATGTGCTTAGAGAATTGCAAATTGTGATTCCCAATTTGTAGTTACAATTTTAGGTAATCGCATAAAATTGCAATTACCCAAAATACACTGCCAAAGCCTTTCATACATCTCGAAAGACCATTTTGCAATCACAAGCGGTCAAATTTCATGATTCACATTGTTTGTGAATGCAAAATATCATATGTTGATACATGTGGCCCTAAATGCGTTTCTTAAGTGTAGTTATATTTGATACCAAGAGAAGAAAAAGGTGTAAGATTAGCAAATTTATCTGCAGCAACAGAGAATACGCCATAACCGGAATTTCAGGTCCGAGTTTTCTGACAAGTGAAGCTCAGTGATTTCCATTTTGTCAATAATCTAAATCAAAGTATTTAAAAAGCACAGTCTCAATCCATTTCATAACAATTTAACAGCAAATAAGATAACAATCTTAAATTATACCTTGAAATATCAAACAAAACAATAAATATTCAAACAGATTAGGATGGGAAATGCAACAATCAATTTAAATATGGAACAATATCAAAGTGTCTCAGGGATTAATTTAAGATCCACCTATCTGCGTGGACCTGATTTGTCTGCTCTATGGTGCACATTTTATTTGCACTCTTTTTCCCGCTACAGCGTCCAGTTTAATTTTTCTTTGAGAAACAATTGTTTTATATTTTAGCATTTCAATGTTCATTGTTCAGTTTCCGTTTTTGTAACGTATAAAATGAAAACCAGGCCTTCTATTGTGAAGGTACCATTAAAATGCACATTAAGTGACCTGATATCAAATACCTGAATTACAACAAAATTGTAATGCCATTATTTCACCCAGTCCATGGCACTGCAGAACTTGTTCACCTCTCACATTTCTCAGATCACATCAATGATATTTGATCTTTCGATTGAGTATGTAGGGTTGGAGGAAAAGTGGAAGAGTGGCGGCACATTCTACTACAAATCATCTTACAACAATAGAGATGATAGTTTAAAAAAAGAGTAAATATACATTGTAATCTTACAGTGTACATTGTAATCTGATAAATCAAAATGCATTGAATGAGATGACTATTCGTGAATGATAGTTGATCCCTCATGTACAGGCCTGTTTTATTACAAATTATTTTACAACAATGGACATTATATCTTAGAAATAAAGTTAAATATACACTGAAATCTCACTTACCCATGATAAAACAAAATAAATGAATAATAGCTAATCTCCATGTACAATTTCTGATTAAACCTTGTTAATGACTTATCAAAGAAACTCATGTAAATTTGAATACAAATGGGCAGCAAACTTCTTCATTAGAAAGGTTGTGTGTAAGTCTTTCATGGCAAGTAATGTTGCCATATCCATATTCATTCTTCTTGTGTTGGCACTGTAGGTGATTTCATAGATGATTTCAATGTCCATTTTAAATGCAGAAATTATCACGGTCCTTGGCAATCTTAATTTCCACCATAACGAGGCTGCCTATCCAGATACTTCTAATTTAGTAGAATCTATAACCACACTAGGCTTCCTGCAATTTGTAAATGACAACACACAATCTGCTGGACATATCATAGTCAATGATGTTCTTTTGTCAGTCGGAAACGTTTCTCTCCTGACTTACCTGCTTTGAATGTACCACACAGAGGTTCCTATAAAAATTTGCATTTGCTTGTCTACCCAGTGTATTAAGCTGCCTAACAGCTCTCAAATCACTCTCACATTGGTTACAATTAATCGGATGAATCTCAACAATGAACTAATATAAGCTTGTCAGTAACTAAAGATATTAGCGTACTTTCCTCTGATTTTCTGCCTAGGACACTATTGTCCCTGCATGCACTGGTAAATCCAAAAGACAGGTACCTTCCACTCCCTGGTTCTTGATTTGCCTCTGTGCAGCCAAATGACAATGCAAAAACTTAGAATGCAATAGTAGAAAATCATAAGACAGTTCAGTACAGCTCCATCATGAGGAATTACTTAGATTGTTTTTGCTGTAAATTAGGAACTGAATTCAAACAATTAAAGCAGAAAGGGCATCCTATTTCTCCTCTAAGGTGGAATATGTAAACAAACAAAGAACAATCAGCTGGAGATTATTTACCAGAGTTAAAACTCTTACCAACTCATAGTGAGCAATAGCATTATTCCTTCACCTTAGTCATCGTGTGATACCCCAACCGAATTTTTTACAGAAAAAATTGGAAACCTCTATTTGGTTTTCACATATTTCATATGACTGATCTTTCATCTCTCCATTCTAAGATACTCACGTATCCAACTGGGACTTCAGTGAAAGTATTTTCTTCTCTTTCTCAAGTTCAGATTAGTACTCTTTTGCAGTCTACCAAATGAGTCTCCCCTCTTGATCTTTGCCCCCACCCACACAGGTGCTGTTGGTAGCAAGTAGGGTTGATCCTATGTTTGCTTGGGTCCCTACAGTCTGAAAGGAGGCTATGATTACACCTCTCTTAAAAAGACTACTGCAGACTCCGCTCATTTAACTATATAAACACTGATCTCATTGCTGCCATTGCCATAAAAAATTATAGAGAAAGCAGTCAATTCACAACTCTTTACTTATCAGGAGGAAATGAATGTGCTGGATTCATTACAATCTATATTTAGACTGCTTTTTAGCACTGATTTTGGCTTAGTTACCATGGCAGAGGATCTAAGCGCTATTCTACATCAAGGCAGGGCAGCTAACCTGGTCCTCTTAGATTCTGTCTGTAGTTGTGACACCATTTCTCATTTGACGCTCTTATTTCACCTGCAGATAGTGTCTGCAACAATGGTCTTAGATTGTTTCATTCCTTCCTATCCAACAGCATCCTAAACTATTACTGACCCTCCCTTTCAGTCTTTACAATTTACTTTACAATAATGCATACCTCATGCTCCTTCCTTTAGCTCAACTTTTTTTAAAGCATACATAGTCCTGTAGCTTCTCTGGGCAGATCTTTTGGATTTAATATTGTTTCCTATGCAGATGACACTCAGATCATCATGCCTATTTCAGAGGATCACGCTTCTACTAGTTAATTTCCATCAGTGTATATCAGATGTCACTAGTTTGATGATTCAAAACTGTTTTATACTTAATGGAGACAAGACAGAGGTACTCATGTTCGGTAAGCAATCCTTAGTCTGGCCTCCATCTTAGTATTCAGATGAATTAGGATCACCTCCAACTACATTAACTCTGCAAAAGATCTGGTATTGTCTTTGATAACAAGCACTATTTCTCTGCTCAAATTATCGGTATGGGCACTGCCTGCTTCCACATACATGCATATTCTATAAGATCTTTCTGTCACTTCTGATATATCCTCTTCAAATAGTAGTGCAGCCCATCATCACTTCCCATCTTGAAAACAGGAACTAATTTTACATAGGTGCTCCACAATTATTTTCGCTACCAGCAGACAGCATAGAACTTTGCTGCTCAACTCACACCCAATATCCCTTGGCATTCTCTATCATGTCACACCTTACAAAGTATACACTCTCTCAAAATGTTCTTCAGTACTCTATTTCAGGATCCCATATTAAAAAGTAGAACACATGTCTAAATATCATCCTTTCCTCAAGGGGCACGGACTATGTAGGCAGGAAAAGGAAGTCCTACTACTGTAATTAATGTCACAATAAAAATATTCCCTGTCCGTCCATAATACCATAAGGCACCCTGATGTCTTCATTGGGCTTCACCAGTCTGAATTTACTTACGTCAGCAATTCCTGGGAGTCAATAAAGAAATATTTGGAACACAATTGGGTGAAATACCAGTCATGTCTCACACAGCATTAGGAATTGAGAAACAGCTAGCCCCAGGGATGGCAACTAATTCTAACTTCTCCTATGTCTGTTTGCTTCCTTCTACATTGTATAAACATGGCCAGTGGTACGTTTCAGTGCTTTCTATGTAGAGTTGATACATTATTCCATTCTGGCCAATCTGTATAGCTCATGGTGCACAGACATAATATTGAGTTTTTTATTTCAACCTACAGAAATATCGAATTGCAAATATCGGAGGGACAGAATATCGACATCAAGAATATCGGTGACCAGAATATCGACCTGAAAGTCAGTAATATCGTTTGCAAAAATATCATTGTTAATAATATCGATGTTTACATTAGTGTTATGTATTTTAGTATGTATTTTATATGTATGTGTTGTATATTTTTTGCTAAGTATTATATATTTTTTTTAAATATATGTATTAAATTATTAGAAGTTAGTAATTATTTTTAAAGTAAATTTTGCGTTTTAGTACCGTAGCGGGTTGTGGGTTTATAGGGGAATAGGGTGGGAAGTAATTTAATTATAATAAAGTAATTAATCATTTTTATTTATTGGTATTGGTAATTAATTTATTGTTAATTAATTATTAATTGGTAATTATTTTTTATTAATTGATAATTATATGAATTATGTCAATTTTGTTTAGGAGCGGGTTGAGGGTTTATAGGGGAATAGGGTGGGAAGAAATGTATTATAATAAAGTAATTATTATTTTTATTTATTGGTATTGATAATTAACTCATTGTTAATTAATTATTAATTGGTCATTTATTTTTATTGATTGATTAATTGATTGTTATATTAATTTAGGTAATTTATTTTAGGAGCGGGTTGTGGGTTTATAGGGGAATAGGGTGGGAAGTAATTAAATTTTATTAAAGTAATTAATACATTTAATTTATTGGTATTCATAATTAATTTATTGTTAATTAATTAATAATTGGTTATTTAATTAAAACAATTATTTTATTGCTATGCATGTTAATTTTAATCCTCTGCTATCTAACACTTTCCCTACAGTTACACTTTCTGGAGTGGGAATAGTAATTTTTACTTCTACACTATCCAACACTTTCCCTACTGTTGCACTCTCTGGAGTTGGAATAGTAATTTTGATCCCTACGCTATCCAACACTTTTCCTACTGTTGCACTCTCTGGAGTGGGAATAGCAATTTTAACCCCTTCACTATCCAACACTTTCCCTACTGTTGCACACTCTGGAGTGGGAATAGTAATTTTTACCCCTACGCTATCCAACACTTTCCCTACTGTTGCACTCTACGGAGTGGGAATAGTAATTTTTACCCCTACGCTATCCAACACTTTCCCTAATGTTGCACTATCTGGAGTGGGAATAGTAATTTTCACCCCACGCTATCCAACACTTTCCCTACTGTTGCACTCTCTGTAGTTGGAATAGTAATTTATACCCCTACGCTATCCAACACTTTCCCTACTGTTGCACTCTCTGGAGTGGGAATAGTAATTTTAACCCCTTCGCTATCCAACACTTTCCCTACTCTTGCACCCTCTGGAGTGGGAATAGTAATTTTTATCCCTACGCTATCCAACACTTTCCTTACTGTTGCACTTATTGGAGTGGGAATAGTAATTTGAACGCCTACGATATCCAAAACGTTCCCTACTGTTATACTCTCTGTAGTGGGAATAGTAATTTTTACTCCTACGCTATCCAACACTTTCCCGACTGTTGCACTCTCTGGAGTGGGAATAGTAATTTGTACCCCTACACTATCCAACACTTTCCCTACTGTTGCACTCCATGGAGTGGGAATAGTAATTTTTACCCCTAAGCTATCCAAAACTTTCCCTACTGTTGCACTTATTGGAGGGGCAATGGTAATTTTTACCCCTACGTTATGCAACACTTTCCCTACTGTTGCACTCTCTGGAGTGGGAATAGTAATTTTTACTCCTACGCTGTCCAAAATATTCCCTACTGTTGCACTCTGTGGAATTGTAATAGTAATTTTTACTCCTACGATATCCAACACTTTTCCTCCTGTTGCACTCTCTGGAGTGGGAATAGTAATTTTGACCGCCACACATAAAGCAACTTCCAATAAATAAATCCAGATTAGTTGCACCACACATACTGTTTTTTAACCGTATCCTGAGCCGCCATTATTACAGTTATAGGAAAGGATCCTCAGTGATATTTTTATGCACAACATCAGCTCCGCTGTAATCAGGCAACGTAGCACAACCGGGAGGCACTTGGCTGCCTGGTTGGGACCCCAATGATGAAGCATGTCACCAACCAGGTTGGTGTGTGAGGGGCGTTTTAAGAACACCTAATGGGTTTCTGTTCTTACTACTCACAGTGATTTAATTGCATACACATAGTGGGTCCGTCCACACTGTTTAAGTCTAATAGTAATTTTAACCCCTTCGCTATCCATCACATTCCCCACTTTTGCGCTCTCTGGAGTGGGAATAGTATTTTTTACCCCTACGCTATCCAAAGCTTTCCCTACTGTTGCACTTTCTGGAGTGGGAATAGTAAATGTTACCCCTACGCTATCCAACACTTTCCCTACTGTTGCTCTCATTGGAGTGGGAATAGTAATTTTTCCCCTACTCTATCCAACACTTTCCCTACTGTTAGACTCTCTGGAGTAGGAAAAGTAATTTTATCCCTACGCTATCCAACACTTTCCTTACTGTTGCACTTATTGGAGTGGGAATAGTAATTTGAACCCCTACGATATCCAAAACGTTCCCTACTGTTGCACTCTCTGTAGTGGGAATAGTAATTTTTACTTCTACGCTATCCAACACTTTCCCTACTGTTGCACTCTCTGGTGTGGGAATAGTAATTTGTACCCCTACACTATCCAACACTTTCCCTACTGTTGCACTCTATGGAGTGGGAATAGTAATTTTTACCCCTAAGTGATCCAAAACTTTCCCTACTGTTGCACTTATTGGAGTGGGAATGGTAATTTTTACCCCTACGTTATGCAACACTTTCCCTACTGTTGCACTCTCTGGAGTGGGAATAGTAATTTGTACTCCTACGCTGTCCAAAATATTCCCTACTGTTGCACTCTGTGGAATTGGAATCATAATTTTTACTCCTACGATATCCAACACTTTCCCTCATGTTGCACTCTCTGGAGTGGGAATTGTAATTTTGACCGCCACACATAAAGCAATTTACAGTAAATAAATCCAGATTAGTTGCACCACACATACTGTTTTTTAACCGTATCCTGAACCGCCATTATTAAAGTTATAGGAAAGGATCCTCAGAGATATTTTTAACTGTAAATATTTCACCTCACATCACATTTATGCACAACATCAGCTCTGCTGTAATCAGGCAACGTAGCACAACCGGGAGGCACTTGGCTGCCTGGTTGGGACCCCAATGATGAAGCATGTCACCAACCAGGTTGGTGTGTGAGGGGCGTTTTAAGAACACCTAATGGGTTCATGTTCTTACTACTCACAGTGATTTAATTGCATACACATAGTGGGTCCGTCCACATTGTTTAAGTCTAATAGTAATTTTAACCCCTTCGCTATCCATCACTTTCCCCACTTTTGCACTCTCTGGCGTGGGAATAGTATTTTTTACCCCTACGCTATCCAAAGCTTTCCCTACTGTTGCACTTTCTGGAGTGGGAATAGTAAATTTTACCCCTACGCTATCCAACACTTTCCCTACTGTTGCACTCATTGGAGTGGGAATAGTAATTTTTCCCCTACTCTATCCAACACTTTCCCTACTGTTACACTCTCTGGAGTAGGAATAGTAATTGTATCCCCTCTGCTATCCAATATTTTTTCTACTGTTTTAGTTTATGTAGTGTATAATTTATTTTAAAAAGACAAAAAATATTGTAATTTATTTTGTTATATATATATTTATTTATTTATATTATTGGTGAATATGTATATATACATTTATAAAATGTTTTTTAACAATTTATAAGTTAATAAAATAATTATTTAGAAATATTATTAAGCAAGTATATGTTATATTTTATTCTAATATATGTTTAATTTATTTTTACATTATATATATTAGTTACAATTGTAAATATTTTAAAATAATTTGAAATATGTTTCTTTTATTTATATGCAATATTTACTATATTTTACATTATTTTTTAAACATTAAAAAAATGATATTTTTAACAACGATATTTTTGACATCGATATTTTTAGGTCTCGCTGAGACAGCGAAAGCTGTCTCTTTGAGACATTTTGTAAGTGGGCTTTGAAAAGTGCTACCCACATGGTTTGCTGGCCTAGGGCTTGAGTGCACGATGGCGTGCACGTGCACAGCTGCTCCTTGCATTACCCCCTCCCTTCTCACCCAGCCCTTTGATGCTCTGCTTGATTACTTTCACTTTCACCACTTTGATGTTTGATCGCAAACGCGATCACTTCCGCTTGTTTTTCTTGTTTTAAACAAGCTGTCATTGGTGGCCGCTGCCATCATGTGCACTTTCATATTGCGTTTTATATTCAGCTCTAAGGTGGTTTGTTTCCTGCTCCTACGAAATATTTCTCACACAGATTAAAAACAGCCTGGCCGACTCTCTTTTCCCAGCTTTGGTATTCGGATAATTTAGCTTGCATTCCAGACCTTTACAATTGCTGTTATACGATCTCAGCACCAGCACGGGTGCCACGATTGCATCAAAAGTAAGAAATAGCTTTATGCCACGTTTGCCCGCTCCACCACCATTCTGAGATAGCAGCTTTTTATCATTATTTTTTATGCTCGCGGCCACCCGCCATTTCCTTTCGTTTTCATTACTTTTGTTACGATCTCAGCCCCAGCACGGGTGCCACGATTGCATCAAAAGTAAGAAATAGAAAAAAAAAGTCCTTTTTTATTTCTTTACATTTGATGCAATCGTGGCACCCGCGCCGGTGTCAAGATTGTAACAAAAGTAACGAAAACGAAAGGAAATGGCGTGCAGGCGTTTTCAGCATGTGAATAAATAGGAAATAAGTAGTTTTCTTTGACAGTCGTTTTCTTCAATATTTTTCTCGTGCATTAAAAAAATAAAATTCCCATGTGTTGCGAGCACAATTTAAATCTTACTGTCTTTAACAGGAGTGAGAGGGAGCTACAGTAGACGTAGACAAGACAACGTGGCTCCTTTTGTGGGCTGCGGTTCTTCACCATTATTAAAGGAAGACACACTGGCAACATGGGAGTTCCTTTATTGTTGTTCTTATTCCTTTATTGTTGACCCCAATGAAACAGTGGCATTGGTACAACACGCAGTAAAACAAGACACCGCAGGGCCCTGCTTCGAGGTGTATGCATTGTTGCCGTGGGCAAGGAAACCAGACATTCATCCTCTGTTGTATCTTCCTTTTAAAACTGAAAGTACAGGACTCGCTGTGCAAGGATTTACACGTGTTTAGAGCAAGATTAAAAAAAACAGGTTAATAGTTTTAATCCTTGGGGTTAATCATTAAAACGATGGTATTTCATGTTACTGACTGTCTTCTCTAAAACGGACTCAGCTGAGTGGGTTAATGTGCTTGCTTCAGAGAGCTTGTAAGCAGCTCAGCTTTTCAAGTATGCTGCAGAATGTGTGCATTTTAATCACTGAGAACTCCCTCCCTCCCTATGTGCTTATTTGAAACCTGGCACTGATCATTTACCCGTACAACAGAGTGGCTAACCTCCAGGTGTTATATTTACGGAGTCATTGATTTTGTTACTCGACTGCTAGTGCTATGTAACCGTAAAGGTGTCGTCTAGGACTGTGCATCAGCATCACGGCGGTCATTTTATGTCACTCTCGCTTCAGTGATAAGTTTTAGCCGTAGCAAAACATGCCCGATTTGTTTACGGGCTTTGGGCATGGTTTTTAGTGGTAAACTAGGTGGATTGTGGTCAGCCCCACAGAATAACATCATCTGGGGCCTTTGCAGCTGAAATACGTTTCTCGATAGCAGTGCTGGAAACGAAACAAGAATTTACAATGCATTAGGTCTTGCATTTTTTTTTGTTGCTTAGTAAAACACCTCCTTTCTGCACCACAGGCTCCTGCTCAGGCATGAAGCTGTATCTTAAGCATTGCATGTCTGTTCATGGCTGCACAGTGTAACCCGATCCTCACAGCGGTGCTTTGAACAAGCACTTACACTGCCTTTCCCTTCCCTCTGCTGTGGGATGCAGGACACTGCTTTCCTGTGTTAGTCATGCCAAATGCAGTATATTTGTTTTCGCATGACAAAGAAAAAATACAAATGGAAAATGAACAGTTAGTTTTTAGAGATATATAAAAATGCAGGATATCCCACACATGCAAATGTATACTCTAGATATTAATACTCGTAGTGTTTGAAATTAATCTACTAAAAAACTACCAAACAATCATAGTTGGGAGGGTATAACCTTTCATAAAGCTACATCCGAACTACAAAAAAAGCAAAGTGTGTCTACCATCACCAACCTCCATGTTGTAGCCTACCAAGAGTTAACCCTTGCCCAAGTAAGCAATAAGGTGACCGGGTGACAAAGCCTACCTGTGTGTGTGGAAATGATTGGGCAAGGCCTTCTCTGTGGGAGATCTTTAACCAGCGAGTCTTGATGTGGAGTTTTAAACATGTAGTGGTCCTTGTGCTCCATTGACACCCATCTGGGAACCCTAGACCCAGTCCAAAAGAGGCCCCATGGCTACTGCACCCTGAAACATGGGCAGGTAAATAAGCATTTGTAATCCAATAGGTCTCGCATTTGTTAAAGTTAGAGCTGTTGGCGTTGAAAATGACAATGTCTTTTACTTTTTCTACAATCGCACTATGCAAATATAATTTTCAACTGCAAATGAAGAAACAAAAGTAAAAAACATTGTCATTTTCAACGCCAACAGCTCTAACTTTAATAAACGCGAGACCTATTGCATTGCAAATGCTTGTTGTACTTACCATTATGTTGATAGGGCTTCGATATTCTTGACATCGATATTTCTGTGTCGATATTTTTGTAGCTCGATATTCTGTCTGTCAAAATTCTGTCAGTGATTCGCACAAACCTAGTTGGCGTTCTTCAGTGTGTTATAACTTGTCTCACACACCATACGCTATCCATCAAAAAGAAGACAAAAGCACCCTTCTTGTGATTCACTCTGGCTCAAGTGAGGGCCCAAGGAAACTTCTTTAACTTACCACTTGTGATAAGCTAGGGCAGGATCAGACTGCAAACTAAGAAGTGTTTAAGAAACAGCAGGCCTTTTCCATCTATGCACCCAGGATCTGGAACAACATCCCCCTATCCGTCAGGACTGGCCCAATTTAGGAAAGGGTTTGAGACTAAACTCTTTAAAAGAGTACATCACAATGCTTTAACCTTCCACAACCCAGCTTCCTCTCCTATTAATCATTGACGTTATGCTTGTCTTTGACCATGTACAGTGCTCTGCTACCTTTTGGCTTGGTTTAGACTTTAGACATACCACTTACATCCGTATATACATACATACATCATTGGCATAGCTACACCTACTGCCACCCAGGGCGGCCCCTAACTTTGCCTCCTGGTGCGGGCAAGAGCGGGGATGTCGGCTGACTTGATTTGGGGGGGCAACAGCTGACTTGTTCTTGCTGGGCAGGGAGATAATTGTAGTCGACAGACAAGACTCGCTCACCTCCCGCTGCCCTCAAAAAGAGTGCTGCCTGGGGCAGAACGCCTCCCCTAGCTATGCCACTGACATATGTATATCCATACATAGATACGCTTGGCATACAAAAGTGAAATATATCTGATTGTCAGTGACATCCACACAAACTTGGTGCGAATTTCAGAAACTGCTGTATTCACCAAACTATAAACTTGGAACCCTTGAAAAAGAAACCAGTTTCCTCGCCAATAAATTAATCAATATGTGCAGAAACGACTGAAGAGTAACATCCTCACCAGTGTTACTCATTGCATTGGAGGAGAGGTGGGCTGTCGTTCTTGGAACTGGGGAACCATGTTTGACTCCCAGCCTCGACTCAACAGCCTGTGATTCTCTGCAACACAGTTAGGGACTGATTTAGATCTTGGTGGATGGGTTGCTCTGTCACATCGGTGACAGATATCCCGTCTGCCAAAATATGAATCCCATAGGATATAATGAGGGTCATATTTTGGCGGACGGGATAGATGTTACCATTATGACAGAGTAACCCGCCCACCAAGATCTAAATCAGGCCCTTAATCTCTCATGGCCGAAACTTGTGTATTGCAATCTGGTTTGCATGTAAAGCGTGTATATGGCCCTTGTGTCAAGTTTGCACACTATTAAATTGTTAAAACAATTGTGAAAACAACATGCACCCCGGACAAAGGCATGTCCACAATGTGTTATATTACTGTTGAATTTGTTTATGTAGCATATTGTGCTGTGACCCTCTTGCCACTGTATAAAACATGCTAAACCCCATGTTACATTCAAGAGCCATTATAAGGAAGCTTTTGGGAGGAAAATAAATACATTTCAACATTTTCTCTGGATGAGCTAAGATTGGGCTACCTTTTCATGAACATAGGTTCAAAGTCAAACTTACCCAATACCCAAAAAACTGTTCTGAATAAAGGGCGTGCTACTACTGGACATATTGAGTATGCCAATTTACTTGCCAGGCTTCCGTGGTTTTACGCTGTAGCGAGGGGTTTTGAGGTTTCAATTAGTTAACAATTTTGATAGCAAGAATAAGCAAATGAGCATTTAGGACGGCTCGTGACAGAAGCCTAATGAGCTGACCTGATGGGCCTGCTGTGCTTTCCCTTAGGAGGCCGTCTGACATCACCAGGTTGTAAAGATACTGTTCTCCTTCCTCACTGTGCGTGTGCGAAATGAATATATTATGTTTACATCTTTATTTAGAGCTTTCTCTCTGGCTAACCTAGAAGTGGCAGATAACTAGGGCAGCACTTCTGTTGGTATGTTTTGGATACTGTATTCTGCAAATCCTCACTCTGGGCAGCCAGCTCTGTGTTATTTATTACATGTATTTGCCTTTGTGGTGCCTTTTTTTGCTGTTTGGATGTTACCACTACACTTGATTATAATTGTACCGCAAGTAGAACCTTTACAAAAGCACGGTAACATGTACTTCCTTCCGAGAGAGGCACTCAGTAAAATCATCAAAGTGGGAAATAAATAAACAGCTCATATTCTTACACTGTATTCTTTCCGAAATACGTAATTTTGGTCCCTTCCCTTTTTCCATGTACTCTATAATAATTTAGTTGCAGCACAAATTCAAAATGAAAGCAGTTGGTTGGTTGAGGCTGACAGACTTGAGGTTTCAAGGGTACATCCACAAACTTTCCATGGGATAATGATGGGAAAAGAGAAGGAGGAAAGTCATGTCTATATAAAACAATGATAATGACACATAGGCAGTGGCATCCTCTATTCCCATCATTGTGGCGGGCGGTGCTCACAGCACCGCCCGCCACAATGATGGGAATGCACATAGTGCATTGTCATGCACAAGGTGACAGGCACGACCACCTTGTCCGTGACAATGTAGGGAGGTACCATAGGTACCCCCATGTGCTCCCCCCAACCCCACATAAGCCTAGGGGCCCGCAACGGGCCCCCAAAAGCAAACTCTGCCTGACTTTCCATGGCAGGGTGGCATGGGTGACGGACGGAGTATGATGTAGGGTGTATCGCCACGACCATGTGGGTGGAGGCGATCTGCCCTACATCATAATAGACCCCTAAGTATATTCGTCAGTGAGACATGCAAGACGGTGACCATTTACTGATATATGTTTACATGTACACCTTATTGTGAGAAAGACTGCAAAATGTATGTGGAATTCCAACCACATGACCAATTGTAGCAGCACATCCATACACTATCAGCAAGATGTCGAAGTACAAAAGGGAAAGGCCGGACCTATGTCAAACTATAAATAGATTATTGGGTATATTCTAAGAGTTCAGTGAAAGCAGAGACTGCCAGGTTGGTGTAGGGCCTGATGTTAAAGGTGATGTATGAATTTTAGGTCCTTGCATGTTCCTGTAGAACTAACCTCCACTATGTCAGTGTGATGGCGTTGACAGGCAGCAGGTCTTTTGCTGAGTGTCTCCAAGATCTTTACTTGTGGCAAGGCTTTATCAAGAGATGCGCAAGCACCTACCTCACTGTAGTACATTCTCAATGTTTGTTATCTTTTGTGAATTCTATAGTTATGCAATAATGGCTGATAGACATGCAGTATTCTCCACACTTAATATTGTGTTAAACCTATTCTAATTAATACTTTCGACATTACCCTATGACCGCTGCCCTTAGTATACTGTGTTGTTCACCTTTAATGTATGGCAGCGTTAATATTTTTTGTTGTTTTTACACTAGGGTATAAATGGGTATATCACATTACCCACTCCTGACTGGCAACCAACTTGTTGTAAACAACAATTAAATTGCAAATGGTCATTTATGTTTTTTCCTTTACTTTTGGATAGTGTTTAACCCCTTCGGTGCCCGCCCCTTTCCCCGCCCTGTGCCGGCCATTACATTAGCGGGCGGGGTTTGTGACGAGCTGGACTCGTCATGGGCACAGCGCCACCGCGGCCCATGACGAGTCCAGCTCGTCACGGGCACCGAAGAGGTTAATTCGAAGAGAGGGACAGAGAAAACACCCATAAATATGCAGTATGCTGTGGTTTAAAATGATATTTTTAGGCAAATTACCTAGAAGGAAAAAAACAATGCAGTTGAGCGCTTTAAATGTTGATGCAATGTAGTGGAAGTTTGTAAGAAGGGCAGGAGTAAATAGAAGGACGTGAACGGATCAATCACTCAGGGAATTGTAAGCGTGCTACTCCCCAGTGAGGGTCTCAAGGCGCTGCGGGGGTGGGGGGGTCCACAGATCTGTTTAACCAAAGAGCCGGGTCTTGAGGGTCTTCCTGAAGGTGTTCTGGGAGGGGGCGCATCTGATGTCTGCCGGCAGCTTGTTCCAGGTCTTGGCTGCAATGTGAGAGAAGGAGCTTCCACCTGCTCTGGCTCTGTGGATGTGCGGGGTTTCGGCCAGTGCGAGGTTGGAATATCGGAGGTTGCTCTTGGGTACGTGGAAGTTGATTCTGTCGTTGAGGGATTTGGGTTCGTTGTTGTGTAGGCATTTGTAGATGTGAGTGAGGATTTTGAAAGTTACTCTTTTCTCCATGGGGAGCCAGTGGAGACTTTGTAGGTGTTGGCTGATGTGTTCGTGTCTGGGGGTGCCGAGGACGAGTCTGGCGCCGGTGTGCCTATTGTCTGGAGTTTGTCAAGTAGGGACTTGTTGATGCCGGCGTAGAGTGCGTTTCCATAGTCCAGTCTGCTGGTGATGAGTGCATGGGTGTCTGTCTTCCTTGACTCAGGGGTGATCCTCTTGAAGGTCTTGCGGAGGATGCAGAGGGTGTTGAAGCAGCTGGAGGTGATGGCATTGACCTGTCGGTTCATGGTGTGTGATGAGTCGAGTATGATGCCGAGGTTCTTGCCGTTGTCTGAGGGGGTAAGAGGGCTTCAACCACCAGGTACTGTCCCATGAAGAAGGGGTGGTACTGAGGACAAGGACTTCTGTCTTCTTGGCGTTGAGCTTCAGGCAGATGTTGGTCATCCAGACTGCGACGTCTTGCATTCCTTTCTGGAAGTTGAGTTTGGCAGTGGTGGGGTCTTTGGTGAGGGAGAGGATGAGCTGGGTGTCGTCAGCATAGGATACGATGTTGAGACCGTGTTGTCAGACGATGGCTGCGAGGGGGGCCATGTAGATGGTCAAGGGGGTGGGGCTCAGGGATGAACCCTGTGGGACTCCGTAGGTGATTTTCGTGGGGTTGGAGAGGAAGGGTGGGAGTCTGATCCTTTGGCTTCTTACGGTGAGGAATGATCAGATCCAGTCCAGGGCTGTTCCTTGTATGCCTGCGTTGTGTAATAAGGCAACTAGTGTACAGTGGGAGACGGCGTCGAAGGCCGCTGATAGGTTGAGTAGGATGAGGGCTGTGGAGTGGCCTTGGTCCAGGAGGGTGCGGAGGTCGTCTGTGGCATTGAGTAGGGCGGTCTCTGTGCTGTGGTTGCTTTGTAATCCGGATTGCTATAGGTCGAGGACAGTGTTCTCTTCAATGAATCGTGTCAGTTTCTTGTTGACTGTTTTCTCTGCAACTTTGGCTGCGAAGAGGAGGAGGGAGATGGGCCGATAGTTCTTGGGGTCAGTGGGGTCAGATGTGGGCTTCTAGAGCAGGTGTCTGACTTCTGCGCGCTTCCGGTCATCTGGGAATGTGCCTGTTTTGAAGGTGGTGTTGATTGTATGTTGTACTTCAGGTGCGATGGCAGCCACTGCTCTGTGGTAGATGTGAGGGGAGCAGGGGTAGGTGGGGGCCCCCGAGTGGATGCTTTTCATGGTCGAGGCAGTGTCTTCAGCCGTGATCGGTGTCCAGTTGGAGATGGTGGGCTGGCTGGTGTTTCTGGGGGGTAGGGGCCATCTGTGGCGCCTGGTGGGGGAGACGGTGAAGTTGTCGTAGAGATTTTTGATCTTGAGGTGGAAATAGGTTCCAAGCTTGTCTTGGGATGGGGTGATGTCTGTGGCTTCGCTGCGTGGGTTGGTGAATTTTTGAATGACACTGAAAAGTTCCTTGGAGTTGGTGGAGTTGGCCAGGATTTTGTTGTGGATGAAGTTTCTTTTGGTGGCTCTGATCTGGTTGTGGTGGTCCGTCATGGCGTCCTTGTAGGTGGAGTGGTTTTCGGTTGTCTTGGTGTTTCTCCAGTTCTTCTCCAGGTGTCTGCAAGTGTGTCTGGCTATCCTGGGGCGTTTGTTGGGGTTGTGTAGCGGGGCGAGCTCGTCTGCGCAGTTGGAGGTCCAGGTGTGGAGTTCTCTGGCTGCGTCGTTTGCGTCAGGCGCCCAGGTGTGGTTGTCTCAGGTGAGGGAGGAGTTAAGTTGCTCATTGGTAGACTTTCTCCAGTTCCTTCGTTGTGGATGTGGGGCTGGTTTGAGTGCCTTGGGTTTGTTGATGGCGAAGTGTACCCAGTGGTGGTCAGTCCATGGCGGCTGCATTGTGTGACTGAATTGGATGCTCGTTCCTGCTGCGAAGATGGGGTCGAGGGTGTGTCCTACTCTGTGGGTCGGTGTATTGATGCGTTGTTTAAGTCCGATGCTGGTGAGGTTGTCATGAAGGATAGTGGAGTTGGGGTCACTGGGTTGTTGAGGTGGAAGTTCAGGTCTCCAATGAGTAAGTAGTTTGTTGAGGCGATGGCGTGGGGTGCGATTAAGTCGGTGATGGTGGTAGTGAAGGGTGTTCCCAAGCCGGAGGGTCTGTAGACGAGGGTTCCTCGGAGTGTGGCTTTGTGGATGGTCTGGATATGGAAGTGCAGGTGTTCGGCGGAGGGGAAGGTTTCGCTGGAGGTGGTGAGGCGGAGGGTGCTCTTGTGGACGATGGCGAGGCCCCCTCCTGGGTGGTTGGGGCGGTCTTTCCTCTAGATCTTGTATCCATCTGGGATGGTGGTGCTGATGCCGGGGGCGGAGGATACATTGGTCCAGGTCTCTGTGAAGAGGGCGATGTCGGGCGAGAGAGAGTCGAGTAGGTTCCAGATTTCCATGGCGTGTTTGTGTATGAAGCATACATTGAGGAGGATGTATTTTAGGGTGTCGCCGGTGCTGGCATCAGTGGCGTTGGAGGCCAGGGTGGCGGAGAGGGTCTGGCGGCAGTGAAGGCAGGAGAACTGGCTGTTGGTCGTGTTCGGCGAGGCCTGTTGGCATTCTCTAAGTCTTTGCAAAACAAGGAGAGGGGCTCAATGAAGTCCAAAGAGACAGAGCACCATTAACTATTTGGTTAAGAAAATTTTTCTCTTTGGGCTGAGATAAAGGAATTGTATCGTATCAAGTATCCTCGATTCATTCACTCACTAACATACTCCATAGAGCTCAATTGTGAACACCCCACCAGAAATGTTGGAAAATTGTCAATATAAGACACCTTTTTTTTGTAAAAAACATCCGTTGATATTTATTAGCATATTAAAAAACACATTATATCAAAATAAAAAAGTCACAAATATATGACTCGAGATTGTCACAAAACTACAGTGCAGAAGAAATATAAATGCTATCTAAAGGTACAAAATTAAGAAAAACATGATACTCAATGTGAATAAAAAATTAAAAATTAAAACAGCACATATAGACAATTCATATATTGGGAGGAAAAAAGGACAGACATCAAAATTGTATCTTGAAGGTGTGAATTTGTAATTATGGTTAACAGAAAAAAACTGGTAATGATACACCCTAATTTTTTGCGGGGTTCTGTACCACACAAATTCCACTCCACACTATATGCGTCGACGCTTTTCGGTGGTGCACAATGATGAAGACCACCTTCTTCAGGACTGACAAATGTATTCCTCCATGTAAAAAACTATCAATAATTTCTAAACATAAAACATAATATGAGCATTTAGATATAATAAAAGTGCCAAAATCATTTACATGTGTAAATTTCTTTTAGTAACACAAAATCAATACTTGTTTGCAAAGTAAGGCAAAAAACATAGCATGACATTAAGGTGCCGATCACGATCCGGCAAAAACCGGGTACGAACCGTCGGACGGAGCATAATCTCCGTCCGACGCGTACCCGGTCGTCAATTTTTACAAACAAGGAATTACGATTCGCACGGGTACACCAGTACCGTACGAATCGTAAAAAAGCCCGACCGACCAAAAAAAACCTACCAATGCGATCCGGAAAAGCGCCGACCTGACGTCGGGACGCTCGCAGCCAGCCATTCACGACCCAGGAATCACGATTCGCACTGACGTCACCCCGCACGGTGAATATTTTGCGGCAGCCAAAAACTGCCGGGAAATCAGGACGACGTGAACAAGGACCACCAGTACGCGACGGACAGACGACGACGCGAACAAGGAGGACCAGTACGCGACGGACACACAGGACCACGCGACCAAGGAGGACCCGTACGCGACAGGACGACGCAATCAAGGAGTACCAGTACGCGACGGACAGACATGGACCCGAACCTACGAGTCATCCCTGCCCTCATAGCAGTCCACCTCCTCTACAGGTTACGACGCAGACGCCGCAGAAGGTCAGAATAACTAAGGGAGGGGGGAAAGTGGGGTGGGGTGGGGGTGGCAGGACCAGGGCAGGCCACAAAACAACCACATAAGTCACACACCACACATGGCCTGGACATACCTGACTCCCATGCCCTGGTCACCACGAGGGGGTGGGGGCGTGTCCTGATAAGCCAGCGACCGCCACAACGGAAGTCCGTCACCACGCGAACCGGCAACACAACCAGACAGGTACGTCCCGTACCCACGCCTGAAGAGCGTGGGTACGAGTCGGACCACGCCCACACACGTCACCCCAACAATGGCGGGACGGATCGCACCGACGTGGCAAAGGCCTGGGTACGGGCCGCACAAGCATCACATAGCGTGGGGAGGGATATGTACGGACCCTACCCCCACCCCGTATGCAAGGAGCGCACCCCCCACCCCAACAGTGAAAGTACGACCCGTAACCCCACCCGCGTATGCATGGAGCGTACCCCCACCCCAACAGTGTAAGTACGACCCGTACCCTCACCCGCGTATGCATGGAGCGTACCCCCCACCCCAACAGTGTAAGTACGACCCGTACCCTCACCCGCGTATGCAAGGAGCGTACCCCCCACCCCAACAGTGTAAGTACGACCCGTACCCCCACCCGCGTATGCATGGAGCGTACCCCCCATGCCAACAGTGTAAGTACGACCCGAACCCTCACCCGCGTATGCATGGAGCGTACCCTCCATGCCAACAGTGTAAGTACGACTCGAACCCTCACCCGCGGACGTACGGACCGTACCCCCACCCCCACCAGTGTAAGTACGACTCCTACCCCCACCCGCGGACTCACAGACCGTACCCCCACCCCAACAGTGTAAGTACGACCCGTACCCCCACCCGCGTATGCATGGAGCGTACCCCCCAGCCCAACAGTGTAAGTACGACCTGTACGCTCACCCGCGTATGCAAGGAGCGTACCCCCACCCCAACAGTGTAAGTACGACCCGTACCCCCACCCGCGTATGCATGGAGCGTACCCCCCAGCCCAACAGTGTAAGTACGACCCGTACCCTCACCCGCGTATGCAAGGAGCGTACCCCCCAGCCCAACAGTGTAAGTACGACCCGTACCCCCACCCGCGTATGCATGGAGCGTACCCCCCAGCCCAACAGTGTAAGTACGACCCGTACCCCCACCCGCGTATGCATGGAGCGTACCCCCCAGCCCAACAGTGTAAGTACGACCCGTACCCCCACCCGCGTATGCATGGAGCGTACCCCCCAGCCCAACAGTGTAAGTACGACCCATACCCCCACCCGCGTATGCATGGAGCGTACCCCCCAGCCCAACAGTGTAAGTACGACCCGTACCCCCACCCGCGTATGCATGGAGCGTACCCCCCATGCCAACAGTGTAAGTACGACTCGAACCCTCACCCGCGTATGCATGGAGCGTACCCTCCATGCCAACAGTGTAAGTACGACTCGAACCCTCACCCGCGGACGTACGGACAGTACCCCCACCCCCACCAGTGTAAGTACGACTCCTACCCCCACCCGCGGACTCACGGACCGTACCCCCACCCCAACAGTGTAAGTACGACCCGTACCCCCACCCGCGTATGCAAGGAGCGTACCCCCCAGCCCAACAGTGTAAGTACGACCCGTACCCTCACCCGCGTATGCAAGGAGCGTACCCCACACCCCAACAGTGTAAGTACGACCCGTACCCTCACCCGCGTATGCATGGAGCGTACCCCCACCACACCAGTGTAAGTAGACTCGTACCCTCACCTCGAATGCATTGAGCGTACCCCCACCGTGTATGTTCCAAGCGTACATATCCTGAAATCGGAGGTGTGTGTGCAGAGTCCACCCAGCAGTGCCCTGAGACAGGAGGGGTGGGTGTGGAGTCCTCCCAGCAGTGCCCTGAGACAGGAGGGGTGGGTGCCTATCACTAACAGCAGTGCCCTGAGACAGGAGGGGTGGGTGCCTATCACTCCCAGCAGTGCCCTGAGACAGGAGGGGTGGGTGTGGAGTCCTCCCAGCAGTGCCCTGAGACAGGAGGGGTGTGTGCAGAGTCCTCCCAGCAGTGCCCTGAGACAGGAGGGGTGGGTGCCTATCACTCCCAGCAGTGCCCTGAGACAGGAGGGGTGGGTGTGGAGTCCTCCCAGCAGTGCCCTGAGACAGGAGGGGTGTGTGCAGAGTCCTCCCAGCAGTGCCCTGAGACAGGAGGGGTGGGTGCCTATCACTCCCAGCAGTGCCCTGAGACAGGAGGGGTGGGTGTGGAGTCCTCCCAGCAGTGCCCTGAGACAGGAGGGGTGTGTGCAGAGTCCTCCCAGCAGTGCCCTGAGACAGGAGGGGTGGGTGCCTATCACTCCCAGCAGTGCCCTGAGACAGGAGGGGTGGGTGTGGAGTCCTCCCAGCAGTGCCCTGAGACAGGAGGGGTGGGTGTGGAGTCCTCCCAGCAGTGCCCTGAGACAGGAGGGTTGTGTGCAGAGTCCTCCCAGCAGTGCCCTGAGACAGGAGGGGTGGGTGCCTATCACTAACAGCAGTGCCCTGAGCCAGGAGGGGTGTGTGCAGAATCCTCCCAGCAGTGCCCTGAGACAGGAGGGGTGGGTGCCTATCACTAACAGCAGTGCCCTGAGCCAGGAGGGGTGTGTGCAGAGTCCTCCCAGCAGTGCCCTGAGACAGGAGGGGTGGGTGCCTATCACTAACAGCAGTGCCCTGAGACAGGAGGGGTGGGTGCCTATCACTCCCAGCAGTGCCCTGAGACAGGAGGGGTGGGTGTGGAGTCCTCCCAGCAGTGCCCTGAGACAGGAGGGGTGTGTGCAGAGTCCTCCCAGCAGTGCCCTGAGACAGGAGGGGTGGGTGCCTATCACTCCCAGCAGTGCCCTGAGACAGGAGGGGTGTAACACATGTGTGTGAGGCCAGAATTATCCACATGCATACTGGCTACAAGGGAACATGTCCCCATGAACTCATGTCAACAGACTCCACACACAAGTACAGTGATCACCAAGGATGCCACGATTGTTGCAGGTGGAGACATGGCCCTGCATGCATGGCCAAAGTAGAAGGGCTCCGTCACACACACAGCTCATGTAGACACAGCTCTGCGCTAAACATTGGGAACACCCTGCAGGGAAGAAAGCTGGGTACACAGAGGAAGGAATACACCCTGGGATAAGTGCACCATGCAGTAACTGCTTACATGAACAAAGAAAGTTAGCCAACACCTTGTGATGGCACACAGATCCCAGGGTCCCACCAATGAGCAGTACACTACTACATATCCCACACACCCAAACCCTTACACACCACCCAAAACCATGTAGCAGCCCCACCAACACCAAAACCAGCATAGCAGTAGTGTGATAATGAAAACAAAATTAAGCTTTATTCAGCATGAGCACAATGTCCGTGGATCGCAGGCAGTTCAATCTTCACAAAGCCCATAGGGCAGTCAATGATTCTCAGCTGGATGGGGGACACAGTGGGATGCGTGTCCCCTACCTTGCCTGCACAGTCAAATGGCATCGTCTTCCACACTGGTGAGGGCATCAGGGGGGGGGAAGCAACAGGCACCGCAGGGACATCAGGGCAAAGGGGCGGCGTTGTGGGTGCAGGGATGGAGGACTCCACCACAGGGGGTGGGTCAGTGCCAAAGGCGGAGGCCAGGATGGCACTACACACCTTTGCAAGGTCCTCCAGGGAGTCCCCTGCACCCGAAGGGACCTCAGGCCCAAAGGAGGGGGGGGGGGTCAGAGGGATGGGTCGCAGCGCCACCGGGGGAGGGTGGAGACAGGGGGGGAGACTCAACCACCCTGACCGGGGACCTCCTTGACCGCTTGCGTGGTGGTGTAACTGTGGGGCTCAGGGACAGAACGGCCATGAAGGAGTCCTTGGGGGAGATGTGGCCAGGAGAGCTGAGGGGAGGGGATTTGGAGGGAGTGGACTGGGTGGAATGCGGACTCCCACTATGGCTGCGTGTCACACGTTTGCCCCCTGACCCAGTGGGTGTGCCTACCTCACCCTGTGTGTGCGTGTCAGGAGGAGTGCGGTGGACCTTCCCTGCTGGTGTGGTGCCCGTGTCCGTTGATGTGGGTGCATGCCGACGTCTGGGTGTACGTGGGACAGGCATGGGAGTGGGAAGTGTGGATGGGGCAGGGGTAGGTGGGGGGAGGTCGCGCTGCAGGAGACCCACTGCTGCAGTCAGTGTGGAGTCTATGGACCTCAGCAAGTTGCGTTGGTCAGCCTGCGATGAATGAATGCCCTCCAAGAAAGCCTCGATGTTGGTGAGGGTTTTGCCGTGGGCATGGAGGACATTAAGGATCGCAGCCTGACCAACCTGCAGTTACCGCTGGATGTCCACAGACTCTGCATTGGCGGCAGCAGTGGAGACAGGGGGTGCGGTGCCTGGCAGGAAGGAGACATGCTGTGACCGGGCACGCTGGGAAGGGACACGAGCAAGTGGGAGGCGGCTGGTGGGAACTGAGGGGGCGGTGCAAGGTGTTGTTCCGCTGTCAGCTGCTGGTGCAGCCACCGCCCACTCGGAGACATCCTCCTCGGACCTGTCAGCTTCGTATTCTGACGTGCCAGTCGACAGGTCCTCGGCCGCACTATCCTCCACCTCTGTCCCACTCGATGTGCCAGCCCCGATGTCACGGCTGGCACTGGTGCTCGGTCCCTCCGCCTTGCCTGTGTCCATGTCTCCCTCTGTGTCCCCCGACGATGCTGTGGGCAGGGTGGAGAGACAGAAATTAATCAGACAGCTGTACACATCAGTCACATGAGTCCAATCGACACAGGTAACACTGCATAGCCTGAAAAGGAAGATCCCTAACATCTACTAAACAAGGTACCGATGTAGGGCATGAAACACACAGTTGGTTGAGCCACCATGCCACTGAAATACCATGGAGAGCATGAGACAATAGCTAAACACAGGAAACGGAGTCCGACATAGCACCCAGGCCCTGGGGACAATCCAGCACTGCATCTGCACCACACAGCATTGGCGAAAATACCGATGACCAGGGACCATATCCATGAACTTGAGACACATGCTGCATAGGTAATGCTGAAAACATGCCCAACATGACTCGGTCACTGCACATTGCGTGTGTGTCCAGACACATCACACACTGCCCAGACCCAGCAAGTAGAAATCAGGATTTGACACATAGGCATTGCCCGCCCCAACAAGACCCTACACGAGGCAAATTGTTGAGACACAGGTGGCACCAACATCTCATAGTCTGGGTGATACACACAGGGGCAGGCAAAAAGCAAGATTGGACGCCAAACAGCCAAGGTGCGCCTGTACAAATAATGAGGTACCAGTGCCCATCCTCAGATGAGTATAACAAGACACACAGGCACTGCCAAATGTGAGTATGAAGAAGGACAATCAGGTCAGGCTGCACAGTGGACACCTGTACAAAATAGCACGTCTATATACATGGTGACAGGGGACAATGGCACAGAGCACAACCTACGCTGTAGACACTGAGATTGTCCACATTTATGATGACACATACACCACTGAGGAAAAGGTGCCCCAGGGGACAGTAGTGGGCACGCAACTACATGCTACTGAATGGTAATGACTGCAACACACGTCACCATCCCTGCACTATGTGTATCGCACACTCATGCACATCATGTCACAGGCCACTACATAGGACATGCGCGCTGTAAGGCACGACACATGAGAGACCAACTCCCATGTCTGGAGTCAGCATCAGTGCCAACTGACATGGAACCCACATGCAGTGAACTTGACAGTGCACAGGCAAGGTCCCACAACCTGTTACACACCACCCCCACACATGATGCTACAGTCATTGTTCTCGTGGACAAAGCGCCAGCCTACATTACCTTGTGAAGGAGTGACTACACACAGACCAGGGAACACATTGCAAGGAGGGGAAGGGTGGCAGGGGCGCAGCGCTATACTGGGGCAAACAGGATCTGCACAGCACCTTTAAACCCTGCCAGTGAATTCATGCTACTGTGCCCTTACAAATGCCAGTGACACACAACAAACACACATGTACCTACCCCCTTCCGGCTGCTGCATCGCCTGTAAGCGCCTCTCCAGGTCTGGAAAGACCACCGGCAGCACACGCCTGTGGAGGTGGCTCAGACGGCGGCGGCCGCTGTTCTTGTGGCTCTCAGGTGAGTCCCCCAGCAGGAGCCGTGCAATCCTCCGCGTCCAGCACTGGATATCCTGCCAGCGTTTCCTCACCTGGGGCAGGCTCCGCCTCCGACCATCCACACCCCTCATGGCACTGACGGCGGTCAGCCAGATCTGCTCCTTGGCAGTGGCGCCTACCTGTGAGGAGGAACAAGTGACACCACATCAATACACCAGCCACATGTCACAGAGAGACATATGGGTACAAATTAGCTGGTTACAACAAGGCATGTCATGCAGCCAACGCATTGCACCTTTGTCATAGGGACATCATCCCCTGGTGAGGGAAAAAGCAGTACGTGCCACAGTGGGTACACAGGTGGAATGATGGCAATGTCACAATCAATGATCAAGGCTCACACTGTGCATCACACCCACCCCTCCTGTCTCAGGGCACTGCTGTGAGTGATAGGCCCCCACCCCTCCTGTCTCAGGGCACTGCTGTTAGTGATAGGCCCCCACCCCTCCTGTCTCAGGGCACTGCTGTGAGTGATAGGCCCCCAAACCTCCTGTCTCAGGGCACTGCTGGGAGGACTCTGCACACACCCCTCCTGGCTCAGGGCACTGCTGTGAGTGATAGGCCCCCACCCCTCCTGTCTCAGGGCACTGCTGTGAGTGATAGGCCCCCACCCCTCCTGTCTCAGGGCACTGCTGGGAGGACTCTGCACACACCCCTCCTGGCTCAGGGCACTGCTGTGAGTGATAGGCCCCCACCCCTCCTGTCTCAGGGCACTGCTGGGAGACATCAGGCACCCCCCCCCTGGGACCCCCCCGACAGTACATGGCATGTGTGTTACACCTGGACACAATGGCAGAAGTCACAGTCACAACAGAGGGACAGTCTGTGGCAGTGGCCTATGCACTCACCTGATACCCTGGTCGCCCATACAGCATGGAGTACTGTGGGAGGATCACATCCAGCAGAGCCATGTTCTCCTCCAGGGTGAATGGCTGTGTCCTCTCCACAGCCCTTGACATGGTTCCAGGGAATCTGTAGCAGCAGCTGGGTCGACGAATGCAAAGATGTGCAGGCAAGTACTCCCTCATGGGACCTGGCTGCCTTATATGTGCCCTTCTGCCCAGTCTCATGCACAGGAGTACAGAGTGATTGGTCACTCACATTTGCATCCTATGTTTCCACCAATCCCTTCAAACCTAGCAGTCTGTGGGTTCTCTATCGGTTTCATTCTCCTGCATGATGTCAGCCCCACAAACACATTGCAACAAAGTAGAATAATTCCAACTGACTTCTGCTGTGCACCTTCCAGAACAATTTCGAAATTTGAACTTGGTCTCCATGACAACCAGCATGCATGTAGGCCTTAATACTTGTCCCCTATGTAATTTGGAGCATCACACACAGGTACGGTGCGTTTCGGGGCCCTAGGGCACCCCAAATGCATGGCAACGGCCCGTACATGCATGCCTACGTTCACTATCACTATGGGTCTGCACGCGTATGCGTACTCGTAGTGGTACGGGCCGTACACTCGCATGTACGCTCACTATCACTACGAGTACGCATACGCGTGCAGACCCATAGTGATAGTGAGCGTAGATGCGTGTGTACGGTCCGTACCACTACGGGTACGCATACGCGTGCAGACCCATAGTGATAGTGAGCGTAGATGCGTGTGTACGGTCCGTACCACTACGGGTACGCATACGCGTGCAGACCCATAGTGATAGTGAGCGTAGATGCGTGTGTACGGTCCGTACCACTACGGGTACGCATACGCGTGCAGACCCATAGTGATAGGGCCGTACACACGCATCTACGCTCACTATCACTATGGGTCTGCACGCGTATGCGTACTCGTAGTGGTACGGACCGTACACACGCATCTACGCTCACTATCACTATGGGTCTGCACGCGTATGCGTACTCGTAGTGGTACGGACCGTACACACGCATCTACGCTCACTATCACTATGGGTCTGCACGCGTATGCGTACCCGTAGTGGTACGGACCGTACAAATGCCTGTACGCTCGCCATCACGATGGGTACACATACGGCAGCACTCCCACAGTGATTTGGGAACATACACAGGCCCTCTTAGCAGCAGTACGGCGGTTTTTACACATCACAGTGGTGATAGGCGACACACAGGTAGGAATAGGGCGGACATACTTGTCCATGGATGGACATACTTGTCCAGGAATGGACATCAAGGCATCGTCTGTGCATTACTACATGTGTGGGGCACAGGTGTGACAGGCTGTGATGTGGAACATGCCTCCTGAGTGGAGAAGGCACCAGATGTATGATGAGATGTGCATAGGTGTACTGTGTGACGGTGCAATGTGTGCCAGGCATGCCCTTGACTCCTTTGACATGTGTGCATGTCGTACGGCGCACTTGGGGTGAGCGTCACTGGCATGGCACGGACACCAACACACGGAAGTGCCCCATGATGCCCGGTACAGGGGTCATGACACATGACTTGTCACTACCCACAGTGCACAATGTGACTATGTCATTTATGTGTCCGGGATTTTCATCAGGTTGATGTTGTAGCACCCTCAAAAGCTGCAGCCGTTGCAGCAACCAACATGTGTCTGTGTGTAGATTGTCATTGCACACTGTTCCGCACACCATGCCAAATGTGGTATCGGATGTGAGGTGCACATGTATGCATGGGACACGGAGTAGCGTGACAAGGCCATGTCAGCATCCTCACAAGGAATGTGTGGTGAGTCATGACATGTGCACCTTCATGGCAAGGTGTGTGGGCAGGCCTAGTGTAATGTCATGTGACCTGTGGCTCCGGTGTTCCGCAACCAGTCTCTGCAATCGGCATCCCACTTCTGCTGATGTGTGGGTGTATGTCACTCCTGTCTTGCGTCGGGCTGTTCACTTGCACTGGGACACAGCTATTCCTATGGCGTGGCATGGGGAGGTTCTCAATCTCCGTGTGTAGCTGGGTCTTGGAAGGAGTGTCACCTTGCATCCATACGTGTCCTGGGCATGTAGCACATACCTGACTCCCTATGTAGCATGTGTGTATTGCCAGATTTACATGTGCTCAGTAGACATGAGTTGTTGTCGTAGTGCACTCACTCTTCCTTGTCACTTCCAAATTACTGCAGAGCGCCGCCTCTTGCCCGAAGAATTCCAGACTTGGCTGCCATGCAGGAGAATGACAGGATCCGGCTCTACCGCTTCACCCAACCGTTGATCCTGGAGCTGACGGCGAGACTGGCACCACACCTGCAACCGCAGCACAGGTATCCTACGGCACTGACACCCCAGCTGAAGGTAATGGCTGCCCTACATTTTCTTGCCACGGGTACCTTCCAAAATACCATAGCTCATGTTGGTGGCATGTCCCAGAGTATGTTCAGCGGTGTGCTGCATGATTTCTTGGAGGCCATGTTGATTCACCTGGATGACTTCATCAAGTTCCCAACCCCTGAACAGATGACTGAGGTCAAGCGTGGATTCTATGCCCTGGGAGGGATGCCCCATGTCATTGGGTCCATAGATGGGACACATGTAGGTTTGGTACCACCACACGCACGGGAGGTGGCGTACCGCAATCGGAAGCACTACCACTCCATCAATGCCCTTGTGGTGTGTCTGTCCAATATGGTGATTTCACATGTCTGTGCTCATTTCCCAGGATCAGCACACGATGCCTACATCATGAGGCGTAGCGGGATGCCTGATATGATGATGCAGCTGCGCAACGAACGGGCATGTGTTGTTGGTGGGTACAGTCTGTCTGTCCTGTATTCTGTATAGCCGACCAGCACGACCGCTTCACCAGTTCTAACGATGTCCATGTGCTTCCCATGTAGGGGACGCTGGCTATCCCAACATGCCTTGGCTGCTGACACCTCTCCGCAACCCCATCAAGCCGGCCCAGCTCCGCTATAACACCGCCCATGGCCGGACAAGGCGAGTGATAGAGAGGACGTTTGGCATGCTGAAGAGCCGATTCCGGTGCCTCCACAAGACCGGTGGTGCACTCCCTTATGCCCCGGCGAAGGTCTGCAAGATCTTCATGGTCTGCTGCATGCTGCACAACATGGCAGTTGAAAGAGCTGTGCCACTCATCCTGAATCAACATGACGAGGACCATCCACCCGTGGAGGACGAAGGGCTTGGCAATGGGGCTAGTGATGTGGAGGATGTGGAGCCGCAAGAGGACATCCGGACTCGGCTCATACGCGACTTCTTTGCTTAGTGGTGAGTACCAATGTCTGAGTGTGCACGCATTGGTCCCCGTGTGGCATGCGTTGTGATGTGTGTCTCCACCTGCATGTATGGCACGTGGGTCAGAGGTGTGTATGGGTGTGTCACTGGAGTGATGGTGGCAGTGATGGTAGTATTTCCCCAGTCATAATTGTGACCTAGCATGTTGTCATCCATACTTGTGTCGAGTAAATGCACATGCAAGTGGCTGTGCTTTTTGTGGCTGACTTCTTGTGTGTCTCTCTTCCCCAGGTACCTGCGCATGCCGTTTGCTGGTTGCATTGTTGTGGCACTGCTATTCCTCATGGACATGACATCGTGGGCTGACTCAGCGTTACAGGCACGGACACGTTTGGAAGTCTCCATGGGGTAAGGGATGCATCTGGGGTGTATTGGGTGTGGCAGTTGTTCACGATGTGTGCACACTGCCCCTGTCGGGGTTTGGTTCCTCTGCAGCCATGTCGCATCCCCATGGGACACGACATGCAGCTGTGTACACCTGAATAGATGGTCTGCCTGGTTGACAGTCATCAGTTATGGGATAGTGGATTGTGATGATGGCATCAATGTGTGTGACACTGCCCTCGGACACATACGGTTAGCATTGGCTTGACATGGTGTGGGACTTCCACATCAGCGGATCTATGGTGTATGGCAGGCTCTCCGTGTGCAGCTGTGAGTATTTAGCTGTTAGCCGACGCTTGTGTGCCAGTACCATGGCTATCACGCATTTGTGCTGCAGAAGGGGGGTGCCAGTGTTGGACCCACATGTCACTCCACATGATGTGTTCATGTGTACTTCGAGTTGCCTCTGCAAACCCGAATACATGACTAATAAAGGTGTCCCTATGCCTCCAAGGTGCCTCTTCTCAGTCAATGCTGGTGTGTTGGCACGGTGCATCCTGCATGTCTGGCATGGTATTCCCTGATTGTGGCTATGTGTCAATGTGTCGATTCGCAAGATGCAAGCTGTGTGTGTGGGCTGTGACTGTGTATTGGCCATGATGTCCATGACTGCGTGGGTATTGTGACATGTGCCATCCCCATGCATCCAACGTTGTCCAGGCCCCCATTCTCTGCATCCACCGGACTCAAGCTTGCAGGACATGGTTCTGCCACCTGTCTACACATACCTGGGTGCCACCCAGGACACTGGACTGGATCCCTGACCTCTGCGCATGACTGTTGGTGTACTCAATGTGTGTGTCAGCACGGTTGTTCGGCCACCCCCTCAGCTGGTTGTGCCCATCACGGGTGTGTATGGTGCTCCATGTCTGTCTTGCCTAATAAACTGTGACCCATGTGTCCTGTGCCAGACTCAGGCCCCAGGGTGTGGATGGTTGAAGAGAAAAGATGACTCAGGCATGTTTAGACTTTACAAGACACATGTTAGGTAATAATGCTACCAGCAGGCATATACTCTTCATAGTGTGATTTATTATTGGGGGGGGGGGGACAAAGTGAGGGGCTTTCCGGGATTAGGGAATCCAAAGTTCAGATGGGGAGTTGGTGTCCTTGCCATGGGAAATCCTCAGAGTCCATGCCACAGTCTTTGTCAACATTGGTCAGCCAGTGACCAGCAGGGCCATGTGGCAGAGAATGTCTCTTGATGCTGTGATGCTGTTGCTCCAGTGGGCCAGGTGCCAGGCCAGGTGTCCTGGGAGATGGTGATGTAGCAGCCACCCTCACGGTCCTTTCCGTGGACGACCCGGCCTCCTGCGAGGAAGCTCACCAGCAGGCCGTGACGACGTCTGGGATGCTCCGTCGGATGTTTCCTCCTCCTCCTCCTGATCCCTCCCTGTGGGTGGTGATGTTCTCCGCCTTCTGGCACAGGGAGGGTCGGCCATGGTGTCGGCCATCCGACGGAGTGTAGCGTGAATCCCCTGGAATGCCGTCACTTGCTCAGCCTGTCTGTCCTCCATCCTCCGTTGGTGTACCAGTAGACAGGCAATTAGCTCCGCATGTTGCTGGGCCTGCTGGGCCTAGATCGCCTCGAGGACGGACACAACCTGGGCCATGCCCGTGGTGTCCTGCCGGTATGAGTCCAGGATGTTACGGACATGGGAAAATACCGGATCCCCAGCCAACTGGTCAGGCTCGCGCCTCCGCCGTCCTCCACTCCCACCACCCCTGCCCACTTGCGCCTGGCCTGCACTTGTGGGCACATGGGGTCTCCGGGACCCCTGAGGGGTGGCATTGGCGTTGTCGCCTGCCTCCTCCTGGGTGCCCGGGACACCGTGTCCCTCCTGGCGAGCCTGGCTGCATTGTGGTGTTGGGGCAGGGATCCTGGGTGTCTCCTGGGATGTGGCAGGAGTGGGGGTGGTGGTTGGCACAATTGTACCTGACGCAGGTGCTGCAGGTGGTTGGACACCAGAGGGGCCAGGTCTGTCGGGGTCGTCCGCAGTGTGGTGAGAGTGGTCACTGCCGGTGGGATCGGGCTCCTGCAGATCCGGGTCCTGTGAGTGTTCCCCCCCCAGTGTTGGGGGGTGCACCACGACGTTGACCTGTGTGTGAGAGAGACAATGTTAATTTTGGTCCATGCAACATCCATGTTTCATCCGTTTCAAAGTTGGCACATTTCCTCTTGGAATTAGGATCTGTCTTGCATTCCACTCACAGTGCACTTGTGCATGGGTGTGTCCCTTGGCCACCACTTTGGCCCCTTTAACTATGTGTGGCACAGTCTTACTTGCTGCGTCAAGTGTGACTGCAGTCAGCAGTGGAGTGGGCAGGTGTGGCGAGCCATGCATTGGCGCCTTCCGTGTAGCACTGTACATGCGCACATGGAGTGGATCCACACACTTATATGATCCAGGTAGCTTTCCTTGTGCTCGTGTACAGGTTGTGACATGGCCCTGTGTTTTGCCATGGTGAAGAGGGGGGGTTCTGGCACTGGCCACCCTTGTCTACATGCACGCAGTCTACCTGCTGACGAGCAGACATTCACACACGCAACACGGCTGATTAGCTCTCCCTGTGTCTCGCTCCCTCTGTGTCCCCCTCTCCCTCCCTCCGTGTGTCAGCCTCCTCCCTCTGTCCGTCTCCCTCCCTCTCTGTCCCCCTCTCCCTCCCTCTGTCCCCCTCTCCCTCCCTCTCTGTCCCCCTCTCCCTCCCTCCGTGTGTCACCCTCTGTCACCTCGGCCCAGCTTCCTTGGCACACACTGTTAGCAGATCTTTGAGTGGCCCTTGGCTTGTTGATGTGAGTTTGTTTCTGATCTCCAGGCACCCATTGGGTGTGATGTGTGTCTGTGCGCTGCTGCTGTGGTGGTGTGTGCTGCCACTCTTTCACAATGTTGGCTGTTCATTAGCTGCTGTCATGTGCTAAACAGTGCCTTCACCCCCATGTGTTGATGCAAGGCGTCCGCCATTTGCTGGCAAGTCATTCCTGTGTTGGGACACACTGTTTGTCTGGCTGTGACCTAGGCCATATGGGTAGAGTGAATTGTTGTCTGCTTCTGAGTTGCACTATGTGCTTGTTTGGGCCCAGCCTCCCGCCATCCGGGTTACCGTGTCATGTGTTGTTGTCTTCTGTGGCCTGTGACTTGACATTGTCCAGCTGGGTGCATGGGGCATGGTGGCAGCAGTGGCATGTGCGTGCTCATGGAGTGTGGTTGAGTCATGCGATGGCTTGTGGTGGTTGCGTGCCTGTTAGTGATGTTGGTTGTGGATGCCGTTCCCCCATGTGAGGTGCGTTGTTTGAGTACTCACCCGGGTCTCGGAGTTCTTCTAATCCTTCTACTGCCTCCACCGGCAGTATGGCCATCACCCTCTCCTCCCAGGGATGGTAGTGTACGGGTCTGCGGGAGGGCCCTCCTCCGGTGGCGTTGGCCTGGTCGTGTTCATCCTGCCTCTTGGCTCGGACCCTCCTCCGCAGATCGTACCACCTGTTCTGGCATTCCTGCCTGGTCCGTCTGGTGTCCGCAACAGCATTCACAGCATCGACGATGGTCTGCCACATGGCTGTTTTTGCTGCCTGGCTGGTGTTTCTGACCAATGTTCCAAAGATCTGTGGCTCGACTCTGAGGATTTGATCAACAAGAACCTCCAACTCTCGGTTACTGAACTTTGGATTCTTGGTAGTGGGCATGATGAGGGGTGTGGATGGTGGGGGGGTGTGGATGGTGGGGGTGGTGTGTGGATGGTTGTGGGTGTGTGGGTGTGGTTGTGCAGGTGTGTGTGTGTGTGAATGTGATGAGGGTGTGTTTGTGAAGGTGGTTGTGTGAAGGTGTGCAAGTGTAAGGTGTAGTAAAGGTTGAGGTCTGGTGCTGTGGGTTGTCTGTGGGGTCTGGCAGCAGTGGGTCTGTTGCAAAGGCTCATGGTTTGTGTGTGTGGGCCCTTTTTATTGGTCCATTGGTGGGTGTGGCTGTGTTTGAATTGTGGGTGGGTTGGTTATAAGGAGTGGTGGTGTATTGGGCCTCTGTTTGTTTTTGGCAGTTGCAGGTCAGTGAAGGTGTTGTTTTGGTGTTTTTTGGCCCTGTTTAGTGGCTTTGTGCCATTCGAATGGTGTATTGTTGTGTTGTTTTGTTTTGTCCTGGTTGTGTCCGTGCGTTTTGAGCGTGTGTACGGTGTGTACATGGGCCATTTGGTTGTACGGTGCTGTCCTTGTGTGTGGCTTGGTACGACTCGTACATGCGGTTGTGATGTTGGGGCCTGGGGTGCGCTCCGTAGTTAGGAGGTTGTGTTGGGGGTAGGACTCGAACGTACTGGGATGTACATACACGGTGGTTCGACACCTACAGGCGTGGGGGTAGGACTCGAACGTACTGGGTACACGGTGGTACGACACGTACTGGGGTGGGGGTACGACTGGAACGTACTGGGGTGTAGGTACACGGGGGTATGACACGTACTGGGGTGGGGGTGGGGCTCGAACGTACTGGGATGTACATACACGGTGGTTCGACACGTACAGGGGTGGGGGTAGGACTCGAACGTACTGGGTACACGGTGGTACGACACGTACTGTGGTGGGGTTACGACTGGAACGTACTGGGGTGTAGGTTCACGGTGGTACGACACGTACTGGGGTGGGGGTACGACTGGAACGTACTGGGGTGTAGGTACACGGGGGTATGACACGTACTGGGGTGGGGGTGGGGCTCGAACGTACTAGGATGTACATACACGGTGGTTCGACACGTACTGGGGTGGGGGTGGGGCTCGAATGTACTGGGGTGTAGGTTCACGGTGGTACGACACGTACTGGGGTGGGGGTGGGGCTCGAACGTACTGGGGTGTAGGTTCACGGTGGTACGACACGTACTGGGGTGGGTGTACGACTGGAACGTACTGGGGTGTAGGTTCACGGTGGTACGACACGTACTGGGGTGGGGGTATGACTGGAACGTACTGGGGTTTAGGTTCACGGTGGTACGACACGTACTGGGGTGGGGGTACGATTGCAACGTACTGGGGTGTAGGTACACGGGGGGTATGACACGTACTGGGGTGGGGGTGGGGCTCGAACGTACTGGGGTGTAGGTACATGGGGGGTATGACACGTACTGGGGTGGGGGTGGGGCTCGAATGTACTGGGGTGTAGGTTCACGGTGGTACGACACGTACTGGGGTGGGGGTACGACTGGAATGTACTGGGGTGTAGGTTCACGGTGGTACGACACGTACTGGGGTGGGGGTACGACTGGAACGTACTGGGGTGTAGGTTCACGGTGGTATGACACGTACTGGGGTGGGGGTGGGGCTCGAACGTACTGGGGTGTAGGTTCACGGTGGTATGACACGTACTGGGGTGGGGGTACGACTGGAACGTACTGGGGTGTAGGTTCACGGTGGTACGACACGTACTGGGGTGGGGGTACGACTGGAACGTACTGGGGTGTAGGTTCACGGTGGTACGACACGTACTGGGGTGGAGGTACGACTGGAACGTACTGGGGTGTAGGTACACGGGGGGTATGACACGTACTGGGGTGGGGGTGGGGCTCGAACGTACTGGGGTGTAGGTACACAGGGGGTATGACACGTACTGGGGTGGGGGTGGGGCTCGAACGTACTGGGGTGTAGGTTCACGGTGGTACGACACGTACTGGGGTGGGGGTACGACTGGAACGTACTGGGGTGTAGGTTCACGGTGGTACGACACGTACTGGGGTGGGGGTACGACTGGAACGTACTGGGGTGTACATGGACGGTGGTTTGACACGTACTGGGGTGGGGGTACGACTGGAACGTACTGGGGTGTAGGTACACGGGGGTTATGACACGTACTGGAGTGGGGGTGGAGCTCGAACGTACTGGGGTGTACATAGACGGTGGTACGACACGTACTGGGGTGGGGGTACGACTTGAACGTACTGGGGTGTACCTAGACGGGTGGGGGTATACATACACGGGGGGTACGTGTCGGACGTACGGGGGCTGGGGGGAGTGTTGGGCGCGTATGCGGGCACATGTCTCCATGGTTGCTATAGGAGTTCGGTGCGGACGGTGTTTTTTCCATACGGTTGTACGCTCGGACGCACGGGATGGATCGTGATTCCTCGGTCGGACTTGGCTTTTCACGTTTGTAAGGTAAATCGTCCGAGGACGTGTCGGACACATTTTCCGACCCGAGGACGTGTGGGGAATGATTCCCAGTGCGGTTCGTATGGACTTTTTACCATGCGAATCGTGATTGCCAGTTCGTACGGCACTTGTACGATTCGTACGGTAAAAAGACCCGATACGAGTCGCACGGGGACATTTTTTACCGGATCGTGATCGGCACCTTAATCTAAAAAACCCCACATATGAATATGGGGTATAAAATACAAATTTTCCAACATCCCCCCGGTCACACAATATGATCTATGGACTCAAATGCCTAATTACAAACATCCCACAAATCACACTTCAGTCTGCCCTGCATCTTAAAAAATCTGCAACCCGCTCATTCCGGTTCCGAAATAAATATGATGATGAGCAAAAATATTTTTTTAGATAGAGACTCAAATGAATGTCATTAGATTGAGGTATCAAAAGTGCGGTTTATAATATATATACCTAATCCTCAAAAATAGAATGATTTATGTAAATGGTGGTAAATAATTAAATAAATACCTACATCTGTGTCGCAATGAACATCGCTGACAGAAGGCTTTTGGGGATAGGGCAGTCTGCACACGACGTGTTGCTCAAACTAGAAAGGATAAAACAGTATTTATTTGTTTATAGACACTCGTTTTATTTGTTCCTCGTTTGGACTGACAGTACAAGTTGTCAATATTCTTATATGTGCTAATGAACCTGGCTTTGCTGACTCACCTTGAATCTACAAGGTTATAGCCTCACTTTATAAGGAAGTGCAAAATTGGTTACAGAGGCAGCTCCAGTAGTCTATTTGTACAGGAGAATAATTTCCAAGAGTGATGCGTTACAGTTAAGGTATGGCCCGATCTAAAGGAAAATAAAATAAGGAGAGCCTAACTAAATCAGAAATACAATAATCTTTAAATTAACTGTATATGTTTGACCTTAATAAAGTATTCAGGGCACTTACCCTTTGTGTGCCAGTATAAGATCGTTTCTGAAAGGCGTCCGTATCTATTATAGATGGATCGTCCTATTTTGGCTGAGGAATGGTTTCCTGGTTCGCCATGTATTTTAAATCCGACTAGGAAATGTAAAAAGTATAGAATTCAACTCCATGAAACCGGACAACTTGCTAACTAATGCCCTTATCCTACTGGATTATTTGACCCGACTTTAAGAAAATGTTTTTTAAACTAGATGCCACCACTAAAAGGTACCTACGTTCTTTAACTGTCCATTTTACACATGTAGAGATCAAGGGGGGAGCACATGCCCTAATGATCGCATATATTCATAATCTAGACAGTAAGGTCCAATACTCACTCACTAATACTTTGGATTGCGGAGTCTGTTCTATTTCAAAGGGAGCTCAACATATACCCCTCCGAGCACATATTTCCGTAGACTGTTTGTTTGCAGTGGATTTAACGTGTGCTGAAAGTGAGGCACATTGCCCAATAGTCACGCTTACTCTTCTAAGATTAGCGGGTCTATGGAGTATAAAAAAACCTGAAACGCCTTCCGATGTTTAAAATTACCCAATCTATTTTCTATCGAAAGGGGCTCGACATGTATCTTCCCGAGCATGGTTGTCCGTTAATCGTAGGACAAATACTACAATTAGTATCACTAAAGGCTCTAGGCTAGAGAATAACTAATAGAATTCAGAGTTCCTTACCTTAATCTGGCAAAGTACACGTTTAAACAAACGTTGCAAAATCCCCGCTGCTCTTCAAAGGACCGGTTTCTACCCGAGTTGTTTTAAAGAAACTGTTTAGTCACGTGATATGGTGATGTCACATGGAAAAGGAAATGTACTTCAGAGTGGAAATAAAAAAAGGGGTCAGAAGCCCGATGTAAACGCAAACTCCATATTTGAGTGGTGCAGCGCTCACGTCCTGAGCCATGTCCTTAGATGTATCATTTCCCAATAATCGTGTACTTCTAACATTCTAAATGCATTCGACCTAACTAACACAATGTTTGTGAGATCTATATATATGTATAGTATCAAATGTGTCGTGTCAAATTGACCAGAACCTGCAATAGTATTGCCCAAAGTTCAAAGGTTCAGTGTGACAAATCTCTCATTGATGAAAGAAAACCGGTTACTAAGATTGTGAACATAGAGCGATAATATATTGTATAAATCTAATTCCAATATGGAGACATGGAAATCGCGTGGGATAAAAACAAAATAAAATAAAAATCGCTGAGCTCAGTTATGGAAATATATTGTGTATATCTACCTGCAAAAATTATAAAAGAATCCATATCGCTAAGGTAAAAATTCAAATTCAACCAGAGTGGTAACCACTAAATACAGCTGTGTGGTACAAGAATAAGTACACACTGATTGCAGTGTTATCCTGAGCCAGGAGTGATGGATGGATAAACATAAGTTCAGAGCTAAGAACGAAAGGTCTAAATGTCCTATATACTCAGTTTCATCCAGTCCTCTCTGGTGTTAAGACCTTTGTTTATGGTATTAAGGATGGAAATGTACCATTGTTCTCTATTCTTTCTTTTAACTTCTAAGTTTCCACCTCTGAGATTGCCAAATATTTTTTCTATCACAAACCATTTAAACTCAGTGTGTTTGTGCTTGAGTGATCGATAGTGTTCAACTAAGGGGGCATTATGTTTATTTGTTTTGAGTGCCGAACGGTGTTCCAATAATCGGAGTCTAAGCTCTCTTCCTGTTTCACCCACGTATGCTAAACCGCAGGGACACAATAGAAGGTAAACCACATTGCTGCTTCTGCAATTACTCATGTCTTTTGATAGCATTGTGAACCCGTTATAGGTAACAGATTTAGTGGTCTCACAGTGTTCACAAATGCTACATGTGCCACAGGGGAAGCTGCCAACAACTTTGCTCATGGTTAGGGAAAATTGCACTTTTGGTTTGTTGGTCCTATATGTGGTGACTAGATTTTTCCGAATGTTCTCATTGCGTTTAAACGCAAAAAGAGGTTTGGGGAGTTTGATTTCCATTCCTTCATTTAAAATGTGCCAATTAGAGTTGACCACATTTTTGAGTTTGTTACTGATGTTGGAAAATTGTGTTACAAACACTAGACGTTTGTCTTGTCCATCAGTTTTCTGTTTGGGTTCTTTTTGTTCAAGCATACTCTCTCTATTAAAAAAACGAGCTCTCTTGAAGGATTGTTTAATCAACTTCTTTGGGTATCCACGGTCCATTAACTTGCTCTTAAGGAGTTCAGAATGTTTGTAAAAGTCATCGAGTGATGTGCAATTTCTCCTTAAACGGAGAAATTGGCCAAAGGGTATGTTATCCTTTTGGGATTTTGGATGATAGCTATTGTAATGCAGCAATGTGTTCTTATCAGTTGGCTTAGTGAACAACTCAACATTGAGAATCCCATTGTTGTTTTTAATTGTGATGTCCAAAAAGTTAACTGAGACATTATCATATTGGGCCGTGAATTTAAGATTAGAGTCGCCCAAATTGAGCCACTCAAGGAATTCAGCAAGGGCAGCTTCATCTCCTTCCCAGATGAAGAAGATGTCATCTATGAAGCGGCGCCACATCAAGATGTTTTCATAGAATGGCGCCGCCTCATTATAGACATGTTTATCTTCAAAGTTGCCCACGTAGAGGCAGGCCAGGCTCGGCGCACAGGTAGCACCCATGCTGGTGCCCTTACGTTGTAAAAACAGGTCTTCTTTGAAGAGAAACATATTGTTCTTGAGAACCAAAGTTATGCACTCAATGATAAAGTCTTTATCAGCACCCCTTGTGGCTTCTGGTGTTAACAATTGGCTGACAACCCTAATGGTATCATCCTGAGGGATGTTAGTGTATAGGGCTTCGATGTCGAGGGTCACCAGCCATTGTTTCTCCTCATGGAAGCTGGTGCCCACGATCATCGAAATTATATGTGCCGAGTCCCTGACATAAGATTTCTGTTTTGTCACTAAGGGCTTAAGAAAAGAGTCAGCGTACTGGCTAAAAGGCTCTAATAGAGAACCAATACCGCTGACTATTGGTCGCATTGGGGGATTAGTTTGATTTTTATGGATCTTAGGGAGTCCGTAAATTGCCGGGATTATGGTATTCTTACTCCTAAGGAATTTAATTTCTGCGTCACAAAGCAGATTGTTAGATTCGGCATCCTGTAATATGTCCATGACATGTTTGTTAAGCTCATCCAGTTTGGAGTGGGGCACCTTTGTGTAATGGTCCTCAACTCCCAAAAGGGTTAACATTTTTAGATCATAATCTCTTGTGTTGAAGACCACCACTCCGCCGCCCTTGTCTGCTGGCTTAATTGTCAAACTTAAATCATCTTTGAGCCCTCTAAGGGCTATTCTCAGATTTTTGGCCATGTTATTATTATCTGGATAGGCATTTTTGAGTATACCATTAATTTAAGCATCAATGGTATGTTCAAATATTTCCACATTCTTATCCACCGAATGTATTGGTGGTATAAATGTAGATTTACCTTTTAAGCCCGAAACATTTACTGGTGAGATGTAGTCCCTATTTTCGAAAAATCTAGTCAGTCTAATTTTTCTAAAAAATGCTCTTAGGTCTTTTTCTAAAGTGAATTTATTGACATTAGATGTGGGTGCAAAAGTAAAACCTCTACTAAGGACCTCTATTTCGTCTCTAGTTAAAGCACTATCTGACAAATTAATTATGGGCATTTTGTTGTTGACATCATTAATTAGCGCCAATAACGCTGGTTGCGGGTTTTGAGATATTCCTGGGGTGTTCACAATTGAGCTCTATGGAGTATGTTAGTGAGTGAATGAATCGAGGATACTTGATACGATACAATTCCTTTATCTCAGCCCAAAGAGAAAAATTTTCTTAACCATTCTCTAAGTCTTCCGGGGTTGAGTGCGAGGAGCGTGGTGGTGTCATAGCGATGGATAGTGGGAGGTCCAGGGTTCATGGTGCTGGCCGCGGTCGGGTCAAGGACGGGCTTGCCTTTGGCGTGCCGGCGGCCGCCATTAGGTAGGGTAGGTGGGAAGGAGAAGAGGCTGGGAGGTGGGAGCGGGGGAATTCTGGGGGGAAATTCCCGGGGGGAATTCCGGGGGGAAGGGGCCGCTGGGGCAGCAGCGGTGAAAGGCAAAAGGAACAGGCAGGCACGAGAAAATAAAAACAGTGGTGGAATTAGAGCGAGACACAGATGGGCACAATAACAATGGCACAACAGGGAATAATTAAGAAAGAAAAAAAACGGCTGAGAAAGGTTAAGGTGGTTGCAGGCAGTCTGGTCCCAATTGGAGCGGGCAGCAGGCGCAGGAGTGGGCAGCAACCTCGAACCTCCCAAGGAGGAGTTCGGGGTCTGGAGGCAAGAGACGGCACAGCGGAGCTGCGGGAGAGAGTGGACCTAGACCGAGAGAGTGGACCTAGACCGAAGGTCGTAGGTCTTACTTGCGCTCCCCCCGCAGTGGTCGCCATTAAGTAGGGGAGGTGGGAGGGAGGATAGGCTGGGAGGCAAGAGACGGCACAGCGGAGCTGCGGAGAGAGAGGACCTAGACCGAGAGAGTGGACCTAGACGGATGCCCTTTGAGGGACAACTACTCATGGCTTGAAGCACGGTACAAAATAATGAAAAGTACTTAAGTTAGTGCTACAGCTTTTGGAGCTGCTGGAAAAGATACAACTTTGGGAAAAAGTGGGTAAATAGGAAGGGCCGGCTGCAGACTTTCATAGGTGAAGCATAAAATGTTCCTACCCTGTGATGTATTCAGTGTTGTTACATCTAACTGATGCTTCTCTATCACACATTTGCAAAATGACTGCTCTTCACAAGGTTGTGGAGCTTCTTAGCGAATGTTCTTTTAGAAAGAACTAGTCCACTTTATGCAGTATTCTGGTTTCATAAAAAAAGAAACCTGGGCAAGACCCAGGTGCATAGCAGTTACGTGAAAGGCAGGACAGGTCTGTTTACATAAGTTTCTGTATGTGCTATGACTGCCATTGAATAGGCTCACAAGTGCAACCATACTTTCAGTGTTTGAGTATCAACAGCATGCACTTCCCATTCCGAGAGTTTTTGTAGTCCACCGTAAAGCCAATCATCGGTCACTGCCCCGGTGGTTCTCTAGTTGCAGAATAGCCTCCATGTGCTTGTGAGTGTCACCGCACCAGAATATCATGTTACAGTCCTTCTGAGATATTGAGAATGAAGCGGAAGGCATATTTCATGAAAGGAAGCCCCAGAAGGAGGGCAGTCCCTTATGGACACGAACAGAATGGGAAATGCCATGAAACCAGCAGCCCTAAAGGCATTGCAAAAGAGGCAGGAGACAAACAGTGCATAATGAATGCCTACAGTGGTGAGACAAGACAGTCATTTATCAAGCCAGCGACCACCTCTTAACAAGTTCTCCACCCTTAAGTTCATATTTATTCATATTTGCCCATAAATCAACAAAGTCAAATGGGCACATTATTCTGATTAAAACAGCAATCCTGTTTGCTGCAATGAAAGGAAATTGCGTATCATGAAAGGGACGCAACGGCGTGCCCACTCCCCCGGCCCATGATCTATGAGATTCCCAGGCGGCTCAGGGAGCGGACACATTAAGAAACGGGGGCTAATGATATTAAAGTACTTTACAAAGCTGGCTGCTAAAAGCTGACAAACCTGTCAACTGTGTAATGTAGGAGGCTATCGTAACGTCCTCAGAAAACCATCCCTCTACCCCCATTTCACTGCAATCTCCTAATAATGGAGACGTCATAAATTCTCGCCAGGAATGGGACGAAGCCGTGGCTTCTCACCCCAACGTGAAGACATGATAAATATAAAAGAAAATGGCTGTCAGGTTTGGCGCCCGAACCTTATTACAAAGTCTTAATCTTACTGGCCTCAGCACCTTTTATCACCGCCTTGTTATGAGCTGATGGCTTTTTTATTTGCTGGGAGATGGAGGATGTGTCATTTGATGTCCTTTTATGTAGCCACTGCTCTGTTCTCACATGAAAATTGTTTATATGTTTATTACAGGATCCGATTAAATGTGAGATTCGTATGGTAAGGTAAAAAGGGCCTCTCGTTCCTCGCTGCCAGCAACGCCTGCGTTCTTTAAGAAAGGTTTTGCAGGGATGACACGGCGAGGGTAGAAATGCATTTATTTATTTATTTATCTCTCCCATCTCTGGTGTTTTATGCCTCTTTCTGTGTGCATCGTCACGCCGGTCAAGGTCGCGCAGAGGTTCCGTTTCATTACAGCCTCTTGTTTAATTATCCGCTGTAAAGCTGAGCGCGTGGTGAGCGCATTCGAGGCCAGACGTCTCTTGGCGCGAGATTTGCCCGGCTTGACCTCTGCAATGGCCGCCTTGCAATTATCTAAATATTGTTCTTAAATCTCGTGACTCCTTTCCCGCCTTCCACATTTGGGGCCAGAAAAGCACGAACTGCACTTAAAACAGTGACCTTGTGCCGGAACCTCTGTCAGCGGCAGAGATCAGATACTTAACTGAAGAATATAGTGAGCTATTGGTTACAAACCGTGTCAGGCGCGATATGGTTACAGTGTCGGCACACTCATAAATAGGGAATCCTCCTCTTCCATTCCGAGAAGACAGGTATAGTCAGTCCTAATTTTCAATGTACTGACAGTGCCATTGGTTAATTGAGCTAGTCCAAGACTACAAGTAAAGTCATGCATTGAGGCAAAACGACTTCCGGTTCTTTAAAATGCTTCGGGTTTTTAATGGCAGCATACGCAACTTTGAGTTTGCAGTACAGAATTCCTAGTTCAATTCTGTCAAATGATAATTTAACATCCGTAAGAAGCAGCAATAGTGCGTCAAATGTTTTCACAACAAGTGGTATTTTGTACCGGCTGAAGAGTTTACCTATTTGGAAGTGGATGGTTCTTATGTTTCTGGAAATGCTGTAATATTGATTCAAGGTGAACAGTAATATGCCTTGTGTGAAAGCCACTCTGCACAAATAAATATTAGCGGAGTTCTGCACCAACGTAAATTCTGCATCACTCAATAATACATTTATGCCACCCAAAAAGTCCATTAGATTTTTTGGTCAGAGACAGACATAAAATAAAGAGCTTGATATTACCAAACCAGTATGTACAATTCGCACGCTGACTGTTTGCAAATGTGTATGCAAATTATGATGCAACCTATTTACTGACTAATCATATTAATTAAGCAGGTCTCAATTTGTAACCTATTGTGGACTAACTCAATTATGAATTTCATATTATAAAATGACTAAATTCCATCTAATCACATTAAAAATAAATATTACAAAATAAAATTAAATTACACCAGAACAAATGAAAAGCAATTGTATAAATGAATCATACATTTTTGGTCTGACATCCTTGAGTAGCGCCGTGATTGGTCTAAGCGCTGTGGTTCGGCACCCATAAAGGGACTGGGAGCCTGTGCGTGTTCTCCACACAGGCTGTGCTATACAGCCAGGTGGAGAACATATATGGAGAACATGCTAAGTGCACATGACTGTTTTGCCAGCAGAAGACAGCCTGCTAAACCGTCATGTGCACTTGGAGAGCACCCACCACTCCCCCCCTGCTCTGGCCAGCCCAGCCCCACCTGCACCTAAGCCAGTACGGAAAAATAAAATGATAATAACATTGCTTTATTTTTCCTTTTTAAACTGCTCACAGAGCAGTGGGGCAACACACCTCCACCTTAGTGGAAGAGCCGCCGCTGAGTCCAGAGATCTTTAAGGAAGGATCTCAGAAGGCTGTAGATAGTCCATGCTTAAACAGAAATACATACAAGTGTGAGGAAAGTTTACTAAGGATCACCCACATCTACTTACAGTAAATTCAAAGAGAAACCGTGAATTAAGTGGAACAGTTTATGGTAAGGGTATCTAATACCAGACACTTTTATTATTGAGGTGGTTGTGCCTCTCAAGTAGTATTCAACACAGGACCCCACTACACTGCATCCAACCTTTTTGTCTATGTTGGCAATTTAATCAATCAAATGACACTTCACCTGAACACCAGTGTGCAATAGGGTTGTCTTTGATTGAAGCACCAAGCATCTAATCATAAGGGTTTTCTGCTGTACATACAGCTATAATGGGTTGATGAACTGTATTCCCTCCTCTGGCTCCTATGTTTTGCCCTGAATTTCCTGATGCAAGTGCTGCACTGTGGTATAATGAGGCAACAATGAAAGGTTGTCAGTGGCGTCATGATTATCATTAATTATGTGTTCCTCTGCATAATGTACAAAACCTCATTCAGATTTTTATGTTTACCATATTTAAAAAGATCAACATGTTTCTCTGCTTTTTGGTACTTTGCAGAATCATCAGGAATCACAAAAGTGTCTGCTTTGTGACAGCAGGCTTAGGTGCTTGAAAGCACCAAGCAATGCTTGAGTGTGAGCTAAATTGTCTATTGGTCCTTGTATTTATCTTTCTGTTTAAATCTTTTTGGAGAAGAAATGAAAATCAACACAAGCCTTTGTTTCTTGAGTTTGAAGGTTTATTCCCTGGAGCTTTTATCCCTCCTGTATATACTACTGCGGATGCCTACTGCATAAACTGCATACATGTCAGAACAAAGTGTTTGGACCCAGCTGAAAGCGTGCTTTCTAACTTTGACCAGCAAAACAGACATTTTTCTTTAGCGTCTCTGTGTCCAGGGCAGTGGCGTAGGAGGGGGTTGAAGGTGGATGGAGCAGGGACCACCACAGGCGGCACAGAGTCTAGCTGTGCCACTTGTCCAGGGAGCATGCTTTCAAAAGCAGGACAACCCAAGGAAACATTAATTGAGCAGAAACCTTGTCACATCATTCCTACCACCTTACGTCCAACCCATGCCCTTTACGGAACATCTGAAATCATCACATCTGCTTCGGATGAAGGAAAACGTACCACTTTAGTTTAATGCTATGAATAGTTATGCCACATTTTTGTGATAGATGCCATTATTTTAAAAATGAATTCAGTTTCTGGTGTTTTACTCATTTTGCTCTTGTTCATTTCCCCCTCCCAATCAGTGTCCTGCTGTAAGCTATCGCTCACCTTGTTTCAGCGGCGAACCAAGTGAATGACGTGGATTTATTAGTACAAGATTGTTAGAAAACGTGTATTGAGAATGAAGTTTCTGTCTTGTACCTGCAGTACTACCTTCAATAACTTCCACTGGTAGTGCTGGTGTAGATGTGCTAATTCTATGAGCCATTGTTTAAGCAGGGGAGCATAGCCCCACCAGCCCCACAGCTGAAAAATATAATGGTGATAAAGTTTTACAGCAACCCATCCCAAACTGTCAGGGCAGGGCAGGGTCAGCGCTGGCGAGTGGTAGCAGCAGGGCGCTTTGTGCTTTAATATATTTTTCCATCTAAAGCTCTCTTGAAGGAGAAATACTGGGAGCTGGTAAACACAAAGGTACTCTCTGCCACTAAACCCTTTTCGCTTTCGGACGAATTTATGAACATCAAACTCGTCCCTAGGCTAGAACACTTTTGGGATCTTGTAACCAAAGTTCTTGATAGGAAATTGTTTTTCCAGATGCGGGTGGGAGCGTTGCCCTTAAATTCATTTGTAGCCCAGTGGGAACCCCAGAAAAGTAATTTATGTCCCTTTTGCAAATCCCAGGTGGAAACATTAGCCCATATGTTTTTTGTATGCCCTGCTTACTCGGCCCCGAGGCGTGTGTGGTTGAAACCCGTTTGCCTATTATTGGGCACTAGACAGAGTGTTGAAGCAGGAAGGCTCCTTCGCACTTGCACTGACCCGGTAATTGTTGTGGGGGTTGCCAAATTTCTGGGGTGGGCATGGATTATAAGAGCTAAGAGTATCAGATAGTAAAGTCAGACCTCTGGTATGTTTTACCCAATGATCTTTTTATTATATGCTTTTTAAAACTTGTAAATATTTTAAGTAGTTTCGCTTTTACACTGATTCTTGTTAAATTATTTGTGTATTTTGTTCCTGTACTTGTTTTGTCTCGCGTTTATGACTTTTGTCGAATAAAGCTGTTTGGATTGGATTGGCTTTAATATGTGCATGTCTCTTTGGCCGGCCACCTTGAGACTGCCAGGCAGACATGCACATTTTAAAGTTCTCTAACCCAGCTGTCTTAGCTGGGTTAGAGAAAGCACAGGCCTCCTGTGCTCTTAGGAGTGCTGAGAGAGTGTGCTGTATTCTGGCACTGCTCTCATGCTGTGAGAGCATCGCCAGGATTATAGTGCAGTTTCCTGGTCCGGAGCTTCCAGGAGGAAGGAAGACACCCAAGGGTGGATGATGTTGCACGGAAAGTTTCAAAGGTAAATCACTTTATTTGTTTATGTATTTTGCGCCCAACCACCCTCGGTACAAGCCAGCCCCTGTGCTTAAAAAATGTTGAATTTTATTTTATTTATCTGTGGAGTGCAGTTCCTGGGTGAGCTTGTTGTTATGTTATGTTACAACAACTTGATAATGCGCAACGACTCGCGCCAAGGGGCATCTCAGTGCTTTGGATAGCAGATCCGTTTAGCAGTCAACCATTTAAAAGAGCCATGTCTCAAGATGTCTTCTAAAAGCTGAAACCTCAGTGCATGTCTTGATATGAAGAGGAAGCTTGTTCCAATGATGCGGAGCAAAATACGAAAAGGATCGACCGCTGTATTTTAGTGTTTGAATACTTCGTGGGTGGAGGTGAAGCTGGCTATGTGATCTGAGGTTTCTTTGGGGAATATAGGGGACCAGTTTATCCTGCAGACATCTTGGTTCTTTGCATGACCTAGCTTTGAAGGTAAAACTGAGCAATTTAAAAATTGGTCTTTTCTTTACAGGTGGCCACTGAAGGCGAGTAGCGCATTTCTATAGTCCAGGTGACTGATTATCAGCGCCTGGACTAGGGTCTTCTTGGAGTATAGCGGAAGCCACTGGAATACCTTCTTAAGCATTACCCTGAAGCATGTGCCGCAGGTAGCTATCACCTGCTCTTTAGCTGATAGTTTGTTGTCTATCAAAACACCTACATTTCTTACTGTACTTTTAGGAAAGGGAGCAGGGCCAATCTTGGTGGGCCACCAATCAATTGTCCAGATGGATTGTGCATTTCTAAATAGTACAATATCAGTCTTATCCCCATTCGACTGAAGGCAATTTAGCGATATCCACAGAGCAATTTTTCTCTTGCATGTAGTAAAACATATTTTGACATTCTCTATATCTGGTCCAAGGGAGATTACAAGTTGTGTGTCATCAGCATATGAAAGTGTTTCAAGTCCTGAAGATTTAAAATATTACCTTGTTGTTTCTGATTTCCCAATGTGACCCTAAACATGAGCATACCATGCTGAATTTGCAGAACCTATTAATAGCGTATATGATTTGTCTATAAAACCTTCGGGTTTCTGTTTCTCAGGGATGATTTTTACTACTATTCCTCAAGGTGATCTTTACTTTCCAGTCTTTTCCAGAGATTGTCTTTATTTGCCTTTAGAATTGCTATTAGGATGCTGTTAGAATTCTCTAAATAAGTTTACCTCTTAGAACGTGTTGGACTTGGCCCTTTTTGGCAGGTTCACCCCTAAACTTTTTGCCTTTCCTGTGACCTGGTATTGGTGGTCCAGTGTAAAGTGCGTGCGCGCTCTGAGTGCTTGTGGTGAGATTGGCCTGCATGGGGGATATGTGTATCTATGGTAATTCCTGGTATGAGAGGAGTGCAGGGGCGAGTTGAGTAAGTATGAACTCATGAGAATAAACGCAGCGCAATGGTGTGTGCAGATTTATGGTGACTGGTGGAGAAATGCCACTTTTAGAAGTTGGCAAGTTTGTGTGCTATGTGTCTGCCCGTCTGATGTGAATTGCATGTCTGGCTTGTGAGTGACAGGAGATAAGAGGTGTGGGTGGCTCCAGGAGGCAGGGTGAGTTAGCCCAGTGATGAATAGAGAGATCTACATGCAGATGGGATGGAGGAGTTGCACCTGGGACCTGAATAGGGCTGTGCCTTCCCTCCACAATGCTGGCTCCGCCCCCTGTGGTGTATCTGATCACTGAGCCCCCACCTGATAAAGGGGAGAGGAGCTGGGCAAAACAAAGTGCTCCAAATCCCACCTGAACCAGTTGCATCTGGTTCCCCCATGCCCTGCACTTTTACACAAAGGAAATACTAGTATAAATATAGGGGCTGTGACCCCATGATGTTGTTCAGTCTTGGTGTGCTGTTACTGCCGGGTCGTGCTGCTGCTGGGGCCCAGGGGGGGCAGCCATGAGGGCTTGCCTCCCTGGGCCCTGCATTGCCCCCTTGATGCCTTAAGGACTTTTTGGGACCCTTGTACTTATTCTTGTTTCTACAGGACCCATGCCTGCTTCTAGTGCCTTGTGAGCACTTGTTTTGGAGGAAAGGAACTTCTTGCTTGGACGCTGTACTTTTTCTTTCATAGTCCAAGACCTCCAGAACTTTGACTGCCTGTGCGCCCTGTGAGCGCTTATTTTTATTTGGCCAAGAAGAGGAGCGGGTATGCTCCGCAGCGCTCATCTGCCATCTGTGATAGAGGGAATCCCCGTTGTAGGGATTCCCCTGTGGTGCCGGAATCGTGGGTGCCCACCCCGCTTATTTTTATATTTACATTGTGGGTGCCCACCCCACATGAGCGCTTTATATTTGTTTCGATATGTGGGGGCCCACCCCGCATCTTCTGCCGTCGCGGGAGCCCACCCGGCGTTCCAGTTTTGGGATTCACCGCCGCGCCGCGGCCCGGGCGAAAAGCGGAAGTCAGGAGTAGTTCCCTGGCATTGAGCTAGACATGTACAGGAAGTCCCGCCCGCCGCCGGGAATGCCATCTGGAGCCTCGTGGCTCCACAGTGAATTCCCGGGTCCCAGGAGGGGGCCCGGGTGAAGTGGAGAGTGTGGCTGGAACAGGCAGTGACCTTGCCACACTCCAGGTGGGGCTCCCGTGGTGAGGAAGGAGCCCCGTGTTCAGCAACATGAGACCGGGTGATGAGCAGAGTCCCGAGCGAGACAGAGGAGCCTGCAGCCGAGGCCCGGTGAGTGGGGGCCGATTGGGAGGCAGCCTTTTGTTGGAAGTTAGGAGTCCCCAGGGGGGGTTCCCGGCATGCATCATGGTGCCTTGTGAGGCACAGAGTCAGAGTAGCCCCGTCTGGCAGTGGGCCACTCCAACGAGAGGGGCAGGGTTTATTTAGTTACGGCCTATGGGGGCCAGAGTGCACCATAGTGCCGGGCTCCTATTTCCCTTTACAGCTGCCCCGTTTGCTAGAGGGCAGCTGCCACGCTTCGGGGGCATGTTGTTTGGAGAGTCCATGGGCTCCACCGTGGGGCCTGATTTGTTTCCAAGGGCCCGTGTCCCTACCAGTTTGGCCAGTCTTACAGCTGCCCCGCTTGCTAGAGGGCAGCTGCTACGTCTCGCATATTGAGTCAAAGGGCACATTGAGTGCCCAGGCCTTTCCTTCATTTACAGCTGCACAGCAATTAGTGCCAGCTGCACAGTTTAGGTTATTCTTTCGTCCGGGGCATGTTGTGAGTTAGGAGTAAAATGCACTCCTTTGCCCCATACATTCACAGCTGCGCAGCACTTAGTGCCAGCTGCTACGTTTAGGCCTGCGCAAAGTGCTAGCCTGGCTGATGACGGCTGATTAGCCAGAAACCGGTCCCAGGATGCTTGTTTCCGGTCCAGGGAAGACATGGCTTGGCAGTTCGGGCTGGACTGTTCCCATGAGGCACAGGGTCAGACTGATTTGCATATGGCCATGTCTGAACTGGGGTGGCGGAGTGAGTTAAAGAATGATGATGGATTAAACCCAGATCAGTTGACTGGGGGTGAGTGCTTGCAATGTTCAACACTCCGTCCATCATCCCCTTTGGTTTTGCCTTGACTCTGAATCCAACAGCCTCAATTAATTTGAGATCTGCTTGAAGAAACTAGACAAACATTATCTCCCCAAGGTCAGCACCATCCTAGAAAGTTATCACTTTGGCAAACAACTTTAACAACCTAGAGTCCGTTGAGGTTTATGTCACTTAATTACGTAAGCTGGACTCCACTTGTAAATTTGAAAGCGCACTTGAAGAACGTATACTTGACCAATTTATGCTGGGTTGCGCTATAGAAAAGTTGAAAGATGAACTGTGGCAAAAGGACGATCCCAAACTAGATAAAGTTATCTTAATCGCCAAACGTATTGAACACTCGCTTGCGTAGAAGTCATAAAAAAAGAAAACGGCACTCTCATCTTAACTAATGATAAAGTGCAAGTTGTAACTAAGCCTAAGACTTTCAAGCAAAATGAGTCTCAGTCTAAGACTTATAAGCAAAATGAATCTCAGTCTTCATGGTCTAAAAAACCTTTTACTGGGAATTGTTACCGATGTGATAGTCCTGGTCATCTGGCGAATGACAAGTCGTGCCCTGCTTTGAATTCAAAATGTCTCAAATGTGGTAGAGTTGGTCATGTAGCGAAAGCCTGCAGGGTGTCTAAATTTAAGAAGAACAAATGAGTGAAAGAAGTGTGGATTCAAGATGAGTCTGACTCTGACCCGGATGAGTTACATTGTGGAGAGGTCTTGACTCAAGCTTCTTTGAACACGTGCAAAAATCCCATTGATAGTGTCCGAATAAATGGTCATCCAGTTAAAATGCTCTTTGACTCCGGGGCAAAAATAACTCTAGTGCCTAAGTGTTTTTATGACTCAACCTTATTGGGTAAAGTAAGGTCTTCAAGCCTGACATTAGGCCACTTGCTTATGGTGGTCAACCTATCAAGTTGTTTGGATACTTTGAGGGTTACATTGAGTTCAAGAATAAACTAACTGCTGGGAAAACCTACATGTCCTCCAAGGGTGACAGTATAATAAGTTGGGTACACCAGGCAGATCTTGGAGTCATGTTAGTTCCAGGAAGAGATCTTTGAATAGTCTTGAAGGATGATCTGTGTTCTTCACCCCTTGATTTTCTTATTACACCTGAACCATTTCTTAGTACACCTGAACCATCCAAAGTTGATCAAGTTGATGATCTTCGGAGTGAATTCGGACACATTTTCAGTGAAAAATTATGCTGTTTGTCTGGTTACTCACATAAGATTTCTTTGAAACCTTATGCCATTCCAGTGTAATAAGGATGGTACACTGGGTATATTTTAACTTAAGTAGATTTAATTGACAAGGACACTTGAACACCAAGAAGGCTCTAGAACAAAAAACCCTTCTGCACAGAACACAATGACACGCAGGTCATTACAAGTTGTCCATGCGCTCATCACTTCTAGGCTGAACTACTTGAACTGTCTTTATATTGAGGTTTAAGAGTATAAGATAAGGAAATTCCAAACGGTACAAAATACAACGACACATCTCATTCTTAGTATTTCTAGAAAGATATCTGTCTCTCCCCATCTCAGGAAGCTGCATTGGTTTCCTATTGGAAAGAGAATTATCGTCAATTGCCCTTTTATAATCAGGGCCCCATGTACCTGACTAGGAGAATTCCACATTACAATCATTTTGGATCCCTTTATTCTGCCACAGCTTTGCTTGTTACGATTCAGAAGTTTTGGTTGGCTAGAGGGTGGTTCTTTTCGATACTTGCGGGTAAAACTTGGAATTAGCTTTCATTATCTCTTCGCTCTATCAATGTAGAGACCCATTTTTAGAAAGAGCTAAAAAACCAATCTTTTCTCAGTGGGCTTATTAGTATGGTTATCGGGCCAATTGAAGTTTAGTGCCAGCACTCTTTGTAAAGTAGCTGTGCTCTTCATAAATAAATAAATACAATAATTAATTAATTAATTCTTTCATTCATTCAAATGGCAAACCATTTTGCCTCCGAAAGGAAACCGGAGAGCTGAGAAAGAGTATTAGACTAGTCTAAAAAAGGATTTTGTAGATTTTATCTGATGAGTCTGAACTTTCATTAAGTCATTATTCTGTACTAAGCATAAAGTTAGTGTATGCCAATTTGAAAATGATTGCTATTGTATTCCTTTCAATTCAGCCTTGGTGTTTTTAGTTACCCACACATTACCTTATTGCCACTACAGAAACCTAAAACTATTCTGTACCACTCCAAAATATTTGAAAATTCATTATGCATCATTCTGAAAATAATTCTGCTTAAATCTCAAATTGATTAGCTTAATTAGACACAGTCTCCACTTCAACCTAGTGCAAGAATTCAAGAAGAGCTGGAAAATGATGTGAAACTTCCCTTTCTCCACCTTCATTGTTTTTTAAATATTACAGCCCAGCATTCGGCGGTGTGCTGGAATGGTCAGCAGTTCTGCTGCGGTCTTTGCAAAGGCAATCAGACCATCTCATAATACCAAAGTCATACCACTGAGCTCATTCCGGTCATACCGCGACCGAGGGTACAGTGGTCCATTGACCACCAAACTCATAATAAGGCCTATTTCCTGCACGTAAACTGGCAAATTAAAGACCAGAGAATAAAATCCACTGTTTTCTGCATGGAACCTACATGGGACAGCTTCCAATATGACAAAAGTGTCCACCCTTTACCTCTAAAAAGGTAGCATCCTGTGTGGATAACAACATGTGCCTTTACCAAACACTACTCAACAATGTAGTTTTTACAATGCACTTACTACTACAACACACATATTCACTACAAAACAGACTACCACTCATATACATAGAGCATCATTAAACATGCCATTACCGTGCATACCATTACCACGTATTAAATCAGCATGCATACTGTTACTACGTGTTGTTATTAACAAAGCAGAAAAGTACTTCCAATAACAAAATGTTAACAAATGAAAACAAATTCTAAAAATAACAACAAATTTACAAACTAAAATTATTCAAAACACATTCTACAAATCAACATCCTAAGTAAAACACGAATAAACATACCTACAATTGAAAAAAACGCATTACCGAAATACATTTGCAACTTAGTCCTACCTTTATTTTTACCCCTTATTTTCACCTTTCTCAAATAGAAATGTCTCTTGTTGTACAACAGGAAGTGGAATCAATGTTGTCTTTGTATGAACAAAATAATAAACTACACAGCCACAATAACACTCACTTAAGAACGTACATTCCAACACATATCTTTATTTATATTTTCATCTACCACACCAAATACACAAAAAAGGACCACCCACCTTTTAAATTCACTACTACACTGATCGCATTCGAGACTACACAGAGACTGTTACTGAAGCAAGACTTTATAACCACAAACTATACCATCCACCCGTCCCTGTAAGTGGAACTTTCACAAGAAAATACTTGAACTTGTAGTAGTTAGTTATGTGACATATCGATTAATTAATATTTTGTTAAACTTACAGATTTTGCCCACAACATTTACAAAAGATGTCCTGAAAAACACATACTGGGTTTGTATATTTTAAATTATTTTATATAAAACAATATTGCAGATTTATAAAATAATATCTTTCTAACATATTATATATTTTACGTAACTAAAGAAAAGACAAAAAGTACCAAAATGCTGCAGTATGTATTTTCCTGCAAATCAATTCCTAAATGTTAACTTAACTATAAAAAAATATTTAGGTGTACACTCAGAGCCTGATTACGACTTTGGCGGTGCGGCCCTGGGTCTGCTCTGCCACCGCACCTCCAAAGACGTGGTTGGGTTGCCAACCAGATTAGGAATTTCCTCTTGTCTAGTGGACTTTTTTTGTGTGTTCTCACAGTGGTGCCTCTAAAAATAGCCACACCAAAAACAGTTCCTGCCCAGCATGGACGGAAAAGTCCATGCCGTACAGGAACTGGTGTGCGTGCACACAGGGGGGCACATGTTGCGCACCACTGCATGCACCCCAGGGTGCAAAGGCACAGAGGGCCCTGAAGGCCCCCCTTTGTTTCCTGTTTGACAGTGTCTTCGTGGAGGAGGAACAGCTATGAAAACCATTGTGGAGAGGAAGCTCGTAATATGCTCGTCGGGATTGCAGCATATTGATGCCTCCTGAATGCTGTAACACCGCGAGACTCATAATTGAGCCATTAGAAGCACATTTAATATAACCAAAAATTGATACTGACCTCCACCATCTTCTTCCCGCAGACAAAGTGGTGGAGAATAAGTGGGATGAAAACTTACAATTCTAACACCACCAGATATGTCCCTTCTAGTACATGCAAAACAGTCACGATACTGCAAAATTACTATTCTAATTTCACCACCAACTTACCTCAAGGCAGTCGCTAGATTGTGACTAAAAGGCAAAATTACTGCTCTAACACCACCCCATACTTACCTAAGGACAGGTATTTGACAGAAACAAGTTTCAAAATTACTATGCTAACTCTCACAATATACTTACCTCAGGATAGGTGTTGGATAGTGACTCTTGTCAAATTTACCATTCTAACTCCACTGAATAGTTACCTCAGGGCAGTTGCTAGAAAGTGACTGAGTGGGAAAATTACTATTTTATGTCCACCAGGTGCTTACCTCAGGGCAGATGCTGAACTGTGACTAAGTGGCAAAATTACTATTATAATTCCACTCACAGCAGGTGCTGGACATTGACTAGGGAGCAAAATTACTCTTCTAACTCCACCAGGTACTTAATTCAGGGAGAGTGACTAAAGGGCAAAATTACTATTCAATTTGTTACCTCAGGGCAGGTGCTGAACAATAAATAGGGGCTCAATTACGAGTCTGGTGGTCCACAGACAGCCAGACTTGCGAGGGCGTGGTAGAGGCAGGTCTCCCAACCACCGTAATATGATTAGGGAGGTCAGACCTCCATTGCCCTACCGCTGCTGCAAGGTGAACCACCACTACCTGACGGTGTTGCAGCAGTAAGAAGGCATCAATATGTTTGGCGGGACCGCTGCGGTGATACCAAGCATATTCGTAATTTCCTCTTCAACATGGTTTTCATGGTGGTTCCTTCTCCATCAGTATGAAGAGGTCATCGGGAGTTGTAGTTTTCTTCCATTTTCTTATCTATCTGCAAATGGATCATTTATTTTCAGCAACCTCTTTAGAAAACTAGGGCACTGAAAGCTTCATTGGGATGAGGGTATTCACAAAGATTTCCAGATTGTTGAAGTTGTTTAGAAGGGTATTGTCCTTGGACTGGAATTGATGGAATGAGAGATGAGTTTCAGCATTAGGTTGTCTATGGAGAAATAACTGAAGGATCTGAAGGTTTGGTCTACGCTTTGTGTTGACCTTGGTTTGTTGCTTTATTGCTGAGCAGTGAGGTAGGAATGGTAGAGTGGTAAGTCCAAGGGAATGGGTGATGTGCATTTGATGGTTGGTGATATTTAGAAGGCATGAATGATTGAGGATGTGGCCTTTGGCATGACTGCATTGTTCACATTCACCTAAAATAGTCCCTTTCTCTGCAGTGGTAAAGCTGGTTCATTTTGTTTTAAATAACAGGTATTTATTTTGCCTGTTTTAAGTGGTATTTTAGCTTCATATATGTCAAGACCTTATTTATGTAAGGTCTCTAAGCTGTGAGACAGTGGCACATTTGTTTTCCATGTAAGGGCACAGTCGGGGTAATCTTGGGAGGTGCTTGGCTCCCTGGTTTTGAAGCACACCGTAACATGTGTATCTGCCCAATTTAAAATTGCTTTTATGTTTTTCCCTTTTTCACATTTTGGTTAATTTTGTTTTGCTTTACCAGTACTCTTACCTACAGGGGAGCCAGTAGGTGTGCGAGAGGGGTTGCTGGACCCCAGTTTGCTCTGTATTTTGTTAATCCCTCGTTCTGCTGTCACTGTGGTATTCTTGCATTTGCTGAGGCTGGCCATGCTCATGGTCACGCCCCCCATGCTTGCTCTTTTATTGGGCTGACTAGCACGTCCGTACAGCAGGTGTCTACTGGTGCACCAAAGGAGCACGAAATCTAAGCCCATCTGTGCCCATCCACAGTCAGACAACAGCAAGCATTGGAACCCCTGCCCATTTCATGACTTATGCAAGAGAGAAGTTACTGGATAGCAGGCGCAAAGCTGAACGAACTGGATGTGAAGTTTTCGAGTGTGATGCTACTTCTGACTTAGGCAAATGCCAAAATTGCAATTATGTTTCAAATCCTTAGCCCACCATTAGCAGCAATGGCAAAATCTCCTCTGACTACATAGATTGTTATCAAGTATTAGGCAGCTCAGTTGGGTCTCTCAGCTGCGTGCTGTTAAATATGATAACCCTAGTAAAGAATAAGCTTGAATTTGCTGACTTGATGGAGTCTTTTCATCCTGATTTAGTCTTCCTAACAGAAACTACGACTGACACTTGGTCAAATCCTGACTTGAGAATTGTTATCCCAGATTGGTATGATGTGTTTAGAATAGACTAGCACTTTAAATGGGGAGTGGAGGGTTTGGCTGTGGTCTATTGTAATCATATTAAGGCAGCATTTAGTTTCACTCCACAGTTGGATAGTGAAGCCTTGTTGTATACCTTTAAATTCAACAATGCTACCATGTTTAACAGTTCTTTACTCTATTGCCCACTTGGCCCCAAAGATAGCTTTGTATCATCTGTTCAGACCTGTCCAGTATTGAGAACTTTCTAACTTTAACTTTGTAGAGGATTTTAATTTTCATTTAGAGCTCAGTGAGAATTCAGACACGGAACACATAAGAGATTGTCTCCGTAGCTTTGATCTGCATCAAATAGTTACCCAACCTACTCATATCACAAACCACCAATTGGATGGCATTTTTGCAAACAATCATGTGCTTAGTTTTAATAAACTTATCCCTCTAACCTGGAAGGATCACAAGGCAGTATTCTTAAATCTTACAGTTCCTGTTGGGATTTGTGGATATTATAATCATCCAAAGGCACTACGACCCACTCCTTGCAGACAATACATAGCCTGGAACTTGATGAGCTGCTTAACAATAACAGCCTAGCCTTAAACTGCAAGACCGTAGAGGACACAGCCAATTAAAAAAATTAGTTAGACATTGCAGCCATGAAGTTAGCTATAAAAACGCCTCTGTTCCTTGGTGTGCGCCAGACCTAAAAATACTTTAAAATGCAGAGTTCAAGAACGGAGGTGGGTAATATCCTACTGTGATGAGGAAAAAACAAAATATAAACTAGTTATTGAAGATTATAAGAAATTGTTCAACTTCGACAAATCTGGATATTTTACAGAAAAAAATATGTGCAGCTGAACTCGACTAAAGAACTTGTTAAAACAGTTTCTTCTCTTTCTAATGGCATTAATACTCAACATTTTATTCCTACACAAGTATTTTGCGATGAGTTGGCCGAATTTGTTCAGTCAAAGGTGAATAGTGTCTATGAAGAATTCTCCTTGAATTGTAAGACTAATAGCCTGAGCAATGTTCCACCCCTTCCATCACCATCTCAGGAAAACGGAAGGATGTTTGAGTCCTGAGTTGACTACTTCACGCCTTTAACCGAGGATAGAACCATCAGACTTCTTGAGACAACTCAGTCAGACTCACAATTGGACCCCTGCCCATCATTTGTATTACATATGGTTTCAAAGACAGTTGCTATTTATCTTACTATACTTCTCAATAAGGTACTGTCTGTAAACCAATTTCCAGCAGAATGGAAAAGGGGGTCTATCAGCCCATTATTGAAAAACCTTCTTGGACCCAGAGGGTCTTAAAAGCTATCTTCCTATATCTAGACTACCTCTACCCACTAAACTTCTAGGAAAGGAGCTTCATGAAGACCTTGTGTCATTCATTAATATCCATAATATTCTAGATCCCTCTCAGCAGGGATTTAGGCCTCTGCACTGTACAGAATCTGCATTAGTATTTGCCACTGAAGAGATTCGAAGGCAGGTGGATCAGCAGGAAGGGCTGCGTTGATTCTTCTCGATCTCTCAGCCGTGTATTACACAGTAAATCATTTTCTGCTTGTCAACCGGCTAGAGAGTATCGGGATTGGGGGCACAGCCCTTACCATCCTCAGCTCTTTTCTCTCTGACAGAGAACAAAGTGTGGCTTTTAGAGATTTTGTCTCGAATCCTTTTTCCTCACCCTGTGGAGTGCCTCAGGGTTAGTCATTGTCGCCTACGCTATTCAACATTTATGTCACCCCTCTGGCCAAACTCATCAGGTCCTTTGGCTCTGTTACTGTGGCCCATGCCGATGACAAGCACATAGTGGTGTCTATTTCATCAGATGTTGATGAAGTATTCACTAGATTCAGAAAATGCCTGGTGACTATTGTTTATGGATGCAAGAGGATTGTCTAAAGGTAAACTCTGAAAAGACAGAGGTTATTCTATTCAGCACTGATACTTCATTCTGCAACACGTCTTGGTGGCCCTATAACATTGAACTGCTTCCTTGTACGGTTCAGGAAGTTAAAAATCTTGGGGTGATGTTTGACAGACAGCTTTGCTTCTCAAATCAAATAAACCAGGTTACAACCTTTTGCTTCATTTCCTTACAGAGTGCTAAGGAAAGTGTTTCCATTTATCACCCTGAAAATGCAGAAAATGAACACTGTAGCATTAATACGATCTAGGATAGACTATTGCAACACACTCTATTTGGGGATCCAGAAACAATTACAATTGAATCTCCAATCACTTCAGAATGCCATGACTTGTCTGCTGCTTAAAATACCTAAATTTAATTGCATCTCCAAAGGTATGTGGGACATATATCGGCTACCAACCAGCGAGCGACTGAAATTCAAGGCCCTTTGAATGGCCCATAAGGCTTTGTATGGTGCAGGCCCGTGCTACTTCCAGAAAATCATTTCTTGGCATGTACATTCTCAGAAACTAAGATCAAGCGCTGTCAAACTTGTGGTACTTCCTAAAATAAAGAAAGTTAGATGGGGAGGGAGAAGCTTCTCCTTAACATGTAGACTTTAGAACACCATGCCCCTTGCCCTCATATCTAAATTTAACAAAGCATCCTTCAGACAAATGCTTAAGAAATTGCTTTTTTCTACTTACAATAGCTAGTTAAATGATCATCAATTAGAGAACACCAGCGCTAAGACGCCTCAGCAATTGTGCACCTTACAAAACACTTACTTATGTGGTGATATTATAGTGGCCATATTTATGTAGTAGCAAATTTCCATTGCATGTGCTTGCAATGAAACATTAAAAAAAAATAATCATGCACCAGGTTGCCAAGGCCAGGCCAGATGTCTTTTCTAATGCTTGTTATATATTGTTTGGCAAATTAGTGTGGTTTTAATTCAATCTCCTGATGGACACATAGTGAGGAGACACCTCTAGCAGATAGCTGGAAACTCTGCCACTTAGAGCTTGGTAAAGTGTGCTTACATTTTAAATTTTATTGTTTGTTTATCAGTAATTAGTTAATGGACATGAAGGCAGGTCTTATGTGCTTCTGTTTTATTAGATTTCCATAAGTCCCATTCATATTTTTGTCTCACTAGTCTGTTGATGATAAAGATAGAAACCTAGTGGCTTATTTATGAGAGGCTTGCACCACCAGAGGCTTATTTTGTTTTGATGCTCCGGCGGAGCAAGCCTCTCAATCATATCTATGAGTTGACGCAAAGCCACTCTGCGTGGCTTTGCATGGCCTTACAGATCAGGAGTAAGACAAAGCAGCGCAAGTTGATGCCTACCTTCACTCTGCGTGAAGGAGGTGTTCCATAAGAGTACGGTGGGTTTTCCCACGCAGCACCTGTGGATTTTTGGCACTGACCCAGATTTACTTAATCTGGTAAACCTGAGACAGCGCCAAAACTTTACATCTCCTGTGAGCAGACATAACAAAGAGAAATATTTTTATTTCTCCTCATCTTGTCCTCTTTCCATGTGTGCTGTATTCTGCAGCACACAAATAAAGAGGATAATCCCTCCTGGCATTGTCTTGTACAAGAAAGTGCCCCTTCCTACACAAAAACCATCCTGCCTGCAACGGAGGCACCCTTGCACCATGGGGCAAGGGTGTCTATGTTGGTCCCAGGCAGCAAATTGTGCACCATTGCAGGGGAAAGGAAATGAATGTACTGAATTTCATAAATACAGTGCATTGCTGCTCTTTCACGTTGGCATAGGCAGACCCTCCAGCTTTTCACGATTTCGCGATTCACGAAAAAAACGCAAAATTAGCTGAGTAGCACTATGGCTGTAATATTTACTATTTCGGCCGCGAAAAAGGTGTCCCAGCTGGCATAAAAAAATGATGGTTTCTTATTGGATGTACGCAAATACGTCACTACGTGTCTCCGTACAGCATTACAGGGAGGGAAGCCAAGAGATATGGGGCAGAGTGAAAGGTACACGAGAGAAGCAGGCGAAAAGGCACATTGGGTCCACAAACATCAGTGGAGAAAGGAGGGGAAGAGTAGTGGGGAGCTGCGAGAATGAAAGGTAGCGTCTATTGCAGTTTTTAATTTAAATTATCGTTTCTTTTGCCCTCTTGATAATGCTGCTGTTGTGATGCAATGTCATCAGGTAGCGCCGCCTGCTGGAAAGTTGCTAGCAACGAACGCATGTTCGTCATCATATCCCTCCTTCCTCCATCCACACTGCGACAAGCAGAGTCAACGCAACCAGTCTCTGGCTGCGCGTGTGGCAAGCCTTCTCATCAATTAGCAGGCAGGTCATATTTTTTAGGCATGTCACTTTGGCTTTCGCTTAAGTGACCTTTGAAATCCCAGGCCCCCTTTCATCCTCTACTCCCTTTCTGTAGGTAGAGGGGCCAGTGAGGAGAGGTGCTGGAGAGGAGAGGGGAGCTTTGAAGGGAGGTGCTGGAGAGGAGAGGGGAGCTGTGAAAACAGGGCCTGGTGTGAGAGGGGGACCAGTAGATGGGGAGGCGAGTGAGGAGGAGAGATGCAATAAAAGGGTCTGTGGAGGAGAGAGAGATGCTGCTTCTACAGGAGGGACGAGGTAGTGAGGGGGACAGCTGGGGAGCTGAGGTGATGCGAAGGTAATGGCAGAGGAGGAAGTGAAGGTAGTGCCCAGGGTGACGGAGGTGACAGGGCAAGGAGAAGGTCTGGCAGGTGGATGAGGCTAGTAAAGGGAAAGGTTATCAGGAGAGGCTTACTACTGCTGGGCATGAGAGGCACAGCCGGCGCTTCAGATACAGTCACTTCAGGTCTTTTTAGTCGCTGACTGCAGTATTTAGGTGTCAAACTGATAGTATTAAGATGACACCTTTGCCCACAGAGTGTTAAAATGTAAAAATGACAAAACTACTGTCACAAAATGTCACACATTATACCACACATTTAGCATTTGTTGATGAATAATTTAGACTATGCACCTGCTTAATTTGTGCCTGCCATGCGAATAATTCCAGTGCCCTTGCATAAAATGGACGTGCTACCTCTGTCTACTTTTGAAGTTAATACACACAGTGAGCCTGAAAGTATCTAAGTACTGTATTAAATTGCATTTTGGCAACATAATGAAGTTCTGTAGGATATGTAAGGCTTACTCAGAGCCGTCCATTCTCTTTCACCTCCTGGGGGAGTTTTCCAAGAAAAACCTTCAAACTATAAGCTATCAAGCCAGGCATGTTCATTTATTATAAGACTATCAAGTGATGGAGAACAGTTTCTACTGTGTTGTTATGTTACCAACCACTTCAGGTATATTTTTTTAAAGAGAAAGTTGGGTACCATCATGTGTAGAAGTGGACTAGTTACATCCATACACGAAATGCAGGCATCTGAATGACTAATTACACAACAATTTAAAAAGCACTTACAAATTATTATATTTTGATTTAATTATTTAATACCACTATTCTTTCTACTGTAGGATGTTAGAGTGCTTGGCATCACACCCACATATTAACACAGACAAAAAATCAAACATATGTGACTCAAATGTATATCAAGTTGCATATGGAAAAAGAGTTACAATGTGTAAGAGTCCCCTATCATCCATACTGGAAAGCATTAGGCTGTATTAGAAAGATTGCAAGGTACGAGCTGCAACTAACAAAAAGATCTCTGTGCCAAAAGCCTGGGGAGGGGGGTTACTCGCAGAGGAGGTGGGAAGAGTCTCATATTTGGGATGTAGACTGCACACACATCACCTGTAAGTCACATTGAGGTGGGGGCTGTATTGTATAAGGGCTCACACCCACCCCCAGTGCCACTGATCTGCGTAGAGCAATATTGTTTTATTTTATTTTGATAATCTTTTTATTGGTACGTAAGATTACCGAACTTACAAAAAGCACATACATTGCTTCTCCCATCTCCCAAACAGATCCATCCTGCAGCATATTACAATAATGCGATATTAACTAACAGTGAACAAAACATTACACATTTTCCCATCTACAGGCCTCAGTATGTCTGCCATGGCGTAGAGCAATATTTAACATCCTTACATTAGCCGTGGCAAGGCACCTCCACCCACTACGATCCTGTGCCCTAGGGCACCTGAGAAAGTGTCGTGCCTCATGGGACCAGGATGCAGCAGTGCCACAGCAGGGGTGTGTACATGGGTGCTAGAACATCTCAGGAAGAAATAGGACCCCCTCAAACGAGGTTAGGATTGGAGCTGTGCTTCCATAGACTGGCAGAACTTTAAACATGCCTATTTTAAAGTGGAATACTCTGCAAAAACATTTTCTATTGATTTAAGGCTGAAAATGAATGATTATAAATAAAACAAAGTGCCACAAAAATGCCCCTAAATTTCCATAATTGTGCTGCTAAATTTCCCTATTTGTGCTGCTAAATTTGCTAATCCATGCCGCAATATCCGGGGGGTCGGCAGCAAGAAGACTTGCGGTGCTTCCCGAAGCCAATTTCTCATCAATGAGTCCCCTAGTTCTTCTCCAGCACATTTTCAATGATTGCACCAACAAACTGACAGACCGATTCAGTGTTAAAATTAGGGGGCTGCATTCTAAAACTAAGTATCATATGTACCCTAGATCTGTAACCAAAGGTCTTACATGGATGGGTAGACATGACATTGCATGCAACTATCTCTCACTCTCCTATCTTCAAATTCATGCATAAATTAGAGTTATATGTTGACCATGGCAAGATAAAAGCAATCTGTTCTAATCATGCTCAACACCAATATAATTCCCACATAAAACCCCAATTTGTCTCTGCAACTCTCCAACCAGACAATTTTTTTAATAAACTTAAGCTTTCATTACATGTCCAGGCACACTAACAGTGCCACAAAAAGAGCAGATCTCCGATTAACACACATAGGGCCCTGCTCCTGCACCGCCAAACCCGTGCACACACCGCCTGCCAGATTTTGACTTTTTTTGGCACTGTCGGGTGCTTCTTTGGGGGTTCCATGGTGGTGCCTATAAAATAGGCACCGCAATGGGAATATCAAAGGCAGTAACTGCATGGCATGGACTTGTGCAGTCCAGGCAGTGCAGGTACTGTGGTGCATGCAGACAGGGGGGTTCCAACATGTGTACGGCCCACTTTACTTCCTCTCTGCCGCTGTTTTCATGGAGGAGGAACTGTCATTAAAACAATGGCGGAGAGGAAACTTGTAATATGCTTGACGGTACCGTGGGGGTGCGGCAAGCATTTTGTTGCCTCAAGACCACCGGCCACCGCCAGGGGGTCTCTGATACCTGGCAGTTGCGGTGGTGGAATGGCGGTCCTACCAACCTACATGTAATAGGGTGGTCACACAATTCTTGGAGGTCAGATCCGCTTCTCTATGGCAACATACCAACATGTTAATATCCATGATGGATATAATTCTCAAAAACAACTGTTTTTTGTTTGAAGGGAAATGGTACAAACAAACGAAAGGTGTAGCCATGGGCTCAAGGTTTTCACCTTCGTTCGCTAACCTCTACATGGGCACATTAGAGGCAACCTGGATTTGGGGCATTAAGGGCGCAAGGTGGACCAATTCTATTGTATACTGGGGTCGTTACATCGACGATTGTCTTTTACTATGGTCAGGAACCCAAGAAGATCTCGACGACTTCTGCATCCACCTCAATTCCAATGATATGGACATGAAGTTCACATGCAATAGTAGTATCTCACACATCACCTTTTTGGACGTAGAATTTTATGTTAAGAACGACACCTTACAAAGTAGACTTTTTCGTAAGGAGACAGCATGCAACGCCATTCTCCATGCCACCAGCTCCCACCCGGTACATCAGATTCGAGCCATTCCTTATGGTGAACTAGTGAGAGCTAGAAGGAACTGTAGTGAAGACAGTGAATTCAAGAAATGCATGACTGACATGGGAAAAAGATTCTCTCAACGCGGATACGATACCAACCTCATCAACAAAGCTGCCAACAGAGTCATTAAGACGGACAGGAATAACACACTTCGACCCAAAATTCGGATTAAACCCGCCCTTCAAACGACTAGACTGATCACCGACTACAATGGCCTTAGCCCTGTGATCAGAAGAAGTATGAACAAACATTGGAACATTTTGCTCACTGACAGAAATCTCAAAGAGATTATCACCACCAAGCCTTCGATCACATTCAGACGTGGAAGAACTTTGCGTAACAGGCTTAGCCCCACTGTTCCTCATACTGCCTCAACACGCTCTTGGCTGACACCACACACTATTGGTTTCCACAAATGTGGATGTTGTGGTGTTTGCAAATGGGCATTGAATGGAGTCAAGGATTTCACCAGTCACCATAAACACCACTTTGATATCAGATTTAACATCAACTGCAACACCAAATTCGTTGTATATGTGCTTGAGTGCACCTGCAAGAGCCAATACGTGGGCAGTACCATCAGAGCACTAAAAGAAAGAATCAGCGAACATGCAAGAGCCATCAACTCCAACGACTCGAGATATCCTATGGCCATACACATAGGATCCTGCCCTACCCAAGGGGCTCACAAGAGATTTTCCTTTTTTGGAATTGACATTGCCCCACCCAACATAAGGGGCGGTAACCGTGAACTAAGATTGAGACGCCTTGAAGCAACCTGGATAATGCGTCTTCACACAGTGAGCCACGGTCAAAATTCTGACCACGAACTCCAATATTTCTTGGGTTCCTAACTCATATTGCTTTTCCGTCTCTACTCTTATTCTTAGACCTTTTCTGCAGCATACTCCTCTTGTGTTCTTTCAATTAAGCCTCTGTTAACTTTTTTCTTTACTTTGCTGTCCGTTTTTACTCTCCACAACTTTTCTCTCTTCCTCACTGAATTTTCTCCAATAGTACTTATAGCCTTAACTTCCTTTGCCCTTACTTTCTATTATCTAGTTTTTTACACACTGCGACATACACACTACTTCACAATAAAATATTATTTCCTTCTAACTCTAATTTTTCTTAATTTTCATATTTTATGTACACATTACTCGCACGCGATATATTGTGTAAACTTCGTTACATTCTATCCATGCTTCCTCTTCCTTTTCCTATTCGATCTTTTTCTACATCCAACTCGCAACTTTCCTCCCTCCTCTTTTTTCCCCACCCCCTTTTTTTTCACCTATTATGAAATGTATTTTCAGTCTTTACTTGCATTGAGTTAATTCTGTATAACTTTACTGTTAATGCAGCATTATTTACTTATTTACAGTCTGTTATCTTGCAATTTTGCTTTATTTACATTTTTTCACTTGCTCGCAACAACATGAATCATTGGGCGTAGTCTCTTTTCTGTTTTTACTATACCCATGTCACCAGGACCCTCACTTCCGGTCGATTTCACGAAGGTTAGCCTTCTAGTCCTCACTTTACTTTTTCCTTTATAATCGCCTTCCGTTTTTAGCTCCATTCTCCCGCACTTCGGAAGCAAGTCCAGTTTCATACGCACCGATACACACAGGTAGATGTCTACTTCCATACGTTTTGGCTTATTGCCGTACCTTAGATATGCCTTATAGTTGCTCATTCCTACTACTTTTTTCCAGCCCTTTGGTTTCCTGGTCGCACCGACCCTGGGGAGACTACTTTACTTTTAATCCCGACGGCGTTCGATTTTTTTCGTTGACATTGTGCATCTGGTGAGTTCTGTGACGTTTGCCCATCCGCACCACGTTACTGTTTGTGTTTTTTTATAGACTATACTCTCAGCATGCTCCGACTTTGTAACCTTTGCTTTTCGTAACCCTAGTGTTATTTACTTTGTAACCTTTGCTTTTCGTAACCCTAGTGTTATTTATTTTCACTTATCGACTGAGACCTGTCGGTTAATTCGTTCTTATAAATTGCCACGCACCGCATGTTAGTTGCATGCTTCTGCGCCCTGTTATCTTATCGCACTTTTGCGTACATTCTTCACTCCGCCATATACAACACTTTTACTTGTTTTTTGCCCACTCCGCTATGTGTAGCACTCTTACCTCGTTTCTTGCCCTTTTGCCTCATTGTTGTTGCTTCGATTTTCTTTAGTTCTCGAATCTTCCGTTTAGTTGAGGATATATATATATTTTTTGTTACAATTAACTGTTTTCCTAAACTGCTATTTCGGGATACAGTGTTTAATATGTTTAATTCTCGTGCCTTCATTATGTCATTTTCAAACACTTTACCTGGTTGTTTGCCCACTCCGCTATGTACAGCACTCTTACCTCGGGATACAGTGTTTAATATGTTTAATTCTCGTGCCTTCATTATGTCATTTTCAAACACTTTACCTGGTTGTTTGCCCACTCCGCTATGTACAGCACTCTTACCTCGTTTCTTGCCCTTTTGCCTCATTGATTGTTGCTTCGATTTTCTTCAGTTCTCGAATCTTCCGTTGAGTTATGAGGATGTTTTTTGCTTTAATTAACTGTTTTCCTAAACTGCTATTACTGGTTACAGTGTTTAATATGTTAAGGTTTTGTGCCTTCATTATATCTTTTTTAACACTACTTGGTGAGACATTTTCTCTCCCAGATGTGTTTCTTCTTTTCAATGCTTTTGCCTTTTTTATTTATTTTTATTTATTTTTTCATATATGTTTAATATCCCGTGCCGTTGTCCCGTTTGTTGTCACCCCTTCTTCATTTGGCTTTTGTTCATATTCACATAGAGTTCTTTTTTTTTCACTCAATTATGTTACGCTTTATCACAACCATGTTTTTTTATTGCACTTATTGTCATTCCTTTATTATTTGGTTTTTTGATCAAATTCATATTGTTTCCCAGCCCTGAAGAGTCACAGTTTTTCTACTGTTGACGAAACACGTGTCGGCTGGCGCTCTTTGTACTGATGAAAGACAACGTTTTGAATTAAAAAACATCTTTCCATTGTTCTTTGAACCCTGTTATCTTTTCTGTGATCAAATTTAATTATATTGTCACGTGTGCACAGGATTTGTTTGTAATTGTTCTGGTATGGGCTTTTGCCCATTCCATATACAGGGGTTTTGGGTATTCCCCTGACCTGTTTGCACCGTTAAGCATTGGTTCTTTGTACTTCTAACTCCATCTGTCCGTTCATCTGCCTTAGCGCCATTTATCCTGTCCACAAAACCCTCTCTGGTCTATATACGTTTCTACACAGGATAGGCTGCCATTGCAGAACGGTACTTCTCTTTCTCAATATCTCTCACCTATTATGGATAGGGATAAGATTGCATCAGAACTTTTCGAAAACTTGGAGAAGGGTGCCTACAAAAAGGATACACCATCAGGTGGAACTCCCAAAGAAGGCCTTAAGGACAAATTCATTAAACTTGAGAGGCTGAAGAAAACCGAGAACTCTAGATGGTGGGATAGTGCAACCCTTAAACAGTACTTAAGACTGAATAGAGTACCACGGGGTTTGCGCTCCCAAATCTTCCCTACTTTTGACGACCTAGATGATGATTTACTAGGAAAATGGGAGGAAGCACTCACAATCAACTCTAATACACTCATCCACATTCTCATAGAGAACGCCGAACGCAAAGTAAAAAAACTACAAAGTGAAATCTCACAACTTGAAGTAGAAATCAAGGATCTCAATCTCAAAGAAGCGACTGAAAAGAACTACACCATTCTTAACGAAATACTCAACATACACCAAAACGAAATCAAGGACAGGAAGAGCAGACAGTTGAAGAGAGACGAGGCGGACTACAAAGAGGGACGTGTTTTCACTTTCGCCAAAAAATATGATGGACTGGTGAATTCGAATAAACAAAGCGACAATTCTGAGAGAGGTGAGACATCTTCTGTCTCTTCAAGCACCTCTTCATTAAACACACCGGTTAGTAGCGATACCGAAGCGGATCCCCAAGGAAGCACCAATACCTCCAATTTTTTACGCGAGGTCAGAACCATAAGGAGGGAAAACAGAACACAACAAAGACAGAATACAGTAGAAAAACCAGGAGAGGGAAGAGATCAGGCAAAAGACGACTACAAGAGGAAACTCAGATCGGGCGTTCCCAACAAGTAACCACCAACCCAGAGGAGGTCCAAGTCATCAATCTTTCCTCTACACCACTGAACAAAGATATGACCTCCCTTCTTAGCTTGGGCCTCAATTTCAACCCTCACGAAACTGGGGATCTCTGCAGAACGAAGATTGATCTTTTCAAGTTCATCAGAAATCTTAAACTTAAGAAACACTTTGCTTGTTCCCTTGGTCCTAAAAGTTCATCTGAAATTATGAACCGGTCCACCGACCTAAACACTCAGAGCATCAGAGAAATCAAAGATACTCATCTGCTCATGACACTCAGCGAAATGGACGATCATCCTTATACTCTTGAACGTCTACTTATGGAACTAGACATTGACACTGACCATACCATCACCAGCGGACTCAAGGTGAAATCCAAATGGACACCCACATTACCAGGTAGCAATCCCATCGATATCTTCTACAATCTGGTGCTTGAAGATCTTAACAAACATGAACCCAAATCAGGTAAATCAAGACACAAGGGCAGAGACAATCTATCAAGAAATGAGCGTTTAGCACTTGAGGAACTCACTTCCAATCACGACATAATTATTAAGGAGGCCGACAAAGGCGGAAATGTAATTGTTATGAACAAATCTGACTATCATGCTGAAATCCTCTCTCAATTAAACGACTCAACTTGTTATGAACTTCTCACCAACAATCCGACTAATAACCTCACTAAACTGATTAACAAGAACTTAAGTGATTGGCACTCCCTTGGTTTACTAGACGATGAAGAAGCACTGTATATGAGGGTTGACAAACCTATGTCTCCCTGGTTATATACCTTACCGAAAATACACAAGCATCCCACCCGGCCGCCTGGCAGACCCATTGTTTCAGGGATAGGAGGCCCTACGGAACGACTAGCTCAATATGTGGATGTTTTTCTCAATCCCCTGGTTAAGAACCTTCCGTCTTTTATACAGGATACGAAACATATCCTGAGTATTCTGAATGATCTTCAATGGCAACCAGGCATGATTATGGCAACATTAGATGTGGTATCTTTATACACCTCAATCAAACCTGATCTTGGTCTTGAAGCGGTCACACAATTCTTGGAGGTCAGATCCGCTTCTCTATGGCAACATACCAACATGTTAATATCCATGATGGATATAATTCTCAAAAACAACTGTTTTTTGTTTGAAGGGAAATGGTACAAACAAACGAAAGGTGTAGCCATGGGCTCAAGGTTTTCACCTTCGTTCGCTAACCTCTACATGGGCACATTAGAGGCAACCTGGATTTGGGGCATTAAGGGCGCAAGGTGGACCAATTCTATTGTATACTGGGGTCGTTACATCGACGATTGTCTTTTACTATGGTCAGGAACCCAAGAAGATCTCGACGACTTCTGCATCCACCTCAATTCCAATGATATGGACATGAAGTTCACATGCAATAGTAGTATCTCACACATCACCTTTTTGGACGTAGAATTTTATGTTAAGAACGACACCTTACAAAGTAGACTTTTTCGTAAGGAGACAGCATGCAACGCCATTCTCCATGCCACCAGCTCCCACCCGGTACATCAGATTCGAGCCATTCCTTATGGTGAACTAGTGAGAGCTAGAAGGAACTGTAGTGAAGACAGTGAATTCAAGAAATGCATGACTGACATGGGAAAAAGATTCTCTCAACGCGGATACGATACCAACCTCATCAACAAAGCTGCCAACAGAGTCATTAAGACGGACAGGAATAACACACTTCGACCCAAAATTCGGATTAAACCCGCCCTTCAAACGACTAGACTGATCACCGACTACAATGGCCTTAGCCCTGTGATCAGAAGAAGTATGAACAAACATTGGAACATTTTGCTCACTGACAGAAATCTCAAAGAGATTATCACCACCAAGCCTTCGATCACATTCAGACGTGGAAGAACTTTGCGTAACAGGCTTAGCCCCACTGTTCCTCATACTGCCTCAACACGCTCTTGGCTGACACCACACACTATTGGTTTCCACAAATGTGGATGTTGTGGTGTTTGCAAATGGGCATTGAATGGAGTCAAGGATTTCACCAGTCACCATAAACACCACTTTGATATCAGATTTAACATCAACTGCAACACCAAATTCGTTGTATATGTGCTTGAGTGCACCTGCAAGAGCCAATACGTGGGCAGTACCATCAGAGCACTAAAAGAAAGAATCAGCGAACATGCAAGAGCCATCAACTCCAACGACTCGAGATATCCTATGGCCATACACATAGGATCCTGCCCTACCCAAGGGGCTCACAAGAGATTTTCCTTTTTTGGAATTGACATTGCCCCACCCAACATAAGGGGCGGTAACCGTGAACTAAGATTGAGACGCCTTGAAGCAACCTGGATAATGCGTCTTCACACAGTGAGCCACGGTCAAAATTCTGACCACGAACTCCAATATTTCTTGGGTTCCTAACTCATATTGCTTTTCCGTCTCTACTCTTATTCTTAGACCTTTTCTGCAGCATACTCCTCTTGTGTTCTTTCAATTAAGCCTCTGTTAACTTTTTTCTTTACTTTGCTGTCCGTTTTTACTCTCCACAACTTTTCTCTCTTCCTCACTGAATTTTCTCCAATAGTACTTATAGCCTTAACTTCCTTTGCCCTTACTTTCTATTATCTAGTTTTTTACACACTGCGACATACACACTACTTCACAATAAAATATTATTTCCTTCTAACTCTAATTTTTCTTAATTTTCATATTTTATGTACACATTACTCGCACGCGATATATTGTGTAAACTTCGTTACATTCTATCCATGCTTCCTCTTCCTTTTCCTATTCGATCTTTTTCTACATCCAACTCGCAACTTTCCTCCCTCCTCTTTTTTCCCCACCCCCTTTTTTTTCACCTATTATGAAATGTATTTTCAGTCTTTACTTGCATTGAGTTAATTCTGTATAACTTTACTGTTAATGCGGCATTATTTACTTATTTACAGTCTGTTATCTTGCAATTTTGCTTTATTTACATTTTTTCACTTGCTCGCAACAACATGAATCATTGGGCGTAGTCTCTTTTCTGTTTTTACTATACCCATGTCACCAGGACCCTCACTTCCGGTCGATTTCACGAAGGTTAGCCTTCTAGTCCTCACTTTACTTTTTCCTTTATAATCGCCTTCCGTTTTTAGCTCCATTCTCCCGCACTTCGGAAGCAAGTCCAGTTTCATACGCACCGATACACACAGGTAGATGTCTACTTCCATACGTTTTGGCTTATTGCCGTACCTTAGATATGCCTTATAGTTGCTCATTCCTACTACTTTTTTCCAGCCCTTTGGTTTCCTGGTCGCACCGACCCTGGGGAGACTACTTTACTTTTAATCCCGACGGCGTTCGATTTTTTTCGTTGACATTGTGCATCTGGTGAGTTCTGTGACGTTTGCCCATCCGCACCACGTTACTGTTTGTGTTTTTTTATAGACTATACTCTCAGCATGCTCCGACTTTGTAACCTTTGCTTTTCGTAACCCTAGTGTTATTTACTTTGTAACCTTTGCTTTTCGTAACCCTAGTGTTATTTATTTTCACTTATCGACTGAGACCTGTCGGTTAATTCGTTCTTATAAATTGCCACGCACCGCATGTTAGTTGCATGCTTCTGCGCCCTGTTATCTTATCGCACTTTTGCGTACATTCTTCACTCCGCCATATACAACACTTTTACTTGTTTTTTGCCCACTCCGCTATGTGTAGCACTCTTACCTCGTTTCTTGCCCTTTTGCCTCATTGTTGTTGCTTCGATTTTCTTTAGTTCTCGAATCTTCCGTTTAGTTGAGGATATATATATATTTTTTGTTACAATTAACTGTTTTCCTAAACTGCTATTTCGGGATACAGTGTTTAATATGTTTAATTCTCGTGCCTTCATTATGTCATTTTCAAACACTTTACCTGGTTGTTTGCCCACTCCGCTATGTACAGCACTCTTACCTCGGGATACAGTGTTTAATATGTTTAATTCTCGTGCCTTCATTATGTCATTTTCAAACACTTTACCTGGTTGTTTGCCCACTCCGCTATGTACAGCACTCTTACCTCGTTTCTTGCCCTTTTGCCTCATTGATTGTTGCTTCGATTTTCTTCAGTTCTCGAATCTTCCGTTGAGTTATGAGGATGTTTTTTGCTTTAATTAACTGTTTTCCTAAACTGCTATTACTGGTTACAGTGTTTAATATGTTAAGGTTTTGTGCCTTCATTATATCTTTTTTAACACTACTTGGTGAGACATTTTCTCTCCCAGATGTGTTTCTTCTTTTCAATGCTTTTGCCTTTTTTATTTATTTTTATTTATTTTTTCATATATGTTTAATATCCCGTGCCGTTGTCCCGTTTGTTGTCACCCCTTCTTCATTTGGCTTTTGTTCATATTCACATAGAGTTCTTTTTTTTTCACTCAATTATGTTACGCTTTATCACAACCATGTTTTTTTATTGCACTTATTGTCATTCCTTTATTATTTGGTTTTTTGATCAAATTCATATTGTTTCCCAGCCCTGAAGAGTCACAGTTTTTCTACTGTTGACGAAACACGTGTCGGCTGGCGCTCTTTGTACTGATGAAAGACAACGTTTTGAATTAAAAAACATCTTTCCATTGTTCTTTGAACCCTGTTATCTTTTCTGTGATCAAATTTAATTATATTGTCACGTGTGCACAGGATTTGTTTGTAATTGTTCTGGTATGGGCTTTTGCCCATTCCATATACAGGGGTTTTGGGTATTCCCCTGACCTGTTTGCACCGTTAAGCATTGGTTCTTTGTACTTCTAACTAGGGGTGGGCGGAATTTGCGGAATTAACCTTCGCAAATTATCGCGAGAATGTTTAAAATTATCGCAAACAAGCAGAAATATCGCGAAGATGCGGAAGTTTTTTTCCGGCATGTTCGCGCGATTTTCTGCATGGTTGCGGGTCGCCAACTTACCCATGTGGCTGCTTGCGGGCGCGGCCATCTTGTTTTGAGTTGTTCTCGCGGTGCATGATCGCGAGAAGAAAGACGTGATCGCGCGACGCATGACGTCACTGCGGGCGCGAACTGTCGCGAGACAGCGCAAATGGCTAAAAACAATACAACATCTCATGGAGAACGCGACCGGATCAAGAAAACTTGTCGGCGAACGCAGGGAATCAGGTAAGGCGATCGCGCGCGCGCGAGAATGTATCATTTTACAGCGCGAGCAAGAAACAAATTATCGCCAAGCTGCGGAAACCGGAATTTTTGACATCTTCGCGCTCTCCGCGGAACGCAAAAATGTCAAATTATCGCAATTTCCGCGAACGGAACGAAATTTTTGCCCAGGCCTACTTCTAACTCCATCTGTCCGTTCATCTGCCTTAGCGCCATTTATCCTGTCCACAAAACCCTCTCTGGTCTATATACGTTTCTACACAGGATAGGCTGCCATTGCAGAACGGTACTTCTCTTTCTCAATATCTCTCACCTATTATGGATAGGGATAAGATTGCATCAGAACTTTTCGAAAACTTGGAGAAGGGTGCCTACAAAAAGGATACACCATCAGGTGGAACTCCCAAAGAAGGCCTTAAGGACAAATTCATTAAACTTGAGAGGCTGAAGAAAACCGAGAACTCTAGATGGTGGGATAGTGCAACCCTTAAACAGTACTTAAGACTGAATAGAGTACCACGGGGTTTGCGCTCCCAAATCTTCCCTACTTTTGACGACCTAGATGATGATTTACTAGGAAAATGGGAGGAAGCACTCACAATCAACTCTAATACACTCATCCACATTCTCATAGAGAACGCCGAACGCAAAGTAAAAAAACTACAAAGTGAAATCTCACAACTTGAAGTAGAAATCAAGGATCTCAATCTCAAAGAAGCGACTGAAAAGAACTACACCATTCTTAACGAAATACTCAACATACACCAAAACGAAATCAAGGACAGGAAGAGCAGACAGTTGAAGAGAGACGAGGCGGACTACAAAGAGGGACGTGTTTTCACTTTCGCCAAAAAATATGATGGACTGGTGAATTCGAATAAACAAAGCGACAATTCTGAGAGAGGTGAGACATCTTCTGTCTCTTCAAGCACCTCTTCATTAAACACACCGGTTAGTAGCGATACCGAAGCGGATCCCCAAGGAAGCACCAATACCTCCAATTTTTTACGCGAGGTCAGAACCATAAGGAGGGAAAACAGAACACAACAAAGACAGAATACAGTAGAAAAACCAGGAGAGGGAAGAGATCAGGCAAAAGACGACTACAAGAGGAAACTCAGATCGGGCGTTCCCAACAAGTAACCACCAACCCAGAGGAGGTCCAAGTCATCAATCTTTCCTCTACACCACTGAACAAAGATATGACCTCCCTTCTTAGCTTGGGCCTCAATTTCAACCCTCACGAAACTGGGGATCTCTGCAGAACGAAGATTGATCTTTTCAAGTTCATCAGAAATCTTAAACTTAAGAAACACTTTGCTTGTTCCCTTGGTCCTAAAAGTTCATCTGAAATTATGAACCGGTCCACCGACCTAAACACTCAGAGCATCAGAGAAATCAAAGATACTCATCTGCTCATGACACTCAGCGAAATGGACGATCATCCTTATACTCTTGAACGTCTACTTATGGAACTAGACATTGACACTGACCATACCATCACCAGCGGACTCAAGGTGAAATCCAAATGGACACCCACATTACCAGGTAGCAATCCCATCGATATCTTCTACAATCTGGTGCTTGAAGATCTTAACAAACATGAACCCAAATCAGGTAAATCAAGACACAAGGGCAGAGACAATCTATCAAGAAATGAGCGTTTAGCACTTGAGGAACTCACTTCCAATCACGACATAATTATTAAGGAGGCCGACAAAGGCGGAAATGTAATTGTTATGAACAAATCTGACTATCATGCTGAAATCCTCTCTCAATTAAACGACTCAACTTGTTATGAACTTCTCACCAACAATCCGACTAATAACCTCACTAAACTGATTAACAAGAACTTAAGTGATTGGCACTCCCTTGGTTTACTAGACGATGAAGAAGCACTGTATATGAGGGTTGACAAACCTATGTCTCCCTGGTTATATACCTTACCGAAAATACACAAGCATCCCACCCGGCCGCCTGGCAGACCCATTGTTTCAGGGATAGGAGGCCCTACGGAACGACTAGCTCAATATGTGGATGTTTTTCTCAATCCCCTGGTTAAGAACCTTCCGTCTTTTATACAGGATACGAAACATATCCTGAGTATTCTGAATGATCTTCAATGGCAACCAGGCATGATTATGGCAACATTAGATGTGGTATCTTTATACACCTCAATCAAACCTGATCTTGGTCTTGAAGCGGTCACACAATTCTTGGAGGTCAGATCCGCTTCTCTATGGCAACATACCAACATGTTAATATCCATGATGGATATAATTCTCAAAAACAACAGTTTTTTGTTTGAAGGGAAATGGTACAAACAAACGAAAGGTGTAGCCATGGGCTCAAGGTTTTCACCTTCGTTCGCTAACCTCTACATGGGCACATTAGAGGCAACCTGGATTTGGGGCATTAAGGGCGCAAGGTGGACCAATTCTATTGTATACTGGGGTCGTTACATCGACGATTGTCTTTTACTATGGTCAGGAACCCAAGAAGATCTCGACGACTTCTGCATCCACCTCAATTCCAATGATATGGACATGAAGTTCACATGCAATAGTAGTATCTCACACATCACCTTTTTGGACGTAGAATTTTATGTTAAGAACGACACCTTACAAAGTAGACTTTTTCGTAAGGAGACAGCATGCAACGCCATTCTCCATGCCACCAGCTCCCACCCGGTACATCAGATTCGAGCCATTCCTTATGGTGAACTAGTGAGAGCTAGAAGGAACTGTAGTGAAGACAGTGAATTCAAGAAATGCATGACTGACATGGGAAAAAGATTCTCTCAACGCGGATACGATACCAACCTCATCAACAAAGCTGCCAACAGAGTCATTAAGACGGACAGGAATAACACACTTCGACCCAAAATTCGGATTAAACCCGCCCTTCAAACGACTAGACTGATCACCGACTACAATGGCCTTAGCCCTGTGATCAGAAGAAGTATGAACAAACATTGGAACATTTTGCTCACTGACAGAAATCTCAAAGAGATTATCACCACCAAGCCTTCGATCACATTCAGACGTGGAAGAACTTTGCGTAACAGGCTTAGCCCCACTGTTCCTCATACTGCCTCAACACGCTCTTGGCTGACACCACACACTATTGGTTTCCACAAATGTGGATGTTGTGGTGTTTGCAAATGGGCATTGAATGGAGTCAAGGATTTCACCAGTCACCATAAACACCACTTTGATATCAGATTTAACATCAACTGCAACACCAAATTCGTTGTATATGTGCTTGAGTGCACCTGCAAGAGCCAATACGTGGGCAGTACCATCAGAGCACTAAAAGAAAGAATCAGCGAACATGCAAGAGCCATCAACTCCAACGACTCGAGATATCCTATGGCCATACACATAGGATCCTGCCCTACCCAAGGGGCTCACAAGAGATTTTCCTTTTTTGGAATTGACATTGCCCCACCCAACATAAGGGGCGGTAACCGTGAACTAAGATTGAGACGCCTTGAAGCAACCTGGATAATGCGTCTTCACACAGTGAGCCACGGTCAAAATTCTGACCACGAACTCCAATATTTCTTGGGTTCCTAACTCATATTGCTTTTCCGTCTCTACTCTTATTCTTAGACCTTTTCTGCAGCATACTCCTCTTGTGTTCTTTCAATTAAGCCTCTGTTAACTTTTTTCTTTACTTTGCTGTCCGTTTTTACTCTCCACAACTTTTCTCTCTTCCTCACTGAATTTTCTCCAATAGTACTTATAGCCTTAACTTCCTTTGCCCTTACTTTCTATTATCTAGTTTTTTACACACTGCGACATACACACTACTTCACAATAAAATATTATTTCCTTCTAACTCTAATTTTTCTTAATTTTCATATTTTATGTACACATTACTCGCACGCGATATATTGTGTAAACTTCGTTACATTCTATCCATGCTTCCTCTTCCTTTTCCTATTCGATCTTTTTCTACATCCAACTCGCAACTTTCCTCCCTCCTCTTTTTTCCCCACCCCCTTTTTTTTCACCTATTATGAAATGTATTTTCAGTCTTTACTTGCATTGAGTTAATTCTGTATAACTTTACTGTTAATGCGGCATTATTTACTTATTTACAGTCTGTTATCTTGCAATTTTGCTTTATTTACATTTTTTCACTTGCTCGCAACAACATGAATCATTGGGCGTAGTCTCTTTTCTGTTTTTACTATACCCATGTCACCAGGACCCTCACTTCCGGTCGATTTCACGAAGGTTAGCCTTCTAGTCCTCACTTTACTTTTTCCTTTATAATCGCCTTCCGTTTTTAGCTCCATTCTCCCGCACTTCGGAAGCAAGTCCAGTTTCATACGCACCGATACACACAGGTAGATGTCTACTTCCATACGTTTTGGCTTATTGCCGTACCTTAGATATGCCTTATAGTTGCTCATTCCTACTACTTTTTTCCAGCCCTTTGGTTTCCTGGTCGCACCGACCCTGGGGAGACTACTTTACTTTTAATCCCGACGGCGTTCGATTTTTTTCGTTGACATTGTGCATCTGGTGAGTTCTGTGACGTTTGCCCATCCGCACCACGTTACTGTTTGTGTTTTTTTATAGACTATACTCTCAGCATGCTCCGACTTTGTAACCTTTGCTTTTCGTAACCCTAGTGTTATTTACTTTGTAACCTTTGCTTTTCGTAACCCTAGTGTTATTTATTTTCACTTATCGACTGAGACCTGTCGGTTAATTCGTTCTTATAAATTGCCACGCACCGCATGTTAGTTGCATGCTTCTGCGCCCTGTTATCTTATCGCACTTTTGCGTACATTCTTCACTCCGCCATATACAACACTTTTACTTGTTTTTTGCCCACTCCGCTATGTGTAGCACTCTTACCTCGTTTCTTGCCCTTTTGCCTCATTGTTGTTGCTTCGATTTTCTTTAGTTCTCGAATCTTCCGTTTAGTTGAGGATATATATATATTTTTTGTTACAATTAACTGTTTTCCTAAACTGCTATTTCGGGATACAGTGTTTAATATGTTTAATTCTCGTGCCTTCATTATGTCATTTTCAAACACTTTACCTGGTTGTTTGCCCACTCCGCTATGTACAGCACTCTTACCTCGGGATACAGTGTTTAATATGTTTAATTCTCGTGCCTTCATTATGTCATTTTCAAACACTTTACCTGGTTGTTTGCCCACTCCGCTATGTACAGCACTCTTACCTCGTTTCTTGCCCTTTTGCCTCATTGATTGTTGCTTCGATTTTCTTCAGTTCTCGAATCTTCCGTTGAGTTATGAGGATGTTTTTTGCTTTAATTAACTGTTTTCCTAAACTGCTATTACTGGTTACAGTGTTTAATATGTTAAGGTTTTGTGCCTTCATTATATCTTTTTTAACACTACTTGGTGAGACATTTTCTCTCCCAGATGTGTTTCTTCTTTTCAATGCTTTTGCCTTTTTTATTTATTTTTATTTATTTTTTCATATATGTTTAATATCCCGTGCCGTTGTCCCGTTTGTTGTCACCCCTTCTTCATTTGGCTTTTGTTCATATTCACATAGAGTTCTTTTTTTTTCACTCAATTATGTTACGCTTTATCACAACCATGTTTTTTTATTGCACTTATTGTCATTCCTTTATTATTTGGTTTTTTGATCAAATTCATATTGTTTCCCAGCCCTGAAGAGTCACAGTTTTTCTACTGTTGACGAAACACGTGTCGGCTGGCGCTCTTTGTACTGATGAAAGACAACGTTTTGAATTAAAAAACATCTTTCCATTGTTCTTTGAACCCTGTTATCTTTTCTGTGATCAAATTTAATTATATTGTCACGTGTGCACAGGATTTGTTTGTAATTGTTCTGGTATGGGCTTTTGCCCATTCCATATACAGGGGTTTTGGGTATTCCCCTGACCTGTTTGCACCGTTAAGCATTGGTTCTTTGTACTTCTAACTCCATCTGTCCGTTCATCTGCCTTAGCGCCATTTATCCTGTCCACAAAACCCTCTCTGGTCTATATACATGTAATAGGGTGGTTGGAAGAACGTCACTGCCATGCCACTGTGAGTCTGGCTGTCCGTGGAGTGCCAGACTAATAATCAGCCCCTTAGCCCTGAAACACTACCATTCAGTGCACATTGCAAAACTGCATCCTTTCAACCAAGCACAACCTACTGCGTAGCCCCTTCACCAAAGAGGTCCAGCATCTTATCTGGGGTATAAAGTGCTCACATAAACTGAACTACCATACAATACAATGATTTAGTGCCATAACCCAGATCAGCTCCACATTTTTGATATAATGAACATCTGGGCATACTTTCACTAGTATTGCAAAATGCTAATTGCTTTTTAGTCTTCATTTATCTGTGGAAACGAAGAACAGCCCGAGTGAAACAAGATGCCCACCTTTTTCCCTTACTCACCAGACATGGATAGAGTACATCAAAAAAATGATGATGTTGATTCCCCTCTTGATCAACAGTATTTCTGTGGGTTTAATACAAATACAAGTAATCAAAGGGGAGGGAAAGAGAAGCTGTGGTCCAGTCGGCTTCCTTATCGTTTATGCAAAAAGTCAAAGGGGAGTGGACCACTTGTCCTGTATATCCAGGGTCTTTTTTGTTCTTGGTTCCTTCATAAAAGAACCCTCATAACTATACACAGGTATGACAGCGGCATGAACTGGATTACCGCTTATGTGTAATAGTGCAGCATCATCATTGGGTCTTTTTCTGTATGTATGCTGACCTCCACCCGGAGGAAGACCATCTGGTTAGACAGTAGCGTCCAGACATGAAGGATCAAGGGATGTGAGAAGGCTCATGTCAAGTGAATTAAAATCTCTGGATCATTGTTTCAAAAGTAATTTTATTCTGGAAATCTTGATCAGAGAGAGATAAAAGAAAAAGTTCAAGTGCGGAGGAAGACCGAGTTACTGGTCTGCCGTACTTATCAAAATTAAAGGTCAAAGGTCGACATGTTTCAGCCTACTGTCGTAGTCTATAGGCTTTCATCAGGACCGATGTAAGGAAGGCGCATTATGGCTCCTTATCTAGTGAGATATTCCCCACTAATCTAATTAGAGTGGTCAAATCCGTGTATCTGTACCTAATTGCAATAGAGAAAACAGTGGTTTTTCTAAATGATTTGAGGGAGCCAATAATCATGAAATTCTGTCCCATAGATTAATTTGGAGCTACTACCTTAATCTCAGGAGAAGTGAAGGTTAAAATAGCGTGGACTATTTTGGTAAATGTGTAGCGAAATATGGGGCGGCTAGGTGAAGGGGGGGGATTCATTGTGATTGTGATCGGTCTAAAAGCGAGTGCCATAAGTGTAAACGACTAACAGTTCAAACTAGATTAGTGAAAATTATTGTTGATTGTTGGTCAAATGGTGGCTCATTCGTAGTAGCGATTACGTTTCAAAGTTGATGAAATGCAAAAGATTTATGGTATACATTTGAAGATCTTGGTTGGATATCGTCGGAAGAGTGTATCTCAGAAAAACAAACAAATTGTTATGCAGATTTCGATAACATTAGGAATCAAGTAAGGTAACGCCTTTATGGTGATTACGAAAAGTGAAAGGGAGATACTGGCGTAGTGGATCAGAGAAACACATAACGCATTCAATTATCGTGCATTGTTTACCTCATGTATAGAAAGTTTCATATTTCGGAGGTGCCCGGGGGCGTGAAAGGAAACCGTATTTCTGAAGTTCAGAGAGAGGCATAAGAAAGGAGAATGGTTAGAAGCATCTTACTTGGTGTATCTCGGCGTTCTGTTCGTGTCCGCCATTCGTGCTTACCGGTGTTTTCTCGTTCACTGACTTGTTCTGCCTCTGTCCGCTGCGCCTCCAATAGGAAGGGCTAGTTGCGTCTTGCCGTTATCAAGCAAAAGGAGGATTGAGATGGAAGAGAGACTAGTTTTCTTGTGTGCGTTTTTCAGTCCTGGTTGGCATTCACAGTGGTTGGCAAACTCGTGAATGGTGTGAGATGTCAGGGTCATAGTTTTGGAAATCTTCAGATATACGTATGCCCGTAATGTTTTATCTTCATTTCGAGGAGGTGTAAGTTATGATAAAGGGCAAATAAAAAGGGAAAGGGGGGTTGTTTACAGTTATTGATCAATCTTCAGGTGTCAAAACGATTTTTAAAGAAAGTGTCAAAAAAAGAGAGGAACAAAAATTTTTTTGATCTTCAGATCGATTCAAGGGGTTCAGTTCAGATTATGCCAGTGTGTGCCAAGGGATATTATCATTTAGGCCCTGGTGATCTGTGCCCAGACGGTGAATCCAGCGTTGTTCTTTTTCAAACAAGGTGCGTTCAGCATTGTTATTGACAGTTTTCAAACTCTCCAAAACTACCCATTTAAGGTCATTGGCGTTGTGATTATTCTCTATGTAGTGCCGGCTCATCTTTGTGGTTAACCTCTTGCAGTTCACGTTGCTTTTATGTTCCGTGATCCTTTGTTTTATTTTACGGCAGGTCATGCCTATGTACCTGAGATTGCAAGGGCAGGTGATCATGTAAATGACATGTGTTGTATTGCAATTGGTGTGTTGACGTAATGCCCAAGTTAGGTTGGGGAGAAGTTGTATGGTTTTGGTAACCTTAGTCATATTGCATACTGAGCATGTGCCGCAAGGATAGTGTCCTGTGATTGGTTCGAGATTCCATGCTGCTGTGATTGTTTCCTTGGTGGTATATGGCGCTGGTCTAGTGTGCACTAGAAAATCCTTGAGGTTTCTCGTTCTCTTATTAGCAAATCTAGGTTTCGGCCATTGTAAAGAGTCTGAGGTAAGAATCCTCCAATTTCTGTTGACAATCTTTTTCACTGTGTTGGATATCGTGTTATAGGTCGTAACACATGTCAAGAGATTCTCAGGCTCTACTCGTGTGGAAGCTTGTAAGAGGTTTTCTCTCGGTTGATGACGTGCTCTTTTTTGGCACTTGTTGATTATTTTCATCGGGTAATGTCTTTTGACAAGTTTCTCCCTTAGATCTTTCGCTTGAGTTTTGTAAGTTTCAAGATTGCTGCAATTTCTTTTTAGTCTGAGGAATTGACTGAATGGTAAGTTATCTCTCAGAGGGCGTGGGTGGAAGCTCTGGTAGGATAACAAGCTGTTCTTTGCCGTGGGTTTATGGTACGTTTTAGTTTGGAGGATGTTATTCTCCGAGTAGATAGTGACATCAAGGAAGTCGAGTTGCCGTTTATCAGATGTGTAAGTGAATTTTAGGCATTCGTCTCTGGAGTTGATCCATCCTATAAATTCTAGTAAGGTCTCTGCACTGTCTTCCCAAATCATAATAACGTCATCTATGTAACGTTTCCAGAATTTTATCCGTGTCAGGTAGGGATTAGTGGAATTCCCTATGTGTTGTTCTTCAAAATCTCTGACATACAGACCCGCTACGCTCGGAGCAAATGTGCTCCCCATAGATGTACCATGGCGTTGTCTGTAAAGTATGCCATTGTACTCAAAATAGTTTTCTGTCAGGGCTAATTTGCAACATTCTAACACGAAATGTCTCGGTGTAGAATGGATCCAAGGTTCAGAAAACAAAATGTTTTCCAAGGTGTCCAATGTTTTCTGTTGTGGGAGACTGGTGTACAGACTCTCCACATCCAGCCCAACTAAGTACATGGTGTTCTCATTGTAGACCTGGTTGTGTAGTTGGTTCAGGAGGTCTCTTGTGTCTTTGAGATAAGTAGGTGTTCGTTGTACCAATGGTTTAAGGAATTGATCTGCGAACTGGGATAGGGGTTCCAAAACTGAGCCAATCCCCGAGACGATAGGTCGTCCTGGTGGGGGGACTCTGTTTTTGTGAGTCTTTGGTAAAGAGTAAAAGTATGGTACTCTGGGGGATTTGGTGTTAAGGAAGACTGCCTCATGTCTTGAAATCCAATGGTTAGTTAGTGCTTCTTCTAGCATCGAACTTATGGTCCCTTGTAATCTTTTCGTGGGGTCATTAGTGATCTTTTCATAGAATTTCTGGTCGGACAGTAATTCTAGACATTGTGTGTCATATCCTTGGTTATCGAGGAGGACGATGCCACCTCCTTTGTCAGCTGGTTTGACAATTATGTTTTCATTCTTGCTTAGTTCTTCCATAGCTTGTTTTTCGTGTCTCGTGATGTTGATGAATGGTTTTCTAGAAGGTTTGATGTTATCCACTTCTTTGAGAATCGCTTGTTCGAATGCTTGTACTTCCACTGGGACTAAATGAGTTGGTGGACAGAAGGTCGACTTGGGTCTCAGGTTGGTATCACTTTTCGGAATCTCATTTTCTTTGTTCATAAAGAAAGCTTTTAGTTTAATTTTTCTACAGAATTCCGATAGTTCGCATTTCAATTTGAAGATGTCTAAAGTTGGTGTGGGGACAAAGCCTAGTCCTTTATTTAGTACCTTCTCTTGATCTTCCGTGAGTGTGGTATCTGTTAAGTTCGTCACCAGTGACTCGCATTGCTGGGGCCTGGTTGGTCTTTGGACATACTCCGGGTATGTATTTGCCTTTCCTGTTCGCTCCAGGTTACTCCTTTCCTTCTGCCTCGTTGGGTGAACTGGCCTTGTTTGTTTGTTTTTCTGAGATACACTCTTCCGACGATATCCAACCAAGATCTTCAAATGTATACCATAAATCTTTTGCATTTCATCAACTTTGAAACGTAATCGCTACTACGAATGAGCCACCATTTGACTAACAATCAACGATAATTTTCACTAATCTAGTTTGAACTGTTAGTCGTTTACACTTATGGCACTCGCTTTTAGACCGATCACAATCACAATAAATCCCCCCCCTTCACCTAGCCGCCCCATATTTCGCTACACATTTACCAAAATAGTCCACGCTATTTTAACCTTCACTTCTCCTGAGATTAAGGTAGTAGCTCCAAATTAATCTATGGGACAGAATTTCATGATTATTGGCTCCCTCAAATCATTTAGAAAAACCACTGTTTTCTCTATTCCAATTAGGTACAGATACACGGATTTGACCACTCTAATTAGATTAGTGGGGAATATCTCACTAGATAAGGAGCCATAATGCGCCTTCCTTACATCGGTCCTGATGAAAGCCTATAGACTACGACAGTAGGCTGAAACATGTCGACCTTTGACCTTTAATTTTGATAAGTACGGCAGACCAGTAACTCGGTCTTCCTCCGCACTTGAACTTTTTCTTTTATCTCTCTCTGATCAAGATTTCCAGAATAAAATTACTTTTGAAACAATGATCCAGAGATTTTAATTCACTTGACATGAGCCTTCTCACATCCCTTGATCCTTCATGTCTGGACGCTACTGTCTAACCAGATGGTCTTCCTCCGGGTGGAGGTCAGCATACATACAGAAAAAGACCCAATGATGATGCTGCACTATTACACATAAGCGGTAATCCAGTTCAAGCCGCTGTCATACCTGTGTATAGTTATGAGGGTTCTTTTATGAAGGAACCAAGAACAAAAAAGACCCTGGATATACAGGACAAGTGGTCCACTCCCCTTTGATTTTTTGGTTTAATACAAATGTCAGCTACTCAGATACCACCATGCTTTTGACATGATAGAACTATCAGATAGCGTGATCTAAGAAGAGTAGGAGGCACTGGAAAATGTTTGGGGGGCTGTTATCGCTAAATTAGGTACCAAATGCAGGTCAATGTTTGGTACTTCCTTTACTGCTGACCTTGCTTTCCTGATGCTGGAGCCAGTCATGGGTCTGCTGTCTGCAGACCTGTCACTTCACATGAGCCATCATGGGTCACACAATATTGTCTCTCGTCACACAGTCCCCCGATGAATACCTAATATCATATAATGAGCAGCAGATGAGCTGGAAACCCTTGTATAGTGTTGGTTTCCAAGGGTTTCTTATTTGTCTTGGAGGCTCTGCACAGCATATGTCAATTATGGGTGTTTAATCTCCCCTGGACATTGGTGACAGTCTCAGAAGCTTGTGTGTATTGATGTTTGCTTTATTTCTGGAGAGACAGAGAAAGGGCAGATGGTCTAAGTACTTAGAGAGTGCCATCCCCCTCGCATGCTAAATGTTTTTGTGAAGTTGGCAAGCCTGAAACTCTGCTAAAACATTTTCTATTGATTTAAGGCTGAAAATGAATGATTTTGAGTAAAACAAAGTGCCGCAAAAATGCCCCAAAATTTCCATAATTGTGCCGCTAAATTTCCCTATTTGTGCTGCTAAATTTGCCAATCCAGGCCGCAATATCCAGGGGGATCGGCAGCAAGAAGACTTGCGGTGCCTCCCGAAGCCAATTTCTCATCAATGAGGCACCTAGTTCTTCTCCAGCACATTTTCAATGATTGCACCAATAAACTGACAGACCGATTCAGTGTTAAAATTAGGGGGCTGCATTCTAAAACTAAGTATCATATGTACCCTAGATCTGAAACCAAAGGTCTTACATGGATGGGTAGACATGACATTGCATGCAACTATCTCTCACTCTCCTATCTTCAAATTCATGCATAAATTGGAGTTATATGTTGACCATGGCAAGATAAAAGCAATCTGTTCTAATCATGCTCAACACCAATATAATTCCCACATAAACCCCAATTTGTCTCTGCAACTCTCCAACCAGACAATTTTTTTAATAAACTTAAGCTTTCATTACATGTCCAGGCACACTAACAGTGCCACAAAAAGAGCAGATCTCCGATTAACACACATAGGGCCCTGCTCCTGCACCGCCAAACCCGTGCACACACCGCCTGCCAGATTATGACTTTTTTTGGCACTGTCGGGTGCTTTTTTGGGGGTTCCCTGGCGGTGCCTATAAAATAGGCACCGCAATGGGAATATCAAAGGCAGTAACTGCATGGCATGGACTTGTGCAGTCCAGGCAGTGCAGGAACTGTGGTGCATGCACACTCGGGGGTCCCAACATGTGTACGGCCCACTTTACTTCCTCTCTGGTGCGGTTTTCATGGAGAAGGAACTGTCATTAAAACAATGGCGGAGAGGAAACTTGTAATATGCTTGACGGTACCACGGTGGTGCGGCAAGCATTTTGTTGCCTCAAGACCACCGGCCACCGCCAAGGGTCTCTGATACCTGGCAGTTGCGGTGGTGGAATGGCGGTCCTACCAACCTACATGTAACAGGGTGGTCGGAAGACCGTCACTGCCATGCCACTGTGAGTCTTGCTGTCCGTGGAGTGCCAGACTAATAATCAGCCCCTTAGCCCTGAAACACTACCATTCAGTGCACATTGCAAAACTGCATCCTTTCAACCACGCACAACCTACTGCGTAACCCTTTCACCAAAGAGGTCCAGCATCTTATCTGGGATATAAAGTGCTCACATAAACTGAACTACCATACAATACAATGATTTAGTGCCATAACCCAGATCAGCTCCACATTTTGGAAATAATGGACATCTGGGCATACCTTCACTAGTATTGCAAAATGCTAATTGCTTTTTAGTCTTCATTTATCTGTGGAAACGAAGAACAGCCCGAGTGAACCAAGATGCCCACCTTTTTCCCTTACTCACCAGACATGGATAGAGTACATCAAAAAAATGATGATGTTGATTCCCCTCTTGATCAACAGCATTTCTGTGGGTTTAATACAAATGTCAGCTACTCAGGTACCACCATGCTTTTGACATGATAGAACTATCAGATAGCGTGATCTAAGAAGAGTAGGAGGCACTGGAAAATGTTTGGGGGGCCGTTATCGCTAAATTAGGTACCAAATGCAGGTCAATGTTTGGTACTTCCTTTACTGCTGACCTTGCTTTCCTGATGCTGGAGCCAGTCATGGGTCTGCTGTCTGCAGACCTGTCACTTCACATGAGCCATCATGGGTCACACAATATTGTCTCTCGTCACACAGTCCCCCGATGAATACCTAATATCATATAATGAGCACCAGATGAGCTGGAAACCCTTGTAGAGTGTTGGTTTCCAAGGGTTTCCTTTTTGTCTTTGGAGGCTCTGCACAGCATATGTCAATTATGGGTGTTTAATCTCCCCTGGACATTGGTGACAGTCTCAGAAGCTTGTGTGTATTGATGTTTGCTTTATTTCTGGAGAGACAGAGAAAGGGCAGATGGTCTAAGTACTTAGAGAGTGCCATCCCCCTCGCATGCTAAATGTTTTTGTGAAGTTGGCAAGCCTGAAACTCTGCTAAAACATTTTCTATTGATTTAAGGCTGAAAATGAATGATTTTGAGTAAAAAAAAAAAGTGCCGCAAAAATGCCCCAAAATTTCCATAATTGTGCCGCTAAATTTCCCTATTTGTGCTGCTAAATTTGCCAATCCAGGCCGCAATATCCAGGGGGATCGGCAGCAAGAAGACTTGCGGTGCCTCCCGAAGCCAATTTCTCATCAATGAGGCCCCTAGTTCTTCTCCAGCACATTTTCAATGATTGCACCAATAAACTGACAGACCGATTCAGTGTTAAAATTAGGGGGCTGCATTCTAAAACTAAGTATCATATGTACCCTAGATCTGAAACCAAAGGTCTTACATGGATGGGTAGACATGACATTGCATGCAACTGTCTCTCACTCTCCTATCTTCAAATTCATGCATAAATTGGAGTTATATGTTGACCATGGCAAGATAAAAGCAATCTGTTCTAATCATGCTCAACACCAATATAATTCCCACATAAACCCCAATTTGTCTCTGCAACTCTCCAACCAGACAATTTTTTTAATAAACTTAAGCTTTCATTACATGTCCAGGCACACTAACAGTGCCACAAAAAGAGCAGATCTCCGATTAACACACATAGGGCCCTGCTCCTTCACCGCCAAACCTGTGCACACACCGCCTGCCAGATTATGACTTTTTTTTGGCACTGTCGGGTGCTTTTTTGGGGGTTCCCAGGCACCGCAATGGGAATATCAAAGGCAGTAACTGCACGGCATGGACTTGTGCAGTCCAGGCAGTGCAGGAACTGTGGTGCATGCACACTCGGGGGTCCCAACATGTGTACGGCCCACTTTACTTCCTCTCTGGTGCGGTTTTCATGGAGAAGGAACTGTCATTAAAACAATGGCGGAGAGGAAACTTGTAATATGCTTGACGGTACCACGGTGGTGCGGCAAGCATTTTGTTGCCTCAAGACCACCGGCCACCGCCAAGGGTCTCTGATACCTGGCAGTTGCGGTGGTGGAATGGCGGTCCTACCAACCTACATGTAACAGGGTGGTCGGAAGACCGTCACTGCCATGCCACTGTGAGTCTTGCTGTCCGTGGAGTGCCAGACTAATAATCAGCCCTTTAGCCCTGAAACACTACCATTCAGTGCACATTGCAAAACTGCATCCTTTCAACCACGCACAACCTACTGCGTAGCCCTTTCACCAAAGAGGTCCAGCATCTTATCTGGGATATAAAGTGCTCACATAAACTGAACTACCATACAATACAATGATTTAGTGCCATAACCCAGATCAGCTCCACATTTTGGAAATAATGGACATCTGGGCATACCTTCACTAGTATTGCAAAATGCTAATTGCTTTTTAGTCTTCATTTATCTGTGGAAACGAAGAACAGCCCGAGTGAACCAAGATGCCCACCTTTTTCCCTTACTCACCAGACATGGATAGAGTACATCAAAAAAATGATGATGTTGATTCCCCTCTTGATCAACAGCATTTCTGTGGGTTTAATACAAATGTCAGCTACTCAGGTACCACCATGCTTTTGACATGATAGAACTATCAGATAGCGTGATCTAAGAAGAGTAGGAGGCACTGGAAAATGTTTGGGGGGCCGTTATCGCTAAATTAGGTACCAAATGCAGGTCAATGTTTGGTACTTCCTTCACTGCTGACCTTGCTTTCCTGCTGCTGGAGCCAGTCGTGGGTCTGCTGTCTGCAGACCTGTCACTTCACATGACCCATCATGGGTCACACAATATTGTCTCTCGTCACACAGTCCCCCGATTAATACCTAATATCATATAATGAGCACCAGATGAGCTGGAAACCCTTGTAGAGTGTTGGTTTCCAAGGGTTTCTAATTTGTCTTTGCAGGCTCTGCACAGCATATGTCAATTATGGGTGTTTAATCTCCCCTGGACATTGGTGACAGTCTCAGAAGCTTGTGTGTATTGTTGTTTGCTTTATTTCTGGAGAGACAGAGAGAGGGCAGATGGTCTAAGTATTTAGAGAGTGCCATCCCCCTCGCATGCTAAATGTTTTTGTGAAATTGGCAAGCCTGAAACTGACTAGTGGAAGACCACATTGCCCTCTAAATGAGGTGGGCAAAATCAGAGGAAAAAAACAGATGGCATATCCACTATTGTTAAAGTGACCTCATCAATTGATTTCTACTGCCAAAATGTGCTGAAATCTCAGCTTTTCAATGTAAAAATCTCAGATTTTAAAATAGAAACCAAATTTTGTGTGGCAAAAAATGGCGCATATAAATTGTTTATATTGCAGATCGAGGTGGTCCAAAAAATCACAAATCTTTAGAACGTCTACAGAATTCCCACAGGAAGTATTGCACAATTTATTCGGCACTGTGTGAAAATAAATGAAATGTCTGTCCCTGTAAGTATAAACTTAGCCAGCATCAAAAGAAGCACTTTCCATTTGTTGTCTTTCAAAGATATTTCTCAGCCTTGTTTATTAATGTTTAGCGAAAATCAGGGCATAGCATGCTGTAACATGCACTGTGAACGCCGCAGGTCAAATTTCTTGCTTTGAAATCTCAAAACAGTGGATATGTTGCTGTGCTAAAAGGCATATGCTGCTAACCTGATTGATTTACTTCCTGACTCTGCTTGTCTCTGAGCAGTGGATTATATATAGGCAACACACTTAATATAACCTAAGGAACTCACAATTGTCCTTTTGAACAATACATAAATATAAACACTAATATTAATTACACTAAAAATTGACCCTTCATTGACCCATTCATCCGTAATTCATCTAAGTATTGTGTTGCCTTTTTCCTATAAAACAATGGGGCAGATTTACAAGCCCCTTGCGCTACTTTTGCGTCACTTTTCCCATGTTAAAAGTGATGCAAAAGTGGCACAAGGGGCTTGTAAATCTGCCCCAATGTGTGCACTTTTTGGGAATTTAAGCTTTAAAGTATTTTGGGGCATATCTACAAGGCGGCGATATAAAATTATCGCCGCTTTTGCGGCCGTTTTCGCCCGAAAAGCGGCGATAATTTTATCGCCATATCAGCAAGGTCACGCCATCGCGTGAAACCTTGCCTTAGCGCCTGATTTCCTAACGCCCACCTTTGCATCTCTAATGAGATGCAAAGTGGGCGTTCCTCCCCAGGATAACGGGAGAAATGTCCTATTATCAAGCCTCACGCAAAAGCAGCATAGCGACAAGAAAAGTAGCAATAACCTCTGTTATCGCTACTTTCCTTACGCCTGCTTTGAAACTGACTTAGCCATGATATCCTATGGAAGGTGGATATCATAGCTAAGTATGTGAGGCCCTATCAGCAAGCTATCGCCAAACTACGTGGGATTATCGCTGGGTTTCCAGTGATAATCTCACGTTTGGCAGTTAGCGCTAGGATTTTTATCGCTTTTGAGATAAGCGTTGCTAATAGTACGCTATCTCAGCGATAAAAATCCGCGCTAGCCGGCGATAATTATCCTAGCGCTAAGTGTGCTTAGCGATAATTATCGCCGGTTGTTGCTGATATGCCCCTTAATCTTGACACAATCACTGCATTTTGATTGTATTCACTTGTAAAACGTGGTTCTAGATTGGTCCTTAATTTATTTTTATCAGTCAAATTCAAGGAACATTTGGAAAGTAAGGATGCAAAAGCCAGCTCTGCAGCCCTTTAGAGCCCACTATATATTTAATTTCATCTTATCTAAAAATTTGAATTTTGTGTATTGTAATAAAATGTGTTCTGCCCCTGATAGCATTTCATGGGAATTATTGTCTCTTGTCAGCTGTAATAGCCTATGCTGTGAGCACTAATGCTACATGGCCTGTTGCATACCATGGAAAGCTACAACCCGCCTGCTGGAGAACCCCGATTCCTCGTGTATATTCAGCACTGGCGCTCTCTGCATTTGTTGTCCCTGTGCTCCTACAGTAGGATTTTTGATCCAAAAAGTACTAAAAATTACGAACAGGCGTAGCTGCGTAAATATCTGAACTTTCATGTGGAAAGAGTGTCACAAAATGATTGAAATCACTCTGGTCACTGCAGCGTAATTAAAATTTTCTGCAGGCCTACACTGTGGAGTGATCTGCTGTTCACTGGACTAGTTGTTTTCTGCACCAGCCACTCACCGAGGGCTGGTTTACACCCCACCTCACACCCATCCAGCACAGGCATCACAGGACATGTAACCCTGATAATAAAAGGGGCCGGGCGCACGTGCCCTGGGCCAGTTCTACCCACCATCTAAGTGTGTGTGTTGTGACTTTTTATGCATGAGGGCCTGTACCTTAACCCAGAACCGATTCCGCCCTAACACAGAAGTGATACCGTAGATCAGTGATAACCTAATGTCTTGGTAGAATTAACTGAAGGGAATCAACTGAACCGGACTCCAACTACACTTCTTGACGCACTCGTCTCACAGGTCCTGACTCACTTGGGCTACTCACCCCTGTGTAATTCGTCCAATTAGTGACCATTACTTGTTTCTTTTCCCGTACAGCCGGGATGGAATTATAACCGGCGGAGAGATCCACTTACTGTTCACGTTGCGCCTGATGCCCTGAAGAAGTCGTGGGTCTTACACCCGGACGAAACACGTGTTGGCTGGGCAACGGAATCATATTAAACAAAGAAAAAGAATCGTGTTGGACTTCTGTATTTTGTGTCTATACTACTGTTCTTGCCATTACTTTCTGTATTGACACAGTACTTACTCGTAACGTGTGCATGGACATTCTTTGTCGTTTCCTATTTTAGACTCCGGTCTACTGGAGGGGTTTAGGGTTTGTTTTCCCCTCGTCCTTTTTGCACCGTTTCTACTCTTCAGCTCCAAACCTCTACGTATACATTGTGGGCGCCATCGCATTCCGTAAAACCTAAAACCCTGCATTAGTATTTCTGGGAATCAACTGTACATGAGTGTTCTACTCCAAGAGCAGAACTTCCTAAATACATGGTTCTGCAAGGCTAGACAAGACTCCACCTTTAAGTGCATTCGGTGTAATCTGCCATTGAGCTTTGCTGAGGTAGTTAACATCATAAAGCAAAGTCTGCCTCTGACAGCGGGCGCTAGAGGGCGCGCACGCAAGATGGCCGCACAAATGTGAGGCTCTGGCGGCCCGGTGAATTATTCTGTCAATTATCCTGCTCAATTTGAAGTCTGCCTGCCTGGGAACGTGGGATTTCGGCGCGTCTAGGACATCAGCAGACTCGCTGTGAATCACAGAGCTGTGGGGTGGAATCTGCTCCTGCACGGACCTCACAAACATCTGATCGTGCGGGCGGTCAGAGTGGCGTGGTGCCCCAGAGCGGCCTCGCCTCTAACGCGAGGCCGCTGTTGTACATGTGGAGCCCAGGCCAGCACCCAAGAGAACTTCACGCAGCGCAGCGAGCGGTGACGTACCGGGGGTGATTCTCTCTGCTGGCTGCGGCATCGGCGGGGGAGGCGTCGACCCGTGCTGCGGTGAGGGCGGGGAGGAGCGCTGAGTGGCTGCTGGTGGCCCCGAGAGAAGACGGGGCCCAGGTGAATGCCGGGAGGCGGACGGAGAACAGAACCCGGGCATGTGCTGTCTGCCTCTGCGTCCCGCACTGGCGGAGGATATTGTGGCATTATTCACACCGGTGCGTGGCCCCGGAGGACACGCTGAGCCCCAGTGGAGACCTGCGCGGAAGCTGAGAGAGGCGGCAGTGGCATCTGGGAGGCGAAGCGGTTCATCGGCCCGGTACCGAGCGGCGGCCCCCGCTTTGTGGGATGGGCGGGGGGACCCCGCCGGTCGGGTGTTGCAATTGGGCTGCCCACCACACCCTTCACCTGCAATTGGTTGCCTGCTGTGCTCTGCCAATGATTCTGTAAGCCATCAGTGGTCCTGCCACAGCATTTCCCACGCTGCAGTGCGGCGCGCACGCCGCACCTGTGCTGAATGTTGGTGTCCCCCCCCCCTAAATACGGCTAGGGTCGCTCCGAGGTCGGCTGGACTGGTGACCCCTGTCTGCCTGATGACGTACTTGCCTCTGGTGCCACGAGCGACAGGGACTACCTAGTAGTGGAGGGGGTTGTGGATGCCCCTTCGGCCTCACTAGTGTCTGGGCATACGCAGGAGTAGCAGAACCTGGCCGCGAGGCTCGGGTGGACTGAGCGTCTGGCGGCACAATTCTATCCCTGGAACGGCGCAAAGAGCGAGGAGAATAAGGAGACCGACGCTTGTACGCCTGGCGTTGCAGGAAGGAGGAGGCGAAGGTCCCGTGGTTGTGCCAGATCGATCCCCCTGGCACCGGGTGGTGTGTGCGTCGGGTGCGGTGGGGAGCGCTGCCGGGCCCAGCAGACAGAGGACGGTATACATTGGCAGCTCGCTGGGGCATTCCCTCGCAGCCGTTCCACACAATCATGGGCAAATCGGACACCAGGCAGCCTAAGCTGAATTTTGAAGCGGCGAAGAAGACTCCCCGAGCGTTGCCGGATGAACGTGACATCGACGGGGGGACTGAGGCCCAGGGGGAAGCAGCGCCCCCTAATTCAGACGTGCAGAGTATACTGTAGGAGGTACGGCAGGGCTTCACCACCATTGTCGATAAGGTGGACAGAATTTCGACCCGAATGGATGCCATAGCACATAAATTGGAGGGGCATGATGACCGCTTAAAGGAAGCAGAGCGGTGGATCTCCGACGCAGAGGACACGACGTCAAGCCACACGACGCATCTGGCCCACATCGATAAGCTCCTCAAGCTTATCGCCGCAAAAAATGAGGACTTGGAAGCGTGCAGTAGGCGCAACAATATTCGCGTAATGGGCATTCCCGAGTCCACCAACACAGGAAAAATGGAGGAGTATGTAGAGAAAATGCTGTTATCTGCTATTGGAGCCGAGTCCTTTTCCAGTCAGTTTATTGTGGAACGGGCTCACCGAGCCCTTGGGCCTCGCCCCCCACCCAGCAGCGTACCGAGGCCCATCATAGCGCGCCTATTGAACTATAGAGACAGAGATGTAGCCCTGAGGGTAGTGAGAAATAAACAGACTTTGACTTTTGAAGGTAATACATTTACCATCTACCCGGATTTTACACCGATGGTTCAGGAGGAGCGGCGCAAGTTTGTGGAGGTGAAGGGTAAGCTGTGGAAAGCGAAAATCAATTATGCGCTACTCTATCCTGCGCGGCTCCGAGTAACTCACCAAGGTAAACAACATTTTTTTACTAAACCGCAGCAGGTGGAGGACTTCCTCAGGCAGCTCAAGCGTGGGAGCGGGGGGCCTTCTGATATACCTCACACTGGGTTGCAAGCGGCACAGATCATATCAAATGCATACAGAGTGCTGGATTACACACAGGCCGCCTTGCCTACATTGGTGGGAAAGGGTGACTAGCAGGGAAAGAAGGAGAAGAGCCCATGGAGCTTGGGGGGAGCTGTATACTCCATAATGTGATGTATATATAATAGGATGTGTTGCTATATCTTGTAAACTGGTATACTATTGTCAGGGTTGGTGACACAACTATGCTACTGTTTTGATGCGTTATGCTGGCAATAATGATTGGAACGGTCTCTGTTTGAATGAAAAACATTAAAAAGAAGTTTAAAAAAAAAAAAAGCCTGCCTCTGACCAAATGGAAATGACATCAGAGATTAGGGGCTCTTTATATTATGCATTTAGCGCGCGCTCTTGGGGAGGCCCGTGCCGCAGATACAATGAAACGGCTACCGACGCCCGTTAAACGTCCATGGAGCAAGCAACAACGTCCTTAGGCTAAACCACTCTTTGAGCAGCAAGGTATCGCTGTTTCTCGAATTCTCGTTTTCATATGATGAAAAGATGTTGGGGGAACACTAATGACATTAGGTGTCGTATTTATTGAATTTATTTGCATATTTCTCTCTTAAGAGATTGTTTTTCATGTAAACCAATGCATTAAAGATTTTCACGTGTGATATAATTTGCTTCAGTTCCTGATATCAAATCGGTAGTTTGAAAACATAACTTCAGAATGTGGCGGCAGGGAAGTCACCCACTACCCTGTCAGGTGGAGTAAGTCACGTGGCTGGTACATTTCTGCAGTAATCCGAGAAACGTAGTAAACCTTTCAAAAAATGGATACAAATGTGAAGGCATGTGTAGTAAAAAATGTTAAGGCCATATCAAATATATTGAAAAGTGTCAAAGTTAAACGTCGCTTTTTGTACATTTGTTTAAAACGTTTTTATTCTGGACATCTATACACACTTTGGCAGGTAATATAAGGAAACGTAACCTTTCAACGCCTTTTATATACAAACTGCGTGAATATTTCTAAAGGATTGTTGTTTTTTTCAGAACTCTAGGCAATGAAAGAACATTTTGAAAAAAAAGCTGGGAATAAAAGTTACGGAGAAGATGGATCAGAAAAATAAATTGGGTGAGAAAGAGGACAAACTAAAAATTCTGTAGTTGACCCGCTACTTCTTTACCGTGAGGCACAGAACTTTCCGTGTCCCGCACACAAACAAGCTCCCCTGGGTGGAGAGGGGACATGGAGTGTCAATTCCACCCGTAGGGAGCTCCTTCGTCCATTAGCCAGCAATGGTGGGAGTCCCTAGAGATCATCCCACATCATGGCAGCTGCCCACATCCATTGTGGCATGGCTGAAAAGGTGGTGCCAATTCTAGACGTGGCTTCAAAAGTGTGGAATTTTACACATCTGCTTCAATAAACAAAAAAAACTATTGGCCACGAGAATCGCTAAAACACATTGTGCACAAGCATGACCACACTTGAAAACCACTAACAGCAAATGCACCCGATTTTCCATATCGTTCTTCAACAAGGTACAAAATTAGAGAAATTCAATCTCAGTACCCTAAAATATGCCCTGCTCAAAGATGCATGGGAAACCCATGAATAAATGGGACTTCTTTAAACCCATCTCAACTAATTCTCTCTGTAAAACCCTAATACATCTACTGCAATCATCTCATGACAAAGACCCTAATGCAGCCTCCTTAGCTAAGCCATTGGGAGCCTACAATTCCTCAATTTGTGTCAAGCTCATTAATGGTTCACTAAAAGAAAAGAATTAATGTTCCCCAAATGCTTAAAAAACAATCATTTGCAATGCTATAAGTCTTACATTATTGAGAATTTGAGCTATTGGCAATGTAAATGACAATGTCTTTTACCTATGTGTTTTGGTTTGGAGTGTAGTGGATGTATGAACAGAGACGCAGCTGCAGCACTTTCTAGTGGACTTGGAATGAGGAATTACCAACGGCACCAGAGTATCATCTGGCAGCACTGTCTGGAATTACCGACAGGACCAGAATAGAAGCTATCAACACCATCTATAGGACTTAGAATGTGGAATTAAGGGAATTCCAAGCCAGGAACATTTCTGCAAGCTGCTTTGGCATTCTGAGATTATTGAGCAAAGTTCTTTAACTCATCCCTTTTACAGCTAGAAGAGTGATTGTCCAGGCTCTGGGGCTGACACGCACAGACTATGGGAATACCTTATACTGTGGCTCTCAATTCTATGTTGTCAAAAGACTGCAAATTGTGAAGAATGCAGCAGCTTGGCTTCTTACGGACACTTCCAAATGTTAGTCAGCTGCTAAGGCCCTCAAGGATGTCCTGTGGCTTCTGGTAGTGCACCACATCCAGTTTAAGCCCCTATGCATCATTCATAGGGCAATAAACAGTAGAGGTCCTCCACATCTCTGGTCACTAGTCTCTCTGTATGAGCCCAGCAGGTCTCTGAGATCAGCTTCTACCAACTACTCAAGGTTCTTAGGATTTGGAGATTGCGCTGGCATGGTCGATCCACTTGGTTTCTGGCATCCAAGCTTTGGAACTCCCGCCCCCTCAAAATTTGGAGGAAGAACTCCCACAAATCTTTAAAGACCTGGCTATTAAGGGAGCAACCTCACCCCTGGGCTGTTCTACGGTGGCTGAGAAAGAGCTGGGAGTCCCACAGGTAGCCATGCATTCTAAAAATACTGCAGAAAAGAATAGCGTAGAATAGAATAGAATAGAATAGAAAAGAATAGAATGAATAGAATAGAATAGAATTACAACTGGGACCGTAGAAAAAGCTAGCAGCACTGCCTAGAGGACTAAGAATGAGGGATTACCGATGGGACCAGAGAAGCAGCATTGTCTAGTGGACTACGAATGAGGAATTACCACTGGGACCAGAGACACAGCTGCAGCTCTGCCAAGAGGATTAGGAATGGACAAGTACCATTGGGAACAGAAACTTGGCTACAGCACTGCCTAGAGGATTTAGAATAGAGGAGTTACCGACGAGACCAGAGAAGCAGATAGCAGCACTGTGTAGAGGACTTGGAATGAGGAATTTCCACTGGGACCAGAAAAGCAGCTAGCAAAACCGTCTAGAGAACTTAGAATGAGGAATTACCAGCAGGTCCAGAGTAGCAGCTAGCAGCACTGTCGGGAGACTTAGAATGAGGAATTATCGATGGGGCCACAGTTGCAGATAACAGCACTGTCTGGAATACTTAGAATGAGGAATTACCAATGGGACCAGAGAAACAACTAGCAACACTGCTTAGAAGACTTAGAATGATGAATTGCCAACAGGACCACCGAAGCAGCTGGCAGCACTGCATAGAGGACTAAGAATGGGGAATTATCACCGGGAACAGGGAGGCACCTGCAGCACTGTCTAGAGGATTTAGAATGAGGAATCACCATTGGGACCAAATGAAGCATCTGCACCACTGTCTATAGGACTACAATGATGAATTACCACTTGGACTATAGAAATAGCTAGCAGCACTGTCTGGAGGAAGGACTAAGAATGAGGAATTACCACTGGGTACAGAAAGGCAGCTACAGCCCTTGCTAGAGGACTGAGAAAGGGGAATTGCCACTGTGACCAGAGACAGAGCCACAGCACGGCCTAGAGGAGCTAGAATTAGGAATTACCAATGGGGCCAGAGTAGCATCCTGGGACCTGTTTTGTGGCATCACTCCTCATAAGACAGGCTAGCTTGAATCCAGTGGCAACCACGTCTGGGCATATCCAGAGCACTTAGGGCGAGAAAGCAAAAGACACACAGACGATGGATGGAATGCAGAGCAAATCAAACATTCTCATGTGGAACAGGGTCAAGACTGATTTGCATATGGCTGGGTTTATACTGGAAATGCATAGGGAACAAAAAAAACAATAGATTGAGGCCTAGATCTCTGCATTTGGGTGAATGTTTGACATTGTTCAACATTCTGTCCATCACATATTCTTTTTTCACTTTTAGAAAGTGAAAATGTTCTTGTTTAGCCATGCTGTGCCTCTGTTTGTCTGTAGAATCTATGTCTAGGTTAGGGTGACAGTTGGGCTCTTGTGCATGCACTCTAGACATTCACAAAGAGAGAGCTGAGCTGTGCCTTGGATATCCTGATGGACCATCACCAGGCTGATGGGCCTTGCTGAGCTAGAGTGGTGGGAGGAGTTGTCACTGACAACTGAATAGGGCTGTACATATTCTCACACCAAGCTGTCTCCGCCCCCCTATAGAGGGTCAGGAGCCAGGTCATTGAAAGGCAGGGTCCTTTGCACTACAAAGGCTTTCCTTTGAAGTTTGCCTACTTCAAAGGCAGAAAGGGGTATACGTTTTGGAACTCTAACACTATCAAATCAGAACACTTTTGGACTAAAGGACATTCTGCGAGAAAGAAGAGCTGGATGCTGTAGGAGGGACTGACACTCTGCCAGTTGCTTTGTTGTGCTGGCCTTTTGCCTGCTGCTTCTGTCCCGGGAGTAAAGGGATTAGGATTTGCTTTCTACATGCTGCTTCCAAGGTTCACAATACTGGAGTGGGAATTGTATATTTATTATTTTTTCAGTTTAATAGTTTTTTTTAGTATTGTTTGCATATCTATTATTGTTATTATGTGTTTATGTATATCATTGTATATTTATATATATATATATATAATTTTATGTCATCTGTAACATATTTTTTGTAAAACGTATTTTTATATATTGTTTACTATTTTATCGATAATTAAATTAGAAAAATGTTCATTTTTTGCAGTTTGCTACATGAATGAATTAATTTTATATGTGTATTATATACTCTAAAAAGCAACATAAGGGAAGAACTTGTACAAACTCATTGGAGGCTGCCATACCACTTTAGCCGGTTAACATTCTGGATTTTTTATAGATACACTCATTGCACTTTATTATATTACACTTGTTTTTATTCATTTTATATGAATAAGATGATGGGGAGATTTTAACACATTTTAGGTAGCACTTGGCACTTATTTCTATGGAACTGAATTTTACATTATTTTTATCCAGTCTATGAGATATCTATCATAATTAGTAATATGTCATACTGGGGGATTGATCCCAGTATTGTTTACATGTTAATATAGTCACTTTATGCCTCTCAGCAAAATAGGCCTTCTTTCGTTTAGGATTTTTTTTTTTTAAATATTGAAGAGCATTTGATATCTGTTGCTTCTTTTATTATGATTACATATATTAATTATGTGTTTAACAACCAAAGTTTTCTATAGGCTAATTTTAACCTAAATTATCCAATAAATTATTTAAGAGGATTTTATAGGGGGTTCTTTTAACTGAGAGAGTTGACATTTCATGTCATATATGTATTTATTACTATAGTATTTCTTTTAAATGTGACCTGGACTGAGATGTATTCCTTCATTGAATTGAGAAATATGTGCTCTTGTTCCATTGCCGTTCACTCATCACGTGATAAAATGTAGCACTTAAAATGGTCTGTTAGCACTATCAGCGCTGTCATGTGATCAAGGTCCGCTTCGGACTGAAACGCGTAATGGCCGTCATCTCAATACAATATTAAAAGCACAATATTTTGGGTCTGTGTCTGCTTTGCCAAATGAAAAAATTCTTTGTGGCAAAGAAGCAGCTATATATATAGAAAGAAGTGTAATGCTTTGAAACGCGTCAGGCGGTAAGAGGCGGCAAGAATCTTGGAATGCATTTGCCGGTTTGGGAGAAATAAAAAGTTTTGGAAACCGTTTGTTTGTGAAGTGCGCCTTTGCCTCTGAGCAACTTTGATGGAAAAAAATATACACGGTGGCTTCGACCGTGAAGGGCTGCACCACCACGCAACTGCAGTGTGGGGTCGGAGGAGCTGAAAACCTTGCAGTTTCTCATCGACACGAACAAACTTCATTAAATAAAACCGGAATGCTGCCCAGGGCCCACTGAGGGCTGAATAATGGCATTTAAAATGATGGGATTTAAAAGGACCCACTGAGGGGACGATGCTTACTATAAGTACCATAATGCACTGCTAACCCACTGATTAAGGGAGTTTTACTATAGACCAATCAGTGAGTACGAGAGAATATTAAAAGAAATGTGTTAACAGCGCTGTAAATCCATCTGCCTCGCCTTTGAGAAAGAAGTGTAATGCTTTGAAACGCGTCAGGCGGTAAGAGGCGGCAAGAATCTTGGAATGCATTTGCCGGTTTGGGAGAAATAAAAAGTTTTGGAAACCGTTTGTTTGTGAAGTGCGCCTTTGCCTCTGAGCAACTTTTATGGAAAAAATATACACGGTGGCTTCGACCGTGAAGGGCTGCACCACCACGCAACTGCAGTGTGGGGTCGGAGGAGCTGAAAACCTTGCAGTTTCTCATCGACACGAACAAACTTCATTAAATAAAACCGGAATGCTGCCCAGGGCCCACTGAGGGCTGAATAATGGCATTTAAAATGATGGGATTTAAAAGGACCCACTGAGGGGACGATGCTTACTATAAGTACCATAATGCACTGCTAACCCACTGATTAAGGGAGTTCTACTATAGACCAATCAGTGAGTACGAGAGAACATTAAAAGAAATGTGTTAACAGCGCTGTAACTCCATCTGCCTCGCCTTTGAGAAAGAAGTGTAATGCTTTGAAACGCGTCAGGCGGTAAGAGGCGGCAAGAATCTTGGAATGCATTTGCCGGTTTGGGAGAAATAAAAAGTTTTGGAAACCGTTTGTTTGTGAAGTGCGCCTTTGCCTCTGAGCAACTTTGATGGAAAAAAAAAAAAATATATATATATATATATATATTCACTGAAAACACCAGAGGTTTCACACACGTTATAGTTAGCTGGTCATTTTACTCGTAAAAAACCAATGAAATTCCCCATTTATAGTTAGTTCAGTTAACTATAACTCGCGCGCCCGCAATCCACTGCTGATGACGTCACATATTACATCACTCATGACATGGTCAGTGACATCACTCATGACATCACTGATGACATCTCAAATGACATTACTGATGACATCACTGATGACGTCATCCATTGAGTATGTGTTTTTGAAAAATTCAATATGTTTAATATATATAGGAAAAGGCCTGTTTAAGAATGAGTGGGTGTACAAGTGTGTAAATGGATGATTTTCTGTGGGGCATAACATGATTCTTTAAGTTAGTCATTAAATGTATCTTACTGCTGACTAGTGACTAAACTGTGTAAATGTGTGTATGTGTCTGTATGTTGGTGTATAAGTGGCTGCATGGTTTTGAGAACAGCTATATGAGTCTCTATATGGGTAATTGATTGGTTGTCTGAGTATCTGTATGGGTTCATGAGTGTTTGTGTGGGTAGTGTGTGTGTCACTCTATGCATAGATGTGTGAGTGGGTGATTCTATGGGTTCATGGTTTTAAGACTGCATCTGTGATGGACTGTATGGTTGAGTGAGTGTTTGTTTGGGTGTGTTATGGATTGAATGTATATCTCAGTAGTACATTTGTAACTTACTACATATGTGAAAGGCAGTATATGTGCTTGTAAGAGTATATAAGTGAGTAGATATCAGAGTGTGTGATTGTGAAAGTGACTGTATGGATGAGAGTGTGCTTGTATCAATGATTCTATAAGAGTGTAAGAATGTGATACTAATTTTATGAGTAAGTGAACTTGAGTGTGTTTCACTGCATAGGTGAGAAAATGGGAGTGTGATTATTTGCATGACTGAGTAGGTGTAACAGTAGGTCTATGGATACTTGTTAGTGTGTGAGTTTCTATATAAGTGTTTAAATGTATATTATAGTTTTGTACGGAGTGACTGTAAGTATGAGTGACTGTACAGGTGAGCAAGTGGAGGTATATGAAGACCAAAGAGTTAATAAGTGGGTATGTAATGATTGCTATTGCAGTATATATGGTTTTGAGAATGGAACTCTCAAATTTTTAGTTAGTGTATTAATGGTTATATTAGGGTGTGTGAAGATGTGGTAATTTTTCACATGGATGACGTCATCAGTGATGTCATCAGTGATGTCATTTGAGATGTCATCAGTGATGTCATGAGTGATGTCACTGACCATGTCATGAGTGATGTAATATGTGACGTCATCAGCAGTGGATTGCGGGCGCGCGAGTTATAGTTAGCTGAACTAACTATAACGGGGGAATTTCATTGGTTTTTTATGAGTAAAATGACCAGCTAACTATAACGTGTGTGAAACCTCTGGTTTTTTCAGTGAATTTGCAAGGTTTTTTAAATGCTAAATCCTAACTATAACGTGTGTGAAACCTATGTTTTTTCAGTGAATTTGCAAGGTTTTTTAAATGCTAATTCCTAACTATAACGTGTGTGAAACCTATGGTTTTTTCATTGAATTACAAAGGTTTTTTGAATGCTAATTTTTGTATTTTTTAATTATATTTTTTAAATATTTATTTTTCAAAAATTTCCCTATGTATACATTTATATATTATCTGTATCCTTTAATTTGGTGTGGCTCATTTTTTTTTTTAACTTTCAATTAGGATAAAGTTGAACAGCATAGTTTATATCTTCTATTAAGTTATGTCCACTTTTTTTCTTTTTATATAAATTCTTAGGGTGCGCACTCAGAGCGCGCACCTAGTACGATTGCGTACGTTTTTCATGAATTCCAGCGTACGTTATTTACGTACGCATACATACGTTTTAGTGCGCGCTCGGAGCGCGCACCCAGTACGCATGCGTACGTACGCATGTGTGCGTGCGTCGTACGTGATCCACGCGGTACACTTCCGTATACGCGTAGAGTACGCGTGTTGACGTTCGCACATATGCGCGTGCTGTGTATGCGCGTTACGTACGCGCATAGTACGTAAGCGCATGCGCGCATACGCGTTCGCGCATGCGTAATTTCACCGTGCGCGCTCGGAGCTTGCTCAGTGCGCGCACCTCGGGTTATGTTAATAATAAAACAACACTTTTAATTGGTTTTCATTACTTTCAGTTTCAGATTGTTTCAATACCACACCCAATCCCCTCCTGGCAAGTCATGTGATGAAGAAACATCACTTTTCATTGGTTCAAAGTACTTTTAGTTACAGATTCTTCCAAAATCACACCCACCCCCCTCATTGTTAGTTCTGATTCCCTAGGAGAAGGAGCTAATCTGTTTTTGAGATACAATGGCAGAGCAGCAGCCATCTTCTGAGAGTGAACAGGACACTCTTGAGAGACAGAGGCAGAGGAAGCAGAAAGACTCCTTCATATGGCAGTTTTTCACTTTTCCAGAGGGACAAAAAATGGTGAATGCACCAAAGGTCACCTGCAAACTGTGTCAGCGCGTCTTGTCACGTGGGAATGCTAACAAGAAGTACTCTTTTAGAATTCATACTATGATGAGGCACGTTGAGGCAATGCATCCAGTGACTTTTCGTCGAACTTCTGGAGCAAACCCTCCACCTGCTCAGCCGACGACATCTGCAGCAGCTCAGCCGAGCACATCTTCGGCAGCTCAGGCGAGCACGTCTTCTGCAATGGTGCCTTCACCTTCTAACACACCTCTGGATATTCGTCCTTGTTTTGGGAGGATGAGTACACGGTGCATGGATTGTGGTACTCTTATTACTATGGGTGAGAACAGTATTGATCTCATTCAGAGGAAATTTGAGGAGCACCCTTGCACTAGGCCATAGTTTTCTTTTTTTTTTTTTGGTTTTTCTCTTCCTCTGTCCCTACATTAACTCAAGGGCTCTTTTTAGAGCCACCTAAAATCAAAACACAAACACTTGTTTTTTAGAATCTATTTCTCTTTTTTTTTTTTTTAGGGTGCGCGCACTCAGCGTGCACCCAATGTTTTTTTTTTTAAAAAAAACAATTTTTTTTCACCTTTAGTAAACCTTCAGGGACTCCCTGACAAAGAGAGGGGAGTGGCAAAGTAATTAAAAAAGAGATGGTGTACATTTCACAGATGAAGGGAAGAGAATCTTCCTATTAAACTTTAAACTCTGCATCAGTATTTATGTATAGGTACCCAAAAAAGATAATAGCTAATTTTAGTGCTGCATTAGAATATTGCCTGTATTTACAAGGAGAGGAAAAGACACACAAAGAGGCTTATCCTCTCCTTGTAAATATGGAAAAGCACCCTGCACCACTAGTTCGTCAAGAAAATTGACGTAGTGGTGGCGCAGGTGGCTTGTAAATGTGCCCCAGAGATGTTAAGGAAATTAAGGGTAAAACAGACAAACAGAGAGTGACAGATACAGACACAGAGAGCAAACAACTGAGAAGGAGTAAGGCAGTTAAAAAGACTAAGACATATGCATACAGAAAAAGAAACATGGATGAAAAATTAGTGATGGAGGTAGTAAAGGTAGGGGAGTAGTAGAGAAGGAGTGAGGGAGTTACAAAAGAGTAGTAAAGCAGGAAGAGAGAGTGAGAAGAGAAATGAGAAAAGTAGAGTAAGGAGAGGTGAAGAAAAGTAAGCATGAAACGAAACCAGTGACACATACAGATATGTTAAACTTACCTGACCATCAAAATAAATTATTTAGAATTAAATGTTTTTATTTAATTGCAAAGATAACTGAATTACATCTTCTACATTTTCTTTCTAGTTCTGAAAAAAACAAAAAAAGTATTAATATTCAACAATACACTTTATTAAACAGTACATGTTTTTTCATATTTAGCAAAACAATGTTTTGCCCTTTTTTGCTGTTTTCAGAAGGTTTTGATTTTCACTGAAAATAGTGAAATCAATTGTATTCATCATTTAACAGCGGGCAAAAAAAAAAACAATCTGAAAGTTTGTTTTAAAAAGCCCCAAATGTATCCTCACTAAAACATACCTTAATAGAAATGTCAAAAATACCTTTTAAGAACAATAACAATTTTCAAGAAATTATGTCTGTAAACCTTGTTACAAAAGAACATTTTCCAAAATAATATCTGTCAAAGAAGTCCACAAATGTTTGTTTTACCTTTCCTTGAGGCCAAATGGTAAGTTTAAAATCTCTTTTGAGCGAAATATCCAATTTTAAGCCTTTTAAATTTTAATAATGCTTTCTTCCGATGATGATGTTAGTATTTAAAATTTGGGTTTCAGAAAAATTAGGTAAGAATTGGGTAAATCATAAGGCAAACGTTGCTTGAAAATCAATTGAGAATCATTACACAGTGTCCATCCTTTTTCACATTTAAGATAAACTGTGTAATGACCAGAAGTTATAGAAGGACCATCATGAAAAATTATTGCAACTGCTACAAAAGTTTTTCCAGATATAGATATTTGGTTGCCAACAAACTTCTTTAGTAAAGTTTCCAATTTTGTTCCATCAGCTCTACAACGTTGTACCATTAAAATTACATGCTGTCCATATTTCTTTAAAAATAACGTTGACAACATTTCAGATTTACATTTAGAACATTCCATGTTGTGATTAGCATCTTTAACTAATTTACTAAAAGTCACTGTTTTACTCTCTGGTAATGGTAAATATATGAACCTTTCAGAATCAACATTAGTATTGCTTGTGTTCATACAGTTATCACAACAATGTTCCCATTTATAAGAGACACCAAATAAATGTTCTACTTCTACCCCCTCATCTTCTAGTACCATCAGGATATACATCAAGAATTCCTGTGCATCTTGCTGGACATTTTGTGTAAACTGTGTACGTCCAGAACATACATCTAAAAGATTTCTAACATCAGAAGCACTTTCTATGTTTGTTTTATCATTACTCAGCTTCTCATAAAGGAGACTCAGCAAAGAACAGAATCTTTTTTCATGATTTAGTATTATCTGCTCTTGCAAAAAATCAAGATAAAATACAACATTCAGCACTACATTTGCGTAGCAGTTGACACCAGAGCTATTTTCAAAATGACAACCAACAACCTCTTCCACACTGTCCTTTTTCTTTTTGCTTGCAGTCACATCACTATCTTTTTGTTTTCTCTTCTGTACATCCTCATTACAGATATTCTCAAATCTCCTTTTCTGACAAACAACATGTTTTTCAAACACAGGATACTGACCTAAATGAGGAGCATAGCTTCTTCTTAATCTATTATACTCCTTTACACAGTTTGCATCAGCACTAACTTTTGAGTCATCAAAGTCTATCATGAATAACCCAGATATTTTTTTCACACGTGACAAAGCAACATATGTCATACCTTCTTTAAACACAGTAGATCCAATATTTACAAAAGCACTATCAACAGTTAATCCTTGAGATTTGTGAATAGTTACAGCATATGCTAGAGAAAACGGAAACTGCTTCCTACGTACATATAAGTCTTTCACAAGCAAGAAACGAACTGAACAACGACAAATGTCTTTAACCTCTTGTATCTGATCAAATTTTATTTTTAAACATTCAATTCCAACTGGTAATTAACAAAACCCACAACTCTTCCCATAGCTCCATTCACTAAACCTTTCTCTACATCCAAATTACGTCTTAAAATTACTCTACAGTTCATACACACATAAAGATTCTTTTCCAAACCAGCTGTTTTTTAAATGTTTTTCTCCAGAGAATCCAATGTAGTACCCAATTTGCCTGTCAATATAATAGTTATTCGTTCATGTTCTATTTTATCCACAGCTTCCAGTTTTATGATCTCTTCATTTTCCAATTTTAAAAGTTATTGATTGAATACAGAGCATTCATGTAGTGTTGGCATTAAGCAGATTACAGTATTTTTTTCCGCAATTTTCTTGTATATTTTCTCTGGAACTATTTCTTCTGTTAGAAACAAATTACATAGCAATCGACTCTGTAATGCTTTTCTGCCATGTTCTGTGAGTAGTCCAATTCTTATATCTTTCAGAATACTTCCATAGTCCTCATCATTGGCTTGCCTCATATTGGTAATGAGTTCCTTATACTCAAAATATGTCCAAATATTTACATTGCCTATACTGTGGAGAAGTGTGGCTCAGGGGTTAGAGGCAGCAGACCCGGAAGCTGAGATCGGTCCTGGACCAGGGTTCAATTCCCCGCCTCGGCGGGTCTTGGGCTAAAAATTCCACGGACTCGATAATTCTTGCCCCGGTGCCTCCTCGACTCACGGGTTCACACTCTGCGACTCTGGGCAATAGCTTGCTTAATCTCCACAATGGCCCCTCGTGGCGGGATGCCTGACTTTCACCTTGTGGATACCCTGCTATCTCACAGGGGAATACCAGGACGGGTTCCCTAAGCAAGCGCCGGGAAACCCACTGCGGGTAGCTGTGCGCTATATAAGCTCAACTACATTTACATTTACATTTATACTTCCTAACGACTTTTTCGTGTCTTCATGTGTAAGAGTATGGAATACCGGTTGTCCTTTAACTGGAGTAAGTTGCAAAAGATCTCCAAAAACTATGACGTGTTTTCCTCCAAATAACACGTCAAAGTCTGTCTTCAGAATTTGCTGCATTCTTAAATGCACAAAGGCAAGCATTAAGTTTAATACCATGCTAACTTCATCAATAATGAGTACTTTCATTTTCTTCAATACTCTTGAAACTTCCAAGCATGCTTCTCCTGCTAGTTTGTGGTACTGTATTTTGTTCTCGTGCTCTACTGGTAACATTAGCAAACAATGTAAGGTAACTCCTTTGATGTTATACGCTGCTAACCCAGTTGGAGCAGTAACAACACAAGACAAAATGGATTCCAGAGTATTAAATACTGGTTGTCCTTTAACTGGAGTGAGCTGCAGTAGATCCCCAAAAACTATAACATGTTTTCCTCCAAATAACACGTCATAGTCTGTCTTTAGAAGTTGCTGCATTCTTAAATGCACAAAGGCAAGCATTAAATTTGATACCATGCTTACCTCATCAATAATGAGAACTTTCATTTTCTTCAACACTCTTGAAACTTCAAAACATGCTTCTCCTGTTAGCTTGTGGTATTCTATTTTGTTCTCATGCTCTACTAGTAACATTAGCAAACAATGTAAGGTAATTCCTTTTATGTTATATGCTGCTAACTCAGTTGGAGCAGTAACAACACAAGACAAAGTTGAATCCGTTTTTTTCTGTAAGTAGCTTCAATTACTTTAATTAAGAAACTTTTTCCAGTTCCTGCTTGTCCACTTACATACATTCTCATTGGTTCAAAAGATGTGCATGAGCACTCTTTATTTTCATGTAGTAATCCGTGATCAATTTTTTGTCTGACTTCTTCATGAATTTGTTTTTGTTCTTCATTGAGTTGCTCCTCCAAATATGTTAAGTCTACTAAATCTTCCTGAGCTTGATTCATAGCTGTTTCCACTTCGTTCATAGCTATTGCTGCTTCATTTTCGATGATCGGTTGTCCTAGAGGATCTTGACTGAATGTCCCAGAACTTTGACTGTCTTGAGAACTGTCTCTAGCTACTTCAGCTGCAGTTGTTGCTTCTTGTTCAATTTCTTCATTTAACATTTGAACATAAGTTGTGAAAGTACTGCATTCTATGCTGTCTTTGCTAGCATTGAAGGAATCTTCATAGCTCTGAAATTCTCCAAGTAGTTCGTCCTCTGAACGCCATGGTTTAAACAGCTGCAAAAGTGCCAAGTAGTAAAATTCCTTTTTATCAGGAGTGTCGCAACTCAGCTTCCGGTGATTTATCAAACTTCCTTTTGTTTGCTTCACCAAACATCCTTCCTCACCACTGACTTTATATTTTCCATTGTTGATATCTTCTGTGGCATTCCGTTTAAAAATAAAGTTCTGCAGCACTTCATAGAGACACAGGTTCTCAAGGTGATGACTTCTTTGTGGATAATATGTGTCCAACATGTTTGTTCTTAAAATGTCTGTACTTTCTGGTTCGAACTCTGCTAAATATTCAATTTCTCGAATAGATTTCAGTACCCGATTTCGCATTCCTGCAAGACCTAAACTTGCCCAAATTATTCTTCTGGATTTTGAGTACAGACTTGCAGATGATATTCGTAGGCATTCGTAGGATCCAATTTCTCGATGCGATAACATCTTTAAACTGAAACTGTATAGCTTTTTACTGGCAGTCTTCTCGTGAGAAATCTCTTCCCACATTTCCTTCAATTCCGTTTTCTCAGATTTAGTGATGTAAGATGTGACATAGCGAGCAACAGCAATAGAATTGTCAGCCACATACTGTATATCCATGTTAGCATTCCACATGGATAAAATGACTGGGTTGTAGTCATTTATATATTTTGACTCTTCTTTTCTTCTTAGATTGTAGGTATTTTTAGGTGATTTTCTTGTAATAGTATGTCGCACAGCTGACATAAAACTGTTTACTCTTCCTTTTGAAAGAACAGGTCGTGGAAATCCAAATCGACATTTTGTGTAGAATTTATCTTTACTCTTGTACTTTCGTCGACAGTATTTTCCACACCGATGACTTTGGAAACGTAAAACTTGCTCTTTTAAATTTTTCTCTTCTGTGCTTTTAGGTATAGCACATGTTGCATATCCTTCGATGAAACTTAAAACTGCATCATCAGAATCTGATCCAAATTTTGGGGCATCCTTGATCCACAACAGCATACGAATATGGGGAGCACCTCTGGCTTGGTACTCTTTTAACCAAAAGAAATCCACAACTTCTCCAAGAGGTGGATTTTTTTTATTGCAGATGAAGGACATCATAGCCTCAAATCTATGACTGAAATATCTGCAAACATTAACCGGATCCAATGAGCACAATTCTCTTGCTGTCTTGTATTGGATGTTTTCAATATTTGAATTTGCCTCTCGAAGAAAATCCAGAAGATCATCCCAAGCGTATTCAGCACAGCTTTGGGTAAGGAACCATGTAGGAGTTCCTAAATTCCGTAACATACACTTCAATTCTCCATGGCGTCGGTACCAATATTCATTAGTCCCACGCTGACAAGCCATCAAATTGATCAATTGAGATTCCAAATGATCATCTCGCTGTTGCACTTTGTTCATAAAATCCTTTGCAGTCACATTACGTAGATGTACTCCAGTTTTCAAAATGTGATTTACTACATAAGATAGTGCTGACAAGTCACTTTCAAATAAAAGATGGAACAAATAAGGAATACTTTGACGAAATCTAGGATCTTCTGCATATAATTTTGTAGTCCGATACTCAGAAGCAGGAATCTGTACTGAACGTTCATCATATCGTCCTCCTTCTCCTGTAGGAAACAGCTGTGTAAAACAACGAGCTTCCAAGCTCTCTTCCCATACACTCACGGGAGTTCCTTGTGCTTTTTTCATCTGAAACAGATCAATAGCGTTTCCCATAACTTCTTTAGAATGAAGAGGATGTATGCTGAAATGTTCATAAATGTCTTCTTCTTTTGACTTATCCACTTTTTCAAGTTGCCCAGTTGGTATTCCTGTGTCTTCTAGTATTTCTTCTTCATCTTCATCTATATAAATGGCTTCATACCATTTATTTATTTTTTTCAAATACGAATTTGCTCTTTGTACTTTTCGTACATCCACCAGCTCCTGTCAAATTTTCCTATTCTTTGTAGGTACACCATTAACCAGAATAACTAATGGTTCAGTTTCCAAAGTATCTGCATCAATTGTTTCCATATTTTTTTTCAAATCCAATGGCAAATAGACAACTCTTCCTTTTAAACCTCTTTGTAAATCCGAAGGAGGTAATTTACCAGTTTTTGGCTCCATACGCACTATGGTCTGAAATGGATGGACACATTGAATGAGTATAGACTCATGCGTATTTAAATCAGAAAGTTCTGGAGGAATATCAACCAATTCTAAATTATTATTACAGCTCTAGCTGGCATTCTATTTTCTTCTAACTTGTTATAACAGTATTTACAAATACGCTGATCTTCACCCAAATCAAAACAATTTTCCAGAAATATATATGTTGCAAAATCTTTCCACTTATAATTATCTTCATTTTCACTTTTTTTATAGAGATCAACATTCCTTGTTTGAATTTTATAATGGCTTCTCCGGCAACAAATACAAGTAATATTTGGTCTTTCATTAGAGATAATAGTACATTTTGTCATTTCATCTTCAAAATTTTTACTAACAGTGAGTTCTACATTCTCTTCCACATTTTCATCAATCACTGTGTCATTTTCTACATTTTCTTGCTCTGGACCAAAGTAACAAAACTGAATTTCATCAGTAACCTTCACTACATCTGATACAGATCCACGGAACAGAGCATTATTCAACTCATTTAACTTTAGTGCTGGACTTTTAGCAAAATACAATGTTCTCACAAACTTTCTCATTTCAGTATAATGAACAGCCAGCATCCTAAAATGGTGAAAAACACTTTGACACACTTTCCTAGATAGACAAGCCAGAGAATGTCCTTGCAAACCAGTATTCTCTCTCACTCTGCATGGATCTAGTCTTTGAAGCACCTTAATCTTCTGTTTAACACTCTTTTTACTATATTCTCTTAGAAAGTCACGTAATTTATCAATAGATTCCTGACGCACAGTACAAATACTACTACAATTCCAAGTGTACACTGACGCTTTAGGACGTCT